>NC_060040.1:11748087-12948087 GCF_905333055.1 Maniola jurtina
TATTATCTAAACAAGTTGTAATTAAAACAATTGAAAAACCCGATGTCCTATCAAAATTCTGTAAAAACTGAAAACACGAAGGACTACTCTGCCAAAATACGAACTAAAAAGTTCACATTCGATTTTAGAATACATCTCCCATATTGATTTTTTTTCTATTTATAATCCTACCTACCCCATACTTACGCCCGAAACTAATAGCATGTTTTAGAAGACGGTGGAATAAAGGAACTCACATACGTACCTACTCTGAAAACAGTATTGTACATTCCTGCGTACGACTGTATTTAGTACGACTGCCCAAAACATTGGGCAGTCGTATTAAATATTAACCAATGACTTAAAGAAGATGGAAATGAATCACACTATAAAGGAGAAAGTTTGTATGTGTGTGTGTGTGTGTGTGTGTGTATGTTTGTTACTCTTTCACGCAAAAACTACTGGACGGATTGAGCTGAAATTTAGAATAGAGATAGATTATACCCTGGATTAGCACATAGGCTACTTTTTATCCCGGAAAATCAAAGAGTTCCCACGGAAATTTTAAAAAACCTATATCCACGCGAACGAAGTGGCGGGTATCAGCTAGTGGGTGGATAAGGGAGCCAGAAAACCGTGTTTGGTGTGGTGCTACCGAATAGATAGGCCTATGTCAATAGACGTATGCAGATTGCAGATGGATTCGATTGGAATTCACTCGTGGGCGAATTGCGGCCCGAAAGCTTGTAAACTATCCGTGAACGGACTGAACGGCTCTGAATAATCATCCACACTGTTTTTCACGCCGCAATTCGCATACGAGTGAAAAATGGACAAAAAACCGGCCAAGTGCGAGTCAGACTCGCGCACTGAGGGTTCCGTACTCAGGATTTTTTTTCAACATTTTGCACGATAAATCAAAAACTATCATACATAAAAATAAATAAAAATCTGTTTTAGAATGTATACGTAAAGCCCTTTCATATGATAACCCTCTTGATATAGTTATCTTACTTTGAAAATTGAAACACATTTTAATTATTTTTTTTTAACAATGTAACCACAAATTCGCTGTTTTCAGATTTATTCCTGTACTTGTGCTATAAGACCTACCTAGCTACCAAATTTCATGATTCTAGGTCTACGGAAAGTACCCTATAGGTTTCTTGACAGACAGACAGACAACAAAGTGATCCTATAAGGGTTCCGTTTTTCCTTTTGAGGTACGGAACCTAAAAATGGACATAAAAATGGTCCCGTTGGCACTATTCGGGTACGGAATTCTAAAAAGTCTGAGTTACGTAAGGCTGAATAAGCCAACTCATCAAATATGTAGGTTCATACTCATAACTCGGCTAAACCGGTAATGAAAAAAGTGTGATGATACTCTTTAATTAAAACGCAGGCGAAGTTGGACGCGTTCAATGAATGGGGAGCCACCGGATATGAAGCGACTCATCAAAGCTTGCGTGGGTGGCTGATAGGGTTGTCAGTTGGGAAAATTCTGGAAATTATAAATAGTGTGTTGATAGTTGTTAATTTTTAATTAAAAGACAGGCGAAGTTGAACGCGTTCAATGAATAGGGAGCCACCGGATATGAAGCGACTCAGCAAAGCTTGCGTGGGTGGCTGATAGGGTTGTCAGTTGGGAAAATTCTAGAAATTATAAATAGTGTGTTGATAGTTGTTATTTTTTAATTAAAAGACAGGCGAAGTTGAGCGTTCGATGAATGGGAAGCCACTGGATATGAAGCTTAAGTTGTATGTTGCCAGTTAGAAAATGTGTCGAATGATATACTTACTCATTTTGTCAGTTTTATAGAACATGGAGAAAGATCTGGGAACCCACCGCATTATTATCCCAAGAGAACTCCTGCCATCATGAAATTAATGGAAAAGAGGATTGGAGGAGATGGAAGATTAAGAGGAATACGACTATAAAGACGAAAGAAAGATAGATCATGACCTTTATTTAAAATAACCCTTCTATAGATACTGATTTAGTTCAATGGTTCTGATACTCTTTAATTAAAACGCATTCGAAGTTGAACGAGTTCAATGAATGGGAAACCACCGGATATGATACGTCTCATCAGAGCTTGTGTGTGGGTAGGATGGTAGGGTTGCCAGCAAAAAAGTATCGATATTGGGGTGATTCGCTAACACAATCATGAACACTAAATGATAGCTATCAAACTCATTTGACATTGGTTTGTTTACATTGCTGCTTCTCTAAATAATTTCATAATATTTTTTCATAGAAAACCGTCAATGGAATTAATGTAAGTGTCAAATGAGTTCAGTAGCTATCATTCCGTTTAAATCACTTAGTTAGCAAATCATCCCGCCGCGCTAGTCGCAGTGGAAAAATGTTGTTTGTCCCTCGGTTATCGGTTAAATCCAATTCCTCTAGTTAGGTATCCATCCATATCCATATTAAACGTGCCTATTGCATTCATACGTATTCTGTTATAAGTGATACAACACAATGTGTTACTGATAAAATAATATTTTGCTTGTTATTTGACTGACTTTTGACTTTATTTATGACTAGCTGATGCTCGCAGCTTCGCCCGCGTGGATTGGTCAGATCCCCTGCAGCATCAGGATTGAGGAGTTAGACTCCAAATTTTTTATGAAACAATGTCGCGAAGTTCCTCTATCGATTAAAAAAGAAATGACGCAAATCGGTTCAGAAATCTCGGAGATTTCGGTGTACATAGGTAGAAAAACACAACTCCCTTTTTGAAAGTCGGTTAAAAAAGTAGCCTATGTTACTCCCTGGTCAATTCTCTACTTGTCTGTGAAAACCCCGTCAAAATCGGTCCAGCCGTTCCGAAGATTAGCCTTTTCAAACAGACAGACAGACAGACAGACAGACAGACAGACAGACAAAAATTTTAAAAACGTGTGATTCAGTGTTGGTATCGTTCAAATAACCATATGAGCTTAATATGAGGTAGTTATTTCGAAATTACAGACAGACACTCCAATTTTATTTATTAGTATAGAAAACACGCGTTACTCCATGCATACCAATATAAATATGCATGCGTAGAAAGACGTGTTTAATAATATTACTTTGATTCTTCTGTGTGTTTCTGTATACCGTGTGCATGCCAAACAGCTAAAGTTATAAAAGCATAGAGCTAGCAAAAAATTTACGTGTTGTGAAGATTGAGTTGTTGTGTGTTGTGTTAAAGATTGTGTTACTATAAATCAAATGATATGTCTACTAAATCAACTTTTATAATACTGGTATTTCATAAAAACATCCTGATGACAACCCTGACCAAGCGAAATTAAAACAATGCTTGTATGGTAAATAACATTTTTCCAGGAAAGTTTTGCTTGTGGTACACCCATATTTGAAACTAGTGAACATCGCTTTAAAAGGTTTCATAATTTCGCTGTACCTATTGCGCAGGCTCCGACTGGATAGATAGATAGATAGAAAAGTTTATTGCACACAAAACAAGATAAAAAACAAAGGCAAAACAAATAAACTTTGAATAAAAACTATCGCATGCAAAGGCGTCCTTACTGCTTAAAGTAATCTCCACCAGGCAACATTTGGTGAAAGGAGATGTATGGGTTTAATGAAAACTACAATACCCCTTCCAGGTTAGCCCGCTTCCATCTTAGACTGCATCATCACTTACCACCAGGTGAGATTGCAGTCAGGGGCTAACTTGTGCAATAAAGACTCAAAAAACAAAACGAATCAGTAGACCTGTAGGTACAATATCGTGTTGCCACACTTACCAAAGTTACATTCACAGCCTCTAGAGGTCAACAACAATCCGACGTATTTATAACATACCTGCACGGAATAAGGTAAAAGGTAGATGGAAAATAATTCTGAAGAAGCCCATTTCAAAAATAGAAAAGAAGCCGGTTGCACTACAGGTGGTGGTTGTAAGATATCGCAAGATACGTTATCAATTAATCACACTAATATTGTAAAGGCAAAAGTTTGTGTGTATGTGTGTGTGTGTGTGTGTATGTTTGTTACTCCTTGACGCAAAAACTACTGGACGGATTTGGCTAAAATTTGGAATGGAGATAGATAATATCCTGGATTAGAACATAGGCTACTTTATATCCCGGAAAATTAAAGAGTTCCCACGAAATTTTGAAAAACCTAAATCCACGTGGGTGACGTCGCGGGCATCGGCTAGTGTAACATAACATAACATAGTGTAGTCTAGTGTAGTATGGTGTAAGTTTACTTGTGACACTAACGTTGTAAATATGTAATTTTGTTTTAAAAGGACAAGAAATACTTACCGACTACGAAGAAAAGGAAAAACTATTGGCATTGCCCAGCACGACCATCTCTATGCACTAGCAAAGTCTCTGGTTTCATTTTGATAGAGAAAACATTTATTATCTAATTGTGAGACTTATCTGGTGTTTGCGAACTGCTCACTCAGTAAATGTGTGTGTGGCCGCCAGTATTTTCAAACGTATTAAAAAATATATTTAAACTGAGATAATATGGAAATTAAAAAAAACCTTCAATTTTATTAACATTATTTACTTTATTATGAATGAATGTCGATTCAGCTATATATTTTACTTTAATCTAAGATCTACCTGCTGTTTGTACTCTGCTCAGCGCTAAGGAATATTTCATTAACTGCGAATTTCAATAACTTGGTAAGTACTAGCTTCACTTTAATAAACATGTAAAAACACATTACTTGTATTTTTATTAAGACCCCGTCTACCTGTTACTTCAGTCTGAGACTACCAGCTGTTTATAGTCTGCATAGCACTGTCCTGGGGAATGCTACGATTCTTCTTAAGTAAGTAAACAAATATATTCTAACTGAGATAATTTGGTTCTATCTAACCAACATGCCACGTGATTACGTTATCACATAAACCTACAAACTTAACAAATAAACAGTTTGAGATGACGTAGAAACTATTTAGAATAGATAAGAACGACCAATTTTGTGCAAGTCAGTATTACTAATTTATTAGCGACATTTAGTGCTCGGGAATAAGCTTACAAACAGACTTCTATTGACTATACAATAGTGTAATGAGAAGTTAGATAGAAGAACAGGGCGCTGTTTCAATTCCATACAAAACGCAGTTAACTTTTACGCGATCGAATAGGTTAAAAATCTCCCACCAACCAAAGTTAAACAACCAAAGTCCATGAAATTTTGCAGACATATTCTAGGAACTAATATCTGTGTCTGTGGTGTTTCAGATTTTTCTAAAAATATGTAGTTTTAAAATTACAGGGGCTCAAAGATTTGTATGAAAATTCTTAAGACGCGTTACTTTGAAACCGAATATTTTAACAGAAATCTGGAAAACCACAGACATATATATTAGTTTCTAGAATATGTCTGCAAAATTTCATGGACTTTGGTTGCTTAATATTCAAATGAAATTGGAACTACGATTGTATGAAACGAGTGACGGAGAGAGCCCTCTTATACTTTGTTGAGTTGAAAACTTTGTTAAATGAAATTTTGAGAAAAACCGGTTGCACATTATAATATGCATTTAAAACAATAATTCGTCCTTGAACATTTGATGGTAGCTAAAAAATAGTCGTGTTTAAGGAGCATGAGACGGGTCCGCCCGCGAAATTCAAATTAAACAAAGAAATTAGCTCTAGTATCGAATAAGTCTCACAAATTAGTCGATACTTTCTTAATTAATTAATGTCTTAAACTGGACCCTTTCACGTAAAGATTTTTATATAAACCTGTGAGGATGCTACTGCCATTGGCGCAATTAAAATACTATAAGCTTACGTTGTCGTATTAGTTTACAAATTGCGAAAAACCAAATTAAATTTGAATTTCGCGGGCAGGCGCGTCGCATCCACCTTAACTGAATCAGTACTTAAATGTATTTGTACTAGGTACCTCTAGTTCACTGTGTCCATGCATGGTTGCTCGACTTCGCCAGTTTATTATTTATACTACAGAAGTTATTCAACATTCAAATCACGCACGATCTTTATGAAAAAAGGCGTTAGAAGTGAACTCTCATCAACATAACATACAGGCTATTTGCATACCGCGTCACTTCTGTGTAAAGTAAGAACCGCCGCAGACAGCAGACAATTTCGTTAACTTAGCTAATTGTAAACATTCAAGGTTACAATTTGGCACGAGTTTTCTAAATTTAAGTCCCCATCGATCTGACATTTGCAAAAAAAATATTCACGGTCAAAGTTCGCGGATTTTTGCATTTTTCAGCCAAACGGTAAGTTTCTTCATTAATTGTTTTTTTTTACAAATATTATGTAAGATGATATTGTAACAAGGTAAGAATTCTAACGATACCCCATACATCCAAGTCTGTTCAGGTATTCAGAAGTTATGGTGAAATAAGGAAACTTACATACATACCTACATAATATACATGATACCTGAAAATATTTTTTGGGCAATCGTGTAAAAATAAATTTCAGCTGGGATGTGTATTTAATCCTAGTCCTATTAGATTAGCAAACCACCATGCTGCAACTTACACTGCACTGAATACTTAATTTAAAAATTGAGGCCACTGATAAATTACACTAAAGTTAGTAAATCAAGGACCCTTAAGATTTATATAATAAAACTAGCTGATGCCCGCAGCTTCGCCCGCGTGGATTGGTCAGATCCCCTGCAGCATCAGGATTGAGGAGTTGGACTCCAAATTTTTTATGAAACAATGTCGCAAAGTTCCTCTATCGATTAAAAAAGAAATGACGCAAAACGGTTCAGAAATCTCGGAGATTTCGGTGTACATAGGTAGAAAAACACAACTCCCTTTTTGAAAGTCGGTTAAAAAAGTAGCCTATGTTACGCCCTGGTCAATCCTCTACTTGCCTGTGAAAGTCTCGTCAAAATCGGTTCAGCCGTTCCAAAGATTAGCCTTTTCAAACAGACAGACAGACAGACAGACAGACAGACAGACAGACAGACAGACAGACAGACAGACAGACAGACAGACAGACAGACAGACAGACAGACAGACAGACAGACAGACAGACAGACAGACAGACAGACAGACAGACAGACAGACAGACAGACAGACAGACAGACAGACAGACAGACAGACAGACAGACAGACAGACAGATAGACAGACAGACAGACAGACAGACAGACAAAAAATTTAAAAACGTGTGATTCAGTTATGGTATCGTTCAAATAACCATATGAGCTTAATATGAGGTAGTTATTTCGAAATTACAGACAGACACTCCAATTTTATTTATTAGTATAGATTAGGTCCCTCTATCTATCCGTCTGTATAATAACAGCCATTTTATTGCAATCAATTTTCCAAGATTTCTTCCCACAATTTGGCCTAATGTCTGTGCTTTCCTGAAAAAGCAGGTCACGTGTGAATTATGCGTACTGACGCTCTAATTGGAGCTCACACCACCCAAACGTGCCGTTTTCTAACTTTACTAAGCAACTTATTACAATATGTTAAAGTTCAAAATCGTTTGCAAAATTTTAAACGAACTACTGATAAAATTGTCGATCGATCGTGTAAATTGTAAAGTTGTTAGCTGTCAAAGACTTATGCCTCCTTATGGTAGCTTGGTAACTGGTCTATGCTGGTAGATATGGGGCACTTTTGAAGTTTGAACAAGTTGCTGAATTTTTACTCGTACCTACTTACTTACTATAAAGTTACTTAATTTTAACTTACTAATTAACTTGAAATTGCAGCGATAGCTTAGTGGTTAAGACGTCGGCCTTCTATTAGGAAGTCGTGGATTCGATCCCAGGCGCGCACCTTTAACTTTTAGGAGTTATATGCATATGCAACCATGCTATGCAATTAAATATCACTTGCTTTAGAAATAACACGCTGAAGAAAATATGCAATTAAATATCACTTGCTTTAACGGTGAAGAAAACATCGTGAGGAAACCTACATGCCTGAGATTTCTCCATAATATTCTCAATATTCTCAAAAATGTGTGAGGTCTGCCAAACTGAACTGGGCCACCGTGGCAGACTATGGCCTAAATCTGTGGCCTTAACTTTTCTGACCACGTTGACTCGTTGACAACTTTAGCTCCTTGAATGAATGAATGAAATTAATGGAGAGCTAGATGGATGGAACGATGAATAATTACTATGACTTTTATTGCACTTCACATAGATTAGTACAGGGGATAGAGTTCCACTACGTACAGATGTACGAATAATAAGTTGGTACGTACTACGCATCGTAGAACGCGTCAATTAAATACCTGCTTTCCTACCTAGTGATAATAATGTCTTGGAAACCAAGCCTTGAACGCCCAGAGCACTGACTAGTTACTAGATAGGTTTCTACATATTTATTTGATTTGGTTCTTAGAATGTATAACATAGAATGACTGGTATGTTGGTGATTAGAAACGTTATTAGGTACGTATACATATCAATATTTCATACCCAAGAGGTGATAATTGAGACTCAAAACTATATAAGGCTGTTATTGAACTGGTTTTTTATTGCTAACAGCGTTAAGGCCTAAATAAAATGCTATTACACTTTTAGCAACGTTAATAAGGCGTTGCTAACTGTAACTACTGTACTTAAACTTACTGTACTGTACTGTAACTAAACGTTAATACGTAAGTACTTTTCAAATATTCAAAGTTGGTTGACACTGTCGCTATTGGCTAAAATGCATTGTCTCAACAAAAATACCCTAAATTCAACCAATCACTGCAATTGTTAATAATGATTGATGCAGCTTTTTCCGTGTTCGGCAAGGTTCGGAATTGACCTGCAGGTTTCCAACGATGTTTTCCTTTACTGCTGCATGATGTGATATTTATTGCTTGCAGAATTTACACACCTTCGAGAAAACTATGAAGAACTCTCATGTAAATATGCAGATTTCCTCGCGATGTTTTCATTCACCGGTACACCTGCACATATTATTATATTTATTATATACTAGCTGTGCCCGCGACTTCGTTCGCGTGGAATAGTGACTTTTCGGACAGCGTGATTCTTTAAATTGACATAACTTTTTTATTTACGAACCGATTGACATGAAATAAACACTAAATGTTAAGTGAAGCTTACTACAATATATTAGTGAAAACCGTATCTAAATCGAATAAGCCGTTTCTGATATTAGCGTGCACAAACACACAGACAAGCAGACAAACAGACAAACAGACAAAAAAAAATACAATTTCGGGTTCGGCATCGATATAATAACAACCCCTGCTACTTTTTTTTATATATTTCCATTGTACAGACATCACTTCTCTACAATTTTATTATATGTATAGATTATTATTATAACTATAGTAAGTTTATAATATAGTAAGTCCTACTAATATTATAAACGCGATGGATGGATGTTTGTTACTCTTTCACGCAAAAACTACTTGACGGATTTGGCTGAAATTTGGAATGGGGATAGATTATACCCTGGATTAACACACAGGCTACTTTTTATCCCCGAAAATCAATGAATTCCCACGGGATTTTTAAAAACCTATATCCACAGGAATGAAATCGCGGGCATCAGCTAGAATAATTTAAACGTAGCATACCTAGTGATAGTTTAACTCAAACCTTACGCAACACCAACCAAGTCGTCTCGTCTCATCCGTATCTCAGTGTAAGTAAATAGAATGTTATAAATAGCACGCCTTCGCTATCTTGTACCTCTGTAAGGTCGACATCGCATGTCGCTTCCGCTTTTTGTACTAGGGCGCTCATTTTGTGCGAATTGAATAATTGTAATGTATAGAATAGATGTCACTATACATTATCCACGGAGAGAAGTTAATATAGGGCTCTACATGTTACGTAATTCGATACAAATGACAAAGACTGGGCGTTAACCATTTTGAGTGACCAACAAATCACAAACGCGACTACGTTTTCCGTATTACTTTATCCACGGAAACAAGTTAGCACCTACGCAACACATGTACGGAAACTACTGTCTTGGATAGTAGTTAGTGAATCCACCATATTTTCAAAATAGGTGTTCGAAATCGCGATAATGGAGTTGAAACAGGCGTTATTTTGCGGAAGTCCATGATATACAAGGAACCCAAAACCAAAATATGTCTTTGCAATTGGGCATTGTAAGGTCTACTTTTTTAGACTCTAGAAGGTTTGGGATTTGTGTGGTGCTGCGTGGTGGTCGTGCGTTTTGCGTCCTTGGTGGATGGCTTTTCCTGCATGTTTAACAGTGGGAGGGCAGACGATGCACATCACATTCTGCATATTGCACCATACAGATTTGTCTGGTCTAACGGATTATAGCACACTTTGGGTTCCTTGTATATGGGGATAATGTGCAAAGTCGTACTAAAGGTTAGTACAAGGGTGGTTCGTATTATATGTACCTACTTCGTGGCTATTAAATATGTATTGTGGGCATGCGTTCACGTTGTTCTCTTTGAGTAGTTAGTACAAGTTTGTTTGATGTCGGTTAGTTGAAACAACATGGGGATTGGAGAGTTTCATGTTAAATTTAGGTTAACGTTTTGTGTACATTATTTTGGTTACATTTTTGATTTCATAAATCTTTCTCTACGTCATCGTTTTCCTAATTGCCGTAGAATTTATCTTCTATTATTATAAGCGCCACTTAGAAAATGCAGGTAGCTATTATCTATACTAATAAATAAAATTGGAGTGTCTGTCTGTAATTTCGAAATAACTACCTCATATTAAGCTCATATGGTTATTTGAACGATACCATAACTGAATCACACGTTTTTAAAATTTTTGTCTGTCTGTCTGTCTGTCTGTCTGTCTGTCTGTCTGTTTGAAAAGGCTAATCTTTGGAACGGCTGAACCGATTTTGACGGGACTTTCACAGGCAAGTAGAGGATTGACCAGGGCGTAACATAGGATACTTTTTTAACCGACTTTCAAAAAGGGAGTTGTGTTTTTCTACCTATGTACACCGAAATCTCCGAGATTTCTGAACCGATTTGCGTCATTTCTTTTTTAATCGATAGAGGAACTTTGCGACATTGTTTCATAAAAAATTTGGAGTCCAACTCCTCAATCCTGATGCTGCAGGGGATCTGACCAATCCACGCGGGCGAAGCTGCGGGCATCAGCTAGTGTTGAAATATTTTAGCGAACTATAATAGGTAGGTAGGTACTGTGGTAGTACATACCCATAGAAATTAGGGGTGGCGCTCCAAAATCGATGGTAGGTAGTAGGTACCTACCACTTGTCCTCTCATATTCACATAGCATAGAACTGTGGTAGGTTTTCGAGAGATTTAATTTAAAAAAAACCTTACTAGTGATATTCATTTGATTAGGATGCAATAGAGTCTTGGACTGTTGTAATAAAATGATGTGAGGTTTTGTATAGCGGCTGTTTATGGGGCTAGAATTCGTTATTAAAGAGAACAATTTAATTTAAATAATGATCTTTATTTATTTTAACATAATAATTAATTATTATTATAATATATATTATTAACGCCACGCTGTACGGAAGGCCATCAATGACGTCACAAGGCGTAAACGACAAAATTTCAATTTTTTAACATAAAAATATTTTACTCTATTTTTACTTTGTTTTATGTGTCGGTTAAATAATTTACTTAATATTTTTCTTGGTTGATATGGTTGGTCTAGTAAAATAGGTGAGTCTTGGCCTTTTAGACATCATCATCATCATGATCAACCCATTGCCGGCCCACTATTGAGCACGGGTCTCTTCTCAGACTGAGAAGGGTTTAGGCCATAGTCTGCCACGCTGGCCCAATGCGGATTGGCAGACTTCACACACCTTTGAGAACATGGAGAACTCTCAGGCATGCAGGTTTCCTCACGATGTTTTAAGCAATTAAATATCACTTGCTTTAACGGTGAAGGATCACCGTTAAAGCAAGTGATATTTAATTGCTTAAAACGCACATAACTGAAAAGTTAGTGGTGCTTGCCCGGGATCGAACCCCCGACCTCCGATTAGGAGGCGGACGTTCTAACCACTAGGCTATCACAGCTTACTTTTAGACATATTGTATCAGTAATGCCCTGACTCTAAAATGTTTGAATTCCAAAATGTTTGAGGTATGCACAGAATTAGGAAACACTGAATGCAACGAGGCAGTAGCCTACTTACTTTGTGAATACAAGGCATTTTCATATTCTAGTTTCAGAAATAATAAATATGTATACAGATATGAGTGCACTTTGCAATTGCATCGCTTGTATTTCAAGGAAATTTGAATTGTTAATTTGTGTAAGCGTCGAGTTGGCGCTATATTTAATACACGCAATTACTATGCGTTTATAATGAGAAAACCATCCCAAGGTAGGTACCTACCTACTTCTTACTTCGTAAGTCTTGATTCTTGCTAAATTATTTTTATTTCTAAAAAGTTTGCGCGCACCTTAGTAAGCGTTTAATTGCAAGGTACCTGCCTATTACTATACCTACACTCTTGATTTTCAATTCATTTATATTTTACTGTTTAATTTTTTTTTAAACTTAACAACTATGAAATAAAGACAACGAACAATAAAAATACCTCAAATTTTAATATTTGCATGCCTAGTAGTTCGCGAAACTTTGCTTTCAACCATAATATCTATCACATTCGACATTGCATTAGCAGCACAATGGCACAGCTCTTCTTACTTAAAACGCTTAGATGATAAAAGTCTTATCTTATTAACTAAAAAATTATAACTCGGTCGATGCACAAGCATTCGAAACAAGATCGAAATCAAGGTTTTGAAATCAAAAAATTCCGGCGGATGCACTCGCGGCCTAAAGTTAATTATAATAAGTAGATAAGCGCTGAATGTAATATTTTAGTTAAATTAGAAAAAAGCATTTTTTCTATTCAAATACGCCCTTGTCTGCAATACCACTTGGTCGTAAGTGATGATGCAGTCTAAGACGGAAGCAGGCTAATCTGAAAGGGGTATGGCATTTTTCACTCCTTTGGTTTGGTTTCTACACGGCATCGTACGGAAACGCTAAATCATATTTTGGCGGTACGACTCGGCCATTAGGGTAGTAACTAGCTACAGCCGAATCCTCCTACCAGAGCAAATCAGAAATTTAGAAATTATAAAATTCCAAACCCCTGCCGGGAATTGAACCCGGGACCTCCCACTAATAAGACCACAACGCCAGTGAGGTATTGTATGAGGCAATATCAATAATATGTAATTTAAACTTCAAGTTCCTATTGAGATTAAAATTGTAAATTAGAACAAGGCGTCAACGCTGACGCGACGCGGCGACGCGGCGTCGCGTCCCGCGACCATCGCCATCATGTCTGAAAACTTTAAGTACCAATATGGGGACTCAACCCGCTTGCGTAGGCACCATCTGCATCGCCTGCTTGTCAATAGTTGCATCCCGCAAAAATCCGTCTCGAGAATATCATCAGTATCATGATCAAGCCATCGCCGGTCCACTACTGAGAACGGGTCACAGAATGAGAAAGTTTAGGTCAAAGTCCGCCACGCTCACGCTCGCGCTGACATATTACAGATTGGCAAACTTCACACACCTTTGAGAACAAATTATAGAGACTCTCAGGCAAGCAGGTTCCCTCACGATGCTTTCCTTCACCGCTAAAGCAAGTTATATTTAATTGCTTAAAACGCACTTAACTTCAAAAAGTCTGAGGTGCTTGCCCGGAATCGAACCCTCGACCTCCCGAATAAGTGGTCGACGACTTAACCACTAGGCTACCACGCTATCAAAGATGTAGGTATACTGCGCATAATATGGTTGTACTATTCTTTCGTATAGCGCGCCAAGCTAAAAACTGATGCGACGCAGTATGGACAGTGGACGCCAATGTCACACACAAAGCAGAACTATTTTTCGGAGGCTTGGTCTACATCCAAAAACTGACGGTCCACATACACTGTCACTTGAGACAAAAATACGAACGCAATAGCTATGGACTATGGATTAAGATAAAATCAATAAGTAATAATTTTTCGCGGATACACGAATTGATCATTTGATCAATTTCTCCAGCAGAATCAGCTTTGTGGGCCCGTTATAATTTAGGTATATACAGTAAAGAACGATTGTGTTGGTCTATATCTAGAAAGATAATAATTGTTGAGATTTGATGGTAACTACGAAGATTAATAATTTAGTGTTGTACGTTGTACCGTGCAGCGCGCGTTTAAATATCGAGAAATGTTTTTTTTGTAATTTTCTGAGTGTTCACGTGGAAATTGGAATAATAACAAGAATGTTGGAATGATGATTTCCCTATCCATCAATGTCATTTCAAGTCTCAACACATTGCCAGCACACTACTGAACTCACGATCTCCTATCAAAGTGATAAGAAGAACTCCCAGACATGCAGGTTTAATCACGATGCTTTCCAGTCACATTCTGTTTTTCCTCTATTAGCTGCTACAATATTCAAAATGATAATGTGGGTTTTTTTTTACAGGAACACATTTTCACATCGAGAAGAGAGACATCAACAAAGAAAAATCATCGACAATTATTCCTATGGCACGTCACTATACTCTCCAACCCCGAGTTATCTATAGTATTATAAGAGCTGTTGAAGCGCATAGAGCGATAGAATTTTTAATTTGTTTACACAGTGTGACGAGCTGTTTGCCATTATAGACTATCGCATATTATAATATCACACATAGTATGACGTCCGCGGTTGAACAAATATCCATATCCATACTTATATTATAAATGCGAAAGTGTGTCTGTCTGTCTGTCTATCTGTCTGTCTGTCTGCTACCTTTTCACGACTCAACAGTTTAATCGATTCTGACTAAATTTGGTACAGGGTTTTTTTTTTTTTTTTTTTTTTTGAAAATATTACAATAAAACTTAAAGCTAGCCTTATCTAATTACTATACAAATCATGCCCGCGTGGAATGGTGCCAAGAATACTGGCTGCATTTCCGCGTTGGATATATAAGTACAGGGTTAGCTTATATCCCGGGGACGGACATAGGCTATTTTTTATCCCAGAAAACCCATCCGCTTAACCGATTTGTATGAAATTCGGTACCGAGATAGCTTGCGTTCCTGTAATTGACATAGGCAACTTTTTATCCCAGAAAATCTTATAGTTCCCACGGGATCTTTAAAAGCCTAAATCCACGCGGACGAAGTCGCGGGCTTCCTCTAGTCAACTATAAATACCTATCTATAATCTAGATAATGTTTTATAGGCTCTTGAACTTGAATCTTGATCCCCTTGGGAACTTTACATCTATGTCAACTATCTTTCTATCTTTTATAACGAGTAATTTCTGGAACCAATGATGCGATTCTGAAAATTCTTCACCTAGCTGATTTTAATAGGAACTCCGTAAGATTTTAAAAGTACTTACTTATGATTTTTTAGCCAGCAAATAAAGCTTTCAGTATTTAAGTAACCTAAAACCGGTGGGACTAGAAAATCAATAATAAGTCAATTAATACGTAAGACAAAAAGTAAAAATAAATTCAAATTACCTTGACAAAATATTTTCGCACTAACCATGTCCGGGTTTACCAACCAACTTCCCAACTCCACAGAATTTCTTGACACAAAAACCCGATAAATTTTATGTCTCGGGAGTCGAACTTGGATCCGCAGCCGACCAAGCTAAGCACTAAAATCTAGATGGAAAGGACATAAGTAAATGAGAATGAGAAAGTAGATGAAGGGTTAATTCTAGGAGCTGGAAATACATCAGTTTAATGTATTTCTAGTATAAACGTTAATTGAATTCGGGACCTTCAGTGTTCTTTGAAAAATAAGGAGAAAAATGGAAAAATAATAAATGAATCGAGCTCTCCATAGACTCCATATCTCCAAGTCTATTAAAGCGAATTTACATGTCTTGTCTGTCTATATCGCTGCCCGTCTATCGGAGCCTTAAATTTTATAGTTTAGAATTAGGTGACTGAACAATTACTTCAAATTTTAAAATAATAATTTGTGCACCAATTTTTTTTTTAAATATTAGCCGTGTTTATTATGCTGACTAATATTCCCCTTTCCCCTCCAATTAAGCGTAAAGCTTGTGCTAGGAGTGGGTACGACAATAGTGCAACGGGTGGGGTTTGAACCGGCGACCCTTCGGTTTTCAGTCCACTTCTTTAACCGTTGAGCTATCGAGGCTAATTTGCCGTAAGCCCGACTTTTTATAGCAAATATTACTTTTTTTCGGGTGCTCTAGTGTCTATGAACATCGATGTATTGAAAGATCGTTTAATATTTCCATACCACCATTAGACCACATCATCACTTTCCATCAGGTGTGATTGTGGTCAAGCGCTTACCTATAGTGAATAAAAAAAAAAAATACCACCGCTGTATTTATACGAGTGTCGATGAGTTAGGTAGGCATGTGTTGGTATGTGTTGGATATGCCCTCGCTGTTGGTGTGAAAACATTAATTGAAAACAATGGTAACAAACTGTAAACAGTATTCAGTATTAAAAATAATAAATAGTTACATGTAACGTGGGTAATACAATGTAGTAAACAATGTTATATTTATTTGGTCCGTTCAAACAAATTGTATTTGTAACACTCGAAATATGGTAGGGCTGTCAAAAACACATGATGTAGATATATAATCGAAAGTTTATTTCGAAAGGAGCCTATTTATATGAAGCCAAAATCAGATAAATTGTAAAAAGTAAAAAGTCTTTATTTATGGTAGTAGGCCATACAATATTTATTTTAAAAGAACAATATCTAAACTAGATGGTGTCCGTGATTTCGTCCGCGTGGATTTAGGTATTTAAAAGTATAAAATACCTATTTTTCCGGGATAAAAGGAGCCTTTCCATTTCTTTAACTTTATCGATGCAAAACATCATGTCGATCAGTTGTTCTGTCCTATCTACTACTAATATGTATACTATCCTACAATTTTTTTTATCCTACTAATATTATGTATTAGTAGGATAAAAAATACGAATTATGAGTTACTCTTTAACATTTTAATGATTTTCATTGATATGTTACATTCAAATTTATGTTGTTTCATTACATGAGTAGAAGTCTGTACCGTTTTGGGTTCAATTTTTTCCATTAATTAAGTTCAGATTTCAGAGCTTGTTTTACACCTAATAGTCAACCGCACCGCAGTCGTGGGTTTAAAATTCTTATTTTTTTTTTCTTACTTCGCCTAATAGCGGTCGGACACGCACCTTTAACTTTTTGGAGTTATAATATGTGCGTTTTGACTGATTAAATTCCACTTGCTTTATCAATGAAGGAAAACATTGTGAGGAAACCTGCGTGCCTAAGAGTTCTCCGTAATGTTCTCAAATATATGTAAATCCGCACTTGGGTAGCGTGGTAGACTATGGTCAAACTGTTCTCATTCTGGGAAGAGACTCGTCCTTTGTAGTGCACCGGCGTAGGATTGATCAAGATGTTAATTATTTCAAGATGTTATGTTAAAGATGTTAGTTAATAGTTGTAGAAGTGTGCGTGACAACCCTAACCCGTCTTTGAATGAACCTTTGGCAGAGAGCAATTGAGTGGCCGACAGTGGGCCAAATTGATTACATTCTAGCACTGTTATTCAATTAAAATGTTTCTAACTCCTCAATTACACTGTGTAATGACTACGTGGACTATTTTAAATATCCAACAGTACACTTACTAATTTACAAGTTCTTCAATACTCTTGGTGAAAAAAAAGTAGGAGTATGCGAAAGTAATGATTTTTTTAGTGTTATTTGTTACGTTACAAGTAAGCCCTTGACCCCATGATTTGGTTTTAAAAGTAATTTGTGTATGATAAAGAATTATGCAATATAAAATATAACAGCAGTATAAAAAACAGTACTTAATGATTTCAACTTTGGCTCCATAAAAGCAAACGCATAGCCAGAACGTGCGTCACTGGAAACTCCAGCGGCTGCCAAAATTTGTGGTCGAATTACTTTTAAGGTCACTATGTGAGTTATGTTGCCAAGGTCTGTGTTTTAGATTAACTTTAAAGTAATTAATTTAAAAGATCGGTCATGTGCGAGTCAAATTCTCACCCGAAAGGTTCCGTACCTTACCATCGTACAAGGACTTTTTAACTTTTTTGCATGACGGCTATTTTGAAATTTTTGCTGTTTGTTGTTATGGCGGCAATATAAATACACATTCTGTAAAAATTTCTACTCTCTACGTATTGCGGTTTTTGAGATACAGCCCGCTAACAGACAGTTGGACGAACAGACAGCGAAAGCTTAGTAATAGTGTTGGCACCCTTCGGGTACGTAACTCTAAAAAAAATACCCATAAGTACCTAATTAATGTGTTGTATCATAATATATAATATATCTTTGTTTTACTGAAAAAACTTTGGGATTTACCGTAGTTCAACGTTTTACAATAGCATAATATAATATTAGTAGCATTTAAAAACACCGGCCAAGTGCGAGTCAGATCCGCGCACTGAGGGTTCCGTACTCGGGTATTTTTAAGGGTAAGGCCGTGCCTTAACTTCTCAATGTAATTCATTATTCAATAGGGGTTCATCATCATTCGGAAACCTATCTACCAAAAATGATATCGAATTTCAAATGCATCCCTCGATCGCAGCTATTTGATTATGCATGGATGCTCTTTCTGTTGCAAATTTCTCCTGTAACTGTATACGGAGGATCCAATGAAATGAAATGAAATGAAATGAAATTAAATGAATTTATTTATTTCATGCAGGGTAGCATGTAACACTACTCATAATATGACCAAGACTCTGCCACCTGCACTGGTTCCGAAAGCAGATTGTAAGAAGGAATCTAGTGATCTTACTAGGATCTTACTAATATTATAAATGTGAAAGTTTTGATGTTTGGATATTTATTACTCCTTCACGCAATGGACTAAGAGCCCGTAAAAGCCAGACTTTCGTTATCTTATAAAAGCTGAAGGTTTCTCTGAACATTTTCCCCTACACAGGGAGAAACTATGAAGTTTGGATAGTGGTGGCTTTGGCAGATAACAGGAAACAAAGACGTAAAAGTAAAAGAAACCTTTTGTCAAAGTATAAAGTCGATGTTAGTTATTTTCTTATGATAGTTATGATAGTTATTTTCTTCGAAATATTATTAGAAAACACGTCATGCATCGCCAGACACAAAGTATTGTGGCAACCCCCTTCAAGACACCCTAAGTTTAATAAATTGACAAAGTTTAAGGGTGTCTGGCAGGGGGTTGCCACGATACTAAATGAAACGATTTGAAGATTATTTGTTCTTTGATTATTCTTTGAATATTCTTTGATTTTTCAAAGAATATTCAAAGAATAATCAAAGAACTCCCGCGGGAGAAAGAGAATCAAAGAATTCCCGCGGGATTAAAAAAAATCTATAATAGATATACATTATTCACACTTCAACAAATTGACCATAAATATTCAAAGGTTTAATTTTTCAACTTTTACAAGAATGTCATTTCAGCTTCGCACGCTTCACGGTAATTTACCGTATTACAATAAATAATAAAAATTTCTATCGTTGATAAACCGGTAAATCGATAAGCTAACATCCGTTTAAAAATAATTCTTTCTTTGGTAGATAGTATGTACTCATACCTACCTAATGTACCTAATACACATTACTGCGTAAGCACAGCCCATTTTTCTTTAGGTACTTAGGTATATTCTATAGGTACTCACATGTATGTTACAGTCAGAACCCTCATTCAGTAAAAAATGTTTTTGACTGCAAACACAGTCAAGAATACTTTTGACTAAAGGGGAACTGGTCAAAACTAGCCTAAAGAGTTACTAGTGCTTTTAACTAAAAATTCGCTTTAAATATCCACACAGTCTTATCTGTCCTGCCCTGTTTTCAGATAGGCTACACCAGATGACTCGTTTCATTATCCCTTCATTCAGCTTCATCTATTTGACCGTCGTTTCGCTACGGAGGTCATTCGCTTGCTTCGGGGCGGGGTGTTCATATTTCTTACTGGGCAAAATTTCACCGAATCTTATGCATTTTTTCAGTTAAAATACCAAAATTCTATAAAGCATACTTAGCGAATCGTATTAAAAAACTATTTGCATCAAATTACTAGTCCTCTCATAAATCCTTGACACGCCACTTAGCTAAAGCTTTTATTAATATAAAGTATATTTTTCGTCTTCACATCACGTGCGGTGGCGATTAACCCGAGTATTTTTGCTTATTTTTATTTCAAACTCTATGTTGAAACTATAAATAATAGGTAAGTAAATGCCTAAGTATCTATAAATCTTTTTTTTTTCTAAAAGAATAATATTATCCATGCTAATCATGACTTATACTCCCCTTTCCCCTCAAAGATTGTGCCAGGAGTGGGTACGACAATAGTGCAACGGGTGTGGTTTGAACCGCCGACCTTTCGGAATTCAGTCCGCTCCTCAACCGTTGAGCTATCGAGGCTCTAAATCTGTTTTCAGTTTTCACCTGTCTAGCAATCTATGTACGCGACTGGTCGAAATGGCAATTGGGGCATGAGGCGGGGAAACGTCTCGTACAATCTCCGCGCTAATCCGGTGCGGGGTGTCCCCACCTCAATTGCCATCTCGATGTGTCGCGTACTATAGGTACGTGCATACCTCGTAAAACCTCATTATATCACAAACAACCCCTCACCACTGACCGCATTTTCCTTCCAAACTCACCCTGGGGACTGGACTGACTACTGTTACATTTATAATTAACGAATACTTTGTACCAAGATTTTTAGAATTACATCGCCTAAAATATGTGGGATCTTTGACTTTAATAAATAACTAGGCACAAAAATCTACTAAACTGTTGGAACTCTGTAAAACTAATTATAAGTTGTAATAACAATAATAATTAATTATGAAGTGCATTACTAAAATTGCTCAAACTCCTATTTCAGTCATTTAAATAAATTAGGCCCCTAAAAACTCTTTCTATAAATAAATTTTGCACGCCATGCTTGGCAGAATATGCGATTCTATCTAATATTTAAGACCAATGTATATTATACCATATTCTAGCAAATAAATAATTCTAATTCATATTCTTATAGGATATATTTTTATCTTTTTGCAAGGAGTCATTACTACGAATTAATAAGGTCAATTAAGCATGAAGATCAATATCGTTAGTTTCAATTAAAAATATTCCCAAGCAGCAAAACATTCGAAGCAGTTTTTGACAACGGTAGAGGCATAGCCCTGCTATTTGTGAAATTGTTCCATTCATCAGCACATCTGCGTGCACGGCCTTCTGGATAAGTATGAAAATGCTTCAAGGTTTATCTCATCACACTTCACACTAATATTATAAAGGCAAAAGTTTGTGTGTATGTGTGTGTGTGTGTGTGTGTGTATGTTTGTTACTCCTTCACGCAAAAACTACTGGACGGATTTGACTGAAACTTGGAATGGAGATAGATAATATCCTGGATTAGCACATAGGCTACTTTTTATCCCGGAAAATCAAAGAGTTCCCACGGGATTTCGAAAACCTAAATCTACGCGGGCGAATGGAATCCACTTTAATAGGAATGTACCCTAAAGAATTTATTTAGTTGATATATTCTCTCACTGCTTAAACTTGAAAGACGTATGGCAGTAGGTGTAACCAACTCGAAATGCTAGCATTGAAAAAGACATCGAGAAATCAAAAGTTAGTTACTCATGCTCCCAGAATAATCTCTGCTATATCTATCCCGATTTATCTGAGTCGCCCACGCTTTCTCTTGCCTTGTGTTGCGAGCAGTATGGTCTATGTCATGGTCAAACCGAGGCTGAATCCCCGATCCATTTATAACGTCGTAGGTCGATGGATTATATTTTATGTGATAAAGATGTTCTTTTCTTCTTTCTTCTCTCTGGGCTGGTTTCCGCACTTGAACGTTTCCGTCTGCTGTGCGTGCGTTGCCCCTCCCCGCCGAAGTCTTCACTCCAGCCA
Source organism: Maniola jurtina (assembly GCF_905333055.1). NCBI lineage: Eukaryota > Metazoa > Arthropoda > Insecta > Lepidoptera > Nymphalidae > Maniola > Maniola jurtina. The sequence continues at coordinate 11,769,943 of NC_060040.1, forward strand.
TCCAAGCTCGCGCTCGCGGAAGCCGATTAGACCGCCCAGGTTGTCGAGGGCTTCATGAAGTGAGGTTGGGGACCTGTGATAAAGATGTTATTGAATACCAATAATTAATTTATTGATCGTTTATCTGGTGGTTATCTCATGTCAAGTCCCAGATCATGCCAAGTTAAGGGTTTTGGCAAGACCTTCTCAATAACTCTGACTGGACACTCCATACAAACGAACTGATTTAACTACTATTTACTTATGATTACTACCGGAACACCGGCCTATCCGCAAACAATTTCTGTAAAATCAGCCAATCAGAACTTGCGATTGCAATAAAGTTACTATTGATACAGCTTTTGCGTAATGGACCAGCAGATTGCAGATAATGATGTTATAACTTTCGAAAGAGTGTATCAATGTAGGCTGATTTCAACATGTTTGCAATGTAGTCAGCTACCACGGCCCCATATTCGAAGGTCAACAAACCTTAAACCACTGTAACATTAAATAAATCTTTCTCCATATAAGTAAGTATGGAACAAGATCCCAAGACAGCCAGATGTTTCTTATTTTACAAGACACTAAATGTGTGGGATACAGTTATATCGATGGTTAGAGTAGTATCAGTTTTTACTTTTAATGTACGCATATCAGCTGCTTAAGGTACCTACGTAAAAACATAACTCACTTTTTTAAAATCTGAGTGCTGATTTTTATGTAGGTTTTACAGAATAATATAATTTATTAATATTCAATACTACCAGACTTCCTGTCAACGGTTATTTCCACAAGACAAGGACGCCTTAAAGCGCAAAAAAAAAATTATTTAATTTTACTTAGGTATAGAGTCGACGTGTGATATTTAGATTTATATTCGCAGGAAATGCACATAAAAATCAGTACTCAGACTTTAAAAAAAGTAGATATTTACTACTTAATGTCTTTATGTGCCTTTACCAGTTGATATCTTTAAATTGACCGTCGCGTGCTAACTCATGTCGGGATATGCGTACGTTAAAAGTGCACACACAACTCTATCCCACACATTATGTTACTCAGAAAATAAGGAACGTCTGGCGGCAGTGGGATCTTGCTCTACTAGATTTTTAAGTAAAATTGAAGGCTAGACGTACTATAATTTATTTTATTTTTGCATGTGTATTCAGGCTCAAAATTGATACGCTTGCAGCGTAGTGCAACGCATGCAGTACTTTCTCTCAGCAGTTTCTCAGAAAATAAGTAACGTCTGGTGGTCCTAGGATCTTGGGCCATAGGAAGGTAGGTACATTAATGTTACAAACATGACGTAGACGTGTGCGTATCTCGGAGATGGTTCACCTTGACTCCGTTTAGCGAATGTAAATAGCAATTTGCTATTCAATTCTTGGGCCTGCGCGATCGCCGGTCGTAAGGCCCAGATGGCAGATATATCAATGCTATTTCCATAAATTTCGAATTTACTTTACCTTCACCTTCTGATGTTTTGGGGAAAGTTAGGTAGCAATACTTAATAACCTACTACCTTACGAATTTCAGGATAGGTAGGATATTCTGAATTCTAGTAGGTAGGTAGGTACCGGCATGTAGGTAATTAGGTACCTACATATTTTTATTTTTTGAATAGGTGTGCACTATAAATTATTAAGAGCATAAATAGTAGATCCACACAAATAAAACATGTCTATCTAAATTCTATTGAAAGTAGGTTTATCAGTTTGCTACATTTTCAAAACTAGGTAGGTGTAGTCCGCGACAGGTCCAGATGGCAATCGGGGTATGAGCGGGGGGAGACCCATCATACCCGCACGTCACCCACGCTCGCCCGCACCGGATTTGCACGGGGGCTGTGCGGGTGCGTGCGGTTACCTCCCCTATTGCCATCTCGACCTGTCGCGAGGTATACCGCTGATTAATATAATAATAATAATAAATCTATATAGAGCTATAAAATAAATCCTTGTCATTCAAAAGATAAGGCGCTTCTCGCACGTTTTTTTCTAGCGCCATCTAAATAATACATAATCTCCCATATTACCGATCTATTCAATGAATGCGACAATCGCAATTGACCTTCTTCCACTATTTGCCACATGACACAGATTTTAACAAGTTTATGAGACACATCCTAAAGAAATACTTCATAGGAGATATACTTACTTAGACAAACCTCGGAGAGGTCTAGAATCTAGATAGAACAAACTTTTGGGGTCACAGAAGCAAGACGGGAGAGATTATATCACTGAATAGATAAATACGACGGGTAGAAATCGGCAAAACAAATTATTTTGCTTAGTAACTTAATGGATCATCAGTCGATCGGATATGTAGGTGCTAATGGGTCACTGAGGACTAAACAGACTCATGTACAACCTTAAGCTTCAGGGTACAGACATTTGCAGACTATGCCAGGATTCTATTGAGACGTGGGTCTGCTATATGTATAGAGAAACATATCGTTCAGTGTGCACCCTGAGGAACCTACTCTAATTCCAGTCAGAAAAGTGCTGCTATATCTGGCAGCTACAAATTTTCACAAGGACAGCTATAATGTGGTGGCGATCACAATGGATCGGAGATGGTCGAAGTGATACAGGGTATCCAAGAGCCCTAAATAATAAGAAGAAAAAGAAGATTTAAGTGCTACGACTAAATTTCCATTGAAGCAGAGCGGTGATATTTAATAACTTAAAACGCACATAGCTCCGAAAAGTTAGAGCCGACCCCCAACCTCTCGAAAGAGGCGGATGTCTAACTTAACCACTTTTCTTTTCTTTCTTCTCTCTGGGCTGGTTTCGTTGCCTCTCGCCGCCGAAGTCTTCACTCCAGCCATCTAAGCTCGCACTAAACGCCGAGTAGACCATCCAGGTTGCCGAGAGCTTTATGGAAAGTGGTTGGGGATCTCAAATGGCACTCTCGTTGTTCTAAACAAACGAACTAAACAACTATCATAGCTCTAAAAGGACGTCAATGAGAATAGATAATATCTATTCCATGATTCAGGCAATGACAACAATTATTGCCATATTCGCAATGTCATAATCACAGGTTTCGTAATAGTTATAGCATAGGTATCAGACGGTAGAGATACGGATAAGCATAATCGTAGATTAACTCATATCAACCGATAATGAACATCAAATATCAAGTCCACGTTTTGACATCGGCATTGGGGCCTATCTGATGTTTTCAAACAAAACTTTTAGTTGGGTTGAAGCCGGTGCGAGGAATGAACGGGCAATATTTTTCTCTGTACTGGCAAAATTCTGGCCAAAACGGTTGTTGTCGTCAACCGCTGGTCATAAGTTTCATCGCTTGCCTGCGGGTTGATTTATGCTTGCCCAATTAGTGGGGGTTCTTCCAAAGCTGTATCTTCTGAGGCAGGGACCCTACGCTTTGGTGGGATTTCCGAAAACTTTTCTTAAGTCGTACAAAGTCAAAGTTAAATCCTTTCATTAAAATTGAATACAACTGTTATACAATTTTTGATAGTCGATTGTTAAAGACAAATAAATTGAAGTTATAATTACCTACCTATACTTATATATTATTTGATGATAGGTGATAATTTATTGCGTAAGCTTAAAACCTTCTTAAAACCAAAACAGCAATAGATAACATCAAGAACGAAAATTGTAAAAATACAATTTTATAGGTAAATTCTTAGGATTTCTGTGGGTAAAATGATATAAGAACCTAGCGGATTTTGTACGCGCATCGAACGGCACAAAATGTCAAGATTCATAACTCAAGCTGTACGAGTACGTTGATTTAATATCTCAGTCAGTTTATCCTTTTATTCATACCTAATGGTACAAGCGACATGATCCAAATAAGTCGAAGTCACGATGACTTGGTAATTCCTTCACCTCGCCTACCAATTTAGTTTTATTCGCGCCAGTCATAAATGCCGTATTAGTCGCAATTCATGGGGAAATAGCCGTCAGCAAACATGTTTATGTTGACAACTTCTAGAGCACTTGGCTTACATTATACTTAGGTATTTTCACAGCATTTAAAAATTGGTCCAGGTTTCTAGGCTGCAAGTAGCTGAAATGAAGATGCTGAGAGGAAAAGTGGAGTACTTACTAGTCACATTAGTATTATAAAGGCGAAAGTTTGAATATGTGTTTGCATGTGTGTGTGTGTGTGTGTGTGTGTGTGTGTGTGTGTGTGTATGTGTATGTGTATGTGTATGTGTGCGTGTGTGTGTGCGTATTTGTTACTCTTTCACGCAAAAACTACTGGACGGATTTGGCAAAATCCGGAATGCATATAGTTTAAAGCATGGCTTAACACAGGCTACTTTTTATCCCGGAAAATAAAAGAGTTCCCGCAGGATTTCAAAAACCTGATTCCACGCGGGCGAAGTCGCGGGCATCGGCTAGTATTTAATAACTTAAATCGCACATAGCTCCGACGATATAAAGCGGCTGGTGGGAAATGGCTGGATGAGGAAGGCTGAGGACCGGGTGTGGTAGCGCTCTGTAGGGAAGGCCTATGTCCAACAGTGGCGTCCACAGGCTGATGATGATGATGATGATGATCCTCGCGGACCCAGTCGTGTATTAATTAACACGTAACTGCACTACCAAGTGCGACACATAACACACGCTCAACAGACGCGCCACACGCATAACACACACGTGCTATACACGTGCCAAAAACACGCCACACACGTGCCATACGATTTCTTTATTTCATTATAATTTTTTAATATTTTTTTAATAATTCTTTCACCTATTTTTATATAGGTCTTTCTATCACCTATTTTTTAGTTATTCTTTCGTATTTTTGTTTTATTCTACTCAGGAACATTTTTTCTCCGTCCATTGTATTTTCTATTTTTCTTAAGTGGTTCTAAATCTGTTGGCATTTGGCAAAGCAATAAAAATTAAATAAAATAAAAATACAATTAATTCATTAAAAAAAAAGGTTATCGTTGTTTGAAAATCACGTCCGTGTTTGCGCCCCTGTATTACATTCGATTCAGTAGGTAAGTGAATGAAACAGGGAAGTCTATTCGTCTCGAAACTGGGCAGATTTCCAAATAGCAAATTATTAACAGCTGACAACACCTGTTTCCACCTACTCGTGTTTAATTAAAACAAGATTTTTGTTTATAATTTATGTTATTTGCTAGAATTTTGCATTTGCAGCGTATTAATGTTGAGCCTGAAACACACGCAAAAGTAAAATAAATCTTAATGGCCTTCAATTTTCCTTTAAAGTATCAAAAATTTACGAAGTATCCATAAAAATCATCACTCAGACATAAAGAAAAGTACCTAAGTTATGTTTTTATGTGTCTTTAGATTGATATCTTTCAATTGGCCTGGGGTACAAAAGCTTGCAAATATGCGCACCTATATTAAAAGTATACACTAGCACTATTCTACTCGTATCTACCACACATTTTGTTTCTTAGAAAATAAGGAAGGTCTGGCGGCACTGGGATCTTAGACCATAGGAAAAATAGGAGAAATTGTTTAATGTATATTTTTGAAACAATTAAATATAGCGGCTAGGCATATCGCGCCTCATTACTTTATAGTTCGTCTTTTGGCAGGGGCTCAGGCAGGGTAGTTGTTTTTTTTTAAATTTAATTACGACTTGTTACTAAATTCTTGTTGGTTAACAGAAATTAATCTTCATTAGTAGCATATCAGTAGGTCTGTACTGTACTCTGTACAAAAATGTCCCACATAGGCAAATAACTTCTAATAAATAATCATTAGCCAAAAATTCCAAAATTCAAGTGAATAGGTAGGTACATTCAAGGTGAAAATACTTACCTCATACATTCTTTACGCATGCTGAATATTATAATATTATGTGCCGACAAAAATTTTGATTAAAGATTCTGAGAATAACTCAACATAATAATAATTACAATTTCGCAAAACTTGTATGTTTAGACTTCACACATAATTTACTACCTACGTATGTAGAATATTAACGTAAACAGGATTTCATGGTATATTTATAAATGTCGACGACCTATCTGGCATAATAGCATTAAATCTCGATTCAAAGGGACTTGAAAAAGAGCTTTCAACTCGCAGGTTTGATTCCCTCGCAATAAAATTTAGATATTCAGAGTTCCGCACCCAAAGAAGAACTACTAACTACCGAGAAGAACCAGCAAGAAACTCGGCGGTTGCTCTTTTTACCGATTTACAATACCATGACTAGATCAAGTAATTGCAATCCTTCGCATTTCTGGGACCAACCAAAGGGTGCCAACGGGTCTCCGCTGTCCGTCCGTCACTCTGTCTGTCTGTCAACGGGCTGTATCTCATTATACCTGAACCATTAGGTAAGAACCGTAATAGAGAGTGAGAGTAGCCGGGAGGGCGTTCCATATTCTGGCTGTGCGTATTAGAAACGAGGAAGCGAATCGCTTCGTACGGGTCCGTGGAATTTCGACTCATCTCCACTACTGTTGTCTAACCCCCTTTAGATGAAATCGTCTTAGAAATAACAATTTCTCAAACAATCCGAGCTTGGGACTCGAACCCAAAACATTTTACTCATAAGGCCATAGCGCATATCACTGCGCTTGAGTTCATATAATCACTCAGTACCTACCTACGTATAGTTTTACTGTGGTTTTACGTCATTCAAAAGTCATAGGTCCATAGTGACGTATCTAAAGATAGACGACTTAGCATAAACTGGCAATGTTCAACGTCACAATAATACATAATGTGTAACTCAAACACAAGCCACTGAATGCTTTTATTATCACCAATGCTATTTGTTTACATCGAGTTTACACGCGTTACGGGCAAAGTTCCAGGATGTGCAAAGTCGACAATGCCCGGGCAGAGATCAAAGATTTAAAGTAGAATAGCTAAATAAAAGAGATACCTACTTAGATGATTACATTTATTTTGTGTCATAGTGAAAGCTTAGGCCAGATGGGCAGTTATAATTTAATTAGTTTCACAAGTTATTAAAATGTTCTCTCATATTAAGCTTGCACGAGGATATAAATCACGTTACGTATTTTGCGTAGAGACTTATCAAGAGATTTAATCTTTTAAATAACCTAACTGCAATATTAATTTAATCAGGGCGCAGATGCTATTGCAACTACTCAATCAAAATGGAGACCTAAACAAAAATCATCTCCCTGCTGATCTTCATCGCTGGCCCCCGGCACCGTAATCTAGGCAAGCGGAGCTAATGGCGTCCTGCCCCCGACGGATGACGTTGTCTTCTGCATCTTTGTTGTTTATTGTTTTACTTTTATTTATCTTTTTTGTGTTGGTGTACAATAAAGCATATTTCATTTCACACTTTCATTTCATTTCAAATGAATTTCAGCGAGCCGCTGCATAAAGACGGCACACTACAGCGGCGGCGTGTGGACGTCATTTGGCGCAACTCTGCCTAGATACTGCAAGAGCTCACCCGGGCGACACCAATTTTGCAAACGCCGTTCACTTCGCCTGTAACACATACATTAAGATATATTTATCGAAGACACGCGATGACGCCAAAGATTGAACGCCGTTTTTTATATTTTGCACACGGACGCTGTGGGACGACCATTGAACCAATTTTATCGGGAATTTGTCCACTATGGAGTTCGGATGCTTGAGGCTTAATTCACTAGATCTTCTTTGCCTATATTATAAATGCGAAAGTGTGTTTGATTGTTGGTTTATTCGTTTCTTGGTTTGTCCGCCGATCACGTCGCAATGGAATGACGCGACGGATTGACGCAGTTTGTAGGGTTCCGTAGAAGTAAAAAAGGGACCCTTATACTTATATCATCAATTTGCTGTCTGTCTGTGTCTATCCGTCTGTCTGTGTGTGTGTATGTCTAAAAAACCTGAGTCTCGATTTTTTTTTCTTGGACTATAAAGTCTGAAAATGTGATGCACGCACGTTCAATCGAGACCATAACAACTTTGGAAACTTCTTTCCTTAAATAAAACTAGGTCACCCTACAAACATGACGTACATTTTCATTCACACACTACATTTACACAGCATCTTATGTAACCTCTTTTATTATGAGGATGTTAAGGAAACACCACTATACCTAATGCAGTTATCCAATTAATTCAGTTAGTTTGCAAGCGGGGTAATTTAATGAGACTCAAATCATTGTCTTTCCTGACCTTAATTTTCTTCTAGCTAGAATTTTACTGCTACTTAGTAGCACTGTATTTATCAATGATTGTCTTTGCTTGAAGGTCATTTCTGATATAGACCTGTAGATCGATTTCGTAAAAGTTGCATCAGTCATTAATACAATCAATCTCAATTGTTGTGATTGGCTGAAATTATGGTACTCTTGCATTGTAGCCAATAGTAAACGAGTATCAGAGGCACTGTAGCCGTCAAGCTATCGCAGTAGACCTACTAGTGAGGTTATATTTTCAGCAACCATTAGACCTACAAATCCAAGGCTCTATTCCCTCACTCTCGTAGTTCCATGGGACAGCAATGTGACACGACCAGAGAGATAACACCTAGGATCAAGGAACTCTTTGAGGCACGAGGGTCTGATGTGGTGTTGTATTGATCGACACCACCACATAGTAAGAGCTGAGGGATTAACCATTTTGGCATTTATAGATATCTTTTGTATCTGGATAGTTGAAGTGCAAACCCTACGTCTCTCTAATGCTCTATCCAAATAAGTCCATGTCAGATGACCTCACGTCACCTCGCTAACCAATTTAGTTTTATATGCGCCATAACAAACGTTTCATTAACTAAACCGCTGTGCCACATGGATGATCTAGTTATAATTCAAGGGTTCGGTAGATTATTATTTACCAAAGTTCCGAGTTTGATGCTCAGTGTTAATTTATAATCACGCCCACAAGTAGCGAATGCAACATATTTTTGAAACCAAGAGGTAGGTATTGTGATTCTGACACTCAAAGAAGCAAATTAAAAAGACCACACGATGTCTACGTCATAATAGCTATCTGCATTCCAAATAGCCCGATCCATCCTGTATTTTTAACCCCCGACCCAAAAAGAGGGGTGTTATAAGTTTGACGTGTGTATCTGTGTATCTGTGTGTCTGTGTATCTGTGTATCTGTCTGTGGCATCGTAGCGCCTAAACGAATGAACCGATTTTAATTTAGTTTTTTTTGTTTGAAAGGTGGCTTGATCGAGCGTGTTCTTAGCTATAATCTAAAAAAATTGGTTCAGCCGTTTAAGAGTTATCAGCTCTTTTCTAGTTTTCTTGTAGAAAAGAAGGTTAGATAACCGTTAGGTTCATAATATTATGTCAATTGACAAATGTCAAGCTGTCAAGATGGACGTTGCCTAAATACATAATTATTTATTTGAAAATGATGTTTTGGAAAACTCAAATACTTTGGATCGTCGGGGGTGTTATAAATTTTTAATTTACACTTGTTGAGCACTGCGTTTATAGATAGTCAGTTAGTCAGTCAATTAGTCTTTTTCCTTTTATATATTTTGTGTCAGTAAAGATGTCCAACCGGCGCCTTTGTATGGTCAACGTATAAAACTTATACACACTAAATTGCATTGTCCTTGGACATCTCATACAAGGGCAAAAATGTATCGTCGGCCTTCACTCTCCGGAAATTGTTTTTCTTTTTTAAACACGTTGCAGTGTTTTAAAAAGGCAGATAGGTAAATCTATCCAAAAGGTTTTGTTTAGTTTTACTTATCTGTTTTCTCATTAAAGGGCGATTTTCATAAATAATAGTTATTTTCACCTCACTAGCTAAAAAAGGGCGCCTTTGCTGGCTGAAACCAGTGAGCAAAAACCGTTTTTGCTTACTCAGTGAGAAAAAGTGTCTCAAGAAATGTTCGAAATCTTCTACGCCTATACGCCAAAATTTTCTTTGAAAAAAACTTTTTAAATTCTTTATTTTATTATTTAAACTATATATTGGCTTTCGATAATTAAAATCAGTTTTTTTACATCTTGTATTTTTTCGCTATTGAGGTGAAAAGTTTATGTATCACCCGACAGCAAAGTTTTTGTTTCTTGTGTCTTTGGATCCCTCGCTACACTCAGAGTCAGGATATTATAGAATCCATTGCCCGCTCGGAGTTCAAACTAGGCACACGCAACAAAAATAAACTTTGCTATCTTGTTGAACAAATAACTGTAGTTAATTGCGAAAATACCGCACGGAATATAGCACCCATTTGAAATGATCATCCGTATATTTCATCCACAGTTCACTCTGGTTTTACGGTTTTGTCCTTGGGCGTCTCGGCCAAGGGCAAAGTTGTTTCAACGCCGGTCTCCAGAAATAGGTTAAAATATTTTCTCTTGTAAAACAAGTGTTGCCATATTTCACATCATACTCCTTTTACATATTATACTCATAACATCGATCGATACAAAAGGTTATTTACCTATTCTTTAGAAACTAAAGAGCCAATGATTTTATTTAACATGTAACTATGAAAATGCAAATGTTCAAAAACTGTTTTTTTTAATAACTGCAAAGATAAGTACCTTACCTACCATGTGGAAATTCGGATCTATTTGAAAATATAATCATCTCTATTAATAGCCATAGACTTTGTCCTTGGACATCTTAGCCACGGGCAAAGTTGGTTCAATGTCAGTCTAGAGAAACAAGATTTTTTTTTTTTTTTTTTAAACACGTTGGAAGTGTTGCCAAATATCATATCAATGGGCGACGAGCACACGTTGTCAAACCAGCCAAAATGCTAAAGGACGGAACATGATGTTTTATTCATGACTTCATGAGTCCGAGATTCGTGTTGCAAAACTGATGACTTTTTTCTTTTCACATATTTAATTTTTTTTTTTTATCTCTTAATTTTTTTATATTCTGTCTGTCGACTGTGGCTGGTTTCTATACTATCTCTATGGGCTAAATGATATAAAAAATAAATAAAAAAACCGACTTCAAATAGTCAAATAATGACAAAAAAACCAGACCGTTAAATTGTGAGAAATGAAGTCGATTGACAATCTACCGTTTAATTATAATATCACTAGTGAGATTGTAATATCACGGTTTTGAAAATGTACCTGCGACATATACAAGACTTTACAAGAGGTAATGTTACAGTAACATTTTTGGAGTCGGTGCAAATGAGGAGCCAACGTGCAGTCACAAACGGTTCATACGGCTAATTGGCACCGTAATAATAAAATAAATTATATAATTAATCAATTATTAATTACAGAATTTATTCATTAAAGATGTAATTAATCATTTTTTAAGCTTTCTTACAGAAAACATATTGTCACCAGAAAAAACGCTAAGAGGGCTCTCTCCGTCACTCGTTTCATACAATCGTAGAAAGTCCATGAAATTTTGCAGACATATTCTAGAAACTAATATCTATGTCTGTAGTTTTCCAGATTTCTGTTAAAATATTCGGTTTCAAAGTTACGCGGTCTTAAAAATCTTCATACAAATCTTTGAGCCCCTGTAATTTTTAAACTACATATTTTTAGAAAAATCTAAAACACCACAGAAAAACAATTAGTTTCTAGAATATATTATCTGCAAAATTTCATGCACTTTATTCAAATAAAATTGGAACTACGATTGTATGAAACGAGTGACGGAGAGAGCCCTGTTAAAATAAAATATAAAACAATTAATTAATTATTAATTGTAGAATTTATTCATTAAAATTGCTGCCTGTGCAAAGCCGGGGCGGGTCACTAGTTAATAACATTAGTATGGTATATAGATTCCAATATCTGATCACGTTGCAGAAATAATTCAAAAGTGAGATAACGATCTGAGAAACATGCCATTACAAGTTACAATCAGCAATGCGATCTGTGATCTTATCAGTTATCACTAACAAGGTACATTTTTTAACCTGACTTTGCTTTTAAATACCATGTTCTGAATTGGTTACCTACCTAGTTATTGCATCATTATCAATTCTTATAAGTGCATAATTCAATATTTTATCTAATTCAATTTCAAAAGTAGTTCATTATTTTCAAGTGGTTTTTTATTACTAACGGTTTTGATAAATTGTTGTGTTGCAATGTAATCTAGTAATTGAACTACATTATGTCTAACTGGAATGCTTGATTTGTTTCAGTAGGTAGGCAAGCATGAGTTATGACCGCAGCACAACCACGATCCCTTAAAAGTATCTAGGTATACACTATACAGTAGGTACTCAGTTCTCTCGATAATAAAATGTCTATATTACGCTGATTTTACATATCTCACTCTGTTTTTAGGGTTCCATACCTCAAAAAGAAAAACGGAACCCTTATAGGATCACTCAGTTGTCTGTCTGTCTGTCTGTCGAGATGTGGAACTTGTATTAACCCTAGTTCTCTTTGCTCTCCACGTAGCTGTACCTATTGCCGAAATCGATACTAATGGGAGACAGGAGGGTTTTGTAAGCACTTGACGAAAATGAAGAATTTACATCATTTTGCAAGGTGGATACCGTATAGACCTATATTAGGTACTTATACTGTCTATTTTTTACAAACAAATTGAAATTTATAAGGTGCCATACGTGCCATATAATGTAGACATATTACGAGTATATTATCATATTTTTTTACTAACAAATAATATTTAGTAATATGGAATACTTAGGTCTAAAGCCTAATAATTTCTAGTTAATTTAAAAACACCTACGGTCTTTCTAAGTTTACTTTGACCAATACGTAGTACCTACAGTCTTGAAATTTAGCATGAAGGGACTAGGCAGATCTTTCTGATTTCTAGTTTCCACACAAGTGGAAATCAGAAAGATTCCAATAAATCAGAAAATCAATAATTTCAAATCTTGTGTGGCCTAGTTGTATTAAAAATTATTATCTAAATAGAAATTAGAGCGTCTTTCCTGTCCACCTAATCGATTTACTGTGACCTTAATGTTCAACTTGTTCTTTAAAAGTCGATGCTATCAGTTGTCTAGGTCAGTTTTTATTTTTATCTAGGTACTTCTAATGTGCCCTTCTGTCCTCCACTGATTTCAAGGGCGTGTCCCCAATTATAGGGTGTATAAATGACCTTCCATTACTTAGTGAAGCTTTTCACTCCTTGTATCTGTTTTGTGTTGTAGAGAACTTTATAGTTATATTTAGAGGCACTGTTTGGCCATCACTTACCTGAAAGTGGAGGGCACCAGAGGGCGAGGAAGGTCGTTCTTAAAGACTGAACAAATTAAGTCTGCTGTGGGTGGTCCCTTGCAAGATCCCACCAGACTGTCGGTCAGTAGGAAGAAGTAGCGAGGGCTTGTGAGGCGCGTAACATCTACCCTCGAAGAAGTCACTTCATGATGACCTCGACCACTCTGCCAAGAACGTTGCGAAGAAGAGAAGACACCTGAAAAGCCACGTCGTTAAACGAATTAGCATTCAAGATGGTAAACGGTACAACTGGATAACGCGTACGAGATAACTGGCATAGGCCTGTATGGTAGGCCATGTAAATTTTTTGGAAAAAAATAAATAATATAGCAGCTGTATGGGCGCCATTTTCGATATATTTGCTCGTTTTTTTGTTCGTTTTTGGCAGGGCAGTCGTGTTTTTTAATTTTTAGCGTTCCGTACCTCAAAAGGAAAAACGGAACCCTTATAGGATCACTTTATTGTCTGTCTGTCTGTCTATCCGTCCGTCCCACCGTCGCGTCTGTCAAGAAACCCTAAGTATAGGGTGCTTCCCGTTGTCCTAGAATCATGAAATTTGGCAGGTAGGTAGGTCTTATAGCACAAGTAAAGGTGTAATAATATCGTAAACCGTGAATTTGTGGTTACATGATAATAAAAAAAAATTAAAATGTGTTTCAATTTTCAAAGTAAGATAACTATACCAAGTGGGGCTTATATGAACGGGCTTTACTTGTATATTCTCAAACAGATTTTTATTTATTTTTATCCATTATAGTTTTTGATTTATCGTGCAAAATGTCGGAAAAAATACCCGAGTATGGAACCCTCGGTGCGTGAGTCTAACTCGGACTTGGTCGGTTTTTTTAATTACGACTTGTTTCTCCTTTCTAATTTCGCATTCCAACTTTAAAAGGAACAAGTGTAAATTAAAAATTTGTAACACCCCCGACAAGTGTAGGTTACAGTAACTAGAAAAGAGCTGATAACTTTCACACGGCTGAACCGATTTTCTTGGATTATACCTAAAAACACTCTCAGTCAAGCCACCTTTCAAACAAAAACAATTACATTCAAATCGGTTCATTAGTTTAGGAGCTACGATGCCACAGACAGATACACAGATACACACGTCGAATTTATAACACCCTTCTTTTTGGGTCGGGGTTAAAAATGGTGCCCTTTTTGGTGCAGTGTTATGAAAACAAGTGAGCAGCGTGACCTCGCGCCCCTCCCGCTAAATGAGCACTCGTTATCGGCGGCGAGATAAGCGCCGAGATACCATCGAGACTAAGACAAGTAGCTGTGAGATAAAGTAGTGTAGACAAGTACTAAGTATATACGCTATAAGTAAGTATATGTATAGCACTCCTGTTACTGACTCCTTTCTTCAAAGTTAAAGGTGCCCACGCACTCGAGAACTGCAGCTGAACTGCGCGTCGCTTCAGCGCCCCGCACGATATTCTCTCCAGCCGCGACGCGCGTACGTCACTGCCGCGCGGCGCGGCTGGAGAGAATATCGTGCGGGGCGCTGATGCGACGCGCAGTTCAGCTGCAGTTCAGTTCGAGTGCGTGGGCACCTTAAGACCGGCCGGACTGGCCGCAATGTGATAACCACCAGACAGTGCGCTGTAGTCTTATTAGTGGAAGGTCCCGGGTTCGATTCCTGGCAGTGGTTCGAAATTTTATAATTTCAAAAATTCTGGTCTAGTCTGGCTGTGTCCTTGGCTAGTTACCACCCTACCGGCAAAGCCGATTACCGATTTAGCGTTCCGGTACGATGCCGTGTAGAAACCAAAGGAGTCTGGGTTTATAAAAACTGCCATACCCCTTCCAGGTTAGCCCGCTTCCATCTTAGACTGCATCGTCACTTACCACCAGGTGAGATTGCAGCCAAGGGCTAACTTGTATCTGAATGAAAAAAAGTGCGTGCGTATACCCTAAGTTCAAGGATGAGCTTGAGTAGGTATGTGTATTCATTAAGAAAATCAATAATGAATGTACTACAAAAGCGGTAGGTACTTAATCCTAATCACGCGCCATTATCTAACGAATACGTGCATTCAACTCGCAACATTGAAAATATACACACTCTATGGCAAGGACGTATGGCGTCTCTATCCACCTGTCCATCTACACACAATTTTAAACCTAATCTGGTCTAATCAGAGTTTAAAGTTGCTTGTACACGCTTAGCTAGCGATAGTCAGATTCTTATCGGCATTCTAATACGATTTCATACCTTGCCAAAGCAGTGTTATTATTAAACATCACCAATATATTAATTAGTAGGTACAAAGCTGAATGCATAGTAATGATCCGTAATCTACGCAAGAGATGAAAGGCACCGAAGAGTTGAAAAGAGTGTGACATCCCATGGGATCCCCAGCCTCACTCCAGGAAGTCCTCGGCATCTTGAGGAGTCGCCTCTGCTTATGGCTGAAGCTCGGATGGCTGGAGTGGCGAGTCCAGCGGGGAGGGGCACTGCAGTCTGCACACACAATAGTCAGAAACGCTTAAGGGCAAAAACTTGCCCAGATAGAAAAAAAAAAGCAGCAGTCAAATCTGTTGGCTATCATACTCCGACCACCTCAGGACTCTGTTCGCCCAACATACATCTATTACGTTCAATGATTAGGATTACGTTCTTCTAGTAGCTAAAAGATCTAGCTATTTTTGACCCCCGACCCAAAAAGAGGGGTATTATAAGTTTGACGTGTGTATCTGTGTATCTGTCTGTGGCATCGTAGCTCCTAAACTAATGAACCGATTTTAATTTAGTTTTTTTTGTTTGAAAGGTGGCTTGATCGAGAGTGTTTTTAGCTATAATCCAAGAAAATCGGTTCAGCCGTTTGAAAGTTATCAGCTCTTTTCTAGTTAATGTAACCTTCACTTGTCGGGGGTGTTATAAATTTTTAATTTAAACTTGTATTTTTTATAGAAAGGTACATGGCGAATTTTTCTCGTAGAGAATATCGACTTGTTTAAAAGTAAATAAACAAAATACGTTCAAAAAAGATCGAGATCACTAATGACAAATTTATCTCGCCTTGTCAAATAACTTCCGCTGTTGGGAACCGTCTTTTTTCGGCACCAGTGTAATTGAAAGAGCGACTAACGAGTTTCGTAAGATACTAATTTTTTGCCAGTACCAATCTGCTATTATCTTCAGACTTGTTTCTGGTACATCGTACTATGATCTTATCAAGTTTATTTACACTATTGCAAAAGGTACTGATAGAATTAAGTCTTGAGAATTTTGAGAAAAGATCTAAAACTTATAGTTTATTATTGTATTATATTTTACTTTTTTTTAAAGATTTAGAAGAATTTTTAGTTAAAGTAGTTGTTGATTCTGTGGTATCAATATCTCAAATTAAGATGATTGCGGGCAAAATTAAAGGGGCCAGTAGAGAGTTTGATAGCTACAGTAACTGTGCTGTTTTAAGTTATCAACTACTAGCAATAAACCCACTATTGCTATTATCGCGAATACTTACGAAAAATTCAGCTAGCAGATTATCAACCGAGCAACCTCCTTTGTGTTTTCTCCAAGCTACGCGATATTGTCGTACAGAATTGTCCTGTGTTGGCAGAACTAAAAGCCACACAACAAGCAAGAACAGCGACTCTGATGCCCAGGCACTAGCTCACTATTGGCTACAATGCATTATTGCAACAAGAATACCATAAGGTCAACCAATCACAACAATTGAGATTGTAATAATGATAGATGCAGATTTTCCAGAATCGATGTAAGTGGACATACTAGATAGATCGTTGTTTCCGGGTCTCTTCACACAGGTAATAGAAACTGCTTTGGAAAATGTAGAACGCACACTTGTAGCCCAGATGTGCGCACCAGATGTGAGTTTCCGCTCTGTAACACCACGTCAGCGATAGCGCGCTAATTTTCATCAACATGGTAATCATTACAAGGTCAGTAATAAAGTATTTTCTCAGAATCAATCCTAATAGATACTAAATACTGCGGATAAAATGGCTGTGATAAAGACAGACGGATAGACGAAACTATAAGGCCAATATCTCACTAAGTCACTATGATGGCACCACTGGTCGCGCCCGTGGTATCTTGAGTCACCAAACGAAAAACACCAGAGCAGACACCAAGATAAAAACAATCATCTCACAGTAAGTGACACACACGCGTGCGAGCAGTTTGCGGGAGGAACGTACTGGTCCCTGGTAGCGCTACTGGTGGTCGAGTGACTGAGACGCCAAATAGCTCTACATTATAGTTAGTAATTATTTGCTCAAAAAACATGATAACAGGTTCTTTTTTTGTGATATTTTACCCACTATTATGCATGTAAATACTAGATACTTATTAATGGTTGCGCCACCGGCCCGGCGAGTGAACCCGGCTGCCGCGCCGCCACCAAATTAGTTGCGCAACCAAGCGAACACCGGGTAAGATACCAACTATAGTTACACCACTGGTATCCTAGCGATACAGTGCCCTAAGGGTTCCGTGTTTTACTACGGAATCCTAAATAGAAGTATACACCAGAAGCTGACACCAGGTGAGGTGCCCTCCATAGAGCTATATACATGCTGGCTGCTTCGCCACTGGTATCCTAATGATACAGTGCCCTAAGGGTTCCTTATGTTACTACGGAATCCTAAAAATAAGTATACACCAGGAGCTGAAACCATGCGAGGTAGGTACCCGCCATCACAACACCTGTTGATAGCGCGATTGATTGCGCCGTCACCACTGGTGTCCTAGTGAGATAGTGCCCTAGGGTTCCTCGCTTTTTCCTACGGAACCATAACAAGAAGTGAGCTAGCTTTAAGTGACTAGTCGACTGTGAATAGTCTTCAAAGGTTCGAGGTATCGTAGCTCGCGGCTGAAGTGCCGCTAATGTGTTCACGTTACGTAACACAAGAAGGCTTTTATGGATCGTCAATACCGCCTGACACTGAAAGATTCCGCTAACAATATTCCCTTAGGGCGTTGTCTTACTTAGCGTTTAACTATTTTACTCGGTTTTTTTTTACTGACTAGCACTTGGCTCCAACCAGATCTGACTAATTCCTGAAAGACCGACAACGCATTGGCGGTTTCCCTGGTACCTACTGCAAAGTTCATGGGCGGCGGTAATCACTTAACATCAGGTTACCCGGCTACTCCTTTGCTCGTTATTTTTATTTAAATAAAAAGACCCGCTGGCAAGTGATGACGCAGCTTAAGATGCGCTTGCCTAGAAGAGGCCTATTCACTCTTGACTTGAAGGTAGGTACCCATATTCTGCTGTCAGACTAACAGCTGCTAACTGGAGGCCTGCTAATCTTAAGAAACGACAAGAAGTTAGCATTGAAAAAGACGTTCGCTTTAAAAGTTGATAGCAACGATCTAAACGACTAGTGTAGCCGCGCCCTTACTTACCTCACAATGTGCTGTTATGCCAGCTAAAATTAGTTCTGTTGTTATGGAAACCAGTACAACATGATCCAACTAGCCAGCTTTGGTAGTGAAGAAAATATGGTAATATTTTACGAATGTAATATTATGAGAACAATAGCTCTTGCAAGTGACCCTAAATGTTGGCCGAATCCGTTAGGCCAATGTGTACGTGCTTTTTCTTTAGATAGTAGGCAATCTTGTTCACCTTCCGCGGTTTTCATCATCATCAAACAACGCAGGCTTGCTACTAAAGACGGGTTTCCAAATGAGAATGATTTGGCCAATAATATTATGAAGAACTACCAGGCACAAGTTTTCTCATGTTTTCCTTCACCGTTTAAGCGGTGATATTTGATGAAAAAACCACTAGGCTATTACTGCTTACTCCGGCTGTTTGGGCGGAATTTATGAAAATCCTTTCTATGAGAAAATCTTTTCAAAATCTCAAGTTTCTAGTCCTAGATAGCGGTTTGAACTGTACCATGATATAGGTGTGTCTGTCAGTCAGTATGTGTATAGATAGGGAATCACGATATTAAAAGGCTCTTATCTTATAATACTTATCCATTAATGACTGGCTGATATTATTTCGCCCACGTGGATTTAGGTTTTCAAAAATCCCTTGGGACCTCTTTGATTTTCCGAGATAAAAAGTAGGCTATTTCACTCGCTCAGTCTTTAACAGGGCTCTTTCCGTCACTCGCTTCATACAATCGTAGTTCCAATTTAATTTGAATATTAAGCAACCAAAGTCCATGAAATTTTGGAGACATATTTTAGAAACTAATATCTGTGTCTGTGGTGTTTTAGATTTTTCTAAAAATATGTAGTTTTAAAATTACAGGGGCTCAAAGATTTGTATGAAATTTTTTTAAACCGCGTAACTTTGAAACCGAATATTTTAACAGAAATCTGGAAAACCACAGACATAGATATTGGTTTTTAGAATATGTCTGCAAAATTTCATGGACTTTGGATACTTAATATTCAAATGAAATTGGAACTACGATTGTATGAAACGAGTGGCGGAGAGAGCCCTCTTAACAGCTTAAAAAATTCGTCAATTCGTTCCTCCGTGATTGAAAAACAAACCAGCAATTACTTTCGCATTAATCATAATATGGATAATGATTCACGTTTTTAGTTATAAGCCTGAATATTACCTGGCGATTACTCGGCATACATTAAAAAAACATTATCACATACCTAAAGCATACCTACTCTGACTTTCCATCTCCAAGGTCAAGTTGCGAGATCGACAACACCCGTTGGCAAAACGGTCGATTTAAAATTCTTTTCACTCGACGCCGACGAAATACTGACGTGGTATTTTTAGTGTTTCATAAATAATTTATTGTCTCTAAGCGGTGAAAAAATTGTAAAACACTGCCCAGCCAAAAATTAAACAAGTGTAAATTAAAAATTTATGACACCCCCGACAAGTGAAGGTTGTAACTAGAAAAAAGCTGATAACTTTCAAACGGCTGAACCGATTTTCTTGGATTGTAGCTAAGAACACTCTCGATCAAGCCACCTTTCAAACAAAAAACTAAATTAAAATCGGTTCATTCGTTTAGGAGCTATGATGCCACAGACAGATACACACGTCAAACTTACCCCTCTTTTTGGGTCGGGGGTTAAAAAGTGAAGATAGCGCCCATACAGCGGCATTTTGTTTTTGTTTCTTATAGTTAGTATAACTTGGGATGATATAAGGACTCTAACGATACCCCATACATCCAAATCTGTTCAGACATTTAGAGGTTATGCTGGAATAAAAGAACTCACATGCATGAAACCAGACATCAACACACTCCTTTTTTGGACATTCGTAAAAAATAAAAACTACACTAATTTTTAGGTGATAACTGATAAAGAAAAAAAGTAGCTACTAAAACTCTTTGGAAGCTGTGATCAAATGGATGTATAATACCGGCTTCCCACGGTGCGTGATATTACGGCTGGACGCGGACCAGCCTGCACCGACGCACCATGGGGAGAGTATTGTCCGTAGTATCGCAGACACACATCGTCGTCGTCCCGGCTTTGAGCGCGGAGCATGGCTGTCCGTGGTTGTCGGCCGTGCGTGAGGATCCGCAGAATCGTGCACCGTGGGAGGCCAGTATAATAGAGATGAACCGCTCGATGTAGCGAACTGTGTTTGTGTAGTAACTAGTAACAGACATTGTTTATACAAAAATAATCACTTCTGACTTGAGCCAGCTGGTGTGTGTTACAAAACATCTATTGTGTTAGATAATTGTATAACTCGAGCTCCGACTACCATCGTGTATTTCAATCTGAAATTCAGGATATAGTCACCACCCACTTTTGTTCTAATGGCTATTAAATATATACCCATATCCCATATTAATATTATCCATATCCCATACTAATATTATAAATGCGAATGTGTCTCCGTCTGTCTGCTAGCTTTTCATAGCCCAACAGTTCAACCGATTTTGATGAAATTTCGTACAGAATTACATTATATCCCGGGGAAGGACATAGGCTACGTTTTACCCCGGACAATCAAAGAGTTCTCACGGGATTTTCAAAGGCCTATGCGTTTAACCGATATATATGATATGAAATTTGATGCAGAGGTAAACATCCCTGAAATTTACATAAGCAACTTTCTATTCGGGAAAATCAAAGAGTTCCTACGGGATTTAAAAAATCTAAATCCACGTGGACGATGTCGCGGATATCATTTAGGTCTTTAATTATTAACCAATCAAATTCAACACTTGTAGATACGTTCTACAAAATATACCTCCTACTCACCTCTACTCATTTCTACGGCGCGCTCGATGCTCCCGACCAGTTACAGGGTACAGCAATGTAAAACGCGCCTCTTGCGGCATTCAATTTTCAATTCGACCTGTGCTGGGCAGCGTCGCGCGTCCTTCAAAATGTGGATCCTCTCATCATTCGTGGATTTTAATCTCAAAATGTCATCCTTCTTCCGGTTGACATCTACTACAGACGTAGACATGGGTTTTATAAAGGATTTACCACAAACCATGCCTTTGTGCCGTAAAATTACTGAATTGAGAGACTTGCTCCTTCCAAAATAATAATTATGACTTAAAATCACTGTTCCAATTACAAAGGCCCTGAAAAGTAACTTTCTATCACGGCCTATCTATAATTATGTCAAATTCTTGCTCCCTCCTGGAAGTTTTCCATCGTCCATACTCCTGATAGTCTCCGTATCAGCAGGTAATATTAAATTTCGTGCATTTTGCTAACTTGTCTATTTCTTTACCGATTGAATTTCATAATCCTTAGAACACGTCACGAAGATCCGTCTATTTCTTTGTAATGTAAAACGTGCTAACCGCTCACGTAGTTATTCTTCATTGTAGTAACTAAGTAGTTAGTAGTTTTTTCAGTGTATTTTATCACCGCCAGCACGTTTAACAATACTTGGAGACATATTTGTATGTAGAATGACCGGTCTGACAATCGTGAAATTGTAATTTTCAGACCACATTGTGCCGAATATTCATAGCCAAAACTCAGAACCTATCAAAAACGGCGCAAGAGCGCAGTGAAAATTGCTGGAAATAGGTGACTATGCAAAGGAAGACTTGGAAGACTGGTGGATTGACGGAGTGGAAACATGAAGATTTTGGTATTTGGATTGGGAATGAAACGTCTGGTCGTTTAGTTGTAAAACTTTGCTAACCAAGTCAATGCCGACCCACGGACGCCTGGCTGGTAGACATAATACGGTAAAAATAACAATAATGTTGACAATATTCAGCTGAAAATGTAACTGGCGTGGGTGCGAATAAATATGTTCATCGTACTAAACGGCGTATTCCAGCCTCCAACGCAAATTGGCTCATCTCTGCTAACATAGACACCAGGCTATTTGGAGACATTTTCTTTCATCAAGTGAATTTTCTTTTCTTGCCAATAATTATCTTAAGTGGTATTAAGGTCACAATTATTCCCTAAAGGGGGCTATACAAAAGTAGGTTAAATAAATAAATAAACTTAACTAAAACTAGAAGGTTAACCAGTGCTCTTGAATTTAACGGCTACTGTCTGTGATAAGAGCGACCTGGCTGAGATAAGAGTTCATTTTTTGCTGACATTAGAAATGTAAAGCTATAGATATTTTCTTTGGCTCGATATGTTGAGCGTTTAACCTGTAAAAGATTTGTAGGTATGTTTAGCTTGCCAGACTAAAATTTTTGTGTGATGAGAAAACTCACCACAGGGAATTAAGTACCCATCCATCAAGCAACCATCAAGGACCATCTAAGGAAGCAACCATCGGAGCTTATATTTACCCACAAGATGGGTTCTAGGTCAACGGGAAGTACCCTATAGGTTTCTTGAGAGACACAACGGACGGACAAACAGACAGACAGACAACAAAGTGATCCTATAAGGGTTCCGTTTTTCCTTTTGAGGTACGGAACCCTAAAAATCTTTAGAAAATATGCGGATTATACCACTATATCCACGATGATGACGCATATCACCCCCACACGTTAAACATAATACACACAAGAAACACATTTCGCAAACAGGCAACCTAAACAAATCTTTTGCAAATAAACCACTGATTTTAATGGCATCCCGTAATTTGACCTCGCAACCTTGGCGCGTCTCTCGTCCGCCAGACTACTAAATTGTCGATACAGATTAAATGCCGCGCCGCGCAAATAGAACAATACAACCAGATTCACTACCTTTTTAATTGAACAAAAGAGGCCATTTTTAGAGTTCCGTACCCGAGAGGTGCTAACAGGACCCTATAGCCTCCACCGTCTGTCTGTCAGCGGACTGTATCTCGAGCACCGTAACAGATAGAGTTGAATTTTTAACAAAATGTGTACGTCTGCAAAATTACCGCCATGAAAATTAAAAACCTGCGACAGACAGACAACAAAGTGATCCTATAAGGGTTCCGTTTTTCCTTTTGAGGTACGGAACCCTAAAAATGTTACGTCAAAGTACCTATAAAGTCTAATTTTTTTACTTTTTCTTCAGAATAGTCACAGAACACTCAAGGCGCTTCCAAAATCAATGGGAATAGTAGTAGTAGAATATTAGAACTTTTAATCACGTCATGCATTACCATACATACATACACACCCCTAAAATTTTAAACTTTAAAGGCGTCTGGCAGGGGGTTTTAAATAACCTAAACCCACGCGGACGAAGTCACAGGCATCCTAAAGTTTTTATACTAAAAACCAAATGAAACAGTCGCTTCCAATAATAATAATAAGAAAAATTGTCTCATGGAAGGCAAACTCGGTAGGTAGTTACGTCGCCTCAACTGGTTATATGATAGCAAATTGAAACAATTCGTTCTTTATCTGGCGTTTGGCATGAGAGCAGGCGGAATATTCCACTTTATTAGGAAGCCGCACATTATCCTTCAGTCCCCACGTACATAGGCCCCGGCCTGCCAAATGTGCTGTTCAACTGTAACTATACAATTAGCCCTTGTATGTCGTTTCGTACACGCATCGATTTTTGGCAAAATTTTCACTACCTGTCTATATGTACTAACCCCTTTTATTTACATAACAATTTTTAACCGACTTCCAAAAAAGGAGGAGGTTCTCAATTCGTCGGGATCTTTTTTTTTTTTTTTTTATGTATGTTCCCCGATTACTCAAAGATCCCTGGACCGATTTGGAAAATTTTTTTTTTGTTTCAAAGGGTATACTGTGCAGGTGGTCCCATATAAATTTGGTGAAGATCCGATGAATATCTTCGGAGATGGAGAACAGAACTCCTCAATGGATAAGAGCAAATTGCTCGCGATCACTGTAATAGCTTAGTAAACAGTAGGGTTTTAACTGGGCATAGCATATTATAGTACAGTGGGGCCACTAAAAATTGTGAAATAAAAAATTTTCAAAAGAAAAATAAAACCGACTTCAAAAACCAAAAACACTAAAAAGTAGAAAATAATTTTTGTTTAGCTACACATGTAATGTACCTAGGTATGAAGTCGGGCGAGCTTCACTCTTGGATTTCTAATTTTGTTTTAATATGCTCGCTCGACTTCATACCTAGGTACATTACATGTGTAGCTAAACAAAAATTATTTTCTACTTTTTAGTGTTTTTGGTTTTTGAAGTCGGTTTTATTTTTCTTTTGAAAATTTTTTAGGGTTCCATACCTCAAAAGGAAAAACGGAACCCTTATAGGATCACTTTGTTGTTGTCTGTCTGTCTGTCTGTCCGTCCGTCAGTCGTGTCTGTCAAGAAACCTATAGGCTACTTCCCGTTGACCTAAAATCATGAAATTTGGTAGGTAGGTAGGTCTTATAGCACAAGTACAGGAATAAATCTGAAAACCGCGAATTTGTGGTTACATCATTCAAAAAAAAAATTAAAATGTGTTTCAATTTTCAAAATAAGATAACTATACCAAGTGGTATCATGTGAAAGGGCTTTACCTGTACATCCTAAAACAGATTTATATTTATTTTTATGTACTTATATTTATAATAGTTTCTGATTTATCGTGCAAAATGTTGGAAAAAATACCCGAGTACGGAACCCTCAGTGCGCGAGTCTGACTCGCACTTGGCCGGTTTTTTCGGATTGCGTTTACGAAACACAAGCCAAGATTTATAGCAATCTACCAAAAAAAATATTTCAAAATATACTTAATCTTCCTATTTTCATATTCTTACTACAAGAAAGTAGGTACTTCTATAGTACGCGACAGGTTGAAATGACAATCGGGGAGGGAACGCCCGCACAACCCCCAATCTACCCGATGTGGGTGTGCGGGGCCTCCCCGCGCCTCATACCCGGATTGCCATCTCACCTGTCGCGAACTATACAAGTTATAACGCATCAATTCCACTACCAGATATTGGAGTTCTGAGTTCAGTTAGGTCACAATTTAATAATTTCATTCATCTATTAATCAGTCGATAAGTTACAGCAACGTTGTTAAAATGGCATGGTTTTTTTACAAGTCTGTTGCTTAGTAACTTATCGCCAGATTACAGATTAATTTTGGCTGTTAGACTGTGAAAAAAAAATGCATCTTCACACAAAAATATTACACATTAAACACATCGGAATGCATCTCTCAAGGGCCAAGGCCGTACTTTTTACACTGCTAACGGTGAGAATTATACAATCTATTATACTCTCTTCACTATACTTATTATGATATTGAACAGAATGAACAGGTCTATATAACGTAGTTGTATGAACGTCTTCAATTTGCATCAGCAAACATGCATTAGCCCAATCAGATAGTGAAGCCCTCGTATAAAATCTCAATGCTCCCACAAATAGCCTCACCAGAAATAAATAGGGTCTCATAACTGTTGTAATAAAATGATGTATATAATATATTCATGGATATTATATTTCTATGTTAAAAAATAAAATAAAAAATTGTCGTTTACGCCTTGTAACGTCAGTTCGCCTTCCGTAAAGCGTGACGTTAATTATTAAGTTAAAAGTAAATGTAAATCATGTTTTTTTTTTAATTTAATTATTCTCTTTAATAAATTAATTCTATTCTAGCCCCATAAACTACCGCAATACAAAACATTACAATTTATTACTACAGTCCAAGACCCTGTTGCTCGTAAATAGGATCGCAATCAAACAAATGTTTTACTGTTACATCGATATTTTTAATTTCATCGTAATTTTATGGAAGATCAATACATGGTGACAAATAAATATTTGAAATCAACTGACTTTTTACATTTGAATTCTTCAATGCTATAGGCACTCGATATAATATAAGGTCTAGATGTGAACATTTTAACATTGACTATTCGCACTGAAAAAAAAAAAAACTGCTCGCAAATACACATACGGTCACGCTTATGTTTATAATATCCAAAGTGGCCTTTAAAATGTTCACATTAGAATGTCTAATGCAGTGTTTCCCAATTACTTAGTGGTACAAAAATTCCAACAAACAATTTGTCGGTGCATATCCCTTGGCAATTAACAACAATCTAATCTCTAATCTGGAGATAGATTACTATCAACATTGCTACGTAACCTACCGAGAGATCACAGATAGAATTGTTTATTAATTTCGGCAGTTAGCAACATTGTCATTTGTCAAAAAATGGTCTTTTTTTGACAACTAACAACGTTACTACAACAGATTACGGATAGCTTGATTAATTTCATTTCAGCCGTCTGCCATTATAAGGGATAATCACGACAAACTGAGCGCAGGTTACGAAACTTTGATAAATATACTAGATAATTAAGTATACTATCGAAATCATCTATATTGGCAACCATTGCTATACTTTTGGCTAAAGTAAAGTGGGCCAATAACAATGTTAGCAACGATGTCAATGTGTCTAGTCAAAATGTTCATATTACATGATCCGGTAATTTACTTGTTTGTTTGTCAAGGCCTTACACAGAAAAAACATTGATGTAGTTACTTATATTTGTTTTGATTGAGAACATTCTTCAAACTTACAAGTACTTAGTAAATAAATAAAAGAATCTCCTACGGGGGGAGGGAGGGGGTACAAACATGTATTATTGCTATATTTTCAAAACAGTACTTGAAATAGTTAGTCTAATTGGGAACCACTGGTCTAATGAGTCGACGGTTAGCACTTTGTGAAGCTTATGGAATGAAAATCTGCAGATATCAAGCAGATATTTGAAACTCCTAAATATTTATGGGGACACAATCACTCTAGTTTTATATACAATGATAATTATGAAAAGTACACATCATTAATTCCTTAAATATATAAAATCCAATCCAAAAAATACACTTGCCACTAAAGGAACAGTTAGGGTGAACGCGAAGGTCTAACATGATCCCTATAAATTAACAAATAAAGTATAAACACCTCAACATTGTGGTAGGTAATAGGTATAACTAAACAATGCTGAAACAGTGAGAGTTATCACAAAAACGCTCAGTAATTTCTTATATAAGAGACAATGAAAATAAAAGTCTAGTGAACAATAGCTTGAAAGTAATCTTAGATTATTAATGCTCCACTATATCTCAAGATGTCATCCAAGGCTATAGATACGTTTTTGCATTATAAAGTCTGCATTCTAGGCACAATACATTAACTATAATGAACTATAAGTATACTTATTTCACTGAGACAGCCCGTGAGGAATGGCGCGGGTTGAAGAAGGTTGACAGTTGACATCAGGGAGTCTGAGGTCCGATAGGTAATAATCCTTGTTAGTGGTACGCCTCAGACGGTGTGTACTTTACTTGTACTGTAAGACCTATCTACCTGCCTTTCATGATTATAAGTCAACGGGAAGTACCCTACAGGTTTTCTTGACAGACACGACGGACGGCGGACGGACGGACGGACGGACAGACAGACAGACAACAAAGTGATCCTATAAGGGTCCCATTTTTCCTTTTGAGGTACGGAACCCTAAAAAAGTGACAGTCGACATAAAAATCAAGAAATTCAACGTCACTATAATCCACGAGCCGTCTCAGCCAAACAGTACACCTATCGTTCACTCTGCCTATAGTATGAAAATTGCCGAATTTTCATAGATTTTTTTCAACGAAAACTAAAAACATTGAAAAAGTTGATATTAGCGAAAATTTCATGTTAGCTAAAATATTAGTCATTAAAATTCTTAAGATTGGTTTTATTATAATGAACATTGCATTTATGTTAGACGTAATGATACTAGTGAAATTATTTACCTTACGACTAATTCGAGTTTTGTGTAATAGTGCAAGGTGCAACTGTAACGAAAAAGCCAATTTCAATTTGGAAATGTCAAAAAGTATATGCATAAACAAATAAGCAAAGTTATACATAGCTTTTATAGAAACCATTTAAGTTAATGAAGTTTTATGGCACCAAAGTCCAAAATTCGACCACTCTACCTGGACCTATATTGTTTTTTCCAAAATAATGACATATCTCTACATTAAACAGGATGAATTTCAGAGTCATCTCTATAGTTACTAGAATATCAAAGCATTCAAATTAGGGCGGTTGATATTTTTTAGAGGCGATGAGTTTTCCATCCTTAACTTGTGCAATATTAAGTTAAAAAAAAAAAACTAAAAAAAATGTACTTATTATAATGAAGTTCCTCTCTAAAACACATCCTGTATAATATTTTATCTTTTATGCCAGGTGTTTTGAATGATATTTAAAAAAAAAACAAATATTGAAAATTGTGGTTCTACAAAAATGGCATTAGAATTTAATAAAAAAAAAGTTTTAACTGACTAATGCTACTGTTGCTGGACAACACTATAATTTAATTTAGAATGATTATTTTAATGATTAAAGGTTGATATGATTTAGCATTTTCCAATATAACATAGTGATATATATTAAGAGGATTTTATTGAACAAAAGTTTAGTGATCCAAGGAGCTGATAAATTCAGTTGTCAGTAACACACTATATATACTCTTATTATACTTAATATAAATGTTATAATCTGTGCAAAATTGGTTAAGTAACCATCCCAGGATGTTTAACCTAATGACTATAACCACATATGCGTACAATGCTTTCACGTAAAATTCTCTACAAATAACTAGGTAGATAATTGTATAATGCGTTGAAACTAAGGTTAAAATCTATAGATTTGACTTTGCTTAGACTTAGACTTAACTTTCAGTTAAAACGAGACAGGTTTATGCCAGCTGTATAACGCTGTCTCGTTTTAACAGTGTCGTAAGTCTGAGAAAAGTCAAAGTGTGGTCTATAGATCTCAGCCTAAGAATAGGAACGACTTTCCGCCTTAATATTATGACGTGTGACTGGTAATATATTTTTTAACTAATTTTGTAATAAGTCTTTAAAAATGAAAAAAAAAAATTGCCAATTGAGTCTTTGTATTTTAAAAATGAAACAAAAAAGTTATACATGCAAATTATTTTCCTAGTGAACCATAATTTTCTAACAGTTGACAGATAGAGGTCATTGACTTCCTATTCTTAGTTTTAACGCAGATTACAGCCTGGATTCAAGTCCTACATCTAATGCTAACAAACTTTTTTTTATAAACTTGCCATATTATGATCAAATATTATACTTGCATTGAACCAACCAAAATTGTTGAACTCATACTTATTGATAGCATATCTAATGATGGACATTGACAAATTCAAACTTTACTTTTTATACTCTTGCATAGTTAGGGCAATCCATCAATTATGTCACAAAAACACAGTTTTTTAACTTAAGTATATTTTACATATCGACACCTGTAAAGAAAAACATCGTAACTCACTTTTTAGCGATTTTGAGTTACAATCATATTCATAGTAAACAAAAAATGCTCTTTTTTTGCGCTCAGCCCGGTCTCTAAATTAAGTCTCGTTGCGATTTTAGCCAGTGGAAAAAGATAGTAAAGTCAGCATCCACTGAAGATGATAAAGTGGCATATTTAGTTATACGTACTTGGCTAAGGCGGCCATCAATAATATTACGTAACTAAAAGTAATGTAACTAAAATTTGTAATGTAAGATAGGTACCTCTTGTTTTCGGCAAGTTTTTTTTTTTTCGTATTAAGCGAACTTTCATCGTAACTCAGGCTCTGTATCTCAACTTACAATTTTTTTACTAAATAAAGAAAATATTTAAGCACAATGCTGATAATTACAATGTCATTTTGTATTCATATACAGTGGAAAATAATTGTAAATCACAAAAAATAATAAAGACCCTAGAATAATTACTCTAACTATATAAAATTGTAGATTTTACGAGTACCTTGCTGACAAACATTTTAAAGGATGGATAGCGTTAAGGCTTAACAGAAATTAATGAGAATTTTTTAAATCTTTAGACGCGCTGTTCTGTAAAGTTACGAAAAATGAGATATGATGTTTTTCCTTGCAGGTGTCGATATTTGTCAATGTTGTTTTACTGTTTACATGGCAATATAAATTATTACTGCTAGCCATCAAAAAGAAAGCATTGTACTAACATAGCATTCACGATCTAGGCTATGATAGATGATTTATGAATTATGATAGATAGTCTCCACCAGAATGATGTCATTAATAGTCTCACAGTAACCAATAGTCTCAACCTCACTTGTAAGGCCATTCTGTAAAGTCGCATTGGATCTACTGTCATTTTGTGTCAATCGAAAAGCTTCACATTTTTGTTCATATCCCCCTATGAGTCAAAGCCCCTGTTCACCTAAAAATTTTTGAACTTCCAAGCGATTCTAAGCTTTGTAATCATTCATACAAGTTAGTCACTTTTTAGTTCTTTGTAACTTATCCAGTATGGTTTAAGGGGATGCATGATTTGAGGTCTGCTCCTCCTCGACCACTATCAAATATATCTGACCTCCACACTTTGATTTGATTAGATTCCTTATCACAATAGTTATGATTTTGCCTCTCCATTGTTAACTTCCCCGTGCCCATATATGTGACATAATTAACAGATAGACCTCTATACAACATAATGTAATGCTGGCAAATACATATTCAAGTTTACTGTCAAGTTTGTAGGGAACTTGAAGACGCATCCAGTAAACTTAACTGTGTATATACTATATAATATTAGTATAGATAGGCTATCAGTGTGCATCATGTTAAGTTGCCAGTAAACTTGATTATATGTATTGCCAGTGACCAGTAATATGTATTTTGTTTTTCAAGCTCAAAGAATAAGTATCAGATCATGCAAGCTGTGATCACGGCATACAGCTCAGCGCACATGGTTTCACTCACCATTACAATACATAAATCTACAAAATAAGGAACTATACAATACACTTAAACCCAAACAAATCCTTGCATCAGATCACAATCAGGTCGAATTGCACAAATGAACACAACTACAATAAAATACAATAAATTACTTAATCTCTTTTAGGACTGATTTTGCCATCGCCAAATAAACTTTAACTGATGAATACATTTGAAATTTTAACCGACTTCCAATACAAAAACTGACAAAATTTTTCCTCAGATAAACATATTTTGACAATTGAAAGATCGACTTCCAATACAAAAACTGTCAAAATTTTTCCCCAGTTAAACATTATATTTTGGCAATTGAAAGATCCGTCCTTAATTACTTAAAATGATATAGTTAAAACCTTAATCAAAAATATCAGCTGATTCAACAATATTAATATTTTAAATAAACGCAATAACAAAAAGTCAAAACTTAAAATAACTTTTTCAATGTACAATATATTTAACAAAGTAGATGATTAACCCTTTAAGTACTGATAAAGTGTTTTACATTGGTGTTTTGTTTGTGCAATCTAAATTGTCAAACATTAAAGTCATGCCATCCCTTTCTGCAGAGAACATTGTAAAAAGGGTGGCAATATAGTCTGTCAAATGTATCAATTACTTAAGTTGTTTTTGATTAGTTTTTTTTTGTTTTCATTTTGTTTGTATAGCTTTTTTAACACATTTTGATTGATTAACGCAACATAAAACATTAGAACTCTTTGCTTTTTGACTAGTTTTGATTGATGGGTTAGTTTTTTTGCTGT
This sequence comes from Maniola jurtina, assembly GCF_905333055.1. NCBI lineage: Eukaryota > Metazoa > Arthropoda > Insecta > Lepidoptera > Nymphalidae > Maniola > Maniola jurtina. The sequence continues at coordinate 11,801,928 of NC_060040.1, forward strand.
TAATTTTTGTGTAACGATTCGAGTTGCCTGCAATCTATTGTAAATTTATAGTAGTATGCCCAAAACCTTGACGCCGACAACAACTGTAAAAAGTTTGAACTTTGAAAGTTTGAACACACACACATTCATTTTTATATTTCAGAACCTACAGTTACTTTAGAAAAGATTGCTTTTGACCTTGAAGGTCTTTGCTAATCTTTTCTGAGCAAATATGGCAAAATAAGACAAATTATGAATAACTTATAACTTTCGCCTGATATTTTCTCTGCATTACCTTTTTAGTTTGTGTCTAGATAGATATTAATATACTTAACCAATGGTCACATGAGATGGAAGAGACTATAATTCATGATCAGTGCAAGATGACAGTAAAACTTTTGATCTTGAGAATATTAATTACCTACTTAAGTTGTTGTACACATAGCATAATTTTTGTAACCCAGTAATTCCTTCCCTATGCCTATATTAAATCTTAGGATGTGTTTCCACTAAACGAGCAGAGCAGAGATGTGTGTTTTCGACCAATCAGATTATTGAGAGATGAAGTGATAAAATTCATCTACTTAATAACAACTTGAATTAATATCAAAGATACATGTCTCCAGTCTCCATGCTCCGTTTCAGTGGAAATGCATTAGACTAAATCTTAGCACAATAAATCTGTCATCTAGGGAAAGAGGCTGGGGTCTACCTGTGAGGTCATTCGCTAACTCAATGTCTAACACTGAATGAGAGCCACAGAGCTCGTTTGACATTAATTTTTCATCCATTGAAGGTTTTCTACAAAAAATATTTTAATATCACTCAGTGAAGCAGCAGTGTAGAACCAACCAATGTCAAAACAAGCTTGGTGGCTATAATTCAGTGTTATAAATAGGGTGAATTATTTAATTCTCTCGGGTACATTATGGTATCAATAAATAACAGAAAATAAAATAAAAATTTGTAAGTATATACAAACATATTTAACACAGTACATAGAATTTGTATGTACATACATACATAACCATTGTAATTTCTTGGTAAAGGCTGGATGAAATCTTTAACCAACTTGGTATGTTTCTTTGTTTAACTAACTTTAAATATATATAAAGTATTTTGTGTAATTTTGTTAGATTTTAAATGAATTATGAATTATGATTATGATAAAACTGTTTTTTTTTTTTAAATTATATAGACTAGCGCTTGGCTGCAGACTCGCTATCAAGTGATGATGCAGCCTAAGATGGAGTGTGCTTGCCTAGAAGTTGCCTATTCACTCTTGACTTGAAGGTACGTCCATATTATAGGTGGAAGGGAAAACTGATGCCGGAAGGGTGTTCCACATCCTGGCGGTTCGGATTAGAAAAGAGGAAGTACTAATTGATTGTTGTTACTTATTTATTTAACAATTATAGAAATTTATTGAGCTGTTCTAAGTAAATAAAAATTCTTGACTTCCAAGTTAACCCTCTAAGCTTTCTTTAAGTAAATAAAAGTCTTGTAAAAGTCTAATTGAATAAAAATATTTTGAATTTTGAATTTGAATTTTTTTGAAATTTTTAATGTTTCTAATTCTTTTATTTAGATGAACATAATGCATTAATATTGTATGACTACCTCATCAGTACTTAAATGTTAATCATACAGAAAGATATCTAAACAAATAGATTTGCCTTTATCTTAGAATTTATATCTGATTTATAAGATACTCACTGACCAATAGTACTTAATTAGAGTAGTATTATGAATAAATGAATAAAATGTGATTCAAGTTATTTTTTTTGTACGTTAAGGCAATCTTTGCATCATTTCATTTTGAAACTCACTTAAAGATTTTTTTACTTTACTAAACAACATTACTAACAACAGACTTAATTAGTGACAGAAAATACACCACTAACTATAAATTTTATCCTTTTAGGAATCTGTTTAGTCTGCATAAAATACTTTACAAGTTTAAATGAGTTTCAAAAATATCCTGGATAAAAAATTGCATTAAGTATTTGGTCAAATAGTATAGTGTTGTTTTTTCAAAACAAAACAAACTTTATTAACCTTTATATAAATTAAAGTAAAATCTGATTGCACATTTAAAACAGCTAAACCTTTCTTGTATTCCTCCTTAAAAAATTTATGGTAATAAAAAAGTAGTGGTGTGAACATGCTGTTTGATACTATCGAAAATTGAGAAGATTAGATGTGACGATCTATAAATCTAAATAAGCGACAAGAAAACCTAAATAATAGTTACACAATCTGTCTCAATTGCATAAAAACAATTAAAAAAAGACTAAAGCTTACCACATTCCAACGCTATCAAAGGCAAACTACGGAGTACCAAAAGAACACTCAGTACTGACAATAAGGTTCAGTAACACTGCTACACTATCAGTTTGTCTCCGAGAATATCACCAGAGGGAGCTACGCACCTCCACATCTGTTTACTCCAACTGAAAGGGCACTAAGCGAACATATGCCACAAAAATATCTGGGTCAGTTCTACATCATTTCACCTACACTCTTTGATACACTTGTGGTGCCTGGTCGGGCACTTCAATGTCTATGTACAGCCAAAGCTGCCCGCAAGAGGCATGTCGCCTCCCCACGACTCTGTCATGGAAGATTCACTATTACAACACTCCTGCGCAAAGTAATGTCCGCACGCAGGCTCCATCTGAGCGCTCAGAACTCGGCAAACTCCTTCGCACACTTCTCCGTCGACGAGATGCGCAACGCCTCCTCCTCGTAGTCATCAAAGTTGCTAGTGTCCCCGGGTCCTTTGCAGCGAGGTATGAACGGTGCTTCGATCTTCTTCTGGAAGACTGCAATCCAGTCGGTGCTCGCGAACCACTTGTGTCCCTTAATGTCATTCACTCCCGCTTTCAGATTGCCGTATCGCTTCGTCAAATCCACCTGTAGAAGGTTGCGCAGGAGATCTTTAAGATCCGAGCCGAAATGCGACGGGAAGCGAACCTTACCTGATACGATTTTTTCGTATATCTGTATCGGCTGGTCGGCAAAGAAGGGCGGGTATCCAGCCGCCATCTCGTAGACGAGGACGCCCAGCGCCCACCAGTCCACCGCCTTGTTGTAGCCTTTGGAGAGGATGATCTCGGGCGCGAGGTACTCGGGCGTGCCGCACAGCGTCCACGTGCGGCCCTTCACTCGCTTCGCGAAGCCGAAGTCGGTCACTTTGAGGTAGCCCTGGGAGTCGATCAACAGATTCTCCGGCTTGAGGTCCCGGTAGATGAGGTCCAGGTAGTGGAGGTACTCGAACGCTAGGACTATTTGGGCGGCGTAAAACCGCGAGTGGGGCTCCGAAAATCGCCCCACCTTGCGGAGGTGCGAGAACATCTCACCGCCCGGGACGTACTCCAGAACCATGTACAGATTGGAGTTGTCTTTAAAATGAAACTTAAGGCTTACGAGGAAAGGAAAATTGATCGCCTGCAAGATACGCTTTTCGTTTAACGTATGCTCTACTTGCTTCAACTTTACGACTTTCTGCTTATCTAATATTTTCATAGCGTAATATTCCTTGGTGGGTTTGTGTTGAACTATCATGACTCGGCCGAACGAGCCCGTCCCGAGCGTTTTTATTCGCTCGAAGTCGTTCAGTCCGGCGGTGTTGGTAGGATTCTTCTTCCATTTCTCCTCGAAGTCCTCCTTGGCCTGGTCGAGGAATTCCTTGACGCTCTCGGCGGCATCCACCTTTTTGTTGGCGGTGGCAGCATTATTGCCCATGGCGCACACCACTAGCTATTCCAGGGCCTCGATTCGCCGTCAGAGGCTGCCGTCTGCACTAATCGATGCCTGCCTGTACGTCCGTGTGAGAAACGGGCAGGTCAACACAAACCGATTTGAAACACGAACATTATCAACTTTCACAGCACGAATGCACGTCACAAAAGACACTTGTTGTAGGCACACATTGACACGATTAATTTGAAATCGAGAAATCCCGAAAAATATTTTTTAACATTCACAAGAATAAAATGGCTTCCACCCAAACTCATCGACAGAGCGAGATCGAGCGAACGTTTCGCTCACGGGTGGCGGACATTATACCAATGTTGCCATAATGTCGAAGAATAAGCTACCATCAAATAATAACTATCTTTAGTCCGCGACCTCGTCCGCGTGATTTCAGTTATTTTTATTATTAATGGTAACTAGAGGATGTCCGCGACTTCATCCGCGTAGATTAAGGTTTTTAAAGATCCTGTAGGAACTGTTTGATTTGCCGGGATAAAAAGGTGCCTTTATCAATAACAGGGACGTAAGCTACCTCGGTACCAAACATACAAATCGGTTAAGCGGGTGGGTCTTTAGGAATCCCGTGGGAACTCTTTGGTTTTCCGGCATAAAAGTAGCCTATGTCCGTCCCCGGGATACAAGCTGACCCTGTACCAAATTCCATTAGAATCGGATACACTGTTGGGCCGTGAAAAGGTAGCAGACAGACAAACAGACAGACAAATAGACAGACACACTTTCGCATTTATAATATTAGTATGGATCTTTGCTTGTCAAATTATTAAAAATAATAATATATTAGTACCATAACTACATGCTAGGATAAACTTTGTGCGAAATAATTGAATTAATTCAGCCTTTGCTGAATTAAGATCCGTTGTGACATAATGCATGATGTTTTCCTTAATCTAGTTGGCATTTTTCACTCTCACTTTGTTATACGCGGATAACATTGTAAAATATTTGTACACCACACTGTGGAGACTCACGTACACGGCTCTATACCTACTTATACGAAAACTGACATCTATGGCCACTGCATTCATAAATGAATAATGAATTAAATTGTGTTATCTAGCGACTTTGATCATTGTTAATTATAGTATGAAATAAAGTACCAACTAATTATAAACCTTCATTTAAGATACATTTAAATTCTGTTAAATTTGCATTTTGCACCTATTTTGACATTATTATTTCGTGCTTGCTTTGTTCACACTTATACATTTTAATTGTGAAGATAATATCATAACATGTTCATTTTAAGGGTTAAAAAAGGAAAATCGAGCCCATATAGGATCATTTTTCTGCCTGTCTATTTGACCATCCGTCCATCTTCTATCCATTTGTCGTGACTGTCAAGAAACCCTATAAGGTAATTACTTCCCGTTAACCAAATATCATGAAATTTGGCATATAGATACTGTAGATGGCATAAGTAAAGGAAAAAAATCTAAAAAGCGTGATTTTGTGTTTTGTGGATTCCGTACTCGGGTACTTTTTCGACATTATGCACGATAAATCAAACTACTATGCATAAAAAAAAATCTGTTTCAGAATATGCAAGTAAAGCCCTTTCATATGATACCTCACTTGATATTTTTTGTGATGTAACCACAAATTAACGGTTTTCGGATTTTTCCTTTACTGGTGCTATAAGGCCTATCTACTTGTTAAATTTCATGATTCTGGGTCAACGGGAAGTACCCTATATGTTTTCTTGACAGACATGACAGACAGACACGGGTTCCTTTTTTCCTTTTTTGAGGTACGGAACTCTAAAAACATTAATTTAAATAGGTACTTGCCGTTACACAAGAATACTTATACTTTGAATAAAATAAATATAATGACTCCAACAAAACCCTTTAAGATCAACCAACAAACAGTAACCTGATGATTCTTTCTGATAGTAAAACCACCGTTCCCTTAAAAACTACCAGTAAAAAATTTAATTTTTTGATATAGCAACTCTGTAATAAGTCGCTTGTCGCTTGACGCTTGCGCTTCATAAATAACAAACTAGATGGCGCTAGCTCACTTCAAGTTCGAACTCACGGCTCGCGAGCGCGACAGCTCAATGTTGGCAACTATTTGTAGTGTGCGCGCCTGATTTAAATGTTCTCTTATCACTCTTTCCGCGTTGTTTTGAATTTACGTACGGTTCAGTTCACGGCATACCATAAACATAAAAATAGAGACAGTGTGATAAAGCAGCTATTCTGTAACTGCATAATTATGTAGAGGGTAGCCCACATGGATAAAATATAATCGAAATTTCAAAAATGACTGGTGGCGCTCGACAAACGTGTAGTTCATACTTTTTAATATTATGTAATTTAGGCACTTGGGCTTGAGTCCAGTGATTTTTTTAGGCTGTGAACACACTTGCACTATACCAACATCAAAGCATACATACCTACCTACTTTACAGAATAATTTTATGTTATTGTCAATAATGCGTTGCTTTAAAAGATCATGCCCCGTAAGATATTGATTGAAATTACGCACGACCACGTCCAACCGAAGAGAGCTCACCTACTGGAAGATTTTCCATTGCACGGTGTCAAAAAATGCTACGTTGAAAATTGCAATAAGATTGTACTGTAATAATTTTAATCAGAACATTGCCCATTTCCTGACTGTAAAAATAAACAGATTTGGGGAAAGTGCCTAAAATACATACAGACATCTAACCATCATCTAACAAAATTACCTTAGGTTGGCAGCACTGCTCGGATTTCAGAAAAAAAAATCGTCTGTCGTCTTCATGCGCGCAGCAGCACTGTGGCAACACCATGGAGGCAGTTTTGCCCGGTGACTATAACATCATATTACGTGTGCAATGTGCATACTGCATGGGCTTATAAGCCTTGGCGTACACAAGTAGAGTAAATGATAACTTGTAGTAGAGTAACATCTGCCTGCTAACTACAGCTGTATGCTAGAATTAGAAACTATGTCAATGCAAGTTAAGTTGGCAGACTTGATAAAAATCGAACATGCTACACAGTGTAGACATCAGTTAGAGTAAGAAAAATTTACTCAGTCCATAATATATCCACGGCTTAAGCGCAGTGCGCTTGTTATGCAGGTGTTTGTAAATAACTCGATAAGAAATACATGGCACGTACAGTCTGTAATAAACCAGAAATTATCTTTCCCTTTTCGGGCGCGCAGGTGTGGCTGGAGCATTATACCTACCACAGATTATTAATTTACATTTTAAAGGTACTTTTACCTAACCTAAGGTTAGTTTCCCATTAATCCGGTGATCTTGATGAAATATAGAACAAGTGTAAATTAAAAATTTATAACACCCCCGACAAGTGAAGGTTACAGTAATAACTAGAAAAGAGCTGATAACTTTCAAACGGCTGAACCGTTTTTATTGAATTATGGCTAAGAACACTCTCGATCAAGCCACCTTTCAAACAAAAAAAAAACTAAATTAAAATCGGTTCATTAGTTTAGGAGCTACGATGCCACAGACAGATACACACACAAGTCAAACTTATAACACCCCTCTTTTTGGGTCGGGGGTTAAAAATATCTCATTGCTTCCAAGATTGCTTCATGGCTTTTATTCAAAATTGTAGAAAAGAAATAAATAGATTTTTTAAGGGTGTAGAAATAGTAAAGCTTATACCTATGTATATATAGTTTAGGAACAAATGCATTATGGAGAGGCGGATAGCGCGCACGCTCTTTTATGATAGTTAGTAGTTTACTTCTATTTTAATAAAATAAAATAGTATTAAAATATTCTCGTATATTGTATCTCTATTCCCGAACTGTATCTGCTCACTAAACTGTGGCAATTCCTTCAAAGACGAAACCATGAAGAGCGAAATAGACTTATGAAATTGTATGTCCCTCTCTTTTCAACGTGGAACAATGACCGCGATTAGGTTCCGTTGGTAGAGGCATGGTAGAGGCCACGTTCGTCACGGCGAATTTTCCATGCGTGATAGTCTTTATCTTCTTAACAATAAGAACTAAATTCCGACATCCATCCACTTGTATAATGTTGATCAACTCGACGCCCGGCATAGCAACATAACAATATTACCTGGCAAAATATGCATTTAGTACATAAGCACATAATATTATACCTCTTTAATAATAAAATTATTATTTTTATGAGATCTTTCGCCTTATTAAACACGATATTTGACACGATAATATAAAAAATTAAAAAACTATACTTAAACCTAATCCCCCCTCAAAAATAATTTGTACTTCTAATTCAATATTTGGTTTTGGGTCAACCACACCAAATACTATAATTTCAGGTTCGTAACTCATTTTCTATGAGCTAGAGACTTAAAAGTGACATTAATAGGGCTCCGTTATTACCCTTTGGACACGGAACTCTAAAAAGAGGTACCTGACCTATCTGTTGAAGCAGCCGTCCTTTTCAGCAGAGAACGTTGTGAAAGTGATAGCTATAGGACTCTACTTTGACCATAGAGTAGGGATGTGGTAGAGATCTTCATCATGGGCCTTGCTCTTTTTAACCCCCGACCAAAAAAGAGGGGTGTTATAAGTTTGACGTGTGTATGTGTGTATCTGTGTATCTGTCTGTGGCATCGTAGCTCCTAAACTAATGAACCGATTTTAATTTAGTTTTTTTTTGTTTAAAAGGCGGCTTGATCGAGAGTGTTCTTAGCCATAATTCAAGAAAATCGGTTCAGCCGTTTGAAAGTTATCAGCTCTTTTCTAGTTATTACTGTAACCTTCACTTGTCGGGGGTGTTATAAATTTTTAATTTACACTTGTTAGTCTAATTTAGTTAAATTAAGATATTAATGTTGATGATGTATAATTAAGTATATGACTTCGTCTGTGTTAGCGTTTGCTGGCGCGCGTGTTGTGCCTTTTTGGATTGTTTTTTTTTTAAAGTGGCCAGTTTTTGTGTTTCACTGGTGTTTTTTGGTTCTGGAACCATGCTGGAACTGACTGGGAAGCTAAAGGGGCGCCGCGCGTGTGTCGGCGAGCGCCGGCACAGACGAAGTCCATACTTATATAATTAGCTCTCCTAACTTGTAAATAACTACAAACTTGACATTGGCTCATCTTTGTAAAGCCAGACAAGAGAAAAAAAAAAGTAAGTACATTTTTGACCTGAGCTCAAACCTTGGCACAGTTTGTCAAGAAGAGTAACAAAAAGATTAATAAAAAGATAAATTGAATGTACGTTCAATTACTATTACCACATTACCGCACGTCACTAAAATACGACTTCGAGGAGCGGCAGGCGGCAACCGCCATTTCAATTTATACTAGCTGTATACAATTATGAACCCTATTACAAAGGCTATAGAGTTTAAAATCAAAAGTCTCTATGCAACCCACTTGTCGTCCACCTTGTACATCCTATTACATATGATGGAACTACTTACTACATAACATGTCATAGTAACAGGTTAATTTCATGTTTAACATTGGATTAAATTAAAAAGCAATCATTAAAAGTTATTTTTGTTGATATAAAAGTGAGCCTAAACTGCCCACCTAACTAAAATTTGACCCCACTAAATCACCCACTGCGCAGGTTTGAGACCTTTTAACTACTTACTACCCACATGCCATTTTATTTTAATGTTTAGCAAAATGATAATAATATGGGAGGCCTACGCATAATACCTAATTACTTGTCCTAAGAAAACCCCTATATTATTATGTGATTAATGAAACGGGGTCATGACCCTCAGTAATGAGGAATTTTACCGACCTTACAGATGTCATTTTATTTAAAAAACCTTTTTGACATCTGTTGTTTTGAAAACTGGGATCTCCGACCGCGTGCAGTCACCGATTTTGAGCAACTCATTTATTTTTAACCCCCGACCAAAAAAGAGGGGTGTTATAAGTTTGACGTGTGTATCTGGGTATCTGTCTGTGGCATCGTAGCTCCTAAACTAATTAACCGATTTTAATTTGGTTTTTTTTGTTTGAAAGGTGGCTTGATCGAGAGTGTTCTTAGCTATAAATTATAATCCAAGAAAATCAGTTCAGCCGTTTGAAAGTTATCAGCTCTTTTCTAGTTATTACTGTAACCTTCACTTGTCGGGGGTGTTATAAATTTTTAATTTACACTTGTTATCTAAAAACTTTCTACTTAGGTACCAATATTTAAAGTAGGTTCATAGGTACTGAGAGACGATATATGTACCTAGTGCTAGTTAGTTGCTTTTTAAAATTTAATGAACAAACCTATTTAAGTACTTAATATTATTTATATAATTTAAAAATATGCGCAAAAGTTATAAAAATAACACAGCTTTTTTTTCACTATTTACTTACCAGTTTTCTTAGTTTTTGTAGATTTTTCATAGCATTGCAAAAAACACACCCGCTTCCGTCATGGACAGGGGAGAGGACATAATAATGTTATGAACCAGCACTATTTTTAATTCGTATTAATTTATTTGACCATATGGTCAAATAAACAATATGAAGACGTCAACGATGTACGAGTGATTCATTAAAATATCGTTCTATTTACTAAGGGATGCATAATAGAGTCGGGTGTATACATAGAATAGGTAGGTAATGTGTTGAATAATTACAATTTTTCCAGTTCATCGAATCAAGATTTTGATAAAATTTAACATAAAAAACATCAGCTCCTAATCGCGATTTCATCCGCATGAATTTTTTAATACGTTAGAATTCCCCAAAACTCTTTCTTAGTGGAAGATCTATGACCTACATTATAGAGAGCAAGCAAAATTCCAAGTTTATAGAAAATTCTAGATTCAATGGATTGAGTTCTACGTTGATTTATGGGAACCAATCAGTTTATCCCTTTACTTATATATTTTTTGAATTATTTGTCTTATTTTGACGAAGCTTCTAACATCATGAAATTGTGAATTATAGTGAAGTTAGCAGACTATAAATAGTCGGTGGTATGTATGCTTACTCTATATACTTATGCCCACTCCTAGTTCGTATCACTTGATGTGGCATAGCTCGAACGCAATATAATGTTAATATTAATATAATATTTCTTCGCTCGCCTGGCCTGCAACGTTAATTAACGTGTCTGGCTTGTTCTTCCTTGTTAATGGACGTTATGTTAATAATAAAAGCTGTTTTTTTCTATTTTTTGCAGTAAGTAACTATATGAAAGAGGCTAAGAATAAGGTGATTACCTATAGTGATCTTGTTAGATATTTCTACTTAACAAACTTTTGAACAGTGTTTGTGAAAATAATAATTAACCAAGTCTACGGGTGACCAATCAACATTAAGCTTTGCTGTGCTGTGCTGTGCTCTGCTCTATCGCTCCTCTTAAGATTATAAAGGAGAAACAAACAAATTTGGTACGCCTAGCTACCTACCTACCTATAACACAGTGAACTGCCATAAACCGAGAGTTGGCCATATTGTCCCTCAAGGTAACTCCCGCGAGATGTCAATTAGACCATTTCACAACAAAAATCTAGATATATTATAGAATACTGAACATAGATTATGAAATGTAACGACGGACCGAACTGACTGACTGACTGATCAGATTTTGATTCTAGTCTAGTGAAACACTAATTGATAATGATAATATTGCCCAAGATAACATAAGTGTCAGGCCTCCCAGAAGAAGAAGGGCACCAAAATCTAAAGTTTGGTTAGGTTAGATTTTGCCGTACCCACTCAGTCTTCCACATATCTCGCTTGCACTTATGCACATGCATGTCGTGCTGTCGCAGTCGCACAGCAGACCACACAGATCAATGTGTTGTTTGTAGAAAAAACATAGCATCAGAAAGTTAGCTTAGCTGAGCATAGCACAGCGTAGCAGGTCGACGTTGATTGATTGATTGGTTAACACTAGGCGCTAGCAGGAAACTATAATATTATGTACCTAGTAGGCTAGTGCTTACTATGCATTTAAATTAAGTAGACTACTCTAAGCATGATACTTCCTACTTCACGTACCTGTCAAATTGTACTACCTGTGACTAAAATAAAAAATCAATAATAGTAAATTGTAATTAATAAGAATAAGTAATAGGAAGAGGTTCAAGTTTAACCTTACTTTCAGGCATAGTATGGAGGTGCTCTCCTTAGTTGAAAATCTCTTTGATTTTCTGCCGCTTCACCAAAGTCCAAAGCGCGAGCCATTGCATCGCGTAACTCGTGTAAAAATGCTTTTTTTTCCAAGATCGCTTTACATTATTAAATACAGTTGTTACAACCTCCAATTTAATTTCTCTACTGAATTTTAAAGTGACGATTACGTATGAGAAACCGATCAAAAAAGAATCTAAACCTTATTTATTGCAACAAAAGGTTGAGTTTTTGTTAAAGAAAATTAATACATATAATTAAAATCACTAGTCGCATGCGTTGAGCGATAAGGATTGCGAATTATGGAAATATATTTATGTAATGCCATTTATATCCAAGCAAAAAGTAACACGACTCTTTCGTTCTAATGGCCAAAAGGGAAGCTATACATAATAGGATCTCGAGGTCCAAAAAATGTTTATGTTGATACCAGATACCTAAGTAGATTACCTATGAATGTTCAGGCTCTGTTGATGTCTTGTGGCGTTTTTTTTTTAGAATAGAATATATTTTTATTCAAATAAACTTCTACAAGTGCTTTTGAATCGTCAAAATAGTTTCACCCAAGGAGGTCACTTGTGCCATACCGACGACTGATGAGGAATATCACTTACGCACCTTACGCAGTACTCAGTAGGAACATAATTAATATTGGGCATTGCATTGACACCCCCGAAATAAAATATGAAAACTTTATTCTGAGTGAACCGGACTCTGACTATGCTAATAAAATAATTGCTTACTCGTAGACGTGTTGCTTATTGAACTAAGCTTACGTGCCAGTGTGACCATAAGTGGCAGCTTTCTGCTATTTGGGCATATTATTAGCTCCTTAACTATAGCCATAGCAGAATGAGCTGACGATTTAAAAAAAAAAGTACCAAAAGGCAGATTTCAAGGAAATTCTTATTTAATAGTACTTATTTTTTTTTAATTAAAAGAGAAAACTTATACTTAATTTATACTTAAATAACTACAAACCTGACATTGGCTAATTTGTGTAAGCCAAAAGAAAAAAAAACTTATAATTTTGTATGTTTCACCTTTATTTCATTATGATTTGTTTGATAAGTTTTTTTGACGTGACAACGTCTTATAATTCGATAGAGCCGGCTGCACGCACGAAAAAACATGACTCATGCGGCGTTACCTCGCTCTGAGGCGTTCCATATAAGGCTTGAAGTGCAAGCGAGAGCGCGGAACGAGCGACAAAGAAGCACAATCGGCCTTTGTTGTCACGTTCAACTATCGTCAGTAAACCGACTTTACAGACAACCAATTTTTTCAAGCTGGCTAGACTACGTTTGTCTCATAATAATATCAATTTGGTTTATTTTTCGTAACTAATCGAGATTTCTAATACACCTAGGTACTCTTCGCTACTTATACTACCCTACTCTACTTATAATTATTATTCTATGAGCGAGCGCCATAATTTTCAGCGCGTATTTTTAGGGTACCTACCTATAGGTACCTATCCTGCCTGCCTTAAATTAATTACTGCCGAACAGAATTTCCACGTTTAGATTTTGGTCTTTGTCTCTAGCCGCATAGAGATTATTTATTTATAATCGTACGGTCAAGATCATCAAAATATTATTAACTAGCTGATGCCCGCGACTTCGTTCGCGTGGATATAGTTTTTTAAAAATCCCGTGGGAACTCTTTGATTTTCCAGGATAAAAAGTAGCCTATGTGCCAATCCAGAGTATAATCTATCTCCATTCTAAATTTCAGCCCAATCCGTCCAGTAGTTTTAGCGTGAAGGAGTAACAAACATACACACACACACACACACACACACACACACACACACACACACACACACACACACACACACACATACAAACTTTCGCCTTTATAATATTAGTGTGATATTTGCATACTGAAGTTTCAGTAAATATGCAGGAACTATTTTAGATTATAAGACCTTTGTTAACCACGCATATTTAGCCAATAAATAAATTTCATTTCAAAAATTTCATTTTTTTATGACTCGGTTTCCGACCTAGGTCCTAGTAGCACAGCAGCTGGTCGGAAGCTCAGTCTTTACAAGGAATGTTTACTTTACTACATAAAAGGATAGCGTACCTATTTACTATCTAGGCACAGTTTTACCACAGGTTTTGCGATGTAAAAGCTCCTACTAGGTAGGTAGGTATATGCTTTAATAATATACAAGTGTAAATTAAAAATTTATAACACCCCCGACAAGTGAAGGTTACAGTAACTAGAAAAGAGCTGATAACTTTCAAACGGCTGACCCGATTTTCTTGGATTATAGCTAAAGAACACTCTCGATTAAGCCACCTTTCAAACAACAAAAACTAAATTAAAATCGGTTCATTAGTTACCTACGATGCCTCAGATACACAGATACACACGTCAAATTTATAACACCCCTCTTTTTGGGTCGGGGGTTAAAAATCGGCAACTCGGCTTTGTTCAAGGTTTCTACCTGCCAGAGATTTAAAAATGCCCGGACTGTTCTGGTTAACGAATTCATAATTTATGACGAAATCACCGCCAAGTGCCAACATTTCTTTCAAAAGCCAAGGACCTATAACGCATGCCACTTTAAAATTGCTGTCAAATTTTAGCCGATACACGTTATCACAACGGAATAAGGTTCAATTTAAATTAAACTGTTAAGATGTTTTAAAGTTTAACCGTTGCTTCACGCAAATCTGAATCTTGAAATGTCTTTGGAATCTTGATACTTTTCTGGCTCAAGAGGTGAACTCAGAGAATAAACTCGTGCCTGTGCGTGTGCCTATGAAGTATGAAGTAAATTAAGTTTTTTAAAGTACAAAAAACTTACAAAAAAAAATTGGTTGTCTGTAAAGTCGGTTTACTGACGATAGTTGAACGTGACAACAAAGGCCGATTGTGCTTCTTTGTCGCTCGTTCCGTGCTCTCGCTTGCACTTCAAGCCTTACATGGAACGCCTCAGAGCGAGGTAACGCCGCATGAGTCATGTTTTTTCGTGCGTGCAGCCGGCTCTATCGAATTATAAGACGTTGTCACGTCAAAAAAAAAAAACATTTTATTGCATAGCTTACAAGCAAGTAAGTACCTACCTATAATGCCTTGTAAGGCAGGTATTTAGGTACCTACCTACCTACTTACCTACCTAACTAAGTTAGCTGTAGGTATTCCGATTTCCGCGCCAAATGGTGAATAACTTTTTGGTGGCATTTTGAGCCATTTTGGCAAAGGCGGCAAAGGCAATGAACTTTTGTTAAAACTACACATATCCTGAAATATGTATGTAGGTAGTTCCTTAACTAAAATTACGGTTTTATTAAAGCCAGTATTGTTACGTGTTAGTTATAAAATTACTTACTGATAATAAATAATTTAACTTACTGAATAGGTAGGTAGGTAACTACATAATTAATTCATCATCATCATCATTACCAACCCACCGGCCCACTACAGAGTACGGGAATGATAGGTACCTAGTACCTACCTACCTATTTAATTTCTTAAAACGCACATAACTTCGAAAAATTAGAGGTGCGTGCCCGGAATCGAACCCTCGACCTCCCGACGAACATCCTTACTACGATAGATTAAATCAATAGGTACAATTATATACCTACCTATTTTATAATAATAATAATACATTATAATATGTAATAGGAGTAAATAACCTAACCAAGAGCTTTTTAAATTGCAAAGGCGAATTTTGTTGGTACTTATTTCAATATTATACCTATTTCTGTATTTTTCCACATTTTCAATATTTCAGTTCGGGAAAAATTATCGTATTTTTTTATTTCTTTGCTGTGGAATAATTTAACGATTGTTTTTGAAACAAGACAGAGCAAGGTAGATGATTCCCTGCCTGGCTTGATTTCAGAAATTCAAGGTTGTCTGAAGACGAATGATGCAACTATAGTTATCTCGCTTTTATACGTGTGGCGAATAATAATGCTGTTTCATAATCTGAAGTTGGCGCGTAAACTTCACAGGATGGAAACGCGGCCCCGCGAACTTTGCGCACCTTTTCTGTTTTCCTTCTCCTTCATTTGGTCGTCGGTGTTTGTGGAGTGAACATTGTTGTACGTTGTGTAGAGCACGTGCCGGATATTTTTAAATACAATTTTAAATAATTTCAGTACCTAATTTCACAATGGCAGACGCAGCCGTCGAAAAGAAGTAAGTTAAAAGTGCATTAATCAGTGATATTTTAATAGATTATGGAATTTTATTTTTGGCGGCTTTATAAAAACGTGATCAAAATGGCTTCCCTTTATTATGTTTATTGAGTTTTCCTTTATGAAATTAATTTCCTTGTGTGTTTCTGCGTTGATTAGAATTAATGAACGATGTTTAACATTTCTAATAATCGTTGTGAGTAATTGTGATAGTTTATTGATGTTCATAGTTGCTAGACGCCGACACGCGGGAAAAGTCAAATTATAAAACAGTTGATAATGAGCAGATTTTAATTCCGAACTGTGTGTGAGTGCGTTGTTCAATAATTAAACAAGTGTGTGGAACTAATCAGTAAGTGGATAGAGGTGTTTCCATGCATAAAATTAAACGGGAAAATTGAAAGCACGCCGCGCCGGTCGAGTAGCTTGTTCAAGATGGCGCTCGTGTGCGCGGCGTGCCGGCGCAGTAGCGTCATCGGCGCGCGCTTGTTTCAAATTCGCCGCGACTTGCGAGTTTTGCAACTCGATTACGTTATCGCTCGCAAGGGCCGCGTGTTGTCATTGTAGTTATTTTTAAAGCTTCGAAGCAGTTTCTCGAGGCGAGCCACTGGAGCGAGTAACTCGGTAGAGTCGTAACTCATTCACGTTGTACCTTATATCGTTTATGTTACATTTCCACGTAACTTTCCCACATGCATGCAGGCAGCCTTGCGCAACAATTGCCGCGGTTTTTGTTCCGACACACTTCCTTTCTATCGCCCCACTTGATAAACGCTACCTAGTTACGTACGCGTACATTAAACAGGCTGTGAACTTTGCCGAGTAGAGCTACCTTGAATAATCCGTTTAGTAATAATTTTATTACTTCGCAATGCTGTATGTATGACACGCAGTGGTACTGTACAGATGTTGATAGTTGCATTTAGCACAAGGTTCCACAGTAGCACTTGTCAGTTGCCAGCCAATAACAAAATAATAAAGGAAAATGTTAGTCTTATTGGATGATAAACATAATGATCAAAACAATATGCTCTATTTGAAATGCCAGAAACATTTATTTTCCTTACATAGGCTCTTGAATTTTTTTACACAATGTCTAAACTAAATTGATAGATATAAAAATGATGTATTTTTTACTCAATAATCTTATGATAAGGAAGCATTATAGTCAGTCAAGTGGTTTAGGATTTGTGTAAGTACATGTTTAACCAAAATCCCTGTTCAAACTTTGATGCTTTTATCTTGGAGAGCAGTTGTATACTCGAAGTAATCATGACTGACTACTTTGAGCTGACAATGATTGTCATTGTATCTGTCTAATCTTTTCACAGTCCATCCATTACCCGATTTGACTAAGGTTAGTCCTAAGATAACTTGCATCCCGAAGATGGATATAGGCTACTTTTTATCCCAGATGAAGTACCCTCCATAGAACTGTCATACATTTTATTGCTGGAGCAACCTGGTTGAACCTAGTGAGGTAGTGTCCGTAGACCTTCAATCATTTCCACATTTTGACACTTGAGCAAATGTACTGATGAAACATTTAACATTTTCAGTGATGCCGCACCCGAAGAAGTGACCTCCACTGAGGCGACGAAAGAGTCCCCAGTAAAGAAATCCCCCGCCAAAAAGGCAGCAGAGCCAGCAGAGAGCAACGGCAAAGAAGAGAACGGCAGTGAAGAAGCGCCTGAGGAAGACAAAGATGATGATACTCCAGCTGAGAATGGAGAAGCTGAAGAAGACAGTAATGACGCTGTTGAGAATGGAGAAGCGACAGGTTTGTTACTATTTTATTAAAGAAAGTTTTAATGGATGTCTTATATATTCTTCATAAAGCTTGTACAGCGTTGGTACAACTAGTGCATTGTACAACAGGTGGAGTTTGAGTCAGTTTTATTTGTATCTTGGTCTGCCTCATAACTTATTCATTTTACTTATAGAGTTGTTCCTGCCTTAGTTTTTATAACAAAAAAGTGTGATTTTTTACTTTATTTTAGTGGGATGTTACACTCGATTTTAACGTGTTGTACATAGTTTAGGTTAAATGAGAAGTTTTTTAGTAATTTGACAAAATAAAACTTGAGTCAAAGAATTATATTATGAAGTTTTTTACTCTTTAGTATTAATGACAAAATTTTACTTATCCATGATTGATGACTAAAGTTGCAAGATTCAAGATGTGTGTGAAAACAGCACATTTCAAAAGCAGATAATGGAGGTAGTATGTACAAGGTAGTAGTTGGCAAAAAATGTTATGGTAATAGATTGGAGTAAGATGTTCACGCTATGGTTAATATACAAACTAAACTTAACATTTTTTTTTAAATTACAGAAAAGAAAGAGACGGGAGTGAAGAGGAAATCAGCGGCAACGGACAACGGAGACGCGCCAGAGAAGGCCGCGCCGGAGAAGAAGGCGAAAGCCGATGCGCCCCCCGCCGACGAAGAAGCCGCCGCCTAAGCGCCGCGCCGCGCTCGGTCCCGCGCACCGCACCGGCCTGGGCCCACCTCCAGCCACATATCCTCTATACATGCAGGCTCACACGGCAACACACTTAACGTTTTTGACGGTATCCTATCTTAAACTTAATATATATATTTACATTTTTATGTCATAACCCGCATAGTAATAAAGAAAGAAAGACTACACAGTTATTTGTTACGCAAGGCTGGAAAGTTGTTATTTGGTCTGAAGTTGAAATCTATGGACCGCACTTTGACTTTGCTCAGACTTAAATTTTAGTTAAAATGCGACAGATATATGCCAGCCGTATAGCGCTGTCTCGTTTCAACAGTGTATAGATCTCGGCCTAAGCATAGCGTGGTATTTAACAGCACGAAACACCATTTTGCAGCTTCTCAGCTTGTCTTAGGACGTTAGGCATCTCAGACAATCCTCTATGGCATACATCTGAAGTACCAGATGCCCTAATGCTTATATTCTAATAGGTGGTTCTAATGGTTGGTCTAAATAATCGTCCAAGCAAGGCGAAATATTAAGTCAGTTTTATGCACTGTTTTAACATTTTGTCTTATGCTGTCCTTAGTCTAGGTCCGCCTTTACAAAGCCAATAATATGCATTTCATTTATATTTCTCATTTATATATTATTCATTTCATTATATTTTATTTTCATGTATATTTTTGGACCATTTTTGTTCTACCAATGAGCATTTGGTAGACATCTTAAGATTATTTCTGGAAAAAAAAAACTGCCAGTGTACTGTCGTGTGAACGTAGCCTTATACAATGCCAAAACTATAGTTTTTATACACTGTTACGTATTTGTACTCTATTATATTTACAGAGTTGGGCCCCGACCGCACTGTGTTTAGGTTTACGAATACGAATGTGTATTTTTATCTACCTGTGAAGAAAGTACCTGTAAAGTGTAAATTTTTATGTCATTCTTGTGACGTGCGCTGCGGTGGACCGACCCAGTGTTGAGACCATCCCTGCGAGCTGTTTGCGTATCGGTACTTCACCAGACCATTAGATGGATTGAATTGATGTGGAAGTTGCATTGACTGCTATACAAGCAAGACTACCAATCGCTGAGGAAACTTCGTTAAAAACATTAGAATGGCATTGTAACAGTTTACTCGAAATTGGACGTTATTTTGTTTTAGCAAGGGGCCGTCCATTAATCACGGGATGTTTTTTTGGAATTTGTAACCCCTCCCCTGTGGTGAGGTTTAAAACTCCTCCCCCTCCCCCCTATATCACGAGTATTTTTAGTACCTACAAAGATACAAGTATAAGTGTCATCTAATTACACCCCCATTACATTACCCCCATACATTTTTTATGACCCCCCCCCCCCCCCCCCCTTCGAATTTCACGTGATTAATGGACAGCCCCCTAAGGTGCAATTTCCATTTTACGCAGTGTCTTTGTCTTCGATAGTTTAGAGTTTGATTGCGGGTAGGCTAGAACCCAGAACGTAAAGCCAATTGAAAAAAAAAGTGATTGTATTCTTGCTGGTATAGGAAGTCAATGGGAAGTTAGAAAAACAACTCTCATTGGTCGAGCTGTTCCGCCAGTAGGTACTGCCAAAGTAATTCACAATTTGTGAAATCAATTCACGATCCGTTCTGTGAACGATGCGACTTATATGAACAGCTTCCGAAAATACATGAATTTAAGATAAAGATAAGATTTAATTAATGTGTTTAGATAATTAATAATTCAGTTGTAAATTTAAGTTAGCATTAAATGTCGCACATTTATTTACATAGGCATTATTACTTAACCATTTAAACATTCCTTTGACTTGGGTTTTGGACCGCTCTGTGGACTCGTTCCAGTGCTAGTAAGGTTCACCGAGTAGATGCAGTGGAAATGAAATTGGGATGATGACTCTGTCAAAAATAGGGTCTTCCAAAATTCGTAAAATCCACGTCCGCCGTTAGTTTTGAGTTTGCTTACCATTTTTAATTATTGATTTAATTTAAAAAGTACGTCAAATATTTATGACGTCACGTCTGAATTTCATACAAGCTTCCTCACTAAGCAAGCGTTGACGTTTGATAAAAAGTCACTAATTTGACCAGAAGTCATCATCCCTATTGTCACATTTTTCACTTGATCCGATTTATTAGCGGGTTCACAGTGCACCAGTTATTATAAGATATGAAAATTATAAAGTTCAAAGTTGACAAATAAGGTGATAGTTCATATTGAAATATTTTGCGTGTGCTATTTTAATTCTATGGGTCTTAATGATTTCTGATTATTATTTTTTTGTTTAATTTATTTGCTTTCTCATTTTTATTAATATAATATGTGATGATATAGATTACAAACTCGAATGTAAGTTATCCGTGTGGATATGAAGCCTCATTTTTTCAGCGATTTTTTGAAGATGTTCCAAGTTAAGGAATAATTTTATATATAAGATTTTGACTAACTTTTTTTCAGATAACTATTTGACAGTTGTAATTGTTCAGGTTTTCAATGTAATTCGGAATTACGTCTAGTATTAGACCGTAGAATGTACAGTTAACACTACTTTTTGTGGAGTCAGTGTTTGTAAAAGGTTTCTGGCAATAAATAGTCGAATCGGAACTTGTGTTTTCTTACTACTAAATAATAAAGAAAAAAAAAAATAACTCAAAATTTACAAAACCCCCAACCTCTATATGAAAACTCGAAAAGAGCTGATAACTTTCAAACGGCTGAACTGATTTTCTTCGATATTAGCTAAGAACACTCGATCAAGCCACCTTTCAAACAAAAAAACTATTAAAATCGGTTCATTCGTTTAGGAGCTACGAAGCCACAGACATACACACATCAAACTTATAACTCCTCTCTTTTTGGGTCGGGGGTTAATAAATAGTCGAAACGCACTGGCGAACGGTTTAATGACCGATGGGTCAAAATGCCGCCTCTATGAATATAGATCACAGGCCAATAATAATTTATAGAGCAATGGAATGCGCGCAGGTGTAGCAAATAATACCTATGTCGTACAATTTTGTGTCTAGGTAATAAAGTCGATCGTTTACGAACGTACGTTTCGACCCTTTGCTTGAACTGCAGGGCGATTCAGAACACTTCGAGTTGGTAAGTTATCCAGCGATAAGATTTTTTACCCGACTGCGGCAAAGCCAAAAGGAAATGTTATGATTTTAGCAGTCTAGGTATGTATGTGGGTATGTATGATTGTATCCAGATTCTGTGTGTTCCATGCTACGGTGGAACACACAGAGAATAGGTTTTAGCGCCTAAACTACTGGGCCGATTTTGATGAATGAGGTGTCAATCGATTCGTCTTAAAGCTCCGGGTGACATAGGCTACATTTGATTTGAAAAAAATCGCCCTGGTGCCATTGGATGGGAAAAATTCCCAATGAGTCACAGCTATTGGATGGGAAAAATTCCCAACGAGTCACACTAATGTCACAACTGAGTGTGACTCATTGGGGACCCGCCACATTTTGCACTTGTCATGCGTAGGTAATGTTTACATTTTATTTTAGCACTACCTATCTTTGTAAATCGTACAATACGAAGTCAATTGGCGTCGATTCTGATGTTTTTCTCTAAACTAAAAGAGTATCTGCATCTTTTTTTTTATGTAGGACGGAAAATAAATTAAAAAAATGATCAGAATGAAAATGGTCCAGTTTAAGAAAATAATTCTAGTGTCGACTATTCTCATATATTAGTCGATACGAGAATTAATTTCTTAAACTGGACCCTTTCAAGTAAAAGATTATTATATAAACCTGTGAGGCCACTGCCGCAATTAAAATACCATAAGCCTACGTTGTCGTATTAGTTTACAAATTGCGAATAACCAAATAAAATTTGAATTTCGCGGGCAGGCCCGTCGCTTCCACCCTAAGAACGTTGCTGCGTCGTCGTGTCGCACGACGCTACGCACAACGCTCCGCTCAACGTCCCGCGTGTTCATGAACGAGTCCCTAGTAGGTATAATTGGTAGGTAGTCATCTACTACGAATGGGGTATCGTCACCACCTATATGAGCTGTGAGGAGAATCCTTTGGCCTAGTATTAAAACGCTAGACAGTCAATACATTGTACCTATGTAATTATGATTATTTACCGTAGATATACATACGACCTTGCCTATTATTTGATGAGCGTAGGAAAGTCCAATTACCTAGGGCAACTCAAGGCCGGACATCACCTTGGTTACTTGATGGCACAAACACAGGACTCACTATCGCTATTCCCTCCATTAGTATGTCTTCTACAAGTTACTCGACTAACAATGTTGATATAAAAAAAATGATGACGTTCATTTAGTTTTTAGATAAGAAATGAAGGTCTTACTGACGATTTTTAACGTGTTTTCGTTAATTTATTCTTCATTTTCACAGACTACGCAAAATATCAACGTTTGTAAGTAAATACCTAAAATACACACTAATATTTAAAGTATTTATTCTGTTTCTGTAAAATCTTTACCATTGAATACGCATTTTTTTAGTACTTGTCAATGAAGAGAACAACGCACTTGCTGAAAAGTCTTTCGAAGTCGCCAAGGAGTATGTCAGAAGAAATCCTAGTTTAGGGCTAGCAATTGACCCTGTGATCGTGGTGGGTAATCGGACGGACGCCAAAGCATTTTTAGAAAATGGTAAGATATTGAGAATCCAAGAAAACAAAGTAGTAGTAGGTAATTGTTTGCTTAGCAAGGTCGGAACGTCTTTAATTTTATCACCTTGTTTATACCTACTAGTTAGGTAACGGTTTTGCATTTTTAGAAAATGGTAAGATAGCAAGAAACAGTTAAAAATTATTTTGCTATAATCCGCCAACAGGATAAATCTGTATGGTCAAACATGCAGTTACAAGCTAAGCACCGCTTACCTCCCCAACCAAGCAATAAAGCCAAGTTCCCAAGCAAGCACTGCCACCACCACTCGCATGCACCACCACACAAGACTTTTCCACTACTCTCGACGCACGTTTCGCCCCGACACCGGAGCATCCTCAGGAGATTTCGACTTTACAATGCTGTATTGTCAAGTACTTGACAATACAGCATTGTCAAGCATCTTCATCCTGCCACTTCCCGCTACCCTCTTTATATCATCGGCCTATCTTGCTAGGGGGCGCCCCACACTGCCTTACCTACTTGTTTAATGTTTCCATTCTAGAATTTTCCGGCTCCAGTGGCCCACTGCCACTTCAACTGCTGATGGTTTGGGTTATGTCAGTAAACTTGAATTTTCTGCGGATCTCATTCGAATCCCGCCAGAGAAATTCCTTATTACCTTCACGCGAGTGACTTTAAATTGGTAAATTTAAAGTCACTTATTTATTTGATTAGTTTGCAGAAAATACAATGACATGCTGTCTGCCCAAAAAACTCCACACGTCGTGTTGGATTTCACGATGACCGGCGTAGGCTCGGAGACCATAAAGTCGTTCACCGCAGCGTTAGCATTGCCAACAATTTCTGGATCATTCGGGCAGACTGGAGATCTACGGCAATGGCGTGCCCTCAATGCGAACCAAACGAAATTCCTTCTACAAATCATGCCACCGGCAGATATCTTGCCTGAAGCCATTAGGGCGATTGTTACGAAGCAAGATATTACAAATGCTGCTATTATTTTTGACGAGTTCTTTGGTTTGTATACTTACCTTTTTTTCTACCCTGTATTTTTATAATTATTAGGTATTACAGTTGGGTCACATAAAAATACAAGCTTCTGACTCTGAACCTGCGCAGTGGGTTATTTATTGATCTATTAGATGATGCCCGCGACGTCATTCGCGTGGATTTAGGGTTTTTAAAATCCCGTGAGAACTGTATGATTTTCCGAGATAAAATATAGCCTATTCGTTAATTCAGGATATAACCTTTCTCCATTCCAAATATCGCCATTGTGGCGTGAAGGAATAACAAACAACCAAACTTGCACATTATTAATACTAGGATTAAGAATCGGAATTAGGACTTGGTGGCTTAAAGGAGGAGATGAGCCTTACCAGCCTTACCAATCAGTCGTTGGACGGCCTTCGCCACTGCCGTCAGGTCTTTTTACGTGACACCAACTCTAGTACCGTGTTGAAGATTTTATTGACATGCCTATTCCTTTTTTTTAGTCATGGATCATAAATACAAATCGCTTCTCCAGAACATTCCTACACGTCACGTCATAACTCCAGTAAAAAGCTTCAGCAAAGACGAAATAAAAACTCAGTTGAGAAGCTTGAGGGAGCTCGACATAGTCAACTTCTTCGTTGTGGGAAGTTTAAGGACCATCAAGAATGTTCTAGACGCTGCGAACGAGAACCAGTACTTTGGCCGGAAAACGGCTTGGTTCGCCTTATCTCTAGACAAGGGAGATATCAGTTGCGGATGCAAGGACGCGACAATTGTCTACATGAAGCCGACGCCCGACGCTAAAAGCAGAGAACGCTTGGGGAAGATAAAAACTACATACAGCATGAATGGAGACCCCGAAATCACCTCTGCGTTTTATTTCGATCTGTCTTTGAGGACATTTTTAGCTATCAAGTAAATGACCTCTACCGTCTTAGTGCTAACGTACCTTTTTTTTAGACTTTAGTACACGCGTGCTATGTAGAACGTCTAATTATAACCTGGTTTATTCCGTAGAGTTTACCGTTTTATGAATTTCCAGATCGCTGCTGGACTCTGGCAAGTGGCCAAATGACATGAAATATATCAATTGTGACGACTACGATGGTAAGAATACTCCAAACAGGACCTTGGATCTTAAAACTGCATTTCAAGAGGTAAATATACCAAAAAAAATTCCATAGCTACGGTAAATTACTAGGTACTTAGGTATACTTAATAAAAAAAAACATAGTTTATTTACCAACACATTTGATTATAATGTCTTTATTATAATAATTTGCGGAATTCCATAAGATATTACATGACAGGAACAACAAGCTAGTCTGGGTAGGTTTTTGGATTTTGTGGAATATTGCAAAGTAGGTACGCTCCTTGTGAGTAATGGAATTTTGCAAAGTGAGTTCAATAAATTAGTACCTACTTAGCTAATATATTTTTCGCTCCACACACAATTAAAAATTATTTTGAATTAATATAAAAAACTATTCACCAAGTTACAGTTAACTATTAGGGTTCTATCTAAAATCCATTCCTTTCATTTGAATCGATTCTAATTTTTATTCCATTTTGATTCCAATGCCGATTTCAATAGAATCGAAGACGGTTGATGACGGTTGACGCGGTTGTGCAATGATATCATTTAAAAGGATATTATAATAAGAATAATTAATGATCTTTTTCCGTAGATAAAAGAGATCCCTGCGTATGCACCCATTTACATTCCCGAAGATGACCCAATGAATGGCAGAAGTTTTATGGAGTTCAGCACAGATTTAACAGCTGTGACTATTAAGGATGGGGCATCTATTGGGAGCAAATCCTTAGGTTCATGGAAAGCTGGTCTCTTGAACCCGTTATCACTAACCGATCCAGATAATATGAGTGATTATTCAGCGCAGTTGGTTTACAGAATTGTGACCGTCGAGGTAGGTAAATGAACTCTCCGGCATTGTTTAAACTTACGATAAAAATTCACT
Organism: Maniola jurtina; assembly: GCF_905333055.1. NCBI lineage: Eukaryota > Metazoa > Arthropoda > Insecta > Lepidoptera > Nymphalidae > Maniola > Maniola jurtina. Next base: position 11,827,978 of record NC_060040.1, read on the forward strand.
TCGTTTATTTAGCTTCAGTTGTGTACAAAACACGTGTGGTTATTAGCTGTTTTACGTTAGCCGTGACGATATTTACTTAAATGTAGGATGTTTTTTCCAACTTATCGTACTTGGTATTAAATCTGGGTTTGTCTGCAGTCTGCCCAATAAATGATAGACTAATTTATCAGTTTTGACTTCTAATATTCAGTTAAGAGCTGATGGTTTACAATTTAAAAGGGTCCTAGATTTAGTCTCAGTAGATTGATGAGGAGGATTTAAATCCAAAAAATCTGCAATCCAAATTACCCCATTACGTACGCTAAAAATCGATTAGACTATTGTAGTGCTTAATCTTAGCAGTCCTAGCACAAGTTCATTTAGAAATATCTAAACTCGGCTTGTTAGATAGAGTTATCACGACGGTAGCGTAAGGACGCCAGTATTCAGCCTTGCAAAACAACAAATTTGATTTATTTTCAGCAACAACCTTTCATCATAAGAGATGACGATGCCCCAAAAGGCTTTAAAGGATATTGCATTGACTTGATAGAAGAGATTCGTCAAATAGTAAAATTCGATTACGAAATAACTTTGACTCCAGATGGCAATTTCGGTACAATGGACGAAAATGGTAACTGGAATGGGATAGTCAAGGAATTGATTGAGAAAAGGGCTGATATTGGTCTTACTTCATTATCAGTAATGGCGGAAAGGGAAAACGTTGTGGATTTTACGGTTCCTTATTACGATTTAGTTGGCATAACTATACTGATGAAATTGCCAAGGACTCCAACGTCGCTGTTTAAATTCCTCACAGTTTTAGAGAATGATGTATGGCTGTCTATTTTGGCTGCGTATTTCTTCACAAGGTAAGTAGATAATCTGCTTCGTTATAGTTATAAGAATTTTACTGTTCATCTATTCCGAATAATCTATTGATATCAGCTAATTGTTATCTTCTAAATTCTAATAATATATTATAGGTATCAACTTTCTTTCTACCCACTTTGAGTCATCTTTTATTATTGACTCAGTTTATTTTAAACTTTAACTTTTGATCTCCAATTTCCTTTCAGACGCGACCAGTTCTCTTTAAACTTAATTTTAAAGCAAACTAATCGTGTCTGAAAAGAAATTGGAAACTTAAGTTAACTTAAGTTTAAAAAAAAAGTCAACTGTAGCCAAGGGACCGTACATTCCTCGTGCAACAAACCAGTTCGATCGAGGTTATTTATACATTATGATAGTCGTTGTCCATCACGATCACTGATAATGATAACCTGCTAAAGCCATTCGATACTTGATAATGTATCGACGTATGAGTAGTTTTACTTTTAATTGTGTAATAATGTTCATAATATAGTGAAAACCTGTTCCAATGACACACCTTTCTTCCATGTAGATATTATGACACAATAATTTCCTGTACTTCTTGCTTTTTCAAATCAGATGAGTCATTCAAGCTCCTATTTGACTAGGCTTTTTAAATTGTAATGGTAGGTATTTAAAAATACGTTACTTAACAGTATTGGACTCTATTTTAAAGGTAGGTACATGCAATGATAGTCTACCCAAAACATTTTGAAAGAACGCAGGATTATTTTTTTTTAAATGACGCGAAAGGTTTTAATCATTATAGTTAATGAGCCCCTAGTAAAAAATAGAGTTTTTAATCTGTGGCATTAATTACTTGTGATACCACCTTAGTAATAAAGATGGTGGCCTCAAACAGCGGCCATTTTCGGCAGGAATGACGTATGAACGTTACTTCGTTCTTGATACTTTCAAGTAGGTAATCTCTCAAGTCTCAAGGGGCGTCTAAAGAAGTTTTACAAACAGGTACTTACTCAGTTCCAGTCGAAAACTGCGCACGCTACTAGGTAGTAGGTATCTATACTCACCAGTGAAACCATTGTCTAATTACCAGAAATTCTAATTTCTGGTTGGTCCTTACTCTTATCTTCATTTTAGCTTGCCATTATGTTCAAAGCTACACAATAATAATTGTTACTCTACATTTAAATCAATAGATGTCTTTTATCTATCTGCTGTAAAGTAATTTGGTGGCAAGATGTTCAAATAGTATTCTAAATACCTAGGTTTATTAATTTACTCACCTACGTTCACTTTTTTCCTTTTGTTACCTACCTACCTATTCACATTCACTAAAGTATTGTTTGTAACAATCTTAATTTCAACATAGGCCTACCTACTATTTAGATTGTTAACTAAAGTAATTATAGAATTACGTGCATGTTACGTCATTTTGTACCTACGTATTGCATTCGTTTGGTGCATCCTAATTCAGATCAGCTGGATTACACTTAAAAGCCTTGGTACCTAGTTGGTTGGTTGGTTGGCCAGTTGACATACTTTGAGAGTTGAGACATTTCTCTAGGTAGGTATCGACTTGCTATACGATTGTACTAGCGATACGATTGGGTGACTCTATTAAAAGCTTGATTCAAGAGAGAAACTGCATATTTTATAGTTTTATCTATCTACCTACATAACTATATTAAAAGAGTTGATCTATTAATAATTATAATCAGTGAATATCATGATAACACTCATACAAATAAGGTAGACGTAAGTATAGTTACATGATACGTACATACCTCATGGCACACTGAGTATTTATTATGTAAATTAGATAGATATAGATTGCTTTTGAATGAGCTTAGAAATGTCGAACATGTACCTTATGGTAGCGTTTGTAAGCGGATATGCAAGACATGGGAAGCACGTCACATACAGCATGCGTAGTGCAATCCAAATTAGGGACGATTTACTGCCATTTGAAAATAGTAGCTACTCAAGATGTAAGTACTCAAGGTGAATCATAGAGTATTGGTATGAGCAGCACTGACGAATGCTGATTAAAAGTTTTGCAATAAATACAGGGATACTTAACTACTTGCGCTAAAGCTTTTGTGACTTTGTAGTTGCCGGATATGAGTTTGACTCGTTTGACTTTTGTAATTCTTGTCAAACAACATATTTTACAACCTGTAAAAGTGAAGTCGCTCACTTGCTCGCTATATATTTTTTATATTTCTAGGATTCCGACCACAGTATAATAAGAATCTTCATAATCTTACCCACTTAGACTAAATTCAATTCCCTGCAGTACTAAACTCTTAGTCTGACACAGTATTGAAACATAAACTTCAGCGATAACAGGCAAAACAAGAGCTATTGTAAAACAAAATGTCAATGAAATTTGACCATTATGTCCATCTTAAGATTTAAAATATTCTTAATGTAGTGTTTGTATCGATTCCCGTATAAAATAAACGTTGGATTTAAATAAATCGTTAAATAACGTTATCGTACTTGGATTGGCTTGAAGCCAATATAGGTTAGTAGTTTTCCTCTATAATGTTCTTTGATTTGAATTTTATCACCGTTCAAAGACATTTGTCTCGATACTTTTGGCAAGAATATTCTCGACTATATCATACGCTTTAGTTAAGCCAAGAATCTATATATTCTGTTTAAAATACCAGCATTCCATTGCAAATATTATTTGACGCAAATAATAAAATGCAGTCTAAGATGAACTGTTTACTTGGAAGACTCTTTGAATGTAGCCAAAGTTTTCCGGATCTTACTGTGGTAAGCGTACCTTTCTAAGCGTACTTCTTTGTTATACCTACATTGATTCATTATTACCAAATATATCAATGTTGCAACATGATAGAAGAGCCCTTTAACTTTGACTTCTTGCGCTTGTGGCTCATGTTAAAGAAACGGACATAGTGTAAGTAAATGTTGTCAAAATACCATTTTTTAAGATTTAGTTCCTAAACTTTTTTAGTCTGCTCATGTGGGTCTTCGATAAGTGGAGTCCATACAGCTACCAAAACAACCGTGACAAGTACAAAGATGATGAAGAGAAGAGAGAGTTTACGTTGAAGGAATGCTTATGGTTTTGCATGACGTCACTCACTCCTCAGGGTGGTGGGGAGGCGCCTAAAAATCTCTCCGGACGTCTGCTGGCTGCAACTTGGTGGCTTTTTGGGTACGCATTTCTTCGTTATAGAACTAGAAATCATTTAAAACTATTTAGCACTTATTCTCTGCACTAGCACGGTTAAATCTTTAATTATTTTAAGGTTTATTGTTCCACGTAGTAAACTCAGGTTCAAAATTCAACGTCTGCACGTTCTGCCCTCCAACTTTTACAGACGGACGATACAAATTACCACATACCTACCCACTTCGCAAAATTCCTATAAACCGACGAGTTCTATATACATAGAGCTCGTCATCGATGCCGGTCCATCTTTAGGATACAAAGTAAGAATCTTCCAACATAAGTATCTAGTTAGGATTAATCATGGATATTTTTTTTTCAGGTTCATCATCATAGCATCTTACACTGCAAACTTGGCTGCATTTCTAACTGTATCTCGTCTGGATACCCCGATAGAGTCCTTGGATGACTTGTCAAAGCAATACAAAATTCAATATGCTCCGCTGAACGGTTCAGCAGCTATGACTTACTTTGAAAGGATGGCCGATATTGAAGTGCGATTTTATGAGTAAGTAGATTAGAAAAGGAAAAAGATGATAGAAAAATGAAGAAAATGAAGTAAGAATGCGATTTCGAAGTAGTAAGGAATAGTACCTACTTCGGTTAGCAAAATTCGGCAAAGTTGCACGTGATGACCGACGAAAGATATTATCACAATATTATGATATTAAACCAGTGATAGATCTGGTTCTGGATAGATCGAAAAAGGAGTTTAGGACGATCTTTGCGTTTGTTGGTTAAAAAATATGTTAACTAATTTATTGCCTTGACCTTTGCAAATAAAATATGGTTACCTACCTAAATGTTTATCTGCATGAAGAAAATAACCAAAACAATATGAGCGTTGAACTCATCCAGCAATAATAAAGTGTTAAAAAGTAAATAACCTTATTTTGTTTGAAAATGGAACAAATCTTTAGGTTGGGTGCACGACCGATAATGTGATAACGTTATTTGATAAGAATTTATCTCACGGTGGGATATGGTATTGTTCGGAAGTAGGTATCTTGGCTATTTTAAGATTTGTCATTTGTTTAACAAAAATCCGATAATGCTGCTAAAGTCAGTTGCTAGCAACTCAGTTGTTTACCTCATTATAAGCGAATAAATCGCTCATTTCTCAGTTCAAACAACATAGAAATTGTTGGGTTCTCAAGCTAGATCGGCAATCCCGCGTCGGAAAATGCAATGTTGAGACTATTAGGTGGCAACTCTCATTAGAGGAAGGTTGATCTAATCGAGTCGCTGGGAGCCATTGAGTACAAGTGATACTCCACCATACCATACATCATAGTGGAGCACCACTAAGCAAGAAATCATGTCCATAACCAAGCAAAAGATCATGACCAGCTGTGGACGTCAATCGATCATTTCTGTAATGTAGTTTAATTTTATTGGTTAAATAGCCTTTTACGTTTAAAAAGCCTTTACAGAAACTGAAGTTTATACAAGGCTGGAATATTTAGATTTCTTTTATTTCTAGGATATGGAAGGAAATGAGTCTAAATGACAGCCTAAGCGATGTTGAACGTGCAAAACTAGCCGTTTGGGACTACCCTGTGTCAGACAAATACAGCAAAATGTGGCAAGCCATGAAGGAAGCTGGTCTTCCGAACTCCATAGATGAAGCTATAGAAAGGGTGCTAGCATCCAAGAGTTCTAGTGAAGGGTTTGCTTGGCTTGGGGATGCTACTGATGTCAGATACCACGTACTTACAAGTTGTGATTTGCAAATGGTTGGCGATGAGTTTTCTAGGAAACCGTATGCGATCGCAGTCCAACAGGGATCACCTTTGAAGGACCAATTTAATAATGCGTAAGTTGTCTTGGCGCTACTTAGAATTGAAATACTTTTCACTTTAAAATTTTACATATTTTTCCTTGATGCAACAGTAAATGCACATAATTTATAATGCAGTAGCAGGTGACCGGGTGACATTCAGCCGCGTCACAAAATTAACTTTAGTCTCTACCTACTGCTATTGAAATTTAAATGAATTGTTCCGTTTATGCTAACATTACTAACCGATAAATTACCTCAACGAGTGTTTACGTCAATTTGTGATGTTAGTGTTTGAATTGCCTATACGTTTATGTTTACATTTATATGAATTGGTTTGTTTTTAAGAACAAAATACTAAGTGCTTGATTGACTTTGACTTCATCTGATGTTAATTACAAATGAGTCAGTCTATATGAAAGGCGTTAACTTGATAAAGATTACAGAATTTTGGTAGCTCAAGAGTTCAACGCTCCCAGAATCGCTTCGGATATCTGTAAAACTAGAGTGAGTAGGCATCTTCAAGGTAAACGCGTCCCATCTTAGGTCACATTATCACTATCCATCAAGTGTGATTGTAGTCAAGAGCTTGCCTATAATGAATAAATAAAGAACTTAGAAAGTTATATATTTGATAGTTATATTTTTATGAAATAGGTCATAGTTGTATCTTGGAGCCCGTATCCGTAGTAAAAACTTCTTATGCTCAATTCAGGCTCAATAGCGAGTAATTGAAGATACCTTTGGCAACATCCAGTTAGCTCAGCTCATCCAGCTGTATGATCTTTTCGTATGAGTGCGTAGTAGCATTATCTAGCCTGTATCAATATCAATGTATCAGTGTCAATATGTGAAGACTGCCACAATAGGTTAGCGTTTCATAAGGATCTTATTTAACTAAAAACTGAAACACTAAAAATGAAGAAAACCTAATCATTTCACAAACTTACAGCATTCTTCAACTCCTGAACAAGCGAAAACTGGAGAAGCTAAAGGAAAACTGGTGGAACAACAACCCTAACGCCATCAAATGTGAGAAGCAGGATGATCAGTCAGATGGGATCTCTATACAGAACATCGGCGGTGTCTTCATTGTTATATTCATGGGAATTGGCCTGGCTTGTATCACTTTAGGAGTCGAGTATTGGTGGTATAAGTGGAGAAAACGGTCCATTATTGGAGATGTTACTCAGGTACGGTAAAACAATGACTCATACAAATGTCTATAGATTTTTTTTATCGATTACAAGTTAGCCCTTGACTGCGATCTCACCTGGTGGTAAGTGATGATGCAATCTGAGCTGAGATGGACGCGGGCTAACTTGGAAGGAGTATAGCAGTTTTTATTAAACCCATAGGTATCCGTTTATCGGTTTCCATACGACATCAACACCGGAACGCTATTTAATCGCTTAGCTGTAAGGCTTTGCCAGTAGCGTGGTAACTGGCCACGGTCGAAGCCTCCCACCAGATCAGATCAATTTACAAATTATGAATTCCTAAAATTGCCCCTACCGGGAATCGAACCCCGGACATCCCCGGACCTTCCACTGACTCACCACAAGACTCACCACTGCACCAGAGAGTACGTTAAAATGGTCATAAATCATTCAATACATAAAGCAAAACATAATTGAAAAAAATAACTTTGTGTAATTCCATAACAGTTCGCTGGAATAACAAGTTCCATATTGAGAAATGGAATAGCGCAAAGTATGCTAGATAGGTACTCCAAGTTTGTGGTAGCACCTAGCAGGAGTTCCATATTGAGTAATGGAATAATGCAAAGTATGGTACTTCAATTCCGTGGTGTACCAGTACATTATTACGTCATATCGAATTTCAGAGAAGATAATCGGCAGTTTCAGTTTCGTAGAGCGTTTGTCTCTCTCGTTGAGCTTGACAAGTCAGCGTCAGAATTTTACATAGATGTGAGTGACAGAGACGACGCTCTACGAAGCCGAAGCTGTCGATTGTCTCTTTCTAAAGTTCGATGAGTAATCTCTACCGGGTATTGACTGGTATCGAACGAAATTAGTAATAATAAATGATATCTGTAATCTATCGCTAAGATACTTAGTAAGTGGTTGCTATTTGTCCAAAATTGTATGGTATTTTTTGATAAATAACAACGTTGCTGGCACACAGTAATACCTATTAAATTCGGCCGTAAGCTGTGGTATCGAACATGACTGACGTCAGCTTCTGAAGGCCGTAGATTATACATCTATAGAAGCCTTCTATAGATGTATAATCTACGGCCTTCTTTTGTACACGTAATATTCTGAGTAGAAAAGGACAGTTATATTTTTAGCACGTCTATGACTAATTAATTTTCGGATCTTTTAATTTTGGCGCGCTGTGACTTGGTGTTGGTACCTAGGTACTTAAGGAAAACCAAACATATCCAAGGTCACGTTGAATCATCCGTAGGACGATTGCACGAAGTCGGTACTTTGTCTCTGGTAGGGATGTTATGGATATATAATTTCGGATCCGGATATGGATATGGATATTGGTAAAAAATAATATCGGTTTCGGTTACGGTTATGGATATTAAATTATTTCGGATTATCCGATAGTTTCGGTTACGGATATTAATTTTTTAAGGAACTGTAAAATGTGAACTGATGAAGGTGTCGCATTCCAGCGGAGTGTTCCACAGTTAATTCGTACGAGTGTAGTATTTAGTTAGACTCCGCCCTATCCGAAACTATCCAAAACTTTTATTACGGATTCAGTTACGGTTACGGATATTTTTTTATTTCGGATATCCGATAGTTTCGGTTACGGATATGGATATCCATAACAACACTAGTCTCTGGTACCATCGAATCGAATCATTTGCCTCCATCGATGCTTGCCTCTCGCTCACACAACGGCCGAGCAAAATGTGAACAGTCATGTTTCTTGGCGGGAATTTTATATTATTTGAATTAGTCTTCAAACGACTTCAACACGCGCGTAAACCCCTAACACACCGGGTTACGCATACGTCCACGCTTTACGCAAGCGGTCGGTGTGCCATGTTTTGTACAGTTCCATACATTATAACGCAATGGTACGCGTTACGTCTATGCTTACGTAACCTGTGTGAAGTGTGAACGAGCTATAATAGCTGTTCAATAGATCAAAAGAGTTATTACCATTTTAAGCATAGATTTGTACCAGCTATACTAACGTGACTAAATACGTGCGTATAGCTGATAAGCTTAACATGGCTCAAATTAATAAAAATATATTTGTTTCTTACCTTTTGGCTCAACCGCTGAATCAATATTGATCAAAGGCAAAATATCTTTTATACATTTTTTACAGCGGGAAATTCTTAAAAAGAAATAATACTTTTCTTAAAATCGACTCAATTTACTAAAATGAAGATTTATTCCCGTTATTCCTCACTTTTAAGTATATTTACCTACTTATTTAATTTAAGAAATGTTTTTATTTTAGGTGGAACCAGCAAAGACTACTAAAAATCATATAGATGGCGCAAACAAACATGGAGATGGTTTCACATTTCGATCAAGGAATTTGGGTCTTGCTAGTTTGAGAGCAAAGTTCTAATAATATATTAATCATTCTGGTATTCTAAGAGGTATTTTCATGATTGTGTTCAATTATTTACATGATCCATCTGATCTCAATTAATTTAATTACTTACCTAGCTATATTTAAGTCGTTTTACTCAATTTATTTATATTTAAGTCAATTTACTTGATTAAGTAAAGTGTGGCGTAGATATTGCACATCTGCTCCGATGTACTTATTATTAAAAGCAAAAATAAAATTTAAATTGAAATAATTATTGTTTCATTTCAATAAAACACAAATATGTATTTAAAACAAATAGGTATTATTATTAATAATATTATCTACAATAGCTAGTAATATTTTGTAAAATAGTAGGTAGGTATTATTTTCTTCGTTATAAAGTAACTATATTGCTTTAATTTTTATTATTATGCTAGTAAATGTACAATAATTTAAAAGGGGCATTTAAATTAATCGTCAGTTGAGTATTTTTCAAATAAAGCTGATCACACCTTACGAGACGAAACGCAAAGAACGCAAAAAAATATACTTAATAGAAATGCACGTTTTTATGAATAGCGTATAGTGCACGCAAAACAAGTAGTCCAACCAATCTGAACAGCCGAGCTCATTTGACATTTATTTTTAATGCTTTGAAGGTTTTCTTTGAATTTTTTTTAATATGCCCAAATAAGCAGCAATGTACAATCAACTAATGTCAAATGAGCTTGGTGGCTATCATTCAGTGTTAGACACTGAGCGATCACCCCGCAGACCTCAGCTGGGCTTAAGTATTTCATGGCCTGCACAAATTACCATTTTGCAACTTAGTTAAAGAGGTCGCAAAACAAGTAGACAGATTAGTCTACTTGTTTTGCGACCTCTGTACTAAAAAGCCATAGGGTCCATAGAGACAAGCACAAGAACTCAAACTCAATGGTTTCTTACCTATCCTACAAGATGGATCATTCCTAACAAATACTAAGTAGGTTAGAACCTAAATATTTAGAGGAAGCTTTAGGAGCCCCTATGCCTTCTTCCCAACTCCATCATACTAACCGATTTTACGATAGTATGGTATCGTCATCTGGTAGAATTGCACAATTTTGAAACGATTCAAACTGATACTGATACTCCTATCAGTGAAAGGTGAACTATAGGTGAAAAGTAGGATCATGACGTCATTTTGTTTTTCAGTACTTGTGAAAAACTAAATGACGTCACTGCGGTGCATGCTGTTCGTTGCGTGAAATGAAATCAGCTTTAAGGTCCAAAAATCTAATACCATCTCAACAATTGGTGCCAGGTAAAAAGAGCTCTAGATGTGTCTGCAGATGGCGACTGCACTGTCAAAGATTCGAAATCAAAGTGCTTTTTACATGACGTCAACTGTATTTTTGCCAAAAGTTAGAACAAACACAAAAAAATGATACTAACTACTATTGTTCTTTTTTGAATTGAGTTTGCTACATAGTGGCTAATACTGTTGTAAACTAGGTATTTCTAAACTAAACTAAATTGACAAATCTAAAAAAACTGACCCGTCATTTTAACTTAGTTTAGAGATTTTGTACTCAGTACAGCAGAGTTAGCCACATAGGGTCTATATATACAAATCTCTAAAATAGACTCCAATTGACACTATATAAAAAAAATTGACAGAGACACTTTAACCCTCTTCAAAAAGTAAAGACAGTGAATTATTTCATAATTTGCCCCTACAATCACAATCATCGATCGCAATCACCTCTGATTTCCATTGAGTTGCCAACTTTTGGCAAATTAAGGCTAATATAGAGCTTTGCTCAGACTTAAGACACTGTTAAAACGAGACAGCGCTATACGGCTGCCATAAATCTGTCTCGTTTCAACTGAAACTTAAGTCTAAGCAAAGTCAAAGTCTGGTTTACACATTTCAACCTAAGTGATAGTAAATTAGAATAGAGAGCATCAAACTTATCTACCAGTTGATATCTACAACATTTAATTTAGTATGCGTCAGTAATATTTAATTTAGTATTATTTTAAAGGCAGAACTACTTCTTTTTGAAGACAGCTTTTGAGAATGACATTGCCTTAAAGTTCTTTGATAATAATATATAACACAATATTTTCATAACATTATTTGTAACTGACAACCTTCCAGACCACACAAGGCAAGAACACGCTTAAACTATTTACAAAAGCATTAGTAACATCTAAATAAATATTAAATTCTATAGAATTTGGTACATTTACAACTCTATGGTTTTGTGTTGGTTAAGATTTTTCATATTCTTATTGCAAAGCTCGAGTTCTAGCCTCAAGCCGTCGATTTCCGCTTCAAGATTGCGAGATCGTTTGAACATTTGTACGTAGTTCATCTGTAACTGTTTCTGGTATCTCAGTACTTTGTCTTTCTCTTCAGACCATTTTCTTCTTTCGTTGTTGAATTGGACATCTTTGTTTTCTATTTCGCATTTGAGTCGTTCGACCATAACGCTGGCTGGGCATGGGTCCCCACAAGAATCCGGTAGTTCACCATTCAGTCTTTGTACTTCGGCATCTTCTAAAGCACTGTCACTGGATGTCCAGTGATATTCATTTGTTTTGCATACATCGTAGATCCCCCTCATGGTTCGTCCACATTCGATTCCTTCGTATCCACTCAGAGATACGTCTGAGAGTTCCTGTCTCAGTTCTTTTACTTCGGTTTTTAGTTTCTCAATTTCATTTTTACTGCTCTCTTTAGTTTTAGTTAGGTCTGTAACGCTTTCCATCAAGTCTTTCGTTAGTCGGTCGACTTCCGTCTGCAACCTTTTCACTGATTTGTCTTTTTCGTCTGATTCAGCCCGTAGTCTCATTATTTCTTTGTCCTTTTTGTCCATAGCCTCTCGTAGTTGACGGCAATCGGCTTTCAATGTCAGGTATTCGTGACCCTTGGCGGTTTGTTCATTCTGAAATATTGGAATAAAAATATTAAAATTAAGTTATTACTCTGTTTCATATTTTACACTAATCTGTGAATAAAGTTTTTTTCACATACATACAGTATGTATAAACGGTGCAAGGGGTGTTCTCGAATCATAATATCAATGAAATTATTTTATTTTCGAATCACTCTGAAATAGATTGTTAAACAAAATATTGACAAATTTTACAAAAATTCTTTCTTTCTTACTTTCCCGTAAATTATGTGATACGCTAGACTAACATTACAAGCTCTCTCTACAAGAAACTCCTTAACTGCTAAGTGCTATACTGATCTACCTATCTATCTAGCGATATCTATCTTTTGTCTGCTTCTTGCCTGTCTTAATATTGCGTCTTTAACTACATCAGCCACACTCTTAATCGGTTCGATACGTTTAAGCTGCTAATAGTTTGAAATTCTTTCTTAATAATACACTCTATCATAAAATGTTTTGACCTACCTGAGCATCTTTCAGTTGAGTCTTCAACAGCGAAATCTCTCCAGCTCTCTGGCACAAGCTCCACTCAGTGTCCTCTAGCCTCTGTCTCAACAACGCCCTATCTCGTCTAACTCTTGCCAACTCTGCATCTCTCTCGTCTCTCGTCCTACTCCCGTAGCTCTGTAACATGAGACGCGGCGCTCGAAGACGGACGTCGTGACTGCGGAGACGGTCTGCTGTGCTGAAATGGTAAACAATTAAATTTACTTTACATTTATTAGAAAAGACGATGAATTCCATGAATGCTTTAGTGCAGCGATAGCGGCACTATTGGTCGCTTGAAAGTATCTTGCATCTCAGACATTTGACAGTTAACTTCTGATTAGATTCCTTTGAAATTACCAAAAAAAAAAACTGCGTAACTGAAGCTCACCCACCGGTCTCATTGATATGAAGCAGAAAATATCTCAACGATGCAAATTTTGAAGGATATGGCCGAAATTATGTAAGGTCAAGTATTAGCAAACTAGTAAGTAGGTTTTTACCTGTAATCATGTTGATCTCGTTCTAATTCCGAAACGCCGGAGTCAGCTGGCGAAGGTGCGGGCACTGGCTCCTTGGTATCAGACCCCAGCACAGAGCTCGATTTGGTCCTGGAAATTAAAAAAAAAACATTTTAATATCACCTAATCAAAATACATCTGCGATTGGTAATAATATAAAGGTAATAATATTGTCATGTGATCAGAGCTCTGGCACGGTAATATTACGTGGCTCTAGTAGGTAATTCTAGAGCTGATTGGAAGAGGTAATTATGCAAAGAAGGTGTTTATGAGTACCTAACTGGGTCTCTATTTGGCATATACGCGAAAGAAATGTAACGGAATATGGTGGTGAAAGAAGTAGAGTTGATTTTTGTCTTTACATCTATTACCACCTTCTCTGTTGCGTGCAGATATCACTCGTTATAAAGACAATGACTGGTCTGCCAGTAAAAGAAGCTTCTTCCCTGTAATACTAAAAGCATACGCCTAACTACATAGTTGTGCCTAACATAATTTTTATTCTCTTCTGTGTTCGTCTGTGTAAGCATAATAAGAACAATGTGCCAGTACCTTTATGTCTCTATGAAATAAACGCAACCTTATCTTGCCAGATAAATCTTTACATAATGCTTTTAATATGTTGCAGCAATAACGAGTGCCATTAAGTTAATTGGATTACATTTTTCAACAAAGGCTGCAGCCTTTAAAGCTATTTCCTTATCACTAACAGATTACGTTCTATAAAATTTGAATTATCACTAATCGAAACTGCCATACTAAATGAATTCGATAACGCGATCCGATATCAAACAATTTATTCTAATTGATATTGTAGGCAATTTTGTACTATTAATTAATGAGATAGCTATAGGCTAACGAAGTAAGATAGACCCCAAATGAATCGTCAGAGAATATGAAGCTACACTGGAGAAGCCGAATGTTTGGCAAAGATGCCTATGACCACAGTATTCAATTTCAGTAGTAAAATGAATTATTATTCCTATTCGAAGAAGTGTACAATTTGACGTCACATTTAGCGTAGAGTACACAAGACTGTAGCTGCATTTTAATAAACTGCTTATATAATCACTAATATTATAAAGGAGAAACTTTGTATGTGTGTGTGTGTGTATGTTTGTTACTCCTTCACGCATAAACTACTGGACAGATTGGGCTGAAATTTAGAATGGAGATAGATTATACCCTGGATTAGCACATAGGCTACTTTTTATCCCGGAAAATCAAAAAGTTCCCACGGAAATTTAAAAAAAAAACCTACATCCACGCGAACGAAGTCGCGGGTATCAGCTAGTAATAATAATAATTGCTGACGAGAGCTCTGTCTATCTTATTATTTTAGTCTGTGAAAGTAAGCTACTTCACGCCAATTTAGGGTTCCGTCCCCTAAGGCTGCCAAACGGGCCTTTATTACTAAGCCTACGTCAATCCGTCTCTGTCTGTCAGCGGGCTGTATGGTATAGAACCCTTCGTGTGCAAGTCCGACACGGACTTGACCGGTTTTTTCGTTTTATCACCTGATTTTATCATAACAATAAACCAACTGCGCACAAGTTGAATCGAGTAAAATTAAACTGTAAACGACTTTTGAATATTTTATTATGTTTACCTACTTGCGGTTTTCTTTTGTAAACTGCATTTTTATGTGTGTCGGATCTCGGCAATTACCAAAAATAAGGTGTCTTATATATATTTTAGTGGACATGCATGATTATTTATTAATTTCTGGGTGTGCTTTCGATACTAAATGTTAACTTTATTAATTTAAGATACTTACATAATTTTTTAATGACTTTTTTGCGATAAAATTAATATTTTTGCATAATTTTTATTTTTATTCAGATACAGGTTAGCCCTTGACTGCAATTTCACCTGGTGGTAGGTCATGGTACAGTCTTCCGTATGGAAGCGGGCTAACCTGCTAGCCCGCTTTATGATAGTTTTTTTATATCCTACCCCCTTTGGTTTCTACACGGCATAATACCGGAATGCTTGGCGGTACGGTTTTACCGTAATAAAACAGATTTGCCAATATAATATTGGCAAATATATATTTTGTTATAACCTCTAGGACCTAGAGGTTATGTGTGTATGTGTATATGTTTGTTACTCTTTCACGCAAAAACTACTGAATGAATTTGGCTGAAACTCAGGAATAGAGACAGATTATACTCTGGATCAACACTTAGGTTACTTTTATCCCTACTGTTCCTACTGGATTTTGAATGACCTAAATCCACGCTAACGAAGTCCCGGACGTCAGCTAACTAGTCACATCACACTTCACACTAATATTATAAAGGCGAAAGTTTGTATGTGTGTGTGTGTGTGTGTGTGTGTATGTTTGTTACTCCTTCACGCAAAAACTACTGGACGGATTGGGCTGAAATTAAGAATGGAGATAGATTATATTCTGGATTAGCACATAGGCTATTTTTTATCCCGGAAAATCAAAGAGTTCCCACTGGATTTTTAAATAACTACATCCACGCGAACGAAGTCGCGGGCATCAGCTAGTGATTTATAAATTTCATAAATATATCCTAGGATTTCAGTGGGCTATCGGTTCACAGATTTACTCTATTGTACAGTTAGAACCTTATGAAATTCAACCAAGCTTTTGAAAGGTTCATACTTTAACTCGAAAGAAAACCGTAAGAAAATATCAATTTACATACGCGCAAAAGCCTCCAAGCCATTTTCTTTTCACTTGCCTCTCTAATACCACTTTAGTTGTTGCCGTGCCTATCTCGATTCATTTAATATACGGTACAAGGTAAATAAGGGCGCCTTCTAACGGTGTTTCGTATCTATCGAGGTCTCGGAAAACCTACAAATAGGTGAGAATTTACTTCGACTATACCTATAAAATATCATTGCTTCCACGTACCTATGTACCTATACGCAAATTGAAACGTCCATCTAGATTTCTTCTGCGGTGTTCCTATGAGTAGGTACATTCAATTACTCGAAAACCTGAAACGCATTTTCTTCTTGCAAAATGTCGGTATGGAATTTGTATAGATGCAATATTAATCGCCCTCCTAAAATAAAATAATCCTCAGTAAAATAATCCCCCCTTTTATAATCGGATAAAATCCTGTCAACCAGCAAGCCTTGTTGGGATAGGTATGAAGTTTGGGGTGGGGTACCAGCCAGGTAACCTCCTCGTGTGCCTCCTCTTTTTGGGAAGAGTAGCGCTTGGGCCAGTGTACCCTGGTAACATGGTTAACGATTTCTCTTCATGGGATATTATTGGCCATGGCTAATTGACCTGGCGGGGAGGGGGTGTTGCTGCGTGTCCCTCTGAGTATTCCGAGCAGAGGGTTTGGCTGTGTTGGGTGGTTGGTGATGAGTGTTTTATCACCCATCCAATCACTGGCTGCCCCACCGGTTTCTGACCTGTCCGGTTTGGTGACGGGCGAGGGAGATGTTGAGGAGATAGTCTTGCGATTTGTTTAAAGTTGGTAACAAATCGTCTCGACCAGCAAGCCTTATGTTAAGTTAGGTATGAAGGTATGAACGTCGCGCTCGACAGCCTGTCTTGCTCCAGCGACGGAGCGTGGCAACTCAAGTTAGACCTACTGCCCACAGTTAAACCTTCCAACGCAGCTACCTCAGATTCGATAGTCTTACGTAATGTCTAGGAATCTACCGAAGATTTTGACATAATAATGTTAATACAAATTATTCCCCCAGACGGCGTGTCCGTGTCGGACAAAAGTCCCAAAAAAAAAAATAAAGATTAAGAAAAAAGCCTAATTTGTCATAATTCATAACAAAATTAGCCATTGACTGCGAGATCACCGGTGTGGTAAATGACGATGAAGTCTAAGAATATAAGAAGGAAGCGGGCTAATGGATAGGGTATGACAATCTTAACAGGGCTCTCTCCGTCACTTGTTTCATACAATCGTAGTTCCAATTTCATTTGAATATTAAGCAACCAAAGTCCATGAAATTTTGCAGACATATTCTAGAAACTAATATCTGTGTCTGTGGTGTTTTAGATTTTTCTAAAAATATGTAGTTTTAAAATTACAGGGGCTCAAAGATTTGTATGAAAATTTTTAAGATCGCGTAACTTTGAAACCGAATATTTTAACAGAAATCTGGAAAACCACAGACATAGATATTAGTTTCTAGAATATGCCTGCAAAATTTCATGGACTTTGGTTGCTTAATATTCAAATGAAATTGGAACTACGATTGTATGAAACGAGTGACGGAGAGAGCCCTGTTAAGATTGTCATACCCTATCCATTAGCCCGCTTCCTTCTTATATTCCTTGGATCCTACCTTGTAGCAATCTGGGCTGGGCATATCGGTAGGTAATAATTGGGCTTAATTTCAATTTCATACTAATTATTTTTTGATCCATATTTTCAGTCAAAAGTACGCCTACCTAACCTTTGGTAACCCGTGCTTTTGACATGACTTTTAACACAGAGTAAATATAGCGATCCTTTCTCAGATTGCGCGGGTAATACCTACCTACGTAATTTCAAGGAGAATATGAATGTGGCAAGGAAGGTGGTGTTTGTATGCCCGGATGTTACGCTCTGGAGCATGACTTGAGAGTATGGTTAGATCCGACTTGACTTGACCTTCTGAGTGCCTTATGTGATTCTATTACAAGTACCTACCTATAATTACGAAAATTAACATATAAATAACCTAATAGTTAACTAGTACTTACCTACTTTTTAGCTCTTAGAAGTGATATTGTTACTTTTGTAAATTTTACCTACAAAAATTACCTACCGTCTTAAAAATTCTCCTGAAACAAAATATAATCTACTAGCTGATGCCCGCGACTTTGCCCGCATGGATTTAGGTTTCTCAAAATCCCGTGGGAACTCTTTAATTTACCGGGATAAAAAGTAGCCTATGTGCTAATCCAGGATATTATCTATCTCCATTCCATATTTCAGCCAAACCTGTCCAGTAGTTTTTGTGTGAAGGAGTAACAAACATACACACACACACATACTTTCGCCTTTATAATTTTGGTGTGATTCAATTCTTGCAAATTCTATTAGATTCTTCCTGTGACCTCATTACAGAATTTTAAACAAGTTGATAACGAGATAGGAAGAACAATCGACCTTGTAACACACGTACAGTAGTTTTTGCGTGAAGGAGTAACAAACATACACACACACATACACACACACACACATACACACACATACACACATACTTTCGCCTTTATAATTTTAGTGTGATTCAATATTATTCTTGCAAATTCTATTAGATTCTTCCTCTGACCTCATTACAGAATTTTAAACAAGTTGATCAAACGAGATAGGAGGAACAATCGACCTTGTAACACACGTACAGTAGTTTTTGCGTGAAGGAGTAACAAACATACACACACACATACACACACACACACATACACACACATACACACATACTTTCGCCTTTATAATTTTAGTGTGATTCAATATTATTCTTGCAAATTCTATTAGATTCTTCCTCTGACCTCATTACAGAATTTTAAACAAGTTGATAACGAGATAGGAAGAACAATCGACCTTGTAACACATAAGCAATAATTAGAACGAAACAATTAATAAAAGATAAAATAATTACGGGAAACAATAAGTAAAACTGCTAACAATGTCACGTCCAAATCCTTCCGTAACCAATCGTTTATTGCGTAACGTTGCTATACAAGGTTTTCCAATTAAAATACCAAATAAATAATTTGTTGAAGATTGGCCAAGCTATTGTTAAATATCATTAATGTGTTATCTTAAAATATTATATGCTAAATGATGTCCGCAGCTTCGCCCGCGTGGATTGATCAGATCCGATGCAGCATCAGGATTGAGGAGTTGGAATCTAAATTTTTTTATGGAACAATGTCGAAAGTTCATCTATCGATTAAAAAAAAATTACGCAAATCGGTTCCGAAATATCAGTGCATAAGTAGAAAAACACTCCTTGGTTAATCCTCTACTTGCCTGTGAAAGTCCCGTCAAAATAGGTTTAGCCATTCCGAAGGTTAGTCCATTCAATTTTATTTATTAGTATAGATTGGGGCAAAATGACCTAATGCCGCAGCGGTGCCAGATTAGACGGTGCCCGGTTGTATTGTGAAGCCAAATTTCGTTGCGAATGAAATGAAAAGAATGAAATAGAAATGCTTTATTAGACACCATAAGATAAAATGCAAATATGCAAGATATTAACTTAAAAACCGGCCAAGTGCGAGTCAGTCTCGCGCACCGAGGGTTCCGGAGTCGGGTATTTTTCCGATATTTTGCACGATAAATCAAAAACTATTATGCATAATAATAAATAAAGAACTGTTTTAGAATGTACAGGTAAAACCCTTTCATATGATACCTACCTACTTGGTATAGTTTTCTTACTTTGAAAATTTAAACACTTTTTTTTAAATGATGTGACCAGAAATTTACGGTTTTCGGATTTATTCCTTTACTTATTCGTGCCAGGAATCGAACCAGAGACCTCTAATTATAAGACCACAGTGCTCACCACCTGGCGCAGTGATTACGAAATGTACCTATTAAAACTTATAACTTTACATTTAATTATAGCCAGTGTAGAAACTCGAATGTAAATCAGATGAGCGCGGAGCGTGGTTCCTGACCATCTGACCAACATCTATTGTTATGCAGACACCACTCGGATACATCGCCAAAATTACTTCCTAAATAATTTATAACGCAATTTGGGTTATGAATTTGCTAGGTAACTATAGCGATTCTACAAAAATATGTATTTAAATTTTAAAACTAAGTTTTTCGTTTGAAAAAGATTATCCTAATAACAAGGAGATGGATCGCACTAAGCTTTTTAGTTTAGTATCTGTAGTACGCGACAGGCCGAGGTGGCAATCGGGGTGGGGACGCCCCGCATACCCGCACAACCCCACGCTAACCCTCCCCCGTCTTCCCCGCCTCATATCCCGATTGCCTCTCGACCTAACGCGTATTGCACTTAGGAACAACATTGCTCTAATTTAGCTCTGACACTTTAATTAGATTAAGTCATCACTTTACACGAAACTGCAATTTGCATAATATCGGGACTCGGGAGAGCATAAAAATAAACATCTGCTAGAGAGCTCTGACCCATGTGTTATGCACGTGCCGACCTAATAGGCATTTCCTAATTTAACTCATGGTGAACTGATGAATTTCACCCAAAAATAGATTGACAGATGTTTCTTCCATATTGGTAGCTTCAACGAATAGAAACTTTCCATTTCAATCAGGCAAAACAGAAAAAATATTTGTAAAAATCTTTGATGAAAAAGGAATAAGTACGGACTTCAAAAAACTTCCGCGAAATATCCGCTCAACTATAATAGG
Source organism: Maniola jurtina (assembly GCF_905333055.1). Lineage (NCBI taxonomy): Eukaryota > Metazoa > Arthropoda > Insecta > Lepidoptera > Nymphalidae > Maniola > Maniola jurtina. The sequence goes on from NC_060040.1 coordinate 11,848,617, forward strand.
GCGTCATACTCATGTGCATTTAGATTTTTAAAATATTTTCTTTAAAATCTAAAGGCTCACGGTTGAACTGTACGTTGAATTTATGTCGATCAGTCAGTTTCTCTATTCCCTTTTATATTTATTTAGAATCTAAATTTTAGATCATAAAAAAGCTTCAAGAAAAACAAGGAGTGGCCTCAGGGACGATAATATAGGGCATAATACCTGTGATAATACTGGCTAGGTCAGCCAGTTCAGTATCAATATGATATCAAGGGTCTTGACATAGACGGAAGGAAAGACAGATAAACCTTTGTCGTGATGGGGGAAACATAAGGAGTGGCCTCAGGGACGATATGGTTATAGCCTATAAGGCATAATAGTGGCTAGATAAGATAACCAAAGTACGTAAGAACTAAGGGAGGTACTTAGTACTTACATAATATTGAAGCCTCGATAGCTCAACGGTTGAGGAGCTGACTGAATTCCGAAAGGTTCAAACCCCACCCGTTGCACTATTGTCGTACCCACTCCTGGCACAAGCTTTACGCTTAATTGAAGGGGAAAGGGGAGTATTAGTCATGAGTAGCATGGCTAATATTCTTAAACAAAAAAACTAAGGCCATTGTGCTGCCATTCGTGTATTCACTAAGTCAGTATGTAAAACAAAAGTCTAGGGCACTATCAGGAAATAAATCATACAAAAATTAGCATACCAACAACATGCAATCATATCGTATTTCAGGAAACTATATTGCATAACGGCGGAGGAAACGTTATTGTTTTGTTGATAATTAAATCAAAGGAAATAGCTTGGTGATGACTCCCACTAGCTTTACATGTTACCATCGAGTAAGACTATAGAGCAGCAAATCTCATAGATCAAGCGTCAAAAGCGTCCTACAAAAATGTAAGCTTGTAACTAATAAACATTATCGCATAGTAACTGGCTGACATATTATCAACATAGGGCTGAAACAATTCCGTTTAGAAACTTGAGATTTTGAGTAAAACAAAAATCAGGAAACAAATTATACAAAAAATAGCATATCAACAACATGCAACCTATATATTGTTGTCCGTAGATGCAACCATATCATATTTCAGGAAACTATAATTGCACAACGGCGCACAACACATTATGTTTTGTTGATAATTAAATCAAAGGAAATAGCTCGGTGATGACTCCCACTAACTTTACATGTTAAGAGGGCTCTCTCCGTCACTCGTTTCCACTCGTTTCATACAATCGTAGTTCCAATTTCATTTGAATATTAAGCAACCTAAGTCCATGAAATTTTGCAGACATATTCTAGAAACTAATATCTATGTCTGTGGTTTTCCAGATTTCTGTTAAAATATTCGGTTTCAAAATTACGCGGTCTTAAAATTTTCATACAAATCTTGGAGCCCCTGTAATTTTAAAACTACATATTTTTAGAAAAATCTAGAACACCACAGACACAGATATTAGTTTCTAGAATATGTCTGCAAAATTTCATGGACTTTGGTTGCTTAAAATTCAAATGAAATTGGAACTACGATTGTATTAAACGAGTGGAAACGAGTGACGGAGAGAGCCCTGTTAACATCGAGTTAGACTTATAGAGCAGTAAATCTCTTCCATCAGGTGCGCTCGCGCCACCACATGAGCATGATTACAAAGGTGTAAGCCTATCATGTACTACCTAATAAGATTGTTTTATGGTGAGATAGGCTTACGCTTGACGATAATCATGCCTGAGAAACAGAGAAGTTATGAGGTCTTAGTTGGAATGCGCTTGCCTAGAAAAATGCCTATTCATTCTTACCTCTACCTTTATATTTGTTGTTATAGCGGCAATAGAAATACACACTCTGTGAAAATTTCAACTCTCTACCTATGACGGTTCAAGAGATACATCCCGTTAACAGAGAGACAAACAGCGGAGGATTAAGAATAGGCTCCCGTTGGCACTTTTAGATTACGGAACCTAAAAATTTTAGGTCAAGTGAAGTGGGCACGAAAAGCATCAGACATGTTTTTTAAACCCCAACCCAAAAAGAGGGGTGTTATAAGTTTGACGTGTGTATCTGTGTATATGTCTATGGCATCGTAGCTCATAAAGTAATGAACCGATTTTAATTTAGTTTTTTTTTTGTTTGAAAGGTGGCTTGATCGAGAGTGTTCTTAGCTATAATCCAAGAAAATCGGTTCAGCCGTTTGAAAGTTATCAGCTCTTTTCTAGTTACTGTAACCTTCATTTGTCGGGGGTGTTATAAATTTTTAATTTACACTTGTGTACACATAGAACTTGTAATAGTTGACACAATCCATTTTGCGGTACATGGCTGCTCTAGACGAAGACAACTCTCTGAGCTGGTGGACAACAAGTATTCTCAGGTATTACAATTCAATACGCAATATGTATGTAAATGGACGGAGACGAATGTTTTATTCCTTGGAATGGTTTAACTTTAAAAGTAGGGGTCAAGAATGTTTCACGTCGATAAAAAAACTGCTCAAGTGCGAGTCATACTTGCGCACTGAGGGTTCCGTGAAATTAAACGCAAATATTTATTTTGTGTCGTAACTTTCAGATTTTTCCCTTCGCTTCGAAAAGGCTTACCCTTGTGTGAGATTTTAAGAGTGTACCTACACCGGAAATTACCTTAAAAGTTAGGTTTTGAGGAGTATCATGTGAAGTGGGTCTTCTATACTGTGAAAATACGTTTTGAAAGGCTGTATTTTTAGCAACTTGATTTTTTATATATAGTTTACTTAGAGAATAAGAAGTAAAAATAACTTGAGTATTTTATAAAAGGTGAAAGTTACTGACTGACATAGTAACGTAAAGCTGAAAAACCACAGGGTTTAGAAACGCTTAAGACTTTATATGTAGGTAATTAGGACCCCTATTAAAAATAATAATAATAATTATAATTTATTTATTAACCGGACAACAAAAATCCATATAGTGTTAGTAACAATACAAACTTAAAAACTATGTTAGTACTTAATTACTAAAAGGGATTTAGTTCTCTGCATTAGTTTCCCCAGCAGAGGACCATCCAACTTATTACTAATTAATAAAGGGTTTTCAGAAATTCTACCCGAAATTCATATCTACAAGAATTCAACTTGTTACCTCAAGACATTTCTGAGAAAAATACACACCAGACGGACTTACAGATGGACAACAAAGTAACAACAAAGGGGTTCCGTTTTTCTATTATGAGGTACGGAATCCTAAAAACGGATTCCAAATGCTTATTTAGTAGCTACCAAGTGTACTAATACATGAATAATGTGCGAATAATAGAAAGAGGTTTTTAAATGTATTTTTTATTCCGTGAAGTACTAGTTCTTGCTTACAACTTCGACCGCGTAAGGTTATTCAAAGATCCCGTAGGAAACTTTTGTTGCCCTAATATTCATTTAGGAGAAATTTAGTGTCGCTTTATACTACGTCTGTGACTACCACCGGTTCGGAAAGCAAATTCTACTGAAAAGAGCCGGCCAAAAAACTCAGCAGTTTTCAAATAGAAAGAGGTCACAACTCACAGCAATTAGGAAAAACAGTGCAGAGAGAGGAAAGTTCTGTGAAATCAGTCATCAGCTAATATATAACTATTTCACTGTTTTTGCCTTCTACACTGCCTATCGAGTGTCCACCACATTTCCCGGGGTTTATGTGTATATATAGATGTCTTATTACATAGGTGATAAGGGTGTTATTGCAATAGCTGAGTGTTCATAGTGACAGTCACGTGAAAGTCATTATAATTATTTTTTCGTGCCGCCTTGTAGCGCATAGCTATGTACAAAGAGTACGCTTAAAGGTATATATCTACTCTACTACTTCATTTTATACCTATATTATGAGCCTTCAAAAATCGAATATAAAATAATATGTCAAAGTTCGTCAAAAGTAAAAAAAAAGATTCCGAAGAATTGAGAACGTCCACCTTTTTTTGAAGTCGGTTAAGAAGACGTAAAACTCAGACAGGTTGCAGATTCTAATTAAAACTTTCCTTAGCTGAATTTTTAAATTGTTGTCGTAGGTACCTACCTACATACCTAAAAATAACTATGGTACACTTTATAAGTATTAAGTAAGCACCTACCTACTTAGTACTTACCCATAAGAATTTTATATAAGTAAAATCATAAATTCACTTATGTATGTCATTAATACACTTTTGTACGTATAGTTATACCTCCTTAGTACTTACCTATTTTGTACTGAAATCTCACTGTATAGAAAAAGAAATAAAAGCTAAAGTTTTTAGGTAAATTTTAAGTACCTACGTACCTATATTTGCTATTGTGCGAATAACGTAGATAGGAATGTATAATTTCAAAATGACTAAATGAGTAATTATAATTAAGTAAGTTAGACGTTTCTATCATTCCCGACTGAAATATGTAACGCCTAAAAGTATCTGTATTTATTTTTAAATACTATTCTATCCTAATCCCTACGTCTATAAATTAATATAAAACTAAAAACTGTATGTAGGCTAGGCACGTATTTACCTAGCAATAATTTGCAACCTTTTAAATCCTTGCAACCCTCTGTTATTTAAGTATAAACATAAAAATTATTAATTTAAAATCTTACCTAAACATTTTCCTATAAAACAAATCCACAATTCACAGAACCATAATGTCACAGATTAAAAAAAAAAAATATTTTCCCACTCATTTTCGATTTCGTTCACTTCACTTTCAATTCAAAATTGGAACTAGAATGAAAATCTCGCAGATTATAAAATCCAGAGACAACATAAACGATAGACACACGCGGCGTTGCGTCTCAGTACACTATGTGTGAATGCGACTATACTAGCGCGTGCCGTATCGGAGCGCTAAAATGCCGCTTACAGTATCTTTTGAAATTGTAATAAACTGACATACTGTACTGGTATTTGTTTTTATTGAGACTCGAGTTAGCATTTTTCGAAAACCATTCTTTTTCATAGCGGTAATAGCCTAGTGGTTAAGCATCGGCCTCCTATTCGGAAGGTCAGGGATTCGATCCCGGGCAACATCTCTAACTGTTGGGAGCTATGTGCGTTTTAAGCAATTACATAATACTAGCTAATGCCCGCAGCTTCGCCCGCGTGGATTGGTCAGATCCCCTGCAGCATCAGGATTGAGGAGTTGGACTCCAAATTTTTTATGAAACAATGTCGCAAAGTTCCTCTATCAATTAAAAAAGAAATGACGCAAATCGGTTCAGAAATCTCGGAGATTTCGGTGTACATAGGTAGAAAAACACAACTCCCTTTTTGAAAGTCGGTTAAAAAAGTAGCCTATTTTACGCCCTGGTCAATCTTCTACTTGCCTGTGAAAGTCCCGTCAAAATCGGTTCAGCCGTTCCAAAGATTAGCCTTTTCAAACAGACAGACAGACAGACAGACAGACAGACAGACAGACAGACAAAAATTTTAAAAACGTGTGATTCAGTTATGGTATCGTTCAAATAACCATATGAGCTTAATATGAGGTAGTTATTTCGAAATTACAGACAGACACTCCAATTTTATTTATTAGTATAGATAATAATAAAATAATAATATAAAAGTACGTATGTCACTCTACAGATTTTTATCTATAACCATGCAAAAAATTACGTCGATCCGTTGCTCATTTGCGATGTGATTGATGGACAAATAAACAAACCAATAAACGAACAAACAAACACACTTTCACTTTAATAAGGGTGGTAATTTAAAAAAATATATACTCATTAAGGAAAGTAATTGCAATGAAATAGAACGTCATTTTAGCGCTGCAAAAGACTGGAGTTCATTCACTAAATAGTTAAGGCGAGTGCACATCACGCGAGTTGTTAATAACTTTTAATTGTACTGCTAATGGACGGGAACTGTGAGTCATTGGCTTTTGCAGCTCGAATTATCTGTCAATGCTCTATGGACAATGCACCGACTGATCAATTATATTAATTAATTAATACTAGCGCCGTCTGCGTCGATTTAGGTTTTTAGAGTTCCATTTCTAAAGATCATTCATCATCGAAGTAGTAACGTCTACCACGCTACGCTAAACTAAACCCATTGATTTGAGCTGTAAGTTAGGTATATCAGTTAGTCAGCTTCTTATTTAGTATGTACTACCTAGTAGGTACTACCTACTAATCAGGAAAACGTAGAGTAGTAGTAGGAAAGCGAGTATTTTTACACAATGCGCCAACAATTTTTGGTAAAGTAGGCCCTGGCAAGTACCTACAAAAAAATTGCAAAATGTGTTCGAAAGAAGGGGGAAAATGCGTTTATTTCCCGATTTTTCTAATTACTCGCGTTAATTTTATAATTATCAATCGGACTCAAAAAAGCGCTCTTCTAAAAAAACATTTTGATAAAATAAATAAATTGCAATCGCTATGTGCCTCCATGGATAGTAAATACCATCGATGTATATGGATAGGCCCTTCGAAGATAAAAAACGCGCTCAAAAAGTCAATAGAATTTGCAAAAGTCTCTTGACTTTGTCAATGACGATGACGTAAGATTCAAGCGTATTTTTGTGGACGGAATCGTATGGGAAAGGCTAATCCCTTACCTATTGCAATACGTACTTAATTTTTTTCTTCGCAAGTTAAAAATATTTAGCTCTAAAGTCGTTATATAAAAACATTATTATTGCCTTACACAAGTCAATTTTATGAGGCGTTACGCATTGTTATGATACATTTATTATAGCAGTATAAATAAACTTAAGTTATGAAAGCAGAGCATTATAAATTGCATGAACGATGAAACTTTAATAAAATCCTTGTTTTTTAGCTCAAAACCATCGCAATCTTCAATTTATGCAGATCTTCAGAGTCTTGCGGAATATTTTTATTTTGGTGGTCAATAATCTAACTATAGCTGTAACCTACCTTATTAACGTCGACATCTATCAAATATAAATATTTTAAAGTTGTGATAAAATTGCATGGAAAATTATCTAGGCATGCGCTCGCTTTATTAGTCTCCCACAAAGAAAAAGCCATAATTTTATTTATATTTAATACTAGACAGAGGCTAGTATCTATTTGATAGCCTTGTGGACAATTCAGGCATTGTTTATTTGATACATAGACAGCTTGCATCCTTTAGACGGCTACTTTTTATCCCGTAAAATCAAAGAGATCCCAAAGGTTTTTACTTAGAACCTAAATCCACGCTAACGTAATCGCGGGCATCATGAGTAGGTAGGTACGGTCGGCCTCAGAATTCGAGTAGCAATTCCGCGAAAGTATTGCATCAAAAACCTGTCGCACTTATGACCTTTTTCTATAAACACCCCACAAACACCTAATGCATGTGCATAACCGTGCCACGCAAATATGATCATTAAGGTGCTACACTACTTACGGCCTTTGACCGTACATCATATTTCAGTATCCCGTTATACCTCAGACACCTCAGTGTACTAACACTCTCGAGTAATATTTTTGCTTCTCGCTTCACCTTTTATAGTGATAATAATTTAAAATGGCGTAGTTTTTCACCATAGTGCTTACAATCATAAACTCTAAGCCTGTCACGGTTCGCCCGACATAATCACGTAATCACTCGTCTTGCCTCTTATGTGGGGTGACCATGTTATCAAGGACCTAAAAAGGGATCTTTACCAGAGTTCACGACAGTTAGAAAACTTCTAACAAAACGTAGGCGGCAAAGTTACCTATATTTAAAGTCAGGTAGGCGATGAAACGACTAGACATCTTTGATTTCACGTTACCCCTAGCCTAATATTTGACAGATGTCGATTTCAGGATCAAACCAAAAGTTTTCTCACTCTAGTTTGCTGTCTTTCTCATGTGCAAGAACTGCATTTACTTAGATGGTTACTAATAAATCAATATTTACAATTATTGCCATACTGTTAATATTATAGACACAGCTGATATAATTATATAATATTATAAGAGTGTTGTTTCACTGAAGATTTTTGAGTAGAATAATTGTATTTAGCACTAAGCTCATACGGCTCCATTCCGCTCAGCTTTTAGTTGAAAACGTGCGATTCTCCATTTAAATAATAAAGGGTCTAGCATAGCTACTTCGCGATGTTGATTAAACACCATGTCAATAATTTTATCGACTTAATTAAGAACAACGGTTTTACGCGTGAAATATTTCTTGACTTACATAGGTACAGTGGAAAATGTAAAAGTAAAATTATGGAGAAAGTTTAATTCCAATTTAAATTGCTTATTTACTTTCTGCAAGATCACAGGTGTTTTACAGCTGATAATATCAAGCAAATTAAGCATACTAAGTTTTTACCTTTATTATTATTACTTATGACTATATACCTTTATCTCTTTATTATTATTATTATTTGTTTTCAACTAGATAGTGCCCGCGATATCGATCGCTTGGATTTAGGATTTTAAAAATTCCGTGGGAATTCTTTGATTTCGTACGATAAAAAGTAGCCTATATTCATGGTCATTTCCGCCCCACAACTGAGTACGGGTCTCCTCTCAGAATGAGAAGGGCCATTGTCTGCCACGCTGGCCTAATACGGATTGGCAGACTTCACACACCTTTGAGAAAATGGAGAACTCTCAGGCATGCAGGTTTCCTCACGATGTTTTCCTTCTCCGTTAAAGCAAGTGATATTTAATTGAAAGACAAACAAACACACTTTTGCATTTATAAAATTAATAGTGACAGCGATGAGAAGTGACGGGAAATTCCGTCAAACACAAGAAAAATGGTGAACCTATTTCCCTTTTCTAGCGTTTTCAGTCAAATTGGATAAGTATAATGCGCTTCTTGAGATCTGTAGTTGAACGATGATTAATGCAAGCGGCTTACTTCGAGGCAATTATGGAAATTGAACGGCCGTCCTAGCTCTAGGTATAATGTAGTTGGTAGCTGCTGTTTTTTGCTTACTTTTTATTTACCTACTACAAAAGTAGTAATGGTCGACTAATTTGTGAGTAACAGTCGATACTAGAGCTAATTTCTTAAACTGGACCCTTTCAAGTAAAGATTTTTATATAAATAGGTGGGGATGATACTGTTATTGTCGCAAATAGAATGCCATAAGCCTACTTTGTCGTATTAGTTTACAAATTGCGAAAAACCAAATAAAATTTGAATTTCGCGGGCAGGCCCGTCACTTGCCCCTTAAAGGCTAGTACAATCTATACATATAATAAAATTGTAGAAAAGTGGTGTCTGTACAATGGAAATATATAAAAAAAGTAGCAGGGGTTGTTATTATATCGATGCCGAACCCGAAATTGTAATTAATTTTTTTTTGTCTGTTTGTCTGTTTGTCTGTGTGTTTGTGCACGCTAATGTCAGAAACAGCTCATTCGATTTAGATACGGTTTTCACTAATATATTGTAGTAAGCTTCACTTAACATTTAGTGTTTATTTCATGTCAATCGGTTCATAAATAAAAAAGTTATGTCAATTTAAAGAATCACGGAAATATGCTGCCCGAAAAGTCACTATTCCAGGCGAACGAAGTCGCGGGCACAGCTAGTCTTACATAAATTATATGTAAATCTACCGTGATACGTGATTACCCATTTTAGCACCTAATAGCAGCCTTAGCTTCTTTTCTTGTCATATTTTCTGTCCAGGGGTATTAATCAAGCCTAATAATTTTAAAATTATAATGAAATATGAAACATGGTACAGATTCTGATAGCAACTTAATTTTAGAGTGGTCGCATCTTTCTTCTAAGAAAAGGACAGACAAACTTCATTAAATTTAAAACTGGTCTTGGGCATACCTAATAGGTATTGTAGTACTATTTAGTCTTTAATTTATTTAAAATTCATTTTCCGTCCTTTTCTAGCAATATTAAAAAGAAAAAGATCATACTTTAAATTTAGTTAAGAGAAAGACATCAGAATCGACACCATTGCCTCTACAATATCACAATAAAAGTTTTCTTCAATTCTGCAAGTCACATGCAATTATAAACCCTCACAGCAAGTAAATAGAGTTCAACATTGATTGAATTTTGTGTTTGAACAAGTCTCTATTAATTTTCTATAATATAGGAAATAAAATAAGATTAATTTAATATAGAAAATAAAAACATTCTATAATATAAGAAAAATATAAAATAATAAAATAAAATAATATAGGAAATAAAATAAAATTAAAATCCTAATTTGTAGACACCAGCAATATATTGATGTGATAAAAAAAGTCGTAAAATATGCGTAAAATGGATATAGACATTCGAAAGTTATGTCGATAGATAAAAGATAATAATATAAATCACTGTTTAAAGGCGACATAATCATTTAAAATAGACCATTACAAACACTCCTGGAATTCAATGATGTCACCTACATGACAATGAAATCAATGTACCGGATATACCTACCTACCTATCGTATCGCCATATCCTTAAGAGGGGTCTCTCCGTCACTCGCTTCATACAAACGTAGTTCCAATTTCATTTTAATATTAAGCAACCAAAGTCCATGAAATTTTGCAGACACATTCTAGAAACTAATATGTATGTCTGTGGTTTTCCAGATTTCTGTTAAAATATTCGGTTTCAAAGTTACGCGGTCTTAAAAATTTACATACAAATCTTTGAGCCCCTGTAATTTTAAACCTACATATTTTTAGAAAAATCTAAAACACCACAGACACAGATATTAGTTTCTAGAATATGTCTGCAAAATTTCATGGACTTTGGTTGCTTAATATTCAAATGAAATTGGAACTACGATTGTATGAAGCGAGTGGCGGAGAGAGCCCTGTTGAAGATTTAGTTTAGACTAATTTTGTTATAAAATATAGACTTGTTATGATAGCCTACGATGAAGCTATTTTATTAGTTCACAATAGGTTCATAAATTGGGCAAATATATTATAAAGAAATTGTCAAGTTCGAGTTGGACTCACAGACGAAGGGTTCCGTTTGTTTGCCCGTGTGTGTTTTTGGTTTATTGGTTTGTCCTTCAATCACGTCGTAACTGATCAACAGATCGACGTAATTTTTTTGCATGGATAATAGTTAAAAACCAGAAGGGGACATTAACTACTTTTTATCCCGGAAAATCAAGTAGTTCCCACGAGATTTTAAGATTCTATCTAGGGATTTTAAAATAGTAGGAGGATAAAATATAAAATGCAATTCTAAGCAAATTTACCCATGCTAATCATGACTAATATACCCCTTTCCCCTCCAACTAAGCGTAAAGCTTGTACTAGGAGTAGCTACGACAATAGTAGAACGGGTGGGGTTTGAACCGCCGATCTTTCGGAATTCAGTCCGCTCCTCGCTTCTCAACCGTTGCGAATTTCTATGGAGCTGTGAAAAACAAATAAACATTTGATCAAAACATGATGTTTTAATCAATGGAACAGCGCTACAACAAACGGATTAGTTACAAGCGTTGAATAATAACACTTTTATTGGGAATGCCGGCCCAGACGGTGGAAATAAATTCCCGACACACATAGCCTACTGAGAACGCCGTGTGTGCTGGAATGCCTGTCGTACAGGCATCAGATAGTGGGTTTATTGGTATGATTGATTTAATATTACCCACTTATCTGACACTAGCTTTCGCTTAACAAAACTAACACGGCTCTAAACTGTCGTGACCGAATATTCATCCATCCATTCCATACTATCCATACTAATAATTAAAATGCGAAAGTGTGTCCGTCTGTCTGCTAGCTTTTCACGGTCTAACTGTTAAATCGGAATGAAATTTGGTAAGTACAAAGTTAGCTTACATCCCGGGGACGGACATAAGTGAGATTTTATCCCGGAAAATCAAAAAGTTCCCAAGGAATTCTTAAAGGTCCATCCGGCATCCGTTTCACCGATTTATATGTTTGGTTCAGAGGTAGCTTGTGTCACGGAAATTGACAAGCAACTTTTTATACTGGAAAATCAAAGAGTTCCCACGGGATTTATAAAAACCTATATCCCCGCAGATGAAGTCGCGGGTATCAGCCAGTTATAAATAAATGCATGACGGCTAACTCACGTGTTATTTCTAATAGGCTTCTACATTATGTTACAAGGATAATGATGAATTCTCGTTGTCAGCCTGTAATGATGAAGTACCTATTAATTGGTTATTTCACAGTTGATACGAGCTGTGAACAAGATTCATTATGTTTCAAGTTGGTGAGACAGCTAGCGGTGTGTAACAGGCTATAAACATAGAGAATAGAGATAGGTACAATGAAATCTTGGGTCACAAACCTTCTATGCTTGGACTTATGAATATGCTTAGGTGATGTGATTTTTCTTCTCTTCCTTCTTCTACCTATTAACTACGCTTTACCACATCACTATAATATTATAAAGCGAAAGTGTGTGTATGTGTGTTACAATTTTAAAATGTAAAAAGTTTTTTTTTTCAATTGAAATAGGTTTTATGACTAATATATATTTTCAATACCTAATGAAAAAATAACAATATGAACTTGGGCAGTTTAAAGTAGATAGGTGGCAACGTTTTGTGGCTCTCGGACTCTCGAGGTTAGGTTGCGCCTCGTACGATTTCCCCACGAAAAAACCGGCCAAGTGCGAGTCAGACTCGCGCACCGAGGGTTCCGTACTCGGGTATTTTTTTCGATACTTTGCACGATAAATCCAAAACTATTATGCATAAAAAATCTGTTTTAGAATGTACAGGTCCCTTTCATACGATACTCCACTTGGTATAGTCATCTTACTTTGAAAATTGAAACACATTTTAATTTTTTTTAAATGATGTAACCACAATTTCGCATTTTACAGATTTATTCCTTTACTTGTGCTATAAGACCTACCTACCTGCCAAACATGATTTTTAGGTCAACGGGAAGTACCCTATAGATTTTCTTGACAGACACGACGGACGGACAGACAGACAGACATCAAAATGATTCTATAAGGGTTCCGTTTTTTCTTTTGAGGCACGGAAACCTAAAAAAGGTACTTATTATAGTTAGATATTGTCAATTTTTGCGTTCATTATGGTTGTTTTAATTGGCCTACACTGTACAAGCCTAATCGAGATGTAGAGCTCTATTATTGATGAGTTTATCAAGATAACGACCTGCATCCCACGGGGGAGCAAAATTGATGAATGCGGGTAACAAACTACAATTAACTGGATACAAGCGGTGATAGCTTCGTGGTTAAGTAAGTTAAGGGTCCTGGGTTCGACCTGGGTACCTCTGACTCTCAGGAATTATGTGCATTTTAATAAGCAATTAAATGTTTAACGGATATAACGGAAACTTGCATGTATGAGCTGTGCCCATTTGGACTCTGGAGTTTAATAATATCTTTGTAAAAAACTAGCAGCGAGCTAGATATTCATAAGCCTGCGACTTCGTCCGCGTGAACTACATAAATTTCAAACCCCTATTTTACACACTTAAGGGTTGAATTTTGAAAATTCTTTCTTAGCGGATGGCTGCGTCACAAATCACAATTGCTGCATACCAAACAGCCCGGATCCATCCAGCTCTTTGAGCTGTGGGTATCTATCAGTCAGTCAGTCAGGTTTTCCTTTTTTCATATTTCGATACCCAGTTGATTTTATATTTATTGAAGACGAATTAAAAAAAATGATTCACATTGATACTCACACGATCGCAGAGTGATGCCGTTGGTGAAGCGGGGCGGAGAGCGTGGAGGGCGGCAGCGCGGAGAGCGACGCGGGTTGCGGGGAGCCGCACCAACGAGATTCGCGGACATCGGATGAACCTGTAAATATGTGTTAGTTATGTGTTATTAATACTTGTTATATTACATTGTGTGTTTTATTTTTCCTGTGAAACCAGCCCAGAGAGAAGAAGTCAATGTAAGCCCGATTAGTTTCAAACCCATCCGGGGTCCTTTTTCACAGGGACTCAGCTCGCAAACGGGAGATAAGGAACTAGAGAGGCATCCGTCTCGTCACACTTCTAAAATATAACCAACGCATTGAGTAAAATGCAGATTTGCGGCTCACCGCATTGTAACATAAAAATCTGCCTGCTGGGTTCCGCCCTGTCTAGTGGTCAGTGGCTTGAAGCCTATTGGCCTTATAACCGATTTGAAAACTTACTTCCATATAACGTCATAAGCGACGGCGGTCGACTGGCCAGCACCGGCGTGGAGCCGTACCGCTCGCCGCCCGCAGACAGCCGCCCGCCCAGCGGCTTGAACGCTATCGGCCTTATCACCGATTTGCCCTGAAACAAAAAGATTTTTATTAAGTACTTTATTTAGTACATCAAGAGATGAAAGCCTAGTCTAGATGGACGTTTGTGGGTCGGAGGTGTGATCCAAGGTACGCACCTCTAATTCTTCGGAGTTAATTATGTGCGCTTAAGCAATAAAATACCTATCACTTGCTTTAACGGTGAAGGAAAACATCGTGAAGAAACCTTAATACCTGAGAGTTCTCCATAATGTAATTTAAGGATGTGAAATCCACCCTTGGCCAGCATGGTGAACCCCAAGGCCAAACTAGGCATACTGTATTGGGCTGGCGTGTTGAGATGATGATTATTATTAGGTAGGTAGTAAATAATTTTTATAATTGCATTTTTATAGAACTGAACTGATGTGCCTAACCTTGCAATATTAGCGACGCCGCACGAATTCGGCATTTCGTAGGTAGGTATAGACACGCAGTAAATGTCACTATACAAAGAAGTGCAAAGGTCGTACGTACATGTTTACAACATAGGGCATAGTGCGTAAATTTTCGTCCTTCGAGGCATACCTACCTATATTCCCCTTAAAAGTATAAGACACTTCGTAACTGATTCCCGATTAAGACAATTCAATTTTTTTTTACCCCAGCTATTGTACCTATCTGGTGAAAAGCTTCGAATAGCAAGCAATAAAAATTGAGCTTTTAATCCAACTTGGAGCTCACACACAATATAAAAGATGGCGGCCTCAAAACAGCTATTCTGTTTGGCTTGGCAGCCACTTTATATTTTGACGATCCCGGTCCGTCTGTAAAAAGATCACTGATCGTCTGAAGGAGTCTCTGTGACTTCTAAAGAACACAAAACAGAGAAGTTTTACCTACTTCAAACATATTTCTCTCCGGAATCGAACCCGAGACCAATCGAATAAGGCAAGCGATCACACCGCTCGCGCTGGTCAGGTGGTCGTCTTATACAAACATTTAAATTGCGGTTATGTTCATTTTATCATTTTTCATTATTAGATAAACATCCATACATGTCGCCAAGGCTACAGCATATAGATTATGATAAACAGCAATCAAGATAAGGCATCACTTATAAAACCACAATTTAACTAACCAGGCGTAAACGTAACCGCGCTTACGCAAATAGCGGTTAATTACGCACCGCAATTATAATCACAATCGTCTTTTCCCTAGTGCCCTCATCTAGTGTTCTTTGCATTTCGGTGCTAGGATCTGGAAATCCTGGCAGTGAAATGCACAGAACGCTATCTAGATAATGTCCACGACTTCACCCGCGTAGATTTAGTTTTTTTTAAATCCCATGGGAACTATATAATTCTTCGGGATAAAAGTAACCTATGTCAAGAACATGGGATGCCAAGCTATCTCTGTACCAAATAGATGATACCCGCGACTTCATCCAGGTGGATTTAGGTTTTAAAAATCACGAGGGAACTCCTTGATAATATTCTGAGATATAAAGTAGCCTGGGAGGCAAGCTCGTAGGCTAGGAAAAAAGATGGGCCATGAAATCTAGCAGACAGACAAACGCACTTTCGCATTTATAAGTATATCTAGAGTCACCAACCAATCACAAACATTTTTTCAAAAAACATTCGAAATTCAATTCAAAGATGTTTTCCAAAAAATTACGAAATTCAATTAAAAAATGTTTTTTGTTCATTTGTTCATCATGTCATTTATTTCACGAAATTTCATTTCGTGAAATAAATGACATAAATGACGTGGTTGTGGTGACTCGAAATGGTTAAATGCCCAGTACGATTTTTGCCATTTTCATTTGTTTGGGATTATGTAGCGCTATACTGTTGTTACAACTGTACATATCTATGGCTATACTAAATTCCTAATATTGAAACCACAGAACAAAGCTCCTACATCAGTGATGATAACTGAATGCGTTGCGTAATAACCCACCGGATCTTCGCAACTACGTCAGTAGCTATGTCCAATCAATCAAATTGCATAATATGATCTGTTCCGGTACTCAACTATTTAATAGTGACATGTTTGTAAAAGGTGATTTGTTCGTTTAATACCCAGTTGTTACTAATTAAAATTAGGTAATATGCAACATACCTAACAGTTTGCTGAATGGAAGACTTAAAATCAAACCCCGACTGGGTTTAGAAATTTTTTCTTTGTATTAGGTAGGTACCAATAATTATAAATTTCGTGCTAAATGTGTATTCTAGAAATAATAAAATACTTATCAGGCAAAATGCTGCATTTTTACTATTCCCAATCCTAATTAGGATAATAATTACACTAAATATTAAGTAGGTATAATGCGAAAGTTGGGTTGTTTGTTTTCTTTACGCCACAAGGACTAAACCAATTTGGCTGTTTGGAACAGAGATAGTTTTTACCCGGAAATAACACTAGGTTAGTTTGTAGTTTGTATCCCGGAAAATCAATGAGTTCCCAGGAAAACTGTAAACAAATTCGACATGGATGATTAATTAGTTCATCTATCTACGTTAGTTTGCATCTCGGAGACGAACCTCCGACGATATAGGCTCCTTTTTATCCCGGAATATCAAAGAGTTCCCACGGGATTTTTAAAAACCTAAATCCACGCGGGCGGCGTAGATATAGAGTAATGGGTATTACCTTTCTAATAGTTTAATATCTTTGGAAGTGTCCCATCTCATCTGTTATTAATTATTTTATCTAACCTACAAATCTTAATTGTATGACAATTTACGAGCAATACGAGCACATCAAAATTAACAACAATGTTCAGTAAGAAAGCCTATTAATCATTGATCATTCGATAAACCAATATAATCGACTACTGAACCCAATTAGAAATTAGGTTAGGTAGATACTTGTTAATATTTCGCTGAATTCTTCATCTAACATTATTCTAAAATGTCAACAAATAAAATAAGGAGGAATTAGTTAATTCATTATCAAGTTAATCTGTTATTCGTTAAAGATACACTTTGAACTTACAGATTGCGTTATAAAAATTGCGTTTTTAAAGATACCTACGTACTGTAGTAAATAAGCCTTGAACCCGTGTAACTTTACACCACACATTTTTACAGAAATCTGGCAATTTCATTTAGTTTGATTGGTTAATAATAATTAATCAAATAGGTATCACATCAAATAAGTATTGATCTCTTCAAAATATGTCAAGTTCATCATCATCTCCACCCATCGATGGCCCACTACTGAGTACGGGTCTCCTCTCAAGATGAGAAGGATCAGGCTGGCTAATTGCGCATTGGCAGACTTTACACACATTAGAGAACACTATGGAGAACTCTCGTGCATGCAGGTTTCCTCACGATGTTAAGATACCTACCAAGTTGAGATGTTGCAATTCGATCATCTGATCAATCAAGCGGAATGGATCGATTAAAAAAGAAATATCTTGGAGCCACCGATGTCGAACAAACCGCCGCGCCGGGCCAGGAATGCCAGCTGAGCCGATTGAGTGGTGACAAAAACTGGGATCGGAATTGTAGTAGACCGCTAAACGAGATGTGGACACGAGCGTTTTGTGGGTGCGATTATAATTACAATCAATCGAGATCGGTTAAGTGCTACCGCACACTGAGCCATCAGTGGCATCAAATAGTGGCCACCACAGTTGCGGACGTACTTATTTTTTTACTAAGCGTCCAGTACGATGTCATGTAGAAACCAAGGGGGTATGGGCAGAGTGAACTAGAGTGAGGGAGCTCTCATTTTAATCTTGAATCGACGATATGTGAAATATTAGGCTATGGTGCCGTAATAAATCAAAGAAAAATACGGTTACTTTAGGGCTACTTGCGTCAAATGTAGTAGTAACATTTGACGCCTGCCAATGACGTCGCATCCTCTACGTTTTGTTAGAAGTTCCCGAACTGTCGTGGACTGTGGTATGACCTTTCAGGTTGGCTAGCCCGTCTAGTGCTTTGGTTTACCGTCTAGTGCTTTGGTTTACAAAGTGTCGTGTTAAATGATAACTTTCCATTAAATCTATAAATATTTAAAAAAAAATTGCCTGCCAAATATTGTGGGAATTGGACAATGGATTCTAGCCACTAGTAGCTGCGACTGGTGGCTGCATCCAGGCTAAACTTAACCACTAGTGGTCGTGTTTAGTGGCCGCCACTAGTCACCGATTTGCTTTGCCGATCCCGATTGTCAGATCGCAATTTGCCCGTAGTTCTAAGCGAATAAACGGTTATAGCAACGTCCTTGCTAATTGGTACAGGGCTGCCGATGCCTCGACAAGTTTTTCAATTAACTTTTAATGCTTTTTCTGTAACGGAACAGTTCTTACTACTGAGTGACTTTACAGATTTATGATGAGCATTATAACTTGTTTTATACAAGGATTTGTAATGTAATGTAACTGTGAATAAGGTGGCACGGATATCGGGTAGATATTGCATCCCCACTTCACTAATTTTCATACATAGAGTGTAGACCTTTGCAGAGGTTTAATTAGGAATATTTAAATGCCGTGAATAGTAATAGGCATTACAAAATAGGTAATAAATAAGCCGATTTTGATGACAGGAGTCAATCGATTCGTTATTATAATCCCAGTAAGTATATTTTATGCGAAAAAAGTCTGAAATATTTTTTTTATTACACTCGGCAGTTGTGAGATCTAAAAAGAAAGAGGAGAAAATTCTGAGTTCATAAGTACCTATAAAACGTACAAAATTAAAATTTAAAAGCGACAGAAAATTAATTTTACTCTATATATTTTTTTTAATTTTGAACTATATCTTGTCAGTGAAATTAATCAAACTGTACTCAGTAGTGAATCTACGAAATTATAACTCAAGACAAACTGTGTTTGTTTAACTTTAATCGTCCACTTAAGACAAATTGTAGACATGGCGTAAATTGCCTCAACATACACACAATTTTCCAGTCTAATAACTGTCGATCGTTAACTGTGGATTAACGATTAAATCAGTAATATGTCGCGGTAATCATCCGACCGCAGATTACATCGATTGCATGATTGATCGGTCAGCGTAGTGTCTTAGCTATTGCTGATGGCTTTAAGGTCTGAGATTGGGGTCTTGCCTAAAGTTTCAGTCTAGATTATGTTCTAAATAAGATCTATTATAAATCACAGAATATATAAAATTTTGTTCATGTTCACCCCAGGATATATTAAAACTTTAAATGCTGTGGGTTTAACTGCGCTGATTAGGTAGGTATTTATCGACTGAGGCGACATTTCTTACTTAAATCCTATATAAATTATAAAAGTTCAAATTTTTTATAACTGATTAAAAACTAATTAGGTAAGAACTGTTGTATTGCATTCGGCAAAATTCCCCATTAGAACGTAACGTTTCATGAATGAAGCAAATACTTTCATAAAACTTGCGGCATTAAAAGTGAATGTTTCAAAACAAAATAGACTCTCATACGTTTTGTTTAAAGTTGTGGACACGATAATATTTGAACCTATGTCTCCTATTGTCCTTTGCATAAAAGGAATTTTTGTAAACAACTCTCTGTTTCTATGTATTAATCAGATTAAGTTAATTAACTAAGCAACGTTAAATGAATTAATGCATTTAGGATTACACTGTCGATCGTCCGCCTCTCGATCTCGAGAGATCTCACTCGAGATCGTGTTTAGATCCTAATCAACTAATTTACGACCGTGTTTTACAATCCTACTCACATTTCATTGCCTTGGTAAGAGTTATGGCTTAAATCAACACGTTTAAAAAAAAATTGAGGACTGGTATGCGCTTGACTACGATCAACTGATGATATTTTGATGGTAGCCATGATAAATTGCGGTAAGGCAGATTAAAAAAAACCAAAATATATCTGATCTGTGGTTATTTTACATCATAACTGAACGCTGAACTGTTAACACAATTTTTCGTTAGTTCCAGTTTCATGACAGGCTGATACGGTGACCGTTAAGCTTTGAGCGCCAATAAAAGGGTTAGGGCCTGTAAATGGTAAGACTTATTATTTAGAAACTCGGTTCGATTACGCGGTGGCGTCGCTCGGCGGTAATTACGCGTTCCTATCTAATGCAAATCTTGATCAATTCCACCGCTAATGGTCAGTTAATAGATCCAGACATTCTTAAATGGCTTTGATTATTTCTTTATCAGTTGACGCGTTTTTGTTATTTTTTCACAGCTACATACAAATTGCATCGCATATTTTTTCTAGACTATTAGAAGCTTTTATGTTTAACAAGTAAAATTATGCACACTCTAATGAGGAAAAGAACTCAGGATAGAAGAAGAACCATACACACAAATATGTACCTATATTTTATGTGCAGAATCAAGCTATGAATTTGATTAACTTTACCAATTAGTTACTTAATTTTTACGAAAACATGAATTCATTATAATGCTGAGAAAAAAAGAAAATCACTGAGAAAAACTAACGTGGTCCAGCCATTCTGATGTCAGAATGACGGACCACTTTCTTCGTAATATTTCTCCCTGTTTAGGTACTAATTATTTGGTATCAAAAATAGTGGCAAATATCTTGGGATGACTTAAACATCTAAATTCTCTCATGGTCAAGCCACCTGTTATCGATTTACACTCACAAGTTCATAACCTGTTATCGATAAAAATTCAATACCAAATTAGATAAAAATTCGCAGTAGATAAACAAAAGTAGCAGAACTTTATCGTGCTACTGCAAGTGCTATTACAAGTACCACCTACAGTTGCAACTTGCCACATTAGTAGGTTATCCGTGAGAAAGCCTTGCATCGTTGAGATAAGGTGCGTATGGCGTAAGTTACGAGCCACAGCGGATTACAGTTTTTTAATAGTAAATACATTTACACTAACTACGGTGGATTAGATGAGTCGGGGGTTCGATTCCGGGCACGCACTTCTAACTATTCGGAGTTATGTGCGTTCTGAGCAATTAAATAGCACTTGTTTTAACGGTGAAGAAAAAATCGAGAGGAATAGGAGAGTTTTGCATAATGTTCCCAAAAGTGTGTGAAATCTACCAATCTCGCACTTAGCCAGCGTGGTGAACTATGGCCAAACCCCTTCTCATTCTGAAAGGAGACTCATGTTCAGTAGTGGGCTGGTAATAGGTTGATGATGATGGGCTACGTAAGGTACTGGAATGGTAATCTCGCACAGAAAAGCGCAGCGTTCGCAGACCCAATGTCAGTGGGCAGACGACATCAAATGTATCGCAAGGAGCCGCTGGATTCAGGCAGCCCAAGACGTTACTTGTGGAAGTCCATACAAGTGACCCTACGCCCAGTAATGGAAGTATTTCGGTTGACGACAAAGACGGCGATAATTACAAGGTTATTTTATGTTTCTGAACATGTTTTGGCATGGTGTAAAAATATTACAGAACAATCACTAATGTAGAAAACACACAAAAATAGAAGGATGGTGTCACTAAAATATTATTTTTTAAATTATTCTTTAAACAAGTAATATTTTTTAAATATGGAAATATACTCATCAGGCCGATTTTCAAACTCTGTTGAAAATAGTTTATTTATAGAAAACCGCTTAGTTCTTATGAATTAGACTAAAACCAACTGGTAGTGTAGTTGTAAAACGGGACTACCTTCTACATTCAATTATTATTTATGGCTTGTCAATTGAAAATGTATAAATCAATTGTGTTAACTGCATACCTTTATGTATATTTTCCTATTTCCTGGACATACATATATTACTTAGGCCGCGATTACACCTGCAAGTTTTACTCACGTAAGTGGCTTGCTTGATTAACTTACGACAAATATATACTAATATAAACACTTTTACAAGTAGAAACGATACATTAGTATATTTTTTGTAAATTAATTACGAGTGTAAAACGAACAGATGTAATCACGGCCTGAGCTTGTATGCGATTTTCCAAACAGAAATAGCTTGCGTTCCAAGGAATGATATAGGCTACCTTTTGTTTTGGAAAATCAAGGGTTCCCACGGGATTCCAAAAACTATAATTCCCGTGGACTATCACGTGGGCATATCTAAGTAAATTACCTACCTATTTGGTACATGCATCGTAGAGACAAGTATCTGGTTTTTCACGGAAAATCAGAATTCTCACCGGATTTTCAAAACCTACACACTTTGTGTTTGTAACTTTTCACGAATTAATCGCTGAACCAATTATTTTGATATATTTGTTATTTAGAACCCTGGATACGTTATATTTTTTATATGGGAAAAAATATCTGAGTCTTACGGGAAAACAGAATTAATAAGACAGAAACGGACCAAGTTGCTAGAAAAATCTATTATTTTATAATTCGTCTGTATATATAGGAATTTTCTACTTCTATATACACATACAGACTACAGTTCTACCTGAGTTCCTACTAGGAACCATGGTTTTGCACTACTAAGTACTAATGAATAGGTTTGCAATGGCAAGCGCAGGCGCAGCCGATGTAATATTAGTGGAATTACGCGTGGAAAGTGGCCGTGGTGGTAATTATAGCTTGTACACTGTTATTACACTGTGTCTGTTATGTATAGAGATAAAGGTAGCATGCTTGACGGGCGGTTTAATTAATCTATACTAATATTATAAATAGGTAAGGTTTGTAAGTTTGTTTGTAGCAAATAATCTCTGGAACTACTGAAGCAATTTTGAAAATTCTTTCACCAGTAAAACTACATTATTCCGGGTGACTTGGCTATATTTTATTTAAAAAAAAAATAGAGATTCCTACAAAAATTTTAATAAGCCACCCGTGTGAAGCCGGGGCGGGTCGCTAATTATTATTTATTACTATTAATAAATTTGTTTAAAACTCAGTTTGGATATTATTTCTGTGGTACGCTCTTTTCAAAATGGGGCGTCATAGCTTCCTTAGTTAGCTAATAAAATTAAGAACCGATATCAATATGATTTCCTTTGCAGGAGCATAAATTTTATGTTCTCTGGCAGCCATAGCATCTAAAGAATAAGCTCAAGCTCATCAAATACTTCTGGTTCGGATGACCGAGCCTCCTCCAAAGTCCGAGCGTCTGAATGAAAGTCAAAGGCAGCTAAAAATGAGACCCTGAGAGGTCTTTATTCTTTACCAACTAAGAAACTATGTCAGATATAAAAGCACTAAATCCATAAGGAGAAATCGATCTTTTCAACAAAAGTATACCACCCTTCACTTCACCAAGACCGAGTCTCACGACCACGCAGACAAGAAATATAGACGTCGCATTTGGTATGTAACGATGTTACAGGGAACAGTTTAATAGTGTTGTTCAACTGAGGAAAGCTCTTAACAGATCCCGTATTGTGTATTGCAAGTTGTTAAGCTCTAGGCTTAAGGTTAGGTACACTATTTGCGAGCTCCTCCACACAAACCTATTACGCTGATACGAGTATTATTGCTTTTTACCAGACTACGGCACGGGCTAAAAAAGATGCACTGCAAAACGCAGTCGGGGTTTCTCGAAAACTTTTTCAATTATTAGGTTGGTACTTGTTTAAAATATCTATTTTAGATGATGCCCTCCAAAGTCGACTAATTTGCCACCTGCCACTAAGAAAGGATTTTCAGAAATCCTACCCAAGAAAATCTGGGTGAGTTAGGTAAACCACTTACCTACTGATGGTTTTTTTTGGTACAGAATTAGCTTGCATCCCGAAGTGAACGTCTAAGCTACTTTTGATCACAAAAAAATCACAGATTTCCCATGGGATTTGTAAAAAATCTAACACTACGTGGAAGAAGTTGCAGGCATTATTTAGCAGGTACCTAATTCGTATAAGAAATAAAGGAATACCTACTGGTCAATTAAAACTTGTTTTACAGTATAATAAAAGCTACCTAGATCTCCGTAAATTATGTTTCCTAGTGTCGTAGCAAAAACAAGATTTCTCAATTCACCATTCAGTGCAATACACCGATTATTTTTTGTTTTTAAATTCCATCGCGAAAGACTTGCTTGTTGTATTTCTAGTGACACACTTCCTTCAACAATGCTCATACAATATAGCGGATATAATATGTATCACACTAATATTATAAAGGCGAAAGTTTGTATGTGTGTGTGTGTATGTTTGTTACTCCTTCACGCAAAAACTACTGGATGGATTGGGCTGAAATTTAGAATGGAGTGGAGATAGATTATACTCTGGATTAGCACACAGGCTACTTTTTATCCCGGAAAATCTAAGAATTCCCACGGGATTTTTAAAAAAACCTACATCCACGCGAACGAAGTCGCGGGCATAAGCTAGTATAATAATATGGTGGTAGGTATATGAGGTAAGTATTTATGTGAAAAGTTGTGAATCTCCGAACGGATCTGCGGTCGGCCTACATCGCCCTGGGTGGCTTCATGGCTTCAACTTGCTACAAGTAGATATTATAAATTCACATAAACTTGCTGTCTGCTGGTTTTGTTAAGCAAAACGGATACGCTACATGAACTCAAATATACTACATACAAATTAAAACCTAGTGAAGATAGATGTTAATGTTCGAACATCTCTGACGCAGTGGTAAACGCTGTGGTCTTAGGTGTAAGTGGGAGATCTCGAGTTCGATTTCCGCCAAGAGCAATTTAAAGATGTCTAAATTGTCTATACCCGTCAGGTCTGGTCGTCTTTGGTCGTGGCTAGTGGTAGTCACCCTGCTGGCAAACACGAGCCGCCAAACCACTTAGGTGTTCCGGTACAATGCACCGTAGAAATTGATTAGGGGTATGTTTTGAATAGCCATACCCCTTTCAAATAAGCTCTCTTCAATCTTAGACGGCATCGTCATTTTCACAGGGTTTTTAGTCAGGGTAGGCATAAGTTAGCTAGGCCCCTCTTTACTGGCGGTCTTGATGAAAATGAGCATAGTCTTGATGAATCAGGGTAAGCAGCGCTTTTGTGCCTCTATGAGCTGCACGCTGCTACATCGCGGGAGAACATGGGGACCAATAAAAAACAAAACCTATCAAACAATAAATCACAAAAATCGGTCCAGAAATCTCGAAGAAATCTTCCCCCCGAATAGGGGAGCCGAAGTTTCTAAGTACTATGACTATGACCGAAGCTATCACCGCTAGGATTCTATTGCCTTAGAAACAATTTGCTTACATTTTCTTCCCCATAGGATTCTTGAATGTATACAAGTGAATAGGCACTAAAAGCTATGCCTAAGGTGCCACAGTATGCAGTTCACAAATTATAGCGTATAAACGACGCCGACTTCTAATACGGATACAATTATACGATGCGCGCGGACTTCTGAGCATTTATTACTTTATTAGCTTAGAATTCTGTCGCAGAGATTACGGTTAACGCATTTGCTATATAAGGAGCTGTTATTCAGCATAATATCCTGCCTGTTTCCACGGGAATATTTTAAATCGCCTTTGAATAGCGTAAAGTGTAAGCCGAGGAATAATATGCCTTGTAATCCCATATATAGTATGGATTTATGGGTAAGAATTAGAGATTTTAAGCCTTGGTTAGATTGTGCGAGCTAGCGTGCAAGTTGGCCTGGTCAGTTGTAATGCTGCTACGCGCGATGCCTGACAGTGCCAGCTATACGCACGAGGACGCCGAGCGCCATTTGCATCGCTTCCAAAGAGCTTGCGTCTCTTGCGGGGCTTTCAAAGACCTTGCACCCGTGCTATGACCAACCATTTGCACTCGAATATGCACCATTTGCACCCGAATTTCCGATTAATAGTGAAATAAAACTTTATTCAATTTTTATCGAGCGCCTGCTAAAAGACGCCAAGGTATTGATTGCAACCGGGCGGCACATGGGATGGGCTAGCCTCTAATATCCGTCCTGTTCCTACATACCTAAATTATTACATTTTGTTTTAAGAACTTTGTGAGTTACTGTGTGAAGCATATAATATGAACATACCAAAAGCCTTAGTAGTTTTTTCCTCGCTATTTGCCTCCCTAACCACAAATCACAATTAGCTAATATCCCCAGGCGACTATATTCGTACCTATTTCGTTACTACTCGCTTCCAAGCCTTTACATTTAAGAAGTAGGTAGAAAAAAGAAAATATTAATTCATATAATATCAATTAAACCACCCAAAACGACACGGGCTACCAGCATGTGAGTTAGCAATGACATTAGCGCCAGTTACTGTCTAGCAGGCAGGCCAGTAGCTCGCACAGTGTAAAGTGTAATATGGTGATGTAGATCCAACGGTACCTATCTGATACAGTTGGAAGTTGCCTTTAGCACGTCTTATGGGGGTTTCGTGTGAATATTAGGTACTCACTACTCATTGTGTATAATTTTATCCAATAGTCGACTTCCTTGATACTTATCTTAGGACTGTGTGTTATAACTTATAATGGACATTTAAAACAGTAAACAAGTTTTTGCGTCTATGTGTTTTAAATGTTTTAATTAGGTACCTACTTTGATATAATATTTAGTGCGTTAGAATGCTCGTAATAAGAGTTTAAGTGTTTCTGAGTTCAATCGGAATATATAAGTTGGGGTAGTATCGTAAAAGAACAAATCGGTTTATAAATCTTTACAGAGTTTCGCCCAAATACTTATGGGTGTCCTTTTAAGTCTACAACATCGATTCTGTAATTTTAATGTAATATAGGTATTTACGAAACGAAAAAAATATATTGTGTCAACAAACGAGGTTGAATTAAAACTATGTAATTTAAAACAACTAGCAACCATAACAAAGGCATTCATTGCATTAGTTCTTCAAAATACAGGTAATATTGGGTAATATTGGAGGCACAACTATAATAGGTAATAACAATGTTAGGTATACATATTCAAGTAAATAAATCAACATCCCAATTCAGTATCGACACAATCAGATCAAATGATCAGATTAACAAATACAAAATAGTTTACGACTTTCCAAACAGCAAGTCTGTGCACGAGTTACGCCCACCTTCGTCCGAGACGAGGCAAAGTTTGCATGTCCTAAACGATTGTCAAAAGTGGACCAGTTTTGCGACACCCCAGGGCGTCTCCCACGCTACGAACTACGTGACCACTATTTAAATGATTTTTGGGACAAAATACAATACATCATAGTTTTTTTTAAGCCAAGATGAGGCAAAGTTTGCATGTCCTAAGACCTAAATGATTGTCAAAAGTGGACCAGTTTTGTGACACCCCAGGGAGTCTCCCACGCTACGAACTACGTGACCATAACCCCTATTTAAATTATTTTTTGGGACAAAATAATACATCATAGTTATTTTAAGCCAAGATGAGGCAAAGTTTGCATGTCCTAAACGATTGTCAAAAGTGGACCAGTTTTGCGACACCCCAGGGGTTCTCCCACGCTACGAACTACGTGATCACTATTTAAATCATTTTTGGGACAAAATTCATCATAGTTTTTTTTCAAGTAAAAAGGAAGCTGTCCTAAGACCTTAAGATTGTCAAAAGTGGACCAGTTTTTCGACACCCCAGGGCGTCTCCCACGCTACGAACTACGTGACCACTATTTAAATGATTTTTGGGACAAAATACAGTAGATCATAGTTTTTTTTAAGCCAAGATGAGGCAAAGTTTACATGTCCTAAGACCTAAATGATTGTCAAAAGTGGACCAGTTTTGTGACACCCCAGGGCGTCTCCCACACTACGAACTACGTGACCATAACCACTATTTAAATGATTTTTTGGGACAAAATAATACATCATAGTTATTTTAAGCCAAGATGAGGCAAAGTTTGCATGTCCTAAACGATTGTCAAAAGTGGACCAGTTTTGCGACACCCCAGGGGTTCTCCCACGCTACGAACTACGTGACCACTATTTAAATCATTTTTGGGACAAAATTCATCATAGTTTTTTTTTTTAGTAAAAAGAAAGCTGTCCTAAGACCTTAAGATTGTCAAAACTGGACCAGTTTTTCGACACCCCAGGGCGTCTTCCACGCTACGAACTACGTGACCACTATTTAAATGATTTTTGGGGCAAAATACAATACATCATATTTTTTTAAGCCAAGATGAGGCAAAGTTTGCATGTCCTAAACGATTGTCAAAAGTGGACCAGTTTTGCGACACCCCAGGGCGTCTCCCACGCTACGAACTACGTGATCACTATTTTAAATACCTAACTCTTGGGACATAATACATCATAGTTTTGGTTTGAGTCTGGATTGTAAGGGGAAAAAAACTTCTCGATTCAAATATGTAAATCAAATCTGCAAGTTTGCTAATCATCAAGACTCGGTAAGAGATAGCTCCAACTCGGTCAATCCCAAAAATTTCGCAATCCTGGTCACTCTAATACCAAACACGCAATTTGGGACCACGTGCTTTTACCAATAACAATAAATTACTTTGAAAAGAATAAGAATTATGGAACATTAATTGTTTCGAAAATAGCCTTTGGCGAAATCCCAGGCTTTTAAAATATTTAAACAAAATAAATCATACCCAACGTTAATTATGTTTATAAAATATGAGTTGTATTAGTATAATATTTTTGTTATAATATGTTGTTGTTTTATCCATAATAGTATTACACTTACCGACTTTTACATGAAAATTTTTAAAGCATATGAAAACGTAGGCTATTAAATAAAATTTAGATTAGAAAATCATTAAATGTTGATTGTTGTAATTTACATACTTACCTAGATAAAACATAGAAACATAGATACTTCATGCAATGACTTCTATGTATACTACAGTATAGTATGTCATAGAAGTCATTGACTTCATGCTTCATCATTACAAAATTTGTGCTAGAAAATTTCTGTTCCTTAAATTTTACATTTGGCGGTTTGTGAACATACTTCTGAAATCTCGAGAGACATAGCTACAGATAAACGAAAACTTCTTCGCGTGCACTAAAAAAATTTCAATTCCCTTCAGACCCCCTCTTCCCCCTTTAGGGGTTGAATTGTCAAAAATCCTGTCTTAGCTGATATCTACGTCATAAATCACTACTCTCTGCATGCCGAATGTCTGTCCGATCCGTCCAGTAGTTTGAGCTGTGCCTTGTTAGATCAGTCAGTCAGTCAGTCACCTTTTCCTTCTATGTAGACATATATTTAGACTAATACCATACTTTCAAAATTAAAACACCATGGCAGATACGAAGCGTTTTGAAAATGCCGCGGGCTGAATCCCAGGCTGAGTTCCAAATTGATTCGTTTGTACAAAATGTCAGTGATTTCACTCAGTTATTTGGTTGCTTGCAATTTTGGCATTTTGAACCAATTTGGATGGTGAGCGGTTGCGCGTGGAAAGTTTTCAATATATTACACGCATTAGATTTATCATCAATGATTTTTTTGGTGAAAAATTTTAACATACAAAATATCTTTGAGCTAACTTTGAAACAATACATTTTTACAAGTCGAACAAACCACAAATACATTGTGTTTGATTGGTTAGTATTCAATTAATGAAAACCAAACTAAGTTTGTATGGAAAGCTCTGGGAAAGCCAAGCGCACACTTGTTTTCAATAAAAAATCGTGTTTGTTCAAGAAATTATTCTTAGCAAGGCAATGAAATGCGAGTAGGATTGTAAAACACGGTCGTAAATTAGTTGATTAGGATCTAAACACGATCTCGAGTGAGCGATCGACGAAGGCGGACGATCGACAGTGTAATCCTAAACGCATTAACTCAATTAGCTAACTTAGGGCTGATTTTTCAATAGTCAAATAACTTTTATCTAACGAATAAAGTTGAGATTTTGACAATTTTCGTATACAAAAAATATCAAAGCTCTTTATTCCTTAGATAAAAGTTATTTAACGATTGAAAAATTAGTACATAGGAACAGGGAG
The DNA here is from genome assembly GCF_905333055.1 of Maniola jurtina. Taxonomy (NCBI): domain Eukaryota; kingdom Metazoa; phylum Arthropoda; class Insecta; order Lepidoptera; family Nymphalidae; genus Maniola; species Maniola jurtina. The sequence continues at coordinate 11,878,492 of NC_060040.1, forward strand.
TAATTTACAAACGTAAGTACATGTAAGTATCGGATCGCAAATTTCTTTATTCTACTGGGACCTTTAACGATACAATAATTGATCTATTAATAATAGAGGTCTCCCTATTTGCAATTTTTATTTAATACCGTAAATAAGGTCGGGCAAAATAACCCATTATTACTGAACCATTAAAATCTTTTATATCCTAGCAGGTGAACTAACACGGTTTTTGCAGGGGTCCCAAAGGGCCCTAGGGTCAAACTCTGCACGTGCCCGGCAGATGTTGGAATCGAACTTACGACCCATCTGCTTGTTTGTCACGCTCCCTTTATTTTCTCTCTATATATTATTGCTAGATGATATCCGCGACTTCGTCCGCATGTATTTAGGTATGCCAAAAATCAAATCTTTGATTTTTTGGGATAAAAAGTAGCCTATGTCAATTTTCGGGATGCAAGCTACCTCTGTACCAAATTTTATATAGGTAAATCGGCTAAACGGATGGGCCTTTAAGATTCCCGTGGGAACTCTTTGATCTTCCAGGATAAAAGTAGCCTATGTCCGTCCCCGGGATGTAAGCTAACTCCGTACCAAACATCAGAATCGGTTTAACTGTTGGGCCGTGAAAAGCTAGCAGACAAACAGACAGAGAGACACACTTTCGCATTTATAATATTAAGTTTGGAAGTATGGATGGGTCCTATTGGATTTAAAAGATTAATAAATGATTTAAGCACTTTTAAAATGTTTGAAGCAGAATTAGGATCAAATAGGTTAAAATAATAAATACATAGGTACCTTAGTAAAACTGTGTTAATATGAAACTTTGTCGTTGTTTAGACTAACTACATTACCGATATGTGAGACCTTGACATAAATGTTAAAACCAGCGTCGTGACGAGAATAAAAGCAATCTCGGAGATCTCACGACTAAACAGAGCTTTTGGTAACAGATTCACAGTAGGTAGGTACCTATCTACGATCCAAATGATTTAGGTATTGTTCGAGTCGACGTCGTAAATAGGGCTCGTTATTTCCATTCGACGATCAATCAAAACCCCTCGAAGTGCTTTGTTAGGATTATATTATTTATCTGTTGAAATATGAATGGCTAGATCTCTAATATTTTCTTTTCTATAGGTGCTTAATTAATAACGTCTTTGATATAAAATAAATAATAGGTACCTATCGCTGTTGGTATGTATATTTGTCTCCGCCTGTCGTGTCTGTCAAGAAAATCTATATTTAGGGTACATCCTGACCTAGGATCATGAAATTTGACAGGTAGGTAGGTCTTATGGCACAAGTAAAGGAAAAAATCCGAAAAACGTGAATTTGTGGGCACATCACAAAAAAAGATTAGAATGTGTTCATGAACAAATAAATTAGTTTTATCAATTTTCAAAGTAAGATAAGTATACCAAGTGAGGTATCATATGAAAGGGCTTTACCTGTACATACTAAAATAGATAATTATTTATTTTTATGCGTAATTGTTTTTGTTTAACATGTAAAATGTCGGGAAAAATACCAGAGTACAGAATTCTCGGTGCGCGAGTCTCTCTCGCACTTTGGCGGTTCTTTTCTGAATTTCTTGAAGAAAATAGTCATCATGTTTGCTTATGTTTCAGAAAAAAATTAAAACAAAATCAATAATAAAACCAAAGCACGTCACAATGACTACCAAAAATTGTAAAAAGTTATGCCTCCAATCCAAATTGTAAAAGGAGAGCAAAATGTTTTTTTGCTCGAAGCTTTCGCATTAATATTAAACAAGGAAATGTTTATTAACATAATCCTATGTGGATTCCCGGTACCTTCTCATTTGGTTTACGTCAGCATTCAAGCAGTGACAACTTTCTCCGAAAAATATAAGTGACCATCTATTGATTGTATGTCCGCAAAAAATGTGGTCAAGTCCGAAAAGGCTCTAGGGTTCTGTAATCAGTAGGTAGACTACTCTGTGCTATTATGTATTCTGAGACTGTAGTTAAATAAACATTGGCGTGTTTATTCTGATCTTATTTTATAAACTGAATTTAGAGTATCTGCATCTTTTTCTTTTAAATATTGCTAAAAAAAGGACGGAAGATGATTTTTAAATTAAAGACCCTAAATTTTAGTGCACTCTAAAAATTTAAACAATACGCTCATGACTGGCACCTAAACTTCTAAAGTCACGAAGATTGACAGTCTTTAATTTAGTGTGGACCTGTCGAACTGTGTCTGTCTTTTTCGTATTACATTAGTAAGAAAAGGATGCGAATACTCTAAAATTTAGTTGCGATGAAATGAAATGATGCAGAACTAAAATTACAGGTCAAGGCAAAGATACAAATCTTTAAGCCCGAGTAACTTCAAAACTAGACATTTTTACAGAAATCTGGCAAATTACAGACAAAGATAATTAGTTCCTAGAACGTTTTTAAACCATTGAGTCGGATTTGATAATATTTAAATGAATGCTAAACTGTTTGTTTCGATCGCGCGACGAATAAACTTGTGTTATAAATTATGATAATATTGCGGACCTCTAAAACTGAACGCGCCTTATAAAAAATCTGCCAAAAGCGTGTTGCGCTCACGCAGCTTATGTCCGACTCACATCAGCATTCCGTTTTGGCAGTAATTTTGTAGTGTTGATTGTTCGAGTACTCAAAATATGATCATTGATTCATTGCGGGTCTTCTTGGTATTAAAATGTTTATCCTTTTTGAAGTATATCCAGTTTTTTCTTACTTAGGTACCAGTTCTTACTGTTCGACGGGTGGAAAATAATGATAAAATGATAGGTAAGTATGAGAATAACATACTAGGAGGTCTGTGAATGCAGATTTTTCCGTAGTTTGAGTGTGAGGAATAATAGCCGATTCATCGTAATGATCTCAACCATCATATTTTATATTTATTTATATTTGTTTAATTCAGACAAAATTCATAAATGAAAACTTTTTTACTTAGAATATTTGGATTTTGATGATACTAATGATACTGAATAAAATCGTAAGATCGCCTCCTTGGATTTTTCATTTTATTTAGCCTTTTGAGTCAGCTTTAACAAGTCCCACGGAAAATCGGAGGTATAAAAACATAATGTTCTGTTAATGTGGTTTAACCATAAAAATCCTAGGCCCACGAGGACTTAGTATTTTAAAAACTAGAATCTGTATTGGTCATTTATAAGCATTAGTGTCAAGATATCAATAAATCCGACTGTAAAAGTTTCACCAAATCACGGGGGAGTTACAAAATAGTATAATGTAATAAATAATAATGATTAATCAGTATTTCCAATCAGAGAATCATCGAATCATGTTGAGTTGGCACACTATTGGGGTTTGCACAACAAAGTTAATTGTATTGCTTGGATGTAGGCGTCTAGTCTGTTTAGAGTTTTGTATTGGATGGTCTAAACATAGTAATTGTTTGGGACAGGTTATAAGCGAATGTAAGGAATAATTATATGTTGAAATTTTTCTATTCCTGATAATAATCTAAGAGTTACTTCCCTTTTACCAAGAAACGTGAAATTTGGCAGGTAGGTAGGTATAACACAAGTAAATGAAAAAATCCGAAAACTGTGAACCTGTGGTAACATCACAAAAAAAATTAAAATGTATTCATGAACAAAGAATTTTCCATTTTCAAAGTAAGATAACTATACCAAGTTCATACCATACGAAAGGGCTTTCTACATTCTAAAACAGATTTTTATTCTAAAACAGATTTTTATTTATTTTTATGCATATTAGTTTTTGTTTTATCGTGCAAAATGACGAAAAAAATACCCGAATATAAATAACCTTCGATGCGCGAGTCTGACTCGCGCTTCGCCGGTTTTTTTTTTAAATTATTTTACAAGTTATCTCTTGACTGCAATCTCACCTAGTGTTAAGTGACAATGCGGTGTAAGATAGAAGCGGGCTAACTCGGAAGAAATATGGCAGTTTTTAGAGTTAAAACTAAAAGTTTGTAACTTGTACCAATTTAATTGTACGTTTCATCTAATCGCAGAACAATGAGCAAATAAATGCGTTTCATTAAAACAACCTCCTTAATAAACAATGGAGCAAGCGCGTCATTATGGTTGTTTCTTTTCAAAAACATCAACCTACGAACAATAGGCGCCTGCTCGGAGAATCAATAGGCACAGGCAATGCATATAAATAAAACTTTCGATTTAATTAAACACTAGATGATGCCAGCAGCTTCACCCGCGTGGATTGGTCAGATCCCCTGCAGCATCAGGATTGAGGAGTTGGAATCCAAATTCTTTAGAACAATATCGCAAAGTTCTCTTGATTAAAAAAAAATACGCAAATCGGTTCAGAAATCTCGGAGATATCAGTGTACATTGGTAGAAAAACACAACTCCATTTTTCAAAGTCAGTTAAAAAAAGTAGCCTATATGTTACTCCTTGGTTAATCCTCCACTTGTCTGTGAAAGTCCCGTCAAAATAGGTTTAGCCATTCCGAAGATTAGCCCGTTCAAACAGACACGACACTTCAATTTTATTTATTAGTATATTAGTATAGATAACAGATGGGTAGATACTGCGTTACTATGGTTGTTTCTTTTCGAAAACATCAGCCCACAAACAATAGCAATAGGCAATATGCATATAATCCAAATGTTCGATTCAATTCAACATAAAAACCGGGGTAGGTAGGTACTTATGTATGCTTTGTTTAAGTTACACACCTGGGTCCCAAATAGAATTCCAAATTAATTCATAGCCTGATGTTTTCCAGCAAGTCTCGTTCACATAAAAGTCTGGTTGCATAATAGGTGGTTAAAGTTACATTACGGTTACCGTTAAACTGGGACCATCAATATATCACGCCTTACCGAGAGTATCACCGAGTTGCTTTGGGGTGATGCCAAATCGCACCGCGATTCTTGTTCCTGCTAGTTATTCTGTTCGAAGGACCAATCCTTTTAGTAAGAATATCGTATTTAATTGAATTGAAATACCAACACAAACAAAAATAAAATTGAGATGCTCTAATGGTTGGTGATAGGTGGCTCTAATACTGTGATAGGTACAATTTTTATCAGATTATTTGTCAGGTTTTGTTAATCATAGGTGCTGTCTTATGCAAGTTACTTTGTTGTTTATTGGTAGGCAAAGTTTAACCGTAGCCGTAACGTAACTTTAACGTTTTGTTTAACTTTAACTAATTTATGTAACTGAGCCTAAATAACAGATTTACGCACAGATGACGATAAATCTGTAGATGTACAGTACTTAAAGAATTAAGGTCCATTTTACTTTAACGCTGAAGTATTTCGACGATCGAATTCTATCAACGTTGGTGATATGTAATCTCATACTAAGCTCTGATGACCTCACAAACTCGAAGCACTAGGTGAATTAAACATCTATCATGATATCCACTTGCTCGTACATCCGAGAAAGTGAGAGTGGTACACGAAATGTATTATACATCTCTGATAATGAGTTCGGATTATGGTTCGGCACCACTATCGGCATTCGGCAATTGATTCGTGATATTGCGAATTGTGTGGCTGGCGGCGATCATATCCGAACATTCCGTACATTTCCGTAATATTTTGTTTAAGGCTTTTAAACATACTTGTTACAATTACTTATAACTTAAATTATGGTTTAAATTATAATTATTATATTTTAATTATTACTTAACTACCTATCTTGTTAAAAAAGTTGTATGTCAGGGTTTCCTGACTGGATGTGTTGGCTCAACCCTGTATTGTCAATACCTTGTCATCCCATATGATCAAATCATTGCCGGCCCACTACTGAACACGGGTCTCTTCTGAGAGTGAGAAGGGTTTAGGATAGTCTGCCACGCTGGCCTAATGCGGATTGGCAGACTTCACACAATTTAAGAACATGGCACATGAACTCTCAGGCATGCAGGTTTTTTTTCAGTGTGCTCAGAGCATTATGACCAGTAGCTAGGTGGAAGACATCAAACAAGTCGCAGGGAGCTGCAGAGAGCCGCTGGATTCAGGCGGCGCAAGACAGTGACGTGTGGAAATCCCTACAAGAGACCCAATATGTCCAGTAGTGACGTCTATCAGTTGATAATGATGAGAGTGGCCAGTCGATTTGCCGAATGCCGAACTTATCGTAAAGCCCGCACTCGAATCATTTGCCGAATCCCGATAATAAGGCCGTACCATTATTATAATGCGAAAAGAAAATGAAATTAAGCACTAACCCGCCCAGCCGTATCAAAACCAGATATCGTGATCCGCAAATTAAAATTTAATATATTTTTCATTTGTCATGCTGAATTGTTAGGACTTTCTCATATCGAAATTGAATACTATTTCAAAAACAATTAATCTATGAACTATTGGTAGGTATGATAGTAGGGGGTCTAATCATTTTGTAGATTTAGCTTTCAAAAAATTTATGAAAGGTGTACCTATACAGGCTGTAACCAGAACGTTAGCAAAAACGTCTCAAAAAATGTCTCAAAATCCTTTCTTAGTATTCTGTTATACACAATCTCTAAACTAAAGTTAAAGGTTTAAATCGAATGCTATCCTTTTCCGCAGGGAGCATTGTGAAAGGGATAGCAATATATGTAAACCTGTCATTTTAATTCAGTTTAGAGATTTCGTACAACAGGATTGCCATAATGTTAGTAGTTGTAGCGAAAACCTAGATATACTATGTGAAATTTCAAGTATCTAGATCTAGTTTTAGCTATACGTTGACATAGTCAGTCTCTCCATATACAAGATAGTCATGAACATTTTCTGATGCTACTTCCGGTCCAGAAGGTAACTTCTAATCGAATTTTCCAGCGCAATACACTTCAAACGAAAGCTGTTGCATACATCATAACTAGTTGCAACAAAGTATGGCTTAAAATGTAACTTGTCATCAGATTTATTTAAATAACTTGAGTATCAGTTAATCTTGAACGCAAAAGCAATACAGTATCTTCCTCCCTTTGAGAGGGAGTCTATAAGCACAACGATTTTCTCTGCCAAAGTAGTTGACCACTAGGTCAAAAAATGTAATTGGATGTGTCATCGAAGTTTGTTTGAAGACTGCTGGTTGATTGCGGAAAAGCTGTAATCATTTTTGGTACAATATTAATTTTGCGTTTCAAAGTTGCGATTAGTTCAATTTATGGAATATAGAGCTGCTATGAAGAGTATATGTCAACTCTTTCGCGTACTGTTCGATGTTTTTGAACTTATCTGCAGTAAATTACAAGTGTAAATTAAAAATTTATAACACCCCCGACAAGTGAAGGTTACAGTAACTAGAAAAAAGCTGATAACTTTCAAAAGGCTGAACCGATTTTTTTGGATGATAGCTAAGAACACTCTCGATCAAGCCACCTTTCAAACAAAAAAAACTAAATCAAAATCGGTTCATTCGTTTAGGCGCTACGATGCCACAGACAGATACACAGATACACAGATACACACGTCAAACTTATAACACCCCTCTTTTTGGGTCGGGGGTTAATAATAGAATTGTCAGCAGATGGTTAATCCAGTGTTAACCCACGAGCCGTGGGCGATGCAATCTACGAACGTCCAAAGAGATAACCGACAAGCGTGGATAATCTGCAGCCTCACACATGTTAGCTACGAACGTATTCATCGCGTTATCTTTGAGATGGCGATCTGGAAATTAATCTTATTCGTCACCAGTCTATAAAGGCGGATTTGATTTCTGCAATATTAAAGGTTTTCAAGACAATTCTAGTCATAATAATTATTACAATCATTTATTTATTTCGTAGGTAAATACTCGTAAGTCTATCCTATCTATTAACTTTTGTAGAATTATTATTAATGGTTTGCCTTTGTATCTATTTTGGGTGTAACTGACGAAATTTTTTTATTTCATAAAAGTGCACACTATAATCCGTCATCAGTCCAAACTTAAGATAATTTTAATCCAATTTTCAAGCGAGTGAAGCTGCTGTGGTCCAGACAACTGAATATAAAGTAGGTAAGTATAATATTTATCCAAAAAACTCGATAGAATTAAAGTTTATCACTGTCCTAAAAATAATCTCATTTTGGTATTACAATTAGTGAAGATTTGTATCTATCTAAAACCTTTTTAATCTAGACACTAGACATTATTTCTTCACTCGTCTTAATCTATTTCATATTGATTTGTATTATTAACCACTTAAAACAGATTTTGTATAGTAATTTGTCTATTGTGTAGCTTCGTCTTCCTGCCTTCACCTCCGTTCCACTTACATAAGACCACATAAGTATAAATTTTATTCCCCTTTGTTCATATGTAAATGTTACTCCGAAATTTATAGCTTCATAGAGCCTGAATCATTGATATTTTGTACAGAATAGTGATGTAACATTTGTCGGTTACAGTCATGAGTGCAAAAAATTCACTTTTCGTGAAAAACCACCTGTGAAAAGTCAGCGCAATTGATCTAAGATGCTGTTGATAATTCTTAGTAAATTATTGCAGCAAACGATTGTAAGTGCGAAAAATTAAAAAAAAAAACCTTCCGTGAAGAAAAATAATAATTTCATCAAATGAAAATGATTTAAAAGTAGCAATAATGCCCTTCTCTAACAATATCTCGTGTATTAAGGACACGGTTGTTAACATGCATGTTGTCTACGTTGTCTACGATTCTACGAACAACAGTCAGATCAAAACAAGTGTAAATTAAAAATTTATAACACCCCCGACGATCCAAAGTATTTGAGTTTTCCAAAACATCATTTTCAAATAAATAATTATGTATTTAGGCAACGTCCATCTTGACAGCTTGACATTTGTCAATTGACATAATATTATGAACCTAACGGATATCTACCCTTCTTTTCTACAAGAAAACTAGAAAAGAGCTGATAACTCTTAAACGGCTGAACCAATTTTTTTAGATTATAGCTAAGAACACTCTCGATCAAGCCACCTTTCAAACAAAAAAAACTAAATTAAAATCGGTTCATTCGTTTAGGCGCTACGATGCCACAGACAGATACACAGATACACAGATACACAGATACACAGATACACAGACACACAGATACACAGATACACACGTCAAACTTATAACACCCCTGTTTTTGGGTCGGGGGTTAATAAGACAAACGTCTAGTATCCCAGTCCATCGCAGACCACCGGCCTGGCTCATTTACATATCTTACAGCGACCTGTTGTGTTACTTTATTACCTACCCTTGGATAATGAACCGTTAAGTCATTTTCATTCACGTGAGAATAAGTCGTAATGCTATCATAATATCTTCCTGCTCATTCTATCAGCAAAATGCACATATCCTACGCAGTGATCTCTAATACCTACCTACTGCTTCCTACGCGTATTATTTGTGGTTACGGAAAAGATGGCATGATTTTTGACTTTTTTTTTTAATGGGGGTTGCATCGTAATATTAAAAAAAAAGAAAAGAAACAGTCCCAGTTCTTATAATGAAGAGCTATCCAGATGGTACCTATCAGATTGTTATTCGACGCTGCAAAAAGCATGTCACATGTAGATTTTGATATCAGTATCAGGGCCCAATTTGAAAAAATAAATAATCTCATTTCATTTCAAGACACAGTCATCTAATCACACTATCACACTAAAGGCGAAAGTTTCTGTGTATGTGTGAATATATGTGTGTGTGTGTGTATGTTTGTTACTCCTTCACGCAAAAACCACTGGACAGATTTGGCTGAAATTTGGATCGGAGATAGATAATATCCTGGATTAGCACCTAGACTAACTACATTTATCCCGGAAAATCAAAGGCTTCCCACGGGATTTCGAAAACTCTAAATCCACGCGGACGAAGTCGCAGGCTTCAGCTAGTGAAAGAATAATTCCCCAATCAGTAGCTTGTCACAGATTACACTCTGCAGTAAATTATTCATTTGTTGAGGCCAATAGTCGGACCCAAGTCGTGACCGCCGGATCTCAAGTCCGCCAGCAGTGGCCAGCCTTGGACTATTTCCACACACCTTTATCGACTTCTGCAAAGGTCAACTAGAAAGTATCGGTGGACAAAAGGCTACTTTGGTACGTTCTAGTTCTAAATCCAGCGGTGATTGTGGCAACTGATAAGCCCAGTTCAGTAGCGCTTTGACCTTTTCTGTTTTACAAATTTGGTTCGCTGGATCCGCCAGTAATAGATTTAAATTGGCAAAGGTCTGCTTTAGATTACTGTGGGATTTAATATCCTATGTGCTTTATTTATTTGTGGATTTATTGGTTTGTCCATCAATCACGACAAAACGGATCGACGTGATTTTTTTTTTGCTACTGGTAGTACTTCTTCTTCTTCTAAAGACCAGTAGGTCGATTCCGGAAAACCTGTATCAATTATTAATTGCAATCGTTGCGATGGCTGCATTTATGATATTCTTGTTGCAACACTGCATTGTAGCCAATAGTAAGCGAGCAGCAACCAATCAGAGGCGATTGCGATTGTCACCCTGTAATAGCTGTCTTTTACCATAATAGAGCTCCTGTAGAGTAACATAGGTTAATTTTATCCCGGAAAATCAAAGTCGTGAGCATCATCTAGTGGCAGTAAGACTAGGATGTAGATATTTACAACTAAAATAACTTCCTTTTTAGTTATCAGCAAAAATGTAATCCGTAGGTGTCCAAAAGACAGATGAGATCGAATTCTGTCAATGGCCAGCGGCGAGGTCAATCGATTTGGTCTGCCTATAAAATTTCTCGCCAATCGAGTTTGCTTATCGATATTGCCCTGTGGGCGATAAGTGCGAAGTATCGAAGACAGCACATTAAATACAATCGAATCACAACGGATAATTATATTTGGTTTTTATTGCGACTTTTATTCGATTGTAATCTATTATTCTTTTACGATGATATCACTTTATCTATAAAAGTTTTTGTGACGGCATTCTTTTCAAATAAAAGACTTTTTTGTCTGAATGATAAATTATTATAATTTTAGAAACCAAGATTACGTGTATTAATTTTTATTTAATGAAGTGACATTTAGTTTTTTTTTTCCTAATTTTACAAAACGTATCCGATATTCGGGTCCCTTCCCGTGGGTACCTTGTAACGAAACGTCAAAGCTTCGACGTCACTGGAAGGCGTCAAATTAACCACTTGACGCTATTTTTTTTATACGGGGTAACCCGTAAAATACGGGGCATCTGGCAATCCTATTCATGTCTCTTTCTTATTGGTAACATCAGTCAAGCGTCACGGGGTGACCGTATACAGGTATACGCTCCCACGGCCGATCGCAACAAGCACGGTATGAAATTGTAGCCAAGACAGCTGACGCGCAACAGTAACTATTAGCCCTAGTATGAGATTTTACATCTCGCCAACGTTGATAGAATTCGAGCGTCGAAACACAAATAAAGTCAGAGTCAAATGGATTCACGGTCAAGACCGTTACGAGTCGGACTCACACACTGGTTCCGTACCATCAAAGTAGCCGCGGCCGAACGCTCCCAACAGACAAACTACCAGATCACAAGACATCAGACTTGATTTCTATAGCTAGATTTACTAGCTAGGCAGAGATAATCTCATAACAAAGGTGGTCTCAGCAACAAGTAGTTTCACAAGATGCTAATTTGGACATGACTGCTAAATTTGGCATAATGGATACTGTACGAAATTCTTGGCTGCTTACTAAGGCTTCTCTGTGGGCTGCTACGAACGAAGGTTGTTTTTTATTCACGGGTGACTCATCATAGTCTCAGAGCCGGTGCACAGAATGTGCGAAGTGTTTTATTCCGCTCGTAACATGCGCATGATAAAAAATATACATTTAAAGACATGGATCTCCGTGGATTGTTTCGAAGTAAAGCTGGTTTTCAGCGGTGACTCATTATAGTCTCAGATCCGGCGCACTATTATACAATATGTTACATACATCTCCAAGTTTTAAATGCGCATGATACCTAATATAGATATGGAAAACTGGTCGGAGTAATCCATTTCTTAGAACTGCAAGGTTGCATAGTAGTTTCAGATTTTATGAATTCCTTCTTTTCTAAATTACAGTCCGTGTATATTCTTTATAAGTGATCAATCACTGTTTAATAATTAAACACGATTATTTATTGAGTTTATTTGCACAAAAGTGATAAATTAGTCAACGCATTTTGCTACTAAGTATCCCATAGATAATCATTTATTATTTTTATGTAAACACCAGCTCTTTGTCTACAAACGTAAAGCGATATGCTCTAATTGTAAGCCGCTAGATCAGTTCTGAGCAAGGTTTTTGCGGCATTATAATATGTACTATGTACCTATGTTTTTTTATTTATTTATTCCTTCCTGTAATCTTGACTCTGTTTGACTCCACGAAGCTTTTATCGTCAGTTTTTATCAATTCGTGAGAAAAATCGCCGGAAGTCAGTCATTCGACCACGCGGATATAAGACTTTTTTATCTATTTAAGATTCATTAAGAAGATGGAAGTCATTTTCCTTTTTTAGCCTATCCTCCTTTCGCCTACGCTAAGAAGGAGAGTAATAGGCTTTCATTGTATTCACCCGGGGAGTCAAATCCGCCAAAGCAACCAATAACAAAAAACAGGGCAGGGGGCCTCATGGCCTCATTCAGTGATCCCAATAACAAAGAACAGATTCAGTGAACAGATCCCAAGCCTCCGTCGCGTCGGGATTAGTCCGCTTGTGATCAGTGTGTCTGAGTCGCGAAATCCAGCAACGATTTTTAAATAAATATTTTAATTAACTACATGGTTTTAAATGACCCGTGTCCTGCAACCAATGCCCGATGATATTTTTTTTTAATTTATAGACTAGCGCTTGGCTGCAATCACACTTGCTGGCAAGTGATGATGCAACCTAAGATGGAGCACGCTTGTCTAGACTAGAAGATGCCTATTCACTCTTGGCTTGATACGAGTCATTGTCATTTTCAACCAACTGATAGACGTCAAAGTGGGCATAGACCTTTCGTAGAGATTCCTACACGCCACGGTCTTGCGTCGCAATTCTCTGGGACTCGTTTAATGTCGTCTGTCCACCTAGTGAGAGGTCTGCACCAACTGCGCCTTTCCGTGCGAGGTCGCCATTCCAGCATCTTGGGACCCCAAAATGTCTGTCAGCTTTTCAAACTATGTGTACTGCCCATTGCCAGACTGACATAGCTCAACGGATTGCGAAGGTGACTTGTCTATGTCAGTCTGGCAATATACGAATACAACACTAAGAAAGCTGCCTACAGACGATGTCGCGGGTAAAAACCAGTAATGTATAACAGACGATGTAGAGAGTGAGTCTGTGATGAGAATCGGTCGGCCTATTTGTTGAACACGGTATTGTGTGTATTGTCTTGTCGCGGTCATCGCGAACCATCATTTGTCTTTGCTATTATAAGCTTTACATTCATTCCGAACTTCATAATCATTTATCATATCCATAAATGGAAGAGTTATGAATGGTATATCGGTCACTATGCACAACTTAAATAGTAAAACAAAATATACTCGTGTATGTGATAAGCAGTTAGAATTAGAACTGTTTAGTATAACAAATAATTATAAATAAATTAAATTAATGAATAAGTAATTTATGTTTTAATTCCTTTGGAAGCTCCAAAGGAAACGCTTGAAAACCTGAAAATCCTTTGATTGAAAATACCTGACTCCTAAGCAACCTCGGCTCCCACAGGATTTTGCGCCCATCCTTAATTTATTTATTTACAACATTTAAAGTAAAGTAATAATTTGTGTGAAAATGTTGTGTGATCTCTGCTGTTTATAATTTTGTTTAGTTAAAATTTTGAAATTAATAAAGAGTTATTTATTCAATTAGTTATCTTTCATAAGTACGAGCGAAGCGAGCTTGATTTTTTTTTTGTATCTAAAATTGCCTAATGGCTACTGGACCGGGGGTCGCATTTCGCGGACTTCTTGAGACCGTATATTGCGTCCTCTAGAATTCTGCGCCCCTGGATCGTACCTCTAATACCACACCTTAATTATAGCCCTGGGTTTGCGGTCAGTCGAAGGTCCAAGATTATCAAACCCATTTAAATTGTAATCAAACCCATTGACCCGAAATCATAAATTCTATAACATATACCAGACTTATAGTCATATAAAACCGGCTACGAGCGAAATGAAACCCCGTATGGAGGTTACTGTGCTACAAGAATTAGAATTTTGAACGTAAATTATGATCATATGTATTAAGATGTCCATAAATAACTTTCGCAGAACGATTTTTTTGTTTTTCTATTAGTTTGGTTGTTGGAAATAAATGCTTGAATGAATGCGGACAAGAAACTTGATATTATACCTACCCAGAGGTTCTAGAAACGACCTTTCCTAATTCACTCAAGCAATTCTAATTCATGAGGCACATTATATTTTCTATAGTAGATTAAAAGGGAAAACTGCCTAACAACGTACCTATGTTTCAAACCGCGCTTGATCTAAAAACTTGAGATTCGGTACTATTTTCAATGTCATTAAAAAAAATATCGCTTATCTTATAGGTAAAACCTGTAAGAAAGCTTTATAAAATTTCCTAATTTTTATTACTATTGCATTGTTAATTTTAAAGCTATAAACCAAAAACCTTTCGCGCCGTCTTGACTCTTGAGCGGAAAAATAAAGCCAAAGCCCTTTTGAAATAGTAAAATGTATTGCAAGAAAAAAATGTTTGAAACACGATCTATTTCTAACAAAGTACCCTTGGAACTTGTGAGAACCTTAATCTCTCGTTAAATTCACGCAATTTAGAAACGAAATCCATTATGTACTTATTCACATAAATATTGGATCACGATTAAATACTGTTTAGTTAATATTCCTTCAACTCAATATGTAGGCAAAGCAGTGACTTATCAGAGTTACCTATATATTATTATTCAATCGAGTCCGACCATGCGATCTCAAACCATAAATGTTATCGTGCACAGCTCTAGAAAGGAGGCTGTGAATGGAGCCGCCACATGACGGGATGAGTCACACATGGCGTCATCTCCATAACATCCCATGGCGGCATCGCCAGACGGGTCCATACGGTGGCTAAACTCAGGACATTGGCATCCAATAACATCGTAAAGCAATACACACTACCTACCGTTGCTTGATTTTTAAAATCCAACTGTTTTTAAAAACCCATACTGCAATAATATCACACTATCACACTAATCACACTAATATTATAAAGGCGAAAGTTTGTGTGTATGTGTGTGTGTGTATGTTTGTTACTCCTTCACGCAAAAACCACAAGACGGATTTGTCTGAAAGGAATGGAGATAGATATATTGTGGATTAGCACATAGGCTACTTTTTATCCCGGAAAATCAAAGATCAATCCAACGGGATTTCGAAAAACCTAAAACCACGCGGGCGAAGTCGCGGGCATCGGCTATTTTATAAATACGAAATCGCGTCTGTCTGTCTGCTATTTTTTTACGGTCCCTAACCGTTTTTGCATCCCAGGGAAGGACATAACACTTCCTTCCTCCACTATGTCAATTTTGTGATACAAAATTGGAAAATTGACAAACTCTAGAAGAGAGACAAGACAGTTGCAGCGCTGAAGGAAGTAAATAGTAAAGTAATCTGCATCATTAATTATATTATGTTTATGATAGTAATAGACCGTATACATTATTAGAATAATAAACATAAAAAGTAATACAATGTAAGGTAAGGGCACGCCGTCTTTTACAGCACTATTTAAAAAATCTGAACAGATTTTATTAACTTTACGTAAGACTTGTATAGTGTTACATTTTATATTAATATTATAGGAGGCTTACATTATGCCTACATATTTAAGTTAAGACTAAAGAAGCATGCGTAATAATCATAAAAATAACTAGCCGATGCCCGCGACTTCACCCGCGTGGATTTAGGTTTTTCGAAATTCCGTGGGAACTCTTTGATTTTCCGGGATAAAAAGTAGCCTATGTGCTAATCCAGGATACTATCTATCTCCATTCCAAATTTCAGCCAAATCCGTCTGGTAGTTTTTACGTAAAAGAGTAACAAACATACACACACACACACACATACAAACTTTCGCCTTTATAATATTAGTGTGATAAACAGGAAAGTACCTAGTAGATTGTAGGTCAAGCAACGTTGAAAGATAAAGTGAAGCATCAGACATACATGTCAACAAAGTTTCGAATTAGAGAGATGCATTAATAAAATGAGTCATACTGTAAAACTTTATAATAATTACGCCGAAGCTTTTAGTTGATAAGATTCTTGTAGTAATAATCATCAATATGGTTAATGGATTATGGTTGATGCATTTACACATTACATTAATGACATTATTTTAAAAACTTTAGAGATAAATTCCTGGAAATGGAGCCTTGAAGTTTTAGCTAATCCCTTCTGAACAGTGTGCCAATAGTATAGTGGTAACTAGCTACGCTGAAACTCTTGATTAGTCTAAACCTAAGCCAATTTAGAATTTGTAGATATCTAAATAGTTGGAATTTTAAAAGATAACGCTTATCAGTTATCACTGGGCCCGCGCGTGAATCAAAAGATTTTTAGTTTCAGGTAATAATGAAGGTAAGGGTAAAGAAAATTACCTCGTTTAGACGACTCACGTAGAGGTAATAATGATTGAAATAAAATAACGATAGTGAAAGCATCCAACGAGCTTTTAAACAAATAAATGGCAGGTAAGGCACATTATCACAATTTTGAGAGGTGAAAGTTGTAGTAACAGCCGAATTTGGTTCAACACTGTTGTGACCCCATGTTTTTGTTTGTACAACGTGTTTTCACCTTTTATAGAGTCGCTATCCAATAAAAATGTTGGGGTTTGTGGTCGATTGATAAACAGGCTTTTTGTATTCACTAGCAACCCATCACTCGCTCATAAAAGAACACAGCTCTTCTATCAAAATGAGATTTGGCCGTGGTCTACCTCGCTGGCAAAGTGCGGATTGGCAGACTTCGCATGCCTTTGAAAAAATTATGAACAACTCTCATTCATACCTCACGGTGTTTTCCTTTACCGTTAAAGCACTGAAAACGCACATATTAACTCCGAGTAGTTCGCCCGCATTCAAACTAGGTACCTACATTATTATAATACCTAACTACTTACATATATTTAAATTATAACGAAATTTCGACCATGACAGCCTATCTCAAGCAATTTAATAAGACTGCCAGCCCTGGTGGGCCTCCTTCGAGAACATTATAGAGAACTCTCAGACACGCAGATTTCTCATTTCTTTTACCGTTAAAGTAATTCATATATTATATTAGCTTAAAACGCTCATACTCCAAAAAAGAGAGGATTTGTAAATATATTCTAGACTTAGTATAAAATCAATATGAACTCAAATATTGACAAAAGATATATTATGTAAGTTCTTATCGCAATAGATAAAAAAGTTACGAATGAATCAATATTAGGTATATTTTCAACGGTTATGATAAAGCGATATGCATAACGATTGATAACGGCTATGGAATTATGGATCTACATGTTATATTAGAGTATACGCTGCACTAGATAAAAAATAATAGGTTCGAATCCTGGATAATTAAATATTTCTGAAATTATTATACATTCTAAGCTAAACTAATTTTACCGGTCTTTTAGAAGTCTTTTAGATCGGTAAATTAATACTAGCATGCTTATTCAAATCTGTACAGTTGAAGATCATGCTAGTTTTAAGCATGCTATGAGTAATAAGCATGCTTTTAAGAGCATGTGTGTCAATAGCTTTGTAATAATATACTAAGCACGTTATGGTTTATGGTTAGGCGATACAATGAAGAACTCTTGTACGAGTAGGTATGTCAAACGGAAATCATAACAACGAAACGAAAATATCTGGCGTATACTAAACACAGAACTAACAAATCCTCCAGCATGGCGCTACCATAAAAGCTTACTTTACTAGGACTTTAACACTACTATTTGAAAACACATAAACAGTTTATACCTTCTACCTCTATCAGCATGGTATTTCCTATATTACCACGTAAAACCTATGTTGATTTTTTTCATAGAAAAATAATAAAATAGGATTACTTTTATGAGAAAAGCCTACATACTTGATGCCCGGATTTTAAATCGACCAGACCAATCGGCAATGTATGACGGCTAAACGGTGGCCGACACACCTTCAACTATTTATTGGCTACAATCCATTGTTGCAACAAAAATACCATAAATTCAGCCAATCACACAATTGAAATAAAATAGTCGTATTTTATTATAGAAAAAAATTACAATAAAACTTAAATATTGTACAGAAGCAGAAGCGTAACTTCACTTTGCGGAAATCCATGATAATCCGTTTAAAAAAGGCAAATCTGCAGCACACAGCCTGCCTTTTTCACCGGATTATTGCAAGCTAAGGTTTTCATTCCTTGAATAAAACTTAAAGCTAGCCTTAAGTTTTATCAATTCAAATCATAATCATCAATAACAATTATTATAATTGAAATTGTAATAATTATTACATCAATCATTATCATTAATAACTATTGCAACTGAAATTGTAATAATTATTGATTCAGCTTTTCCGGAATCGACCAGCTCTAGCTGGATAAATAGAAACATGCTCGCCAATTTCAAATTCACCCTTAGGAATTAAATAAAAGCTTTAAAGAATGGGAAAGTCCGGAATAACTGAAAGTCGGGATATCGGGCACCCTATTGTAGCCGTAAATGAATTCCTCAGCGGGAGCGCTGTAAGCAAACGAAGCAATGTAAACAAGACTAGTATGCGTACTATCCGTTGCCTACTATAAATAGGTGCATTGCACTCGATAATCAACAATACAAACACACGAGTAACGTGCTTAGGCTATTGGAAGGAAGACTTTTTGTTGGAAATATTACTCTGAGTGAATGATTGACACACAACACAATTTTACAAATGATGGCTTAGTTTATAAACTAGTTGAGCCCACCCTTCGATCATAGATTTATAGACTAGTCTGTGAGCCCACCTATTCCATAGTCAAAATATTATATATTTAATGTACAGAAATCGTCCGGTTACAGTTTTATTATGAGTAGGTATAGATGTCTAAGCTTTTGTCACTGATTTATGACGAGTGCGTTATGGTTAGTACATAATAATAATTCTTTAGCCCTTTTTGTCAATTTTACATTCTGAACTTTTTTTCAGTTCTGCTGGCAAGTGATGGTGGAGCGCGTTTGCTTAGAAGATTCACTCTTATGAGTGGAGAGGAAAAAATAATAATTTATAACACTGTATCTATCTACTATTTATACATTAGATTTCTTATTTCTCATTTAAAGAAAGCTTTCTAGCAAAAGCTTCCTCCAGGAAGACCCAGTTCATGTGATAATTCTGTTTTTGATCCTGAATATTCAAGCTGTTGCCCTCAGGTCATCTTCCCATCGTAATCAAACCCTCCTACTTATAACTCCACATCTAGTCCACATCCACTTCGTCAGGGTAGTCGTCAAAATTGTAATAATGAAATTCTTGTAGCTTCTAATCTACACTATACGCCCATTCATAGCATATTTTCATACCTATTGAATTGTTCTCGTCGACAAAATGAAATAACTGCATTGAAACCTTTCATTAGGACAAGCTTGAAGCCGTTAATGCATTCTATTCTATTGTTAATTCGTGACACCTAAATTATGCATCGGATTGAATGTCGAAACTCTACTGTGATAGATAGGAATATTATAGTTATTAGGGCGCCTGTGCTTAGGGTTTCCAATTTTTTTTTAAAGTAATAGCCTACATTTGATTTTAGTGAGGAGTACCTAAATAAAAAGTGAGTAGGTATTTACATAACAGACATACATATAAAAAGAGGAACAGATAGAGCCGGTCAGCTGGCTGGCTCATGTGGTATGACTGGCAATGGCATACGGGTGGGGTTTGAACCGCCGACCTTTCGGAATTCAGTCCGCTCTTCAACCGTTGAGCTATCGAGGCTCGGCATATAGGATACAAGATAATGCCCGCGACTTCATCGGCGTGGATGTAGATTTTCCTTAAGAATATGATTTTCCGGAACAAAAAGTAGCCTATGCAAGCTCTCTCTGTACCAAATATCGTCAAAATCAGTTAAACTGATGGGCCATGACACTACACAGACAGACAGACACTGTTAATATGGATGCATTAATGGATTCCATGTCTGTTCTGTAAAAAAATCGCCTTTGTTCTAACCTAGCTTCTAGTTTGTAGGGGTTAATTGAATAACCGTCAAAGGCAGGAAATTGCATTTATTAGTTCTAATAAGGACACAAACGACTCTAACCAGCGCTCTATTGTTAATTCGTGACACCTAGATTATGAGTGTCTGTATGGAGAACTGTGTCGCAACTATAAAGTTCATTCATTGTACCTTAGGGAGGACATTCTGTTTCACAATCTATCGATCTGTCTATCTAATTAGCATGTACCAATAGCTATGGTAATAATGCTAATTACTTTCAAAAAAGTTGTTAATTTATGTTTTAAAATTATTAAAATCTTGAAAATAATAAAAGATTATTGGAGCTGTTAATAAATAATACGCCTGCGTATTTACAAGCCATTTTGCGTTAGTATCAAAATAAAGAATTAATCCAATTTTTAATATCACGTAGATAGTTTTCTTTTTATTTTATTTTATTTTGTTTAGATACCATTAAATCTTTGGATTCTATCACTAGCATTTCGCCAACATTTTTGCAAATATTTTGTAAGAACTTTATTTTCCATTAAGTTTCCATAAATAAAAGGGTGTTCTAAATTTAAATAATTTTTTGAGAGAAATAAAGAGAGATAGGCATGTAATTCCAATTTTGGTCATCTTAAATCTAGGCTAAATTAAAAATTAACGTGTAAGGAAATAAAAAAGTTACAACAGTACCTAATTATAATGTTTTGTTAACATTTCAAAATATTTTTAGGAATCTTAAATTGCTTGAGGTGCTTAAAACTGTTCCTAATTAGCGTAAGTACAGCTGGTATACAATGCAAAGGACCAGTTTTCAGCGCAAATTAGCAAAAATCTAAATGCCAGCGGCATGCATCGTACACTCACCTCGTGGTACACCGACGTCATTTCGGAAGGTCACTAAAATATCCGTACGAATCCACAACCTATGCACACATTTCACAATAAAAAATAACCGTCAAATTTTAATAGAGTCTATTTAAAAAAAAATATAAATGTCAGCTGTCAAGTTTGAAGTTTGCCGCCAAACGCGCGCGCGTAAATAAAAGGCGAAGGTTTTGATATTCAGCCAGCGCGTGTGACACGTTCAGAGTTTAGAACCGACACTGAGCGGCGCGCCATGGGCTATGGCGGAGAGCGGTTGAATGGGTGAAGCTCAAACGTGCTCAATGAAGCATTCGAGTTCGGAGGTCAGCGGTCGTCCTGACCCCCGTGGTGTTCGATTCAAATTTCTCTACCCTATAAACCTACAACGGATATTGTTGTACAAGTTTTTTTTTTAATTTTTTTTAATTACTTTTTTTTTCTCTCTCGTCTGGCTTTACAAAGATTAGCCAATGTCAAGTTTGTAGTTATTTGTAACAAGTTAGGGAAACTATACAAGTATGGATCCCGTCTGTGCTGGCGCTCGCCGACATACGCACGGCACCCCCTTAGAGCGCTTTCCAGTCAGTTTTAACAAAAAAAAAAAAAAAACACTCCAAAAAGGCAGAGCATGCCTGCCAGCTAACACCAACACAGACGAAAACTTTTATTACTTTTGATCATCAATTATTAATTAATATTTAATGTACCTATAGCACTGGTTTGCATAAGAACATCCTAAGGACATTTTTACTAAAAAGTTACATTATTTCTAAGTGACTGCAGCATCTTCACTTTTTTCTCCTGTTTGGTGTGAGTGCAGTCAAGCGCAAGCCTATTTACGACGTATGTAGTTACGACTAAATTTTTTCGTGTTATACAAAACTTTAAGCTCTCGTCCTGAAAGTTTATTTATGACTAGCTTTTAACTGCAATATCCTTGGCGTCAATTTAGGTTTTACAAAAATCCCTTACGGTTTTCCCGGAAAATCAAAGAGTTCTCATTGCATCATTCTGTCATGCATAATCAAAGACTAGAAAAGAGCAACCGCCGAGTTTCTTGCTGGTTGGTAGGAAAGGCATTCCGAACCAGTGGTAGATTATTTTTACGATTCAAAAGAACTTGTAAAAGTTTAATTGAATAAAAATATTTTGAATTTGAATTTAAATTTGAAAGAGTAAGAAACTAAAAAATAATTCGATGTTAGTAGGCAATAAATTCATGAAACAGGACTTATCAGTATTTGCAATTGATAGAAATCAAAGAACTAACATTTACTGCAAATTGAAATTTCACAGTTACCTACACTACAGTTTTGTGAAAGAACTGGAAATATAAGTCTAGTCTAGAATCTAGATATATGTAGTAATTGGCGTATAATACGTCTGGGAATCGATCTCCGGAGTGCAAAATATCCTAAAAAAGAATATATCAATGGTTCAGACAAATAATTACGGTCCAAGAATCTTATTCCCACGGCTCCTTGACTTTTGCGCGAAGCGTTTAAAAGTTTGATTGACTCGTTCGTCGACAGCCAGTTACTGTTACCAATTACGGAAACTAATTAGTGGAACTGCACGCGAATAAAACGAGTGGCGAGCAACTGATCAAATATTTTACTTTTTTTTCTCTTGTCCAGTTTTGTAGTAGGTATTTTCCTCACTTGAGAAAAATGTAAGCGAGCAACTTTGGCGAGCACTTACAACAGTTTTTGATTTTTATCTGATTTTTTTAATATCTATGGCAAAGATCTATAAAAATCATTTTTTTATGTTGTTAAGTATTAAAATTTGAAACTTTATGAATTTAAAAATTAAATAATAATATTGTAATTTAAAAAAATATCATATTTTTATATTTATGGAAGCCCAAAGAAAATATTTTTCTGAGATCTCTAATTTTACATTGCTGTTTTGAATTTGGAATATTCGTGGATGGTTTTTAAAAATACTTTCGCTACATGAGTACGAAACCCTGTAAAGGTACGAAGCTACTAAGTATTTTAGATAATACATATGTACCTACCTACGTAAGTCAATAAAAAAAAACAATTTTTATTACTAATAAATCTTAATAAATCATGCTTATCGGACGCTCCCATAAAATAATAAATAACTTCCTTTTTATTTTAATAAAATTACTATAAAACATAAAACAGGTTTTAATAATGTCGCAAATCATTTTCAATTAGTGCAAAAACGATTGCCTCTATCATTTTATAGCTTTTTTACGGACAGGTGTGTCTTTGCGAATGTTTGTCGTTGTAAATTAAATCAATAAAAGCTAAGAAAGCTTCCTATCCATAACTTTTAACTCTAATTAATAGATTTACGAATACAATTTCCTTAGTCGGACTATATTTCTAACGTGAAAAAATCGTGATAAAGTAGGTATAATGATTTCTATCGAATTTATCTACCTGTTATCACATATTAATTTTATAAGCGATAACATCTAAAGTGACTCTAAAGATCAATGTTAATTTAATAAACGTTAAAATGATTTAATTTTATATGTAATTTATATTTAGATGATGCTCTTTCACGTGAATTTAGATTTTTTTATTTCATGGCAATTCTTTAATTTTTTAATTTCTATCTCTGTTTGGTACAGTCCTTTCGTCAAAATCGGTTAAGTGGATGGGCCTGAACCGATATTGACTAAAGGTATAACGTACTTTGGATACTTTTTACCCAGTATACATACTTAGTCAATACGTCAGAGTCCTGATAGAGCTAGTATAGCCCTGGAAAAAACTAAATCATGTTTGTAGCATTATGATCAACCTATCGCTCAGTATGGAAACGGTTTAAGTCATAGTCCACCATGCTGGAATCCTTTAAAAAAATATTAGCCAGGTTTATCAAGATGACTAATATTCCATTTCCACTAAGCGTACAGCTAGTGCGAGGAATAGGTACGACAAATAGTGCAACGGGTGAGGATTGAACCGGCGAGTTTCGAATTTTAGTCCACTCCTTTAACCATTGAGCTATTGAGGCTTTAAGAACATTACAGAGAAAGCATGCACGATGTTTTCCGTCACCATTATATTCAATTGCTTAAAACGCACAACTCCGAAAACCTTTAACTTTTCATGCGTGTCTGGAATCGAATTTCCGACCTCCCAATAGGAGGCGGACGTCTTGATCACTAGGCTATCACAGCTGTATATGCATAGTAAGCTCCTATTAACAAATCTTTTGGGAGGTGCTAGGGGCGTTCCGTTATTGCAAAAGAAGTTGCACAGTTGTGTACCGAGTTACGCTTGCCATTGTCCCGGGGTTTAATAGAGCACAGCCTTCGCAAGACGCAACTCGCAACACAGACAGATCGGTTACAGACAAAGGTAGTTACAAAGTACCTATTACAAAATATCGCTTCTGAGTGTGGAGATGTACCGACATGATGTTGGTCATAAAATTCTTATAACTATAGGTACCTACCATAGGTCTATGTATGTATTTTCATAAATCATTGCAGAAAAGTTACTCACAGATTTCGTAACAGTTAGATCTTGACTAAGGAAATGAAGCAATAAAATTCATAAACGAAATAGGGCCATGGATAGTTCACTCTGCCATGGATCACACATCACAACCGAAACTATAACTATAAAATTAAAAAATCTATCTGTAATCTGTCGATAGGTTATGTACTAGCGACATTGTTATTAGTCAAAAATTGTATTGTCTTTGAAAAATAACAGGTTACTAAGTAACTTATCGACAGATTAGATTGATTTTATTATTATTTACTGATTTTGGCCGATAGTAAGATTGTTTTACTGTTCAGGAAAGAAAAGCTATGGCGTATTAGCCTTCAATTCAAATTGGGAGGTTTGAATTTAGCCTTTTTGTTTTCTCCATGCCATGTAGCAATGAGAAATATAAAGATGTGAATAGTATTATACAAAATTCAAAATATTTATATTATTATATCTGTTGGAATAAGATACAGAGAGCTGGATCAAAGTAGATCCGAACTTAGAATCTTTTACGCCAAAGGTTACATAGACCATAAACAAAACAATTCTAACACAAATCTATTTATAAGCATGTCAACAATTAAGGAGCTAATTATTATTATTATACTGGCAAAAACCTACATACCTACCATTATTCTTCAATCATTAAGTGTATGACCACAGTATGAATAAATATATTACAGTAGCGCAACACTTGTTTATTTTTATACGTGATATTATGTAGGATATTCAAGTCTGGTGCAGTGCCTTTAAGGATTATGTGGGTAGTATAAAACTGTGTAGTGACGAGTGCCAAGGACATGGCAAGGCCGCACATTTAATTATATAGGTTTTGGCAATGTGAAATAGTTTTGTGCAGGTCTGTGCATTGAAGTGAGTAAACGAAGTCTACTGCCGCTTGCGCAGGTTATAGACTAAGAAATAAAAATGTAAAAATAAAATACACAAGCCCGACTGAGTATAACTACTGTTTTTGTATTTTTGTATCATACGCAGTTGTACGCAGTATACCTCTGACGGTTCTAAGCCATGCTCTGTGCTATCAGTTGGCCAACTGTATGATAGTTAAACGGCAGCAATACGCAAGGAGACAAAAACAGGCTTGGATTGTATCGATGCGGAGTATCCATCGCTTTCCCACGACAATCGGCGACTCCTACGTGCTCGCAAGTTACAACAAACGTGGGAAAAAACACAAAGGCGGCCCGCTATAGTTTATTGCCAATGTCACTAGATATATTAATTCTATGGAAGAATGTTTATTAACGAGGTGAATCTATCCATTTATAACTCTTTGCCCGGCAGGAAATATTGTACATCGAACTTTAAAAAGAGATAACGGTTTCGTAGAGCGTTGTCTCGGTCGTTGAGACCGACGAAACGTCACTGAGGTATGAGGGATAGAGACAACGCTCTACGAAGCCGAAATCTCTTTCTAAAGTTCGATGTACTTTCCTGTCGGGCACTATACAGGTTGCTTCTTCATGACAGCAGCTTTTGATTAACTTCTTTATCTGGTGGGAGGCTGCGGTCGTGGCTAGTTACCACTCTACCGGCAAAGCCGTGCCGCCTAGCGATTTAGCGCTCGGGTACGATGCCGTGTTCAAACCGCTATGGGATATGGGTATAAAAAACTGCCCTACAAGGGGTAAGTTAGTCCCCTACCATCTTAGACTGCATCATCACTTACCACCAGGTGAGTCGCAGTCATGGGCTAACTTGCAATGAATATTTCGTTCAATATCTCGTTCTTACAAAGTTATTACACGGAGTCATATTGACAAAGATGGCCGATGCAATTCTAAGTGCAATGATAAAAGTAATGAATGGTCGGTGCGTCGAGCAATTTGTCTGATTGTGGGGGAAGATAACCAATAAATGTTGTGTGCGCAAATTGGTATCAAGCCCCATTTGTCCTTGGGCCAGTATCTGGGGAAATAGATGCTCTCTCAGAAATAATCGTTGTATGAATGCGTCCCCCCTCTATACTTATATTATAAACTATACCTACCTATCTGCTATAGATACCTATGAATCATCATGAGGTAAAGTTTGTAAGTTTGGATGTACGGCGTAATCTCCGGAACTATAGATTCGATTCTGAAAATTCTTTCACTGATAGGTAATTACATTTTTTCCAAATGCTATAGGCTATAAATTATATAACGCAGATGAAGTCACGGCTAAAAGTAACCTTGTTATTTTTTTTTTAATAAATTATTATTGGATGATGCTCGCAACTTGATTTAGATACCTATTTAAAAAATCCGTGGAAACTCTTTGACTTTTCGGAATAAAAGTAGCCCATGTCCGTCTCCGGTACACAAGCTATCTTTGTAGCAAACGTCAAGATCAGCGATTGATTGAGCAGTGAAATAGAAAAAACACACACACACACTTTCGCATAATATAATGTTAGTATGAAAGTACCTATCGATTCTGTGATAAGTACTTACAATATGGTAGTACTCGTAAATGCAAATTAAGTACAGTTTACATGCAAATAGGTTGCACGGCCTGAGTTTTCCTTACCATTGTGTTGGCTGATCGATCGATGTTAGATCGATACGATAGCAAGATAAAGCTGCATCAATGGGAATTTAAATAAAGAAAGTTAACTAACATATTACACTAACTTATTGACAATATAGACGAGGTAAACTATTATTATTTGATGTCGAACGAAACCTATTAGGTACAACTATCCCTATTATAATAATTACAATCTATAATAATCCGACAAAATTAAACAAACAAAAATCTCATCTTCGGTAATGTTCCGGGAAAACTGGATTTTCGTATGAACGTGAAAAATTATCACGTCATCTTTCAAAATATGATTAGTTGACTGTACACATCTCCCCTCCGCTCCGCTTTGGTGGAAACCGGGCCTTAGACATGGGACGAAAAGAAAGTTCGATACCAAATTACACATTGATGCGAAATATGTTTGACTTCAATCTTACTATAAAAGTATTAAAACGGCGATAAGCTTTGAAAGACCACAAAAGCTTTCGTGACCATATGTTAAGCACACAATAAATGCTTACAATCGTTAACGTACAGAGAGATAACTTCAAGTTAGAGCGGCTCAGAAATATATTAAAATTTTTGATGTTATGCAGTTCAAGTCACTCACTTTCTATGCTCGTATTGCTCATTGTTGAGGGTAGTGAACCCCTTCTATTACTTACGCAATGGTAAGGGGTTCTGATTTTTTGGAATAATAATAATTCGGAGACTGTAAGATCCTATTATAAGAGTAGGTAAGACTTAGGTTTAACAATAATTTATAGTCAGATATTAGTGGAACCGACAGCTTAACGTATTTACCGTGGCACGGGGAAAACATAAAGGTCAAAATTCGGACCTCCAATTACCAACTTGAGACATAAATACTACTGGACTGAAAATTTGAGTTGGCTATAAAATGAAAAGTCCTGCCTCACTAACTGAAAGTCATCAACGGTCAGGGAACTTGGGAATAGAAAACTATTTCATACAGATTCCATTTATAATGTAGACACGATATAAGGCTGGATTTATCGAAATTAATTGCCAAGGAATATGGAATAAAGAAGATTCTTATTTTTGCCGAGCGATGGCGCTTTTCTGTTAAGTAATAATTATCTTAAATATCTTTGTTGGCATACATAAACAAACCAACTTTGCCATACAATAAAATCCATTAGCACTCTTAGGATCCTCGGAGCGGGAATCACTAGAAAGTTGTCATAAAAACCGGATTAAACGCACGAAGTTTGCTGAAACCATTGATATCAGAATGCCAAGGATATGCAGTGCCGAAATGTAACTGTTAAAAGTGTTTCCTGATTAAAATGGTTTGAAACACAAGAGTTCCTAAGGTTAGGTGGATTGAACTAAAGACCCTATGGAGTTAGTTTTAACTCTTGCACTCCTAGCTCCTTTCCCAATTATCCTCTGACTGCAGCCACTGGAAAAGTATACTTACCGAGGGTCCTCTTTCTTTTAAACTTAACAATAACATATACTTAAGTTTTAATCAAGCTAACACAAAAAAGAAATTACAAAATTTTTGTTTCACGGCAGACGTGATTTATTTTTTAAAATTAACGTGTGTTTTTATGTATTGTATCAATAAAAGTTAGGGTGAAATTATAGACAGAATTAGACAGATTTGTGTCCACGATTTCTATGTTCTACGGACTAGACGAGTCAATCTGAACACAATTGTTTACGGGCTACGCTTTTGCTTATAACTTGATGTCAATTTTGACAGCTGCATAGAGTACGATTTTTGTTCCCAATGCCCCATCTAGCGCGTATAGTTTATGGAAATCATTGCGTGGCTCCATTATAGAAATAGCTCATGCTAGAGTCTAGCTAGACCATGCCGCTGGGTCCCGTTTGGACCCAAAACTGTCACATGTTTCCACGGGTTACATTGCGTTGAGCCTCACTTAATTTTTTTTCCTATGCATCTTTGTTTTGTATATCAGTGGCCGAAACCCTAAAATTTCGTCCACGTGAGAATCTGTACTTGTAATCACGTAAGGTGAGTACCGAAAAAAATTTTTTTTTGTAATCAGATTAGCGGCTTTAGGTTGATGACTTGACCACTTTTTTGGTAGCCCCTGTAAGATTTCACTAACATGAAAAGTTATTGATCATTGAACTAAAAAATGCAAATTATTAGCTTACAGAGAATACGCAAAAAATAAAGTGAAGTTAAGGTGAGGTGTGGCCTAACGGCCGAAATTAAAATGATTATAATCCATCTATCCGTCTATCTGTCGATAGCATCGATATATTGACAACCTCCCTAGTAGTAGGCGTTGTGGTCTTAATAGAGAGAGGTTCCGGGTTCCATTTCCGGCAGGGATTTGGAATTTTATAATTTGTAAATCTCTGGTATGGTCTGGTGGGAGGCTTCGGCCGTGGCTAGTTACTACCCTACCGACAAAGCCGTGCCGCCAAGCGATTTAGCGTTCTGGTACGATGCCGTGTAGAAATCAAGGGGGGTATGGGTTTATTATAAAACTACCATACCCCTTCCAGGTTAGCCCGCTTCCATCTAAAACGGAATGATTTCTTTCAGAGTGTATATTTTTCAAGTTTCCAACACAGAAATCATAGAATCGTGGTTCTAGTTTGTCTTGCGTAAAAATATCGTTCTTGACTCATAAGTTTGTACTTATCGAATATTTGTAGATACAAAAGCAGAGTACCTATCATCATAACGCAATCTATACTAATAAATAAAATTGGAGTGTCTGTCTGTAATTTCAAAATAACCACCTCATATTAAGCTCATAGGGTTATTTGAACGATACCATAACTGAATCACACGTTTTTAAAATTTTTGTCTGTCTGCCTGTCTGTCTGTCTGTCTGTCTGTCTGTCTGTCTGTCTGTTTGAAAAGGCTAACGGCTGAACCGATTTTGACGGGACTTTCACAGGCAAGTAGAGGATTGACAAGGGCGTAACATAGGCTACTTTTTTAACCGACTTTCAAAAAGGGAGTTGTGTTTTTCTACGTATGTACACCGAAATCTCCAAGATTTCTGAACCGATTTGCGTCATTTCTTTTTTAATCGATAGAGAAACTTTGCGACATTGTTTCATAAAAAATTTGGATTCCAACTCCGCATCCTGATGCTGCAGGGGATCTGACCAATCCATGCGGGCGAAGCTGCGGGCATCAGCTAGTATGAAAATAACAATAGATGGACATTGCGATATATCTAAACAAAATAGACAATTACTTCTAATGAAATAATAAACAAGACGAACATCGTGGCCTACTTACAATAGGATATTATGTTACGTCTAAAGTTCAAGTTCGTTCTCATATTACTTCCATCGATACAGTCGGTTCATATTACGACTTAGCTCAATGCGCAGCTAAATTGAAACGGATGAAGAAATACTACTTATTCGTCCATACCATACCACCATACCATACCATACCATACCGTACCATAGTCGACTCATTTTTTAAGTTGGAAGAATTCGCTAATTTTTACATTATTTTGGTAGCAACGGCGACAAGAAAACTTTACTTTCCTTAAATTAGTTATAATTAGTTATAGGTAAGATTTTTATAAAAAAGTTTTTTTGCAATAATAAATTAATTATTATGAACTGTATAATCTATTCTTTTAACTGACACTTTCTGCGACTTTTAAGTAGTAACTGTTCACCAATTTCCAGTTGCTCGTGTACTTGAACTACACATTTTTAGGGTTCCGTAACTCAAAAGGAAAAATGGAACCCTTATAAGTAGGATCACTTTCTGTCTGTGCGTCTTCACGACGTTGTCGTGTCTGTCAAGAAAACCTACGGTACTTCCCGTTGACCTAGAATCATGTTTGGTAGGTACTAGGTCACATAGCACAAGTAAAGGAAAAAATCCGAAAACTGTGAATTTGTGGTTACATCACAAAAAAAAAATGACGTTCATGTACATTCTGAAACAGATTTTTATTTATGTTTATGCATAATAATTTTAGATTTATCATGCAAAATGACGGAAAAATACCCGAGTACGGAACCTCGGTGCGCAAGTCTGACTCGCACTTGGCCGATTTTTTCAATTCTTCACGAAAACACGTCCAAAGATCACTAGTCCAACTAGAAACGGCAACGGATCGTGACAATCGAGCGGACACGGTAACAACTCTTCGGCTAGTTTATTGTTTGGCGTATCTTCTTATTTTGGTTTACAAGGTTGGCTTGGAATTAGACACGGGTAATTTTCCTATAACATGCAGATCGTGGTCATCTTCAAAACATCATTACTTTTGTAAATTATTCTAATTGGATAATTTTGTGGAGTGCTTTGGACAATTTAGCATAATCTCAATGTCACGAATTCAGTTGGATTACGATCTTGTGCCTCTGATACTACACATAAATCAACTGAGAAATAGATTTGCCTGAAATCATATCATAATATTATAAAAGCTAAAGTGTTTGTTTGATTAACGTAACGGCGTGATTTTCGCATGGGGATAGTTAAATACCTGGATAATAACATGGGCTACCTACTTTGTGGACTAGAAAATCAAAGAGTTCCTACGGAATTTTTAAAAACCTAAATCCACGCGGATGAAGTTGATAGTAATAAGTTATACCTATTAGAAATGTTAGTTTCATTATATAAATTTCTTGCAAGGATTTATTATGGTTTTAAAAATAAAAGGCGGGCTTATTCCATGCACCACGGGAGGCTATAGGTACATAATGGAAGTTGAAAAAAATCTACGTATTCTTAACTAACTTTAATTATACCAATTCATTACTCCAAAGATGGAATGAACCATAAATTGCAGACACTGGATGAAAAATAAGCATTCCCATATAACAAAGAAAGCATGGGAATACAACATCAGATAGCATCGTATTTAATATTCGACGGTAAAAGCTACCATTTGTGAATAAAAAATCGCCAACTATTTTCTTCCTTGCCTTTGTTCTCCTGATTGTATCAAAAAGTAAGTCAAACTTTGTTGTTAGATTTATATGTATTGTTTTCTGTAGCACCAAATACTTAATAGGAATTGAATATTTAAAACCACGTGTGAAAATTTTTACCCTCTAATCTAAATTTTAAAATACTAGCTAAGTACTTATTTATGTCAGTGGTAGATGTTTTTAC
This sequence comes from Maniola jurtina, assembly GCF_905333055.1. Classification (NCBI taxonomy): domain Eukaryota; kingdom Metazoa; phylum Arthropoda; class Insecta; order Lepidoptera; family Nymphalidae; genus Maniola; species Maniola jurtina. Next base: position 11,910,607 of record NC_060040.1, read on the forward strand.
GGTTCAAATACTCGTAAAAGGTTAACTGAATAAAAAAAAATCTAAAAAAATTTATTTATATTCAAACCATACATTACTAACTCAAATTAGCACTATATAGTTAAAAACTTGAAAATGTTATAATCTTTAGGAAGAGTACCTACACGTATTTTAGAGTTTACACCTATTTTTCAATGAATATTAATCATCATATTATCAAGAATCCCCTTTCCCACCCGAACAACGCGAATGTTTGTTCTGGGAATGTAGGAGTCTAATGGGCGAATTTTTTTCGATGGCATACAGTGCGTTTAAGCAATTAAAATTTCACTTGCTTTAACGATAAAGGAAAACATCACAATCAAACCTACATTCCTAAGAGTTGTCTATAATGTCCTCAAATGTGTATGAATTGTTTACAATGAACGCGCATTTTGCTATCGAAGACATTAGACAATACACACGCGGTCCGTATTCATGCGCGCGCGCAGAGTTACACGGAAGTGCAGGCGTCGCAGAGGTTCAAGTTCATTTCCTTCGCGCGGCTATACAGACAATGGAAAGAGCACGATTACTTAGCTCTGCGGCTGGCTTTTGTAAGCGGACTATGAACTACAATGTAACGGGTGCAATTGGACCGAACAGGTTTTTCAAATTACAGTCCCTAATAGTTAAAAGCTATTGAATTTATTCATGTTGCAAAGCATTAACCTAATCAAGACGTTAAACTCTCGTAAAAAGTTATCTAGTACACCACCTCATTATCCATACTTACTTAATATTATAAATGTCAAAGTGTGTCTGTCTGTCTATCTGTCCGATAGCTTTTCACGGCTCATCTGTTTAACCGATTTAATGATACAGCTCGCATTACACGGAGCGACATAATATCGGCGGGATTTACAAAAAAAAACTTAACGCCGAGGAAGTCGCGGACATCATCGTTAAGTAAATACAGAGATAGCTTGCATACCGGAGACGGATACATACTAAGTATTTTTATCCCGAAAAATCAAAGGGTTCCCAGGAGATTCTTTGAGTAAATGATATCTCCGTCCAGTAGTGGAACGTTTACCGTTAAGACTATGACGACGACGAAGAAAGAACGAAAGCCATAATTTTTTTTATTAAGTTCGGTCACATCCAGTATCCTTACATCATTGCGCTAAGTGCAGACAATACTCATTGTTAAGCTTTTTACACACGTGCCTGAATTTATGTTTGCAATTATTGTTAGTAATATTTTACAAGAAGCGTGTAAAGGTCGTGAAACATGCTTTCAATCCATACTTCCATACTAATATTATAAATGCGAAAGTGTGTCTGTCTGTCTGTCTGTCTGTCTGCTACGTTTTCACGGCCCAACCGCTGAACCGATTTTAATGAAATTTGGTACAGACTTTGTATACATCCTAGGGAAGGACATAGGCTACTTTTTATCCCGGAAAATCAAAGAGTTCCTACGGGATTTAAAAAAATCGAAATCCACGCGGGCGAAGCCGCGGGCATCATCTAGTAGTCAATAATGTACAAGCTCGACGAGCTAGCAATGTCAGGAGGGTGAAGGGTGAACTAGAGTTAGGGAGGTCTCGGCTTGATTCTGAATCGACGATACGTCAAATATTGATTAATACGTGAAATCAAAAAAAAAATAGGGTTAGATTAGGGCTTGTAGGTACTAACATTTGACGCCAGGCCTGCCAGTGACGTGAAGTCTCGACGATTTGTTACAAGTTCCCTAACTGAACTGTGGCAATACACTTGCGTTCACTTATTCGATTTTGCTTGTACAATAACAATATGGAACGATAGCGTTAATTTTCATTTAAAGCCTTTTATGCCATGGAGACCAAATAACAAACCTATTATCATGAGGACTTAAAGAATTTGTCTAAAACTACAATGTGACAACCTTGCAAACAGCTGATCACGGAAATGAAATCGTAAAAAAAAAATTGTGAACTCGATGCAACGTTTGAACGTTTTTCAAATACCAGGGACAAAGAAACTATGGCATTAACTTTTTGGTATTACCTGGTACTACATACCTAGTACCTACCTCATTTATTTTGTGATGTTGTAATAATATAACTTACAAACATGCTATTTATATAAACATTTTAATTCATTTGAGAGACCTAGAGAAAATGTATAGTCTGATCAGACTTGTACAAACTAGGGTCAAACAAGATTAGCTAAAGCATCTTTAGAAGATACTTTAGCTAATCTTGTTACATGGGAGATTGCCTTAATAGGTATTAATCTCTATGGGAATTTCAATTTCCCATAAACGGTATTTTTACGCTCAAATCTTTATCTATAGGAATTTAGGCGTGAAAATGGCTGTTTGCACGCTCGATTTGACGTCACTTTTTTATAGAAATACCGCGTTTTTTGAAAACGGCTTCTGTCGCTTTCTAGTTAACCACCATAGGATAATTTCCGTACAAGGTGGGATTCTTTTTTTTTAGGTAATAACTTATTTTGAGCTTTTTTCTTTCTCTTTAGTGAAAAATATAGAACTAAGAAGTAGGTATAGAATTCAGTGTGTCACTAATGTTCCTATTTTCTTACATATTGCAGACAAGTATACATAATAGAGAGAGAACCCGCAGAAGCCGGACCTTCGTTATTTTATAAAAGCTGAAAGTTTCTCTGTGTAAGTATTACCCCCAACAGGGAAGAACGATCCGCGACTATGAAGTTTGGATCATGGTGGCTTTGGCAGATAACACGTAACAAAGGTGTAAAAAATCTTACGTCAAAGTATAAATTCTAATTTCTAGTACCGAAGGAAGTATAAAAAAATAGACTTTATAATTTGAAGTAAAAAAAATTACACCTTTGTCACCTTTGTGTTTGGTTACCTGCCAAAGCCACCGTGATTCAAATTTCATAGACGCAGACCGTTCCTTCCTGTGTTGGGGACAATACGCAAATAAACTTTCAGCTTTTATAAAATAACGAAGGTCTGGCCCTCGTGGGCTCTTAGTACATAGCATATCTGTTATCTCTTTATAATTCTGTCTGAAATATACCTACATCAATTTGTATAATAGAGTAAGGAAACCTTCACTAGGAAGCAAGCTGACCGACTTACAACCCGTTATGTTGTTCCGAACTCCAAACAATTGTATACTGAACGCGTCTCAATCACCAAGACATCGAGCAACGCGCCTAGGAGTAGACATCAAACTCAAAATCATTTATTCAAATCTCAGAAATCCGGCGCTACGAACGTAACAAATAAAATAAAACGTCAACTGACACACTTTTCAAATTTTTTTGGGATCAAGTGATCTGTAGGTCGATTTCGGAAAACCTGCATCAATCATTATTATAATCGTAATTGATGTGATTTTCTGATCCTTATTGCAATAAAGTATTGTAGCCAATTATATTATTAGTGAGCGAGCATCAACCAATACGAGATGATAGTGATCGTCACACTGTAGCTGTCATTTCACCGTAATCGAGCCCATAATATTATTGTCATCCATACTAATATTATAAATGCAAAAGTGTGTCTGTCTGTCTGTCTATCTGTCTGTCTGTCTCTCTGCTACCTTTTCACAGCCCAACAGTTTAACCGATTTTGACGAAAGGTACAGAGTTAGCTTATATACCGGGGATTGACGTAGGCTACTTTTTATCCCAGAAAATCAAAGAGTTCCCACGGGATTCCTGAATACCCATCCGCTAAAACGATTTGCGTGAAATTTGGAACCGAGGTAGCTTGCGTCTCTGCAATTGACGTAGACAACTTTTTATTCGGAAAATCAAAAAGATCCCATGGGATCTCTAAATACCGAAATCCACGCGGATGAAGTCGCGGGCATCCTCTAGTTGTTTATAATTTTTTAGGTCTCTCTCATGCCCGTTCAGCTTTTTGACTAAAGCTTTTCCATAGACATACGAATTTAGCTTTTCAGACAGTCATATCGTGTGATCGAATGTCGTCTATTGCCTTTATGTTGTTTATTTGCTATTCTATGTTGTTTGTGGCGCTTTCAGATTATTGTTTGGTTTGATTGTGAGATAGTTGTGAACTTTTGAGTCTTAGATGCATTTCTTAACTTTTCATCATGTTATCTTTTCGACTTTATTTGTATCTATTATTGAAACGTTAGCTTTAGCGTAAACATAAGTACCCAAGTACGATCAATCCATCCATACTAATATTATAAATGCGAAAGTGTGTCTGTCTGTCTGCTACCTTTTCACGGCCCAACAGCTTAACCGATTTTGACGAAATTTGGTACAGAGTTAGCTTATATTCCGGGGATGGACATAGGCTACTTTTTTCCCGGAAAATCAAAGAGTTCCCACGGGATTCCTAAATACCCATCCGCATGACCGATTTGCATGAAAGGAACCGAGGTAGCTTGCGTCCCTGCAGTTGACATAAGCAACTTTTTATCCCGGAAAATTAAATAGTTCCCATGGGATCTTTAAAAATCGAAATCCACGCGGACGAAGTCGCGGGCATCCTCTAGTCTTAAATAAAATCCGTCAAGTGCGAGTCCGACTTGCACATGAAGGGTTCCGTACCATCGTACAAGAAATAACACTTTTTAATTCGTTTTAATTTTCAGGGCGGCCACTGTTCACGAGATCCAGATAGTTGAAGAGACGTTGATTTTACGTAAGTATTTTGTAAGACTCCCTATATTTTAATAATCACTGAGAAATAATTTATTTTTGACATAGGAAACATGTCTACTGAATGAAAACAAAAATATTCCAATGTTTCATCAGTCAGGAATAATTTGTGAGAAATGATTGATCTGTCTCGAATCTTCATTTCATCTACAATTAGAGATAATTATGGATCAATTCTACGATTAATCCGATGGTCAATTTGTTTTTATGTGTTGGTAATTTGCTTTGATTAAGAATTTATTTGGAGCACAACGTAATAAGCAGGTAATATGTGTAATTTTAAAGCAATTTTATTACCATTTTAAGATTTTCTCTAGCGCTAAGAAAAATGTCGGTAGGTAGATAAATTAAGTATTTAAAATTTTAAACTAAGTAACGGAAACGTTGCACGTTTCTAAACGCTAGCAGGACTCAATTAAGCTTATTATGGCTCGTGGATTTTAAATTACTAGTCATTAAATTTTGCCTAAGTTTCCGTTAGTGACTACTAGATGATGACCGCGACTTCGCCCGCGTGGACTTAGATTTATTGAAAATCCCGTGGGAATCCTTATTTTCCGTTATAGAAAGTTGCTTATTACAATTTCCAGGACAACTACCTCTTAGTCTATACCAAACACATAAATCGGTTAAACGGATAGGCTTTTAAGAATCCGTGGGAACTCGTTGATTTTCCGGCATAAAAAGTAGCCTATGTCCGGCCCCGGGATATAAGCTAACTCTGTACATTCGAGAAAATTATTCGCTTACCAGTGCACACAACAAAGCATTATAGGTATGTGTGCACAATTCCTGCCTACGGCCATGCTATTACTACAAACCAACTGCATCCACCATTATTTCAAATATCGGTGGTAGTACCATAGTCCACCGGTTTAGGCTGTACATTGTCAGTCAGTCAGTTATGATACGTTTTATATTTAGACGCTATGGCTACTAGAGATATTTGCACTAGGAGTATAAATTAGTCGCTTATAGAAACAAATATGCGCTAACTGTATCTATAAAGTGGATATAATCAGATTTCTTTTTCGCAAGTCAGCGAATACCTTTAAAGAATTCCTAGAATTAAGCTACAAATAGCTGGTTCATTAAAATATCTACCATCACCGTACCTCATTAGTGGTGAACAAGAGGAAAAATGTTAACACGGACCCGTGCTCCGTCAGATAAGGCGCAAGTCCCACGGGACCTCGCTCTTTACTTCAGTCTTTTGTCGTTAGTCAAAAGTAGTAAGTGTTTACTGTTTATGTTGCTTTTAAGGTGAATACACATTTAAAATGAGAAGCCAACCAAATCCCAGTATTCGCTAGGGCCAGAGTCAGACTCAAGCTTCCCTAAATAGTGTTGTTGCTATACCTTTTTTATTTTTATTCAGATACAAGTAAGCCCTTGACTGCAATCTCATCTGGTGGTAAGTGATGATGCAGTCTAAGATGGAAGCGGACTAACCTGGAAGGGGTAGGGCCGCTAGTCCTAGGGATGCAAGCTAATCCGTGCACACAGCAGACTGACACACTTTCGTATATGAACATAATATAATGAATTTAGAGATAATATGGTATACGATAGGCGTTGAGAAGGACCCATAGCTGGTCCTTTAGGTACTTATTCCGGGTGTAACAAGAACGCTAGCAAAAACGAAGACAACCGCACTGATGATTACTGATAACATACCATAAACAAAACTAACGAAAAAAATCCTGTATATCTCAAAAGTTCGCAACATATTGCAAAATAAAACTGACTGACGCTAGAGGTCAACGAACTTTCAGTAAATAGGTCACTCGAAGTCAATGCCGCGTCGTAGATGGGGCATTGATCCGAGTTTTGCACGCTATACAATGCGGATTTGAAAAATACTAAATTACTAAAACTACAAGATAAGGCACATGGTTATTGGCATTAGATTGTGTTAAGTTAGTATAATAATAACGCTAAGTTTGTGCTAGCGTTCCGGTTACCCCCTTTATAAGTGTATAGTTATTATGAGTAAATTATGCACAGGACGAAGCTTTGGCACCAATCTAACGGTCTTACCCTCAATCGAGCTATAGAGGGACAGACTGACAGCCTTGTTAGGGGCAATATAACAATAAATTTGCACACAAATTGTCCTGTAGATGGCTGCCATAAAACTCCGCGGCGCGTACGCACGCCTACGACACGGCCATTACATCAATCGCGAATACCACGCCGAAACGGATATTGTTCTCAAAATGTCTGGTACTAACGGTTTAGCTTACTTAACACTAGCTGGCCCGCCCCGATTTCGCTCGGATGAAATATTTGAAACTATTTATTCAGCGGGGCTCTACAGTTTACGTTATTGGAAAAAAACCGGAATGAAAGATATTTGATCCAGTGGCAAGCTTAGGGCGATTACGAACTGCATCATGAAAATACGTTCCAAAGTAGTCATAAAACTATTTGTATGGTAGCTTACGCACTAGATCCGACTTCCATCATCCGAGTTCTCTCCGTCATCCGTGAGAACTGAGAATATCTCAGATGTGCCTCGGATTCAAATCGGACATATGACGTAGATATGCCCGTTGTTCGTTGACCTCTAGCGTCAGTCAGATGTTTTATTTGCAATATATTGGGAATTTTTAAAAATGCAGGATTATTTTTTCGTAGTTTTTTTATGGTATCTTATCAGTAATCATCAGTACTATCACCTGTCTTCGTTTTTGCTAGCGTTCTGAATACACCCTGCATATATGTACTGGTCAAGTTCCTCTTTTTAGGGTTCCGCTGTAAAATTGCTTTGGAAATGGCTGTGATTGAAGGCCTGTCTGACTCAACAGTTATGGGAGTTGGGACCATATAATATAAATAGATCATTTAGAGGACATGAAGTGGGAACCATTCTATGATGGGAGACTGACTCCAAACCGATGTAATAGTCTTAACATAATATCATAAGAGCCCTAATATATAACTTAGATACGAATTAAAAGTATAATTAGCTGCCATATTGCCATTATTAACTCTAAGGCTTATACCTTCTAGATAAGTGTTTATTACCTACTGTACGGAATTCTCCCTCAACTGACACTTCGGACTTTATGCACATACAGTAAGTAATTTCTGAACGGTGATTGCCAAAACCTTTAATATTTGCTCTGCCACTTCTCTCATAAATTATCCCGCTAAAAAGACACAAACGACATTGTTCCTTAACGATAATTAGAAATGAAACGAACACGCAACCAAATTAAGAATTGATCTTATCTTTGAACTTTAGGATAGTGATAAATTATAATTATCAGATTTTTATAAATCGATGACAGTTTTGCGCTTGAAGCGAGGATCTCAGATCTCATCGATATGGATAGAAAAGGTCAGGTGCGAGTCGGACGCGCACACGAAGGGTTCCGTACGTCACGTATCTACTTTTCATTTTATTTTTTGATATGAATTTTCAGAATTTGATTAAATAGTGTCAAATTTGATATAAGTTCATGATAATAGTGACAATAGATACCTATACCTCAATCAGCCGCAGGTTAGAAAGTCAGCTCTGTTGTATCAAGACGAAGAACATAGAATTGTGTAACCTATCACTCAAACCATCATAGGTACAATCAGAACAGGATGCTTGAAATAGAGCAAGTTACATACATAAAAATGTAAAACGATTAAATAATAATAAGGAAGTCGGTACCTACCTAATCGAATCCGTAGAAATGGTAAAAATGATCATTTAAAAGCGTCTAAACTTGAGAAAAAACATATTGTTACTAAGTAATTTTTAAAATAAAATATAACATGATTGAGTGTAAGACGGATATAAAATTGTTGCAAGTTTTTTTTCAATTGTTGTTGATAGGATCATCTATGAAAATAAAATTGTTAAGTTTTTTTTAATTGTTGGAACATCATCTATAAAAATAAAAAGGTAAGGTTTTGGCTAAAAGTTTTTGCAGAGAAAATTCAGGCGTTGGTTGCTCGCTTTTTTCATGTCACGCAGGAAAAAAGTATCATCACACTAATATTATAAAGGCGAAAGTTTGTATGTGTGTGTGTGTGTGTGTGTGTGTATGTTTGTTACTCCTTCACGCAAAAACTACTGGACGGATTTGGCTGAAATTTGGAATGAAGATAGACAATATCCTGGATTAGCACATAGGCTACTTTTTATCCCGGAAAATCAAAGAGTTCCCACGGGATTTTGAAAAACCTTAATCCACGCGGGCGAAGTCGCGGGCATCGGCTAGTGATTATTATTTCTGTTTGATTAACATTTTCTTTCTATTTCTATTCTATCTTCTTAGCCTTGAGGCCATTGATTTTTATGTATATCTGAAGTAATTATGCGCATTCATTCTGAAGTTCCAAAGCTTAGACAGATGGGTGTATTGACAAATTCAAATGCATCCACCGCCATTCCAGTGTTTCAATCCTTTCTTAGCAACAAGTAGTCCCCCCTTTTTTACAAGTCCTTGGTTGCCAAAAATGTCTGTAAGATGACCGTCGATTTTGACTTGAATGTAGCTTCTTGTTATTCAAATAACTGATAAACAGTCCTTTTATTACTTAATTGGAGCCATTTACAGTACAATGCGGGCTAATGAAGCCAACTGAAAGTTCGTGCGTGGATAGAACAAGTGCTTAGTGAATAGGACGTCTGTTGAAATCGTTTTCTATATAAATCAAATCAAGTGTATACGGATATTTATGACTACTATTTTGCATAAAGTGAACGATACACATTTACATTTACAAGTGTATCAGAATCAAATATCAGGAATATCTATTACCATCTATGTACTTTTGTATTCCTTACTTTCATTTTAGATTGCTTTAATCGAGATTTATAACTTGGAGCCACTACTAATTTCTAATTCAATATCTGGTTTTTTTACCCTTTGGGTACGAAATCCTAAAAAAATTTGCCGAATTGGCAGAATTCACATACTCTCAGACATGCAGGTTTCCTCACGATGTTTTCCTTCACCAAATAAATGACATTTAATTCCTTATCCGAAAAGATAATTTTAATTACCTATTAATATATCCGAATTAAACATAATTGAAGCAGTTCTTTTTTAGAAAATACTGTATTGTACGTACCTACTTCCTGACGTCAATAGTTATATAAAAACTTGCGTAATCGGGTATTAACATAACAGCTATTAAGTACTTTTAAAGTTGAGGAAACTGCCTTCTTAGGAATAAGTTCAACGATCTGATATACTTTGCCTGTTTATTTCTTATCAAGATGTTTATATTTAAGAGGAAAAAGGAAGTGTTTTCCTTGGGCTCCTTTTGTCCCTACTTCGTAACGAGAATCGTAAGTATAACGGTAATGTCGGCTGATAAAGTTATTCTCGGGTAAACAAAATATTGAGGGCGGTCTCAAATCGATGTTTTTACTTTTTATCGATGAAATCGGTGCTTTTTATTCTGTTAATTATTATTTTAACGTGTTACTTTTGTAATTAGGTACGTCCTTTGTAATTGGTTGTACCGCCAGTATAATTAAAGCCGTATAGTAAAAGTCAATTAGTTTCTTTTAATAAACCCATAATTTAATCAGTCACAATCAAAACATTTTGTATTGGGTTGGTAGAAGATGCACAACTTCACAAATTCTAACGTTTTTGATCTTTTTTGGATGGAGATCGCGTTTTCTTTGATGCTACCTACTGCATGATTGGTGGTTAGTAAGTATACTTTTAATAATGACTAGCTGACGCCCGCGACTTCGTCCGCGTGGATTTAGGTTTTTCGAAATCCCGTGGGAACTCTTTGGTTTTCCGGGATAAAAATTAGCCTTTGTGCTAATCCAGGATATTATCAATCTCCATTCCGAATTTCAGCCAAATCCGTCCAGTAGTTTTTGCGTGAAGGAGTAATAAACACACACACACACACACACACACACACACACACACACACAATTAAACACATACAAACTTTCGCCTTTATAATATTAGTGTGAAGTGTGATATGAGACTTAATATTTACATAATAAGTACATTTATTTAGTTAAGTATATCAAGTAGGGTACTCTTCCAGCACTAACTTTCTCAAACTCAAAACTTGACGAGAGCCTTCAGTTTTGCGGTAGGTATCAGATTATATTCAAAAGCTTTTGACAGCACTTTGCTCTTTTCAGGAATAATCTCATTCTGCATCATCACTTCAAGTGGAATCGTGACCTTTACAAACCTGTTACTGATAAAGATATCAAAATTATAATTATTTTAAGGTGGTACCGATGCCAGTAACTCATTACAGTTTTCTACGAGTACCTATTTGATGACTGATCGATTTTAGAAATATAAATGTGATGATAGCTCCTCAAACTCAAAACTCAAAATCATTTATGCAAAGTAGGTACTATTGTACACCTTTTGTTGGTCAGAATTGATAGATTTGTATGATGATAATATTTTAGTGGTGATAATTAATTACATATACTGCTTTTGCGAGTTTCTTGCTGGTTCTTCTCGATAGGGACGGCATTCTAACCAGTGGTAAATTATTTTGACGATTCGAAAGCACTTGTAAAAGTCTACTTGAATAAAAATCTATTTTGTTCTACACAAACTTACAAGTAAAGCTACGAGGGTTCCAAACGCGCCCAAGTCTGAGAAGACCCCACAACAAACTCAGCCGGGTATTCTTTTTTTTTTGTCTTTATTTTCCACTCCTTAAATCCTTTCCTGGGTCCCAAAGATAGTTCCTACTAAAGGATCTTGTTCACGTTAGGATGTATGTATAGAGAGTTCCAGATGGGACTAAAAAGTTCAACAACTTCGAGCCATCAACAAGCTTTTCAGCTGGAAGCACATTCTCGCTGCACTTTCCTGCACTTGACCGTGAGGCCGGCAGTGGGCAGTGGGCACAATTAATAAACTTTCGCTGGCTGACCTTCATACCGGCCCAGTGTGCTGGAACCGGCGGCCACAGCTTTCACGATCATCGCGATCGGGCCTAGCTCATATTGTTCATACAGCTGATTGGATAAGGATTGCATGGTAAATCAGCTATAACATATCTGTCTTTAAATCTTTGAATACCAAATGGATGTTCAGTTGGCTTTTATGAGAACTAGGTTTTTCGTTGGTAGGTATAGCAATAACACTAATCTACTGAATATAAATTAATAAACCTGGGTACGGAACCCTTGGATTGTAAGTCCGACTCGCACTTGACCGGTTTTTAGGTATTACTAGCGACCTCCTGCAGCGGTTTCGCTCCCTTGAGAATTTCGAAAAATTCAACCTAAAATTCCAGCTTTCTAGGTACAAAGATTTGAGCTGAACGTTGATGAGTCAGTCAGTGAGTCAAGATAAATCTTTTTTGTGTATTGTATATTATATAGATAGGTATAATCCGTTATTTTCCACTTTTTCTTCGTTTCTTCCATTTCGTTATCCAATTGATAATTTTACCCGCTTAGCCCGTGTTATACTATGAATCGCAAACGCAAATCTAGAAAAGGTAGGTATGACATTTGACAAATTAGAACATCAACAGATTTGAATAGATAATTTTTTGTGCGAATAAGTCATGGATTTCCCCACAGTAACATCTTAATAATATATTGAAATCCGCTTAGCTGTATTATCTGCTTTTAACATTTGATAAAATGCAAAACACTTATCAACCACAACAATTTTGACAAATGGTAGCTTTTAACCCGCCACCACAGTCCATACATTATTATTAAATGGGAAAAGATAGAAATGCTCTTTTAAATTATGTAAGCTCACGATTGATGTAGCGCCGTACTTTCGCTTCTTTCCCAAATGAAAAAGAAGCTTGACTTCCGAGACGGATATAGGCTACTTTGTATGCCTGAAAATCAAAGAGTTTCCAGGGGAAATTTAAAAACCTAAATCCACACGGACGAAGTCGCAGTCATTATCTACATAAGTAGTATTAATTTTATTATTAGTATTAATATAAATGTGCGTATTTTGACTAATAGATCAGAATATACATAATAATAAAGCTAATAGTAAGAGAGAGTCAATCAATCAGTAGTGATCGATTTCAGCGATATAGTCAAACAGTGGATTAAGGGGCTTGTTTATTTCAATAGCACTTGATTAGGAGCCCTGTGTCAAAACCTAGGGTGTCTAAAATATCTAGTCATTCGAATCAAATAAACCGCCAATCAAGTTGCTGGCAAGGATTGCTAAATTATTTATACTGTTTATTCCATTTTAGTAACAACTAGCTGATGCCCGCAGCTTCGCCCGCGTGGATTGGTCAGATTCCCTGCAGCATCAGGATTGAGGAGTTGGACTCCAAATTTTTTATAAAACAATGTTGCAAAGTTCCTCTATCGATTAAAAAAGAAATGACACAAATCGGTTCAGAAATCTCGGAGATTTCAAAATTCAAAATTCAAATTTCGGTGTACATAGGTAGAAAAACATAACTCCCTTTTTAAAAGTCGGTTAAAAAAGTAGCCTATGTTACTCCCTGGTCAATTTTCTACTTGTCTGTGAAAATCCCGTCAAAATCGGTTCAGCCGTTCCCAAGATTAGCCTTTTCAAACAGACAGACAGACAGACAGACAAAAATTTTAAAAACGTGTGATTCAGTTATAGTATGGTTCAAATAACCATATGACCTTAATATGCGGTAGTTATTTCGAAATTACAGACAGACACTCCAATTTTATTTTTTATTAGTATAGATACAGTCCTAGATGACACCGCTTGCGCTGATCTTGACGATCTCCCGTGCGCAGTAGCGTTCGATGTGGTCTTATAAGTAGGAAGTTCCGGGTTCGAGTCCCGTCAGAGGCAATTTTTTCTCTGGTCTGGTCTGGTGGGAGGCTACTGCCATGGCTTGACTTACCAACCAGTAAAGCCAAGCAATTTAGCGTTCCAGTACGCACATGAAGAAAGTAGAAACAGATATGGTGTATGAATTTCCATCTTAGACTGCATCAACCCTTACTAGTCGTGAGATTGCAGTCTTCAAGGGTTGGAGTCAAGAGGAGTCATTAGGTTGTGGGCTAACTTGTTATGGAATTTAAAAAACCCTAAGAAAATATAACTTAGTTACATTGAAATTCGATAAAAGCTGATCGGATAGTCAGTCTATTTTAAAGTCCATTATGTATTTTCGGTGTTATGCCAAAAACGTGTTCTGTGTTTTGCAATAGTGCCCAGTTGAATGCCAGTGAAAGTCTAGGGTATAGAATAATAACATGATGGTTGTCCATTGTGCCCAAACGAAAGTGCTTGAGGTTGTATCGGTATGATTTGCGAAATTGCGTCTAAAGCAAGATACTTTGTAGAATGGGTAATGACTGGCTGATTGATTGGCGAAAATATTGGGTAATGTTTAAGATGATTGATGGACGTATAAAGTTGTAGTTATTTGTGATATTATATTGATGCTTGATCGTTGATATCTACTTGTTAGCCGTAGTGTCAACCTAAATAGATTATTACTTATGAACCCCCGACCCAAAAAGAGGGATGTTATAAGTTTGACTTGTGTATCTGTGTATCGGTGTTTCTGTGTATCTGTCTGTGGCATCGTTGCTCCTAAACTAATGAACCGATTTTAGTTTAGTTTTTTTTTTTTTGTTTGAAAGGTGGCTTGATCGAGAGTGTTCTTAGCTATACCTAATCCAAGAAAATCTCTGAAATCTTGAAAGTTATCAGCTCTTTGCTAGTTAGTTTTTCACGGTGCATTCTTTTAAACGATTTCGATGGAAGTTCGATGGGTACAGATATAACTTGTATCCCGGGAACGGACATTTTTTGGCGATTTGATCTCCGATGAGTCATTGGTTAGTCAAAAATCTGCCCGTCAAAAATGAATCTGTCGTTGAGAATGTTACCACAGTTCACGACAGTTACGGAACTTGAAGAAAAATGTCAAGGCTTCGAAGACACTGGCAGGCGTCAAATGTTCCTATATTAGGACACTACAGGATGCCCGCTACTTCGTCCGCGTGGATTTAGGTTTTTAAAAGTTCCGTGGGCACTGTTTGATTTTCCGGTATAAAAAGTTGCCTATGTTAATTAATAGCAAGCTACCTCGGTACCTTTCATACAAATCAGTTAAGCGGATAGGTTTTTAGGAATTCTGTGGGAACGCTTTATTTTCCGAGATAAAAAGTAGCCTTTGTCCGTCCCCGGGATATAAACTAAATCTATACCAGAATATAGTCAGAATCGGTTCAACTGTTGCGCCGTGAAAAGGTAGCAGACAGACAGACAGACACACTTTCGCATTTATAATATTAGTATGGATATGGATTAAATGGTAACTCATAAATTGCCTATTTTTATTTGATTTCACGTCACCCATAGCCAAATTTTTGGCACAATGTCGATTCAGGATCACACTGAGTTCCCTAACTCTAGTTCACTCTGATGATAATCATAAAATTTTTGCATGTGCAATCAAGTAAAAGGGGCAAGCACTTTTACTTTAAGGCCGATAAGGCACGGTCATTTAAAATTTACAACGCACCTTCACCTTGCTACAAGACAACTTACAAGAACAGCTTACAAGTTACACGAATAACACAATATTTCACGTTGTAACTTGTAAGTTGTAACTTGTAACGCACAGGTTTCAAAATCGGAAGCGTGTCAACTGCTGGCCGAATAGCACACTTATAATGAACAACTTTGGCATGCGTCTTTGGGTAACTAGAATTAAAAGTTAACAAGTCATAATTAAATTAAAAAAACCGGCCAAGTGCGAGTCAGACTCCGTACTCGGGTATTTTTTCAAACATTTTGCACGATAAATCAAAAACTATTATACATAAAAATAAATAAAAATGTGTTTTAGGATGTACAGGGAAAGCCCTTTCATATGATACCCCACTTGGTATAGTTATCTTATTTTGAAAATTAAAACACATTTTTTTTTTATTGATGTAACCACAAATTCGTGGTTTTCAGATTTATTCCTGTATTTGTGCTATAAGACCTGCCTACCTAACAAATTTCATGATAGGCCAACGGGAAGTAGGTACCCTATAGAGTATAGGTTTCTTGACAGACACGACGGACAGACAACGAAGTGATCCTATAAGGGTTCCGTTTTTCCTTTTGAAGTACGGAACCCTAAAAATTACACATCTTCCAACACTCTGTCAGTAACACATTAAACTATATTTAAAAGTGGCTCCAAATGTTAGCTATTTTTGATAAAAGGACTGGCTTCCGTGTTACTTTAGAACTTTCTTCCTGTTGCTTCATTTAGAGATTTTATCCTATTTCCCTGAAAAAGTATAGGCATCAAACTCTTAAAAGTACATCTTTTTATATTTTGTAACGATAAAATACAGGTTTTAGAATTAATATTAAAATTATGTAAATATGTAAAACTCCGAAACAGTATGAATACGGTTTGAATGAAACCAATATTCACTCGTTCGCGGCAGATCAAGCGGATAACGGTCTCCATTCATACTTTTTTTTTAAATTAAGGCGAGTGTTCACAGTTTCATATTACAGACTATAAAAATCCAAAATAATATTTTCGATCATTTCAACGCATTCTATTCAATTTTGTATGAAAGAACTTTGTGAAGAATACCTATACAAATCTATTGCCAATATTATTTATTAGCACAAAATTGATAAGACGTAAGGGCTTACAGCAGAATTAAGTAAAAACATATATTGTAAAATTGTAGAAAAATTTCGTCGATCCTTTATTTCGTTGCGGCGTGATTAAAGGACAAATCAAAAAATCGATAATAATAAAATCAAACACACTTTCGCATTTATAACAATATAGTAGGATGATGATGATACAATAAAACATAGTAGGTATTTTACTGAAACATTCGGTATCCGCATAACATAATAATATAGTCCGGTGACAATTCACCTGAAGCGAAAAATGCACCTTAAGTGAAAGGTTTTTTTATTATTTTTTTAATATCAAGCCTGACCATAAAGTTTATCTTTATTTCATTTATTGAATAAGAGCAAATAAAATTTTCAATTACTTCACAGTACCTACCTAACTTGTTAATTTCGTTTTTTAGCTTATTTTAATTGATAATAATCAAGTGTTTCGATGACTAAGTAGGTAAGTAAGCATATATATTTTTATTTGGAGACATACAAAATTAATGTGTTTCATGGTCAATGTTTTTACCTTTGAATAACTATAAATATTTTTTGTCATTTCTCATTTTTGTAGTTCTCACGTGGAAGCGTCGAAACGGCTAGAACTCAAAGCCAAAAAAAAAATATTAATGTACAGTGGTTATGTGAAAATGGAAACGTTTGGTTTTATTTTTGCATACTTTGAACATTCGATATTCAATTTGCAATTTTTGTGAAAAAGTTATTAGTTGGTTTTTTTTTTGTATTTGGTTTATGATAATACCACAGTGTAACTAGAGTCAATCATCATACAGATAACAGATTAAATAACAAATTGTATAAGGATTTTCAGTAACAATAATCGTAAACCATAACCAATCTCTTCCGCACTTCGTGTCACCTCCATTATTATGCCTTGTTCGCGTTGTAAAGAGCCATATTATCATCACTCACTGTCAATACACAAAACAAAATTGGTGTAAGGGAAACTTACACTTTCCCTTATTCGTTACGAATCGTTTGCAACTCGGTCCAAAGTACCTACTTTGAGAAGACGTAATCCTACCAATTTACGCCCATCGGTCATAAAGAGCTTTTCTTTCAATGTAAAGATACTTACTTTCATGAGTTATGGTATTACAGTTCGTTCACTCTGGTATTATTATGATGCCATCAAAGAGAATATCATAAAACTCGATGCCATAATCTCATGCCAATTGCATATTTTCGGTGTTTAGATCGTGAACTGGATAATTAAGTACTTAGATGTTGTGAGAGCAATCACGCTTTATTTATTTTTAACCCCCGACCCAAAAAGAGGGGTGTTATAAGTTTGACGTGTGTATCTGTGTATCTGTGTATCTGTCTGTGGCATCGTAGCGGCTAAACGAATGAACCGATTTTAATTTACTTTTTTTTGTTTGAATGGTGGCTTGATCGAGAGTGTTCTTAGCTATAATCCAAGAAAATTGGTTCAGCCGTTTAAAAGTTATCAGCTATTTTCTAGTTTTCTTGTAGAAAAGAAGGTTAGATAACCCTTAGGTTCATAATATTCAAGTGTCAATTGACAAATGTCAAGCTGTCAAGATGGACGTTGCCTAGATATACATAATTATTTATTTGAAAATGATTTGTCGGGGGTGTTGAAAATTTTTAATTTACACTTGTGCCATTAGTTTTTTTAGATTAAAACTGTCGTATAACCTCTAAGCGTTGAACCTGTGTTCCTCACGTAGATTTCGGGAGGGCATTCCAATAATTCATTGAAATTATTTAAATAATACTTACCTACCTGCTTTTTTTTGAGTGACGTTTTTAGTACGGACTATGGAGACTAGATTTAAACTATAAACAACTCAATACTATGATTTTTGCATTTGAAGAAAAGTTGACACTTCACTACAATCTGACCCGCTTTCCTAGAATGGGGTATGTTTTGTCCCTAATCGGTTTCTTAGATTAATACACTGATACCTACTACACTAAGAAAAAATTATGGACCTTCCTTCTGATTTTCTCCATCACGAAGCATTTTCTTTCAAAAGAGAGAAGATTTTCTTTCCCAATTTTATTAAGAATTTCAAGATTTTCCGATTCGATAGGTATACTTAAATAATCGTCAGGAATATTCTGCCTTGAGAAATTCAGATTCAGAAGGAAATTTTCTCATTGTATATGTACGTAAAAATCTCTATCAGTACATCGTAGTATAATATATACCTAATACCATACATAATATAGTAATCATAAAAGGTAATTATGAATCATAGAGTCATAGACGCACATCTTATTAATTTAAATTCAGCGACGTAAAAGGAAGTGTCTGTCTGCCTTCACTCGCTATGCAATTTGCGTGTAAGTTGTATGACTTGGGATGGATAAGAATTCATTAAATACTTGTTGTAAGCCGTCATAATCGCTTGAGAACGTAGATTAGTAACTACATATTTTTTTTTTATTCACTATAGGTAAGCGCTTGACCACAATCACACCTGATGGAAAGTGATGATGTGGTCTAAGTTGGGACGCGTTTACCTAGGAGGTGCCTATTCACTCTTGTTTTAAAGATACCCGGATTGTAATTGGAAGGAAACACAGATCGCGGAAGAGTATTCCAAACCTTAGCTATCTATGCGTATGAGGAATGAAGACGCAAAACGTTTCGTGCGTGTAGATGGAATGTCGACGACATAATATTGTAACATTTTACCTTTAGAATTTAGATAAATAATAATCGGATTAAAAAATAACAGATCGACTTCAATTTCATACTAACATAGTATTGAATCAGAATATTCTTCTTTATTAGGTATATAAAACTTTTGTTCTATTCTAGAGATTGATATGAATAGTAATCAATTTAAATCAGTATATAAATTAATTTAATAAAAAGTTGGCACCTAATATACCTACTGTGTTTATAAAGTAAAAGTTGTTTCTAAAATATAAATTATTGCAAATACTTACAATATCACCAAAACCAACTGATTGATGAAATAGCAATAAATTAGAATCGATTAAAATAAATATATTGATAGCAGAGTCTATTTAGACGGACCACAACATAACTATACCACAGCAGAAAAATATTGCTAGGCTATGTGAAAAGCCTGTACTTTGCATTGTCACAGCATGCACTCGCAGCTACAAATGAATAAACTGAATAAACGCTAAATATTATAGTAAAATTGTTATTCTGTCGCTTGGTATATTTTAATGTTGTAGGACGTTCATATTTATGAACTCAGAATTTTTTTCTCTTTCATTTGACACTCGACTCGATACAATAGCAAAAAAAATTTTGGAGACCCCCACTTTTTTTCATGTAGCATCTGTTAGGTCAATTTTTTGGTGTAAAATGTAGCCTATGTCACCCGGACCTTTACGACGAATCGATTGACACCTCATTCATCAAAATCGGCCCAGTAGCTTAGGCGCTACGGTGGAGCACACAGAATCTGGATACAAACATACATACATAGACTGCTAAAATCATAACCCTTCCTTTTGGCTTTGCCGCAGTCGGGTAAAAAGACTGGTAGGTACGGTGGTTACAGTATGGACGACCACTTGTGTACAAGGCCGCCCGTGGTTACTTTTGTTGCTGTATTGTCGCCGGTATTGACCACACATTCGCGACAGACTTTGGACGTAGCTAGTGGTACTAGACAGTACGCGTTTTGGTACAATATTGTTAAAAGCCCCTTACTAAATAAAGAAAAATATACAAAGTGCCCTGTGACATTAAAATATGTCACCACACAATTTGATATGATGTGATTTAGTTGTGGCATGTCTGAATGAACCCTAAGTGGTTGTATAATTTTATTTATTAAAATTCAATAATATTATTGCAAAATAAATGAATATTTACAATAGTTAATCCGTTAATACCCGTTGTCAATCATTGATTGAAATTGATTAGCAGAATAAAGATACATTGTATTAAAGAATGACCGTTAACAGAAAAAGTAATTTTAAAAACTTTCATGAATATTGAAAAGTTAATTGATTTTATCATTTTTTTAATATTACGTAACGGGTTGTTAAAGCATATTAATCAACCTTCACTCTTATATACGCTTAAATAATATTCACATTATGCCACCCAAAAGTTAAGGCAACAAGAAATTAAATAAAATATTCCAAATATAAGTTACATAATAATTGTATTGTAATTTTTTTCTGCAAATGAAGATTTTTAAAATTTGAATATTTATTTGAATTTGTATTTGTATAATCATTAGGTAATATTCTCTGTAAAAATATAGGTTAACTATAGATGATGCCCTCCCTTTTATTCACGAGAATTTAAGTTTAAAAATCCCAAGGGAAAGCCTTGATTTTTCGTCGAAAAATAGAGAATATAGATAATATTTTATACTCTAGGCTTGAGGTACGTCTCTAATATCCTTTCTGCAGACCGAATTTCGGTCACAGTAGTCAATCTCAACACAATTTAACCATCTGTGTAGGAGATGTTATAGTGCACAGGTGGTACTTCCTAACTCCAGGCCAGTACTGAAAATTTCTTGATTTTGGTCCGACACGGGTTGAAACCAGAACCTTGTATCACCAGATCCGTAGTCCTATACTTATCACTAGCTGCTGGCTAGCCCTTTTCAAACAGACAGACAGACAAAAATTTTAAAAACGTGTGATTCAGTTATGGTACCGTTCAAATAACCATATGAGCTTAATATGAGGTAGTTATTTCGAAATTACAGACAGACACTTCAATTTTATTTATTAGTATAGATACTAGACCAATGACCAACGGTTCTATAATACGTCCGTAACTACTGACGTAAAAAAGTATTGCAGCATTTATATAAAACTGTAAGATAAGATTTATCTCTATTTTTTGCGCTGACACTACAAGAAAGTGGCTAATTGGCGTTTAGCATAGTCGTTCCATCTGGGATCCAGCAATTATCCCGTATCAGATCTATCCGACCCGCTCCAGCTTTACTGTTAGCTGGTGCGTGTGGTCTCCGATAGTATTGTTTATTTATTTATCATGAGACCTGACGGCATAGTGGCTAACATCATTGATTTTATTAAGTTTTGAATCTCTATTAGACAAATGGGGGAGCAAAAACTGAATGAATGGCGTCAAAACTCAAATTACATTAACTACAAACACATCCTATCATCAAACAGTTCAGTAATTGTACCGTTTCAATAAAAACTTGAACGAAATTTGGATTCATTTTTAGCACATTATCTATTTGCTACTGAGTATCTAGACTTCATACGCGTAAAAATAATACGTCATAATTTAGGTTTTTGTAAAACCTGGTGGGAACTTTTGATTTTCTGGGGCCATAAGTTTGTTGTAGTAAGCGCAAAAGCAAGTCGTCCGCGTTTGAACTGAATTTCTTCTCAATCGGTCCAGTAGGTTTTGCGTGTTATGCACAAATAATATGTAATAGATTGTTATGATTTCAGTATTATAAAACTGTTATGTTATGCGCATAAATGAACCTAACTACCATTACGCGCACAAACTGCTACAGTTTAGTAAAGAGAACGTGGCTAATTCTTTTCTACACAATCTGCGAACTAAATGGGTAGGTCTAATCTAGTGCTGTTATTTTCAGTACGAATCACTATAAAGCGGATAGAAATATAATTAATATTTAGACATGTCATAAAGTTTAGTTTTGAGACTGTGCATACCTATATTTAGCAGAGTTAGTGACGTTCATTATCAAAATCAACCCATCACCGGCCCACTATTGAGCACAGGTACCCTCTCGGAATGAGAAAGGTTTAGGCCATACCATATTTAAGAGTAAAATGAGCATTTAAAGAATAACAAGTATAAATTAAAAATTTATGACACCCCCGACAAGTGAAGGTTACAGTAACTAGAAAAGAGCTGATAACTTTCAAACGGCTAAACCGATTTTCTTCGATTATAGCTAAAAACACTCTCGATCAAGCCACCTTTCAAACAAAAAAACTAAATTAAAATCGGTTC
Organism: Maniola jurtina; assembly: GCF_905333055.1. Lineage (NCBI taxonomy): Eukaryota > Metazoa > Arthropoda > Insecta > Lepidoptera > Nymphalidae > Maniola > Maniola jurtina. The sequence continues at coordinate 11,932,798 of NC_060040.1, forward strand.
ATTAGTTAAGGAGCTACGATGCCACAGACAGATACACAGATAAACAGATACACAGATAAACACGTCAAACTTATAACACCCCTCTTTTTGGGTCGGGGGTTAATAAACTATTCTGCATCAACATTTCACTTAGTAAGTAGCGACAAAGTAAAGGGGTAGCAATAAAGAAAGGCAGAAGTGATGGTCTACTTACAACTAATTGGGACCGACCGTTCCCTCCAGCCCGATACAATTGCAACAAACGATCGATTGAGATTTCCTATTTAATTGCATTACAATTAATGACAGACTAGATTTAGTCGTGACTGTGCTCTCCTCTCGATTTCTGAGACTCATAAAGTGCTTGAGCAACAATAAAGTCATGGAATAAATTGTAGGATGCAATGTGGTTGATTGCGATACAACTTATTATTATGTTATATTTTATTATTACCGACATTAATAAATCAATCTATCTGTAATCTGTCGATAAGTTATCTATCCCCAATTTCATCAACGATCCATAACATTTAAGTGACCCATAAGCGTATTTTGGGGCCAGTTAGGGAACCGTTTCCGTTTCACCACTTTAAAACCGTCCCGAGATGGATTATTGGTTTCTTAAACCTTCGCATAAGTAAAAGCAACTTCAAGTGACAACGTTGTTATTTGTAAAAAAATGTATGGTATTTTTGATAAAATAGCTATGTTTCCCACAATATGTCAATTTTACCTCATAATGCCGCTTTTTAACCCCCGACCCAAAAAGAGGGGTGTTATAAGTTTGACGTGTGTATCTGTGTATTGGTGTATCTGTGTATCTGTGTATCTGTCTGTGGCATCGTAGCTCCTAAAATAATGAACCGATTTTAATTTAGTTTTTTTTTTGTTTGAAAGGTGGCTTGATCGAGAGTGTTCTTAGCTATAATTCAAGAAAATCGGTTCAGCCGTTTGAAAGTTATCAGCTCGTTTCTAGTTACTGTAACCTGCACTTGTCGGGGGTGATATAAATTTTTAATCTACACTTGTTACTCATGTTATTTGCCGGACACTGTACAATTCACGCCATTTTCGAATATTGAAGCAATAAAATAAAATCGATGGTTTTGCGTAACTGTTCTTCCGTGCAGTTCTAACTCAACCAGTATATAATTTAAGGTACTAAGGATATTACAAATGTCTATTACATAACTACAAGAAATACAGGCTAAAGGAAAAACACGCCTTGAGACGGCGACGAAATATGAAATTTCTAAGAAAATTTATATTAATACGTCCGTAAAGTATTTATTACGCAAAAAGTACAAAACTGGTCGTGTTGCGTCTATAGGTAAGTGCCTACCTCGTGAGTGCATCCTGCCAGTGCTTGAATTGCCCGTTTTCTATAAAATAAAAGGCAAATAGGTGTATGTTCACCACAATGTAAGTTGAAATAGGACACGTTGCCGATAAAATGATGTTAAATATCACGAGTAATCCAGTTTTTATGGTTCCGTACCTTAAAAGGAAAAACGGAAGCCTTACACTTTGTTATCTGTCTGTCTGTCCGTCCGTCCGCCCGTCGTGTCCGTCAAGAAAACCTATAGGGTACCTACTTCCCGTTGACATAGAGTCATGAAATTGGTAGATAGGTAGGTCTTATAGCACAAGTAAAGGAATTAATCTGAAAACCGTGAATTTGTGGTTACATCAAAAATAAAATTAAAGAAAAAGCGTTTCGAATAGTACCTACTGAACGTCGTGAAAAGAAAAATGATTGAAACTGGTAAGTACCAATTTTTAAAACCCAAAGAGATTAAATAATATTAAGTTCTGTAAACTACTTAGCATAACTACGATATGACACGAATTAGTTAAAATAGTATATAACAACCCTATATGTTCTGCATTGTACAATAATTTGCCAAGTACAATATACAGTGACGCTATGGCGTGAAATTGCATGCAGTCCTGAAAAAACAGAATTGATGCTGAACTTACATAAGCATAATCTTGCGCTCGCGCCGTTCCGAGGTCAAGCGTGATGTGGCCTGCATTGTCTTTAAATATAATATAACAGGAATACCGCCCCGTCATTCCTTGGGACTGCAATAACCGAGCGAAGCTCTAAAATTGCCACTACGAGGCATAAGTATCCATTGCTTGGTTTATTTCGATGAGAGGTTTGTGATGCGAGTGTTGTAACATACAAGCGCATTTCTACGCACGCCTATGTAGTACCTACGGTTGAAATTCTAAAAAAGTTTCTCTTACGCCAAAAAACCGAAAACGAGTCGAAACGAGACAGGACAATACTCATTGAGCGAAAAAAACAGCTTTCTGGTATTGCCACAAGACGTTGTGAGCTGTTTCTTCGCTCAATGAGCATTTCGGTCTTTGAGTGTAACATATCTACTACAACTTATGAATGACTCCAAAAAGACTTTCATCCATACTGGTCCCCGATACAAGAAAAATAAATACTTCAGTTATAAATTCTCCATTCATCTGAAAAAGTTAAATGACCATCATTCAATAAAAAAATGATTTATCTATTTCGGTCTAATGTTATTTAGGGTCTTTTGACAGTATTTCACCTCCATACATCCTCTAAAAGGATCGCGATTTATTATCAGTAATAAGTATATTATAATACAGGATAAGTGTATAGTATTTATTTGAGATTATTTACCAGAATGTTCATATCTTTCGGTCAGAAAGTATCAAGCACACTCAAATCTTAAATCATGAATAGAGGCCAAGTCCGAGATAGGTAATAAGGGCAATTTATGGACGTAAGAAGATTGCGCTTCGCGTAATCTGCGCGGCCCTCCGGCTGCGTCTTCCCACAGCATAAATTGTTGCGATTTGTGATATCCAACAACGGAATTGCAGAAAGCAGTCACTCTTGTCCAAGGGGAGACGCTACGTTCCCATATAACAAAGTAGCGGACCACAGGGTCCAAAAACATCATTGATGTAACCTGGGGCCTTACTTCCATCACTGAAAGTAGTAATATTTTAATATTGTTTTGACATTTTCATATAAAACTTGTATGAAATTGTTAAAACAATATTGAAACATTATTACTTTAAGCGCTGGCAGTAGGGCCCCTGCTCTCATAACACAAAAGTTTGAAGCTAACGTGAAACAAACGCAATCACCTCTGACCTTTGGGTGACTGATACTCTCTCATTATTGGCTAAAATGGACAGTCCCTGCAAAAAAGCTAAGAATTTAGCCAATATAATACAACAGCGCTATTGTTAATCTTCGTCGCAATTTAATAATACTTTCATCTTCTGCGTTATCTCCTTGGCCAGTTCCAAAAACGAGTGCAGTGTTAACTAACTAAATGAAAATTAGCTTTGAAGTTCCAACTGAATTCTCACCAAAAGAAAATTAGTACTTTTTGAGGTGACGTTTATTATCAAAGTATTTTAATAATTGTATTTCCTGGAATATAACCAACCTCCATAAGACATTGTTATCTACTACAGACACCGTCAAATAAAATTATTATTATCTCTGCGTGAAATACCAGCACCTATGCCAGCATCACCTAAGTTTTAGGGTTTATGTCTAATCCCTCTCCCTACCTACCTTACCCCTAAGGCTGCTCCCTAGGCTTTCAGCTCGTCGGACTCAGCGAATCGTTATGGAATCAGATTGTACGGTACTAACGGGCGTATTATGACAATTACACAGAAGTGCTGTTAGAGCAAAAGCTGGAAGATTTTTTTACACAAAAAAACCAAGCTTTTGCAGCGATTTTGTTAAGTGCTTGTTTATATACTTAGAAACTGTTCTTTAATTAGAGCAAAAAATCTTCTCTTATCAAATACTTATCTACTTAGTTCACGGTGTGGGTATCGTCAGAGTCCTTGCATCGTCCCGAGCGAGTTTTCATTTTTAACTTGTTAGTATTGTTCACTTTGTCAGTTTGACCTAGTCACGTCTTATTAAGATTACTCTCTAGACCCTAGATGGTTGACCTAGCCCGTGAATGGCTTGAAACCCTAGAATTATAGATTAAAAAGAGAAAACGTATATAAACAATATCAAATATGGCGTTCGAAAAGTTAAAATCTCCTAAGTGTGCATCAATTGTGTCCAATTCGCATAACTGGGCCACTCCGCCGTGAGGGCGGGACATACTTCACACGCCCGGTTTGACTCCGACCGACAACCGGCTACCGGCAAAATACCATAAAATACTCATAAAATTTTGGTGAAGCCTTTATCTAACATCCATTACAGGTTCTGCATATCACGCCTTCTCGATCCCACGATCTTCGCATATTGCAAGTTTTATTCGAATACTAGCTGAGGCCCGCGACTTCGCCCGCGTGGATCTAGGTTTTTTAAAATCCCGTGGGAACTCTTTGATTTTCCGGGATAAAAAGTAGCCTATGTGCTAATCCGGGATATTATCAATCTCCATTCCGAATTTCAGCCAAATCCGTCCAGGGGTTTTTGCGTGAAGGAGTAACAAACATACACACACACACACACACACATACAAACTATCGCCTTTATAATATTAAGTGTGATAGTGTGATTGGTAGTTCTAGATGATGTCGATTTAAGTTTTTCAAAAATCCCGTGGAAACTCTTTGATTTCGGGGATAAAAAGTAGCCTAGTGTTAATCCATGGGATCCCGGGATGTAAGCTAACTGTATACCTTTTATCAAAATCAGTTAAACTGTTGGTCCGTGAAAAGCTAGCAGACAGACAGATAGACACACTTTCGCATTTATAATATGAGTATGGATTAATTATGAAAGAAGTGAGCCCTTACTTTATTTAAACAAAGTCTAATTAAAATGCAATTAAAAAGAAGAAAACTCATGTTTTTGTTATGGAAATATAGAATTTTTTGACGGAGCTATAATTGATCGTTGAGGAGTTCCCTCATGGGGAGACAATCGTGGCTATATCATCAAGTAATGTCTGTAAAACTTTAGCTCCGTAGGGCAAGACCATCAAAATCGCGAGTGTGTTTGTTTGTTGGTTTGTCCTCCAATTACGTCGTAATGGAGCAATGGAACGACGTGATTTTTGGCATGGGTATAGTTAAAGACCTGGAAACTGACATAAGCTATTTTTTATCCCGGAAAATCAAAGAGATTTCAAAAACCTAAATCCACGTAGTTGCGGGCATCAGCTAGTAATCACACTTCACACTAATATTATAAAGGCGAAAGTTTGTGTGTATATGTGTGTATATGCGCGTGTGTGTGTGTGTGTGTGTGTGTATGTTTGTTACTCCTTCATGCAAAAACTACTTGACGGATTTGGCTGAAATTTGGAATGGAGATAGATAATATCATAGATTAACACATAAGCTACTTTTTATCCCGGAAAATCAAAGAGTTTCCACGGGATTTGAAAAACCTAAATCCACGCGGGCGAAGTCGCGGGCATCGGCTAGTATTATATATTCATACAAGAGCCAATTAATCATACACACAATCAGCAATCACCAAAGTAGATGCACGTAATAATCATGTAAGCGCATCTTTTTCCCTTAAAAGGCAATCGCCCATTTTCACAATTTCACCGGCATTTCCGTTTAAGGAACTCCAATAATTAGGCAATAAGGCAGCCCGCAGACCATCTGTCTTGCTTCGCCGGCTTTCATATCGACCAGTTTAAAAGCTTTAACGGTACAGGCGTCGAAAGTGAGGTGTAAATCAAATCGGGGCGAGACTCTTGTCGCTTTCAACCGGTACGTAAAACTAACCACACATTTTTATTCGCCGAGGGCACCGCACGCTACGCTTTTCCGCTTTTCTTGTAGGCTCAGCAGCTTTCCTTGTTTTTAAGGTTCCGTACCCGATTGACAACGGGACCCTATTACTAAGCCTCCGCTGTTAGTCTGTCTGTCTATCAACAGGCTCTATCTTATGAACCGTAACAGGACAGTTGAAGTTTTAACAGTACAAGTTACTGCGATAGTAAATAACAAAAACCCAAGATGGCGAATTTCAAAATGGCTACCACGAAAATTAAAAACAGTTAAAAAGTAAGTACATAGTGTAATATCGGCGGTGGATAGCAATGAATGCGTTGTAGAAAGAATAAAGTTTCTGAAGCAAGCAAACGTCCTCGAAACAACCGCAACCCGCAGGCAGACAACGAAGTTATCCTATAAGAGTTAATTTTTTCCTTTTGAGGTACGGACTACGGATCCCTAAAAATGAGGTAATTTGCGAGACATTCAGTAAGTTAGTTGCGTGCGGTGCGGTTAACGTATGTGCGATCAGTTTTAATTGGCTTGATGGATGGAAACGACGTCGCCACCAGACTCTGAGGCTCGAACGTTCTTTTTTTATCATTGACAGGTTTGTGGACGGACGCTTGACCGCGATCTTGCTTGATGGTAATTTATGATGCATTTCAAGATGGAAGCTGCTCAACCGGGAAGAGTCTGGGAGGTTCCTTTATCTGTAATAGGTTTCATACTTTGCCTTGTCTGCTTTAGGCTGCTTAGTTTCCCCGAGTTAATTTTCGCCGCTGGACTTACGAACTTGTTCAGGGTTCTTATGATTGAGCTACCGACGCCATAAAATAGCCAGAGCAACCTATCGGTTATTCTGGCTATTTTATGGAATATTTAATAAATTAGTAGATAAAATAATAATAGAATCTTTCTTCTCTTTTTTTCTTTTTCTTTATAAAAAATACAAGCCATATTTATCCTGATTAATATTCCATTTTTGCCTCCAACTAAGTGTACCAAAAGCTTGTCCCAGTAGTAGGTACGACATTATTAGTGGTTACTAACCGCCGATCTTTTAGGATCCGGTTCTTTAACCGTTGGCTATTGAGGCTCTAAATCTTTATAGGTACTCACATTGCCGAGGAAGCCACTGCAAGGCTGTATGGGCGGCGGCAGGGGAGGCTCTGGAGATCGCCGCGAGCCTGTTCGTTCCGTCGGACCCATGCTTTCACTCACTATGCATCACTGGGGACAAAGCAAAAGGTAAATTAAATATGAGGATAGTGCGATTGTTGCCTTCGAGTGTCAAAGTTCAAACCATAGGGGAGTGTTACCACTACCAATTCCCTATCGCCATTCTTCGTTCACAGGATATCCGGATACGTTACGATCTGGTCAATTAGTAAGTTACCTACATTCTCAAGGATTTCAACCATCTCCCAATGTCCCAGAAACCTGAAACCTCATAACGGAGTGTTTATTTTCCACCTCGCTACAGGTTTTACATTAAAATGCCCGCTAATGAGGAAATTAGAATATGAAGACGTCTCATTCATACCACACTGCTATAAATATACCGCTTTATGAATATTTAGTATCCACTAGTGGTATTTTAGCATAATTATGTTTGTTTCTTTGTGTTGCAACTGCTGTCTGTGAAAACAGAAGCGGTTTGTAGATAAAGCTACGAAATATTGTGACAGAGTTGAGAGGTTTTCTGAATAAACTAGGTAAGAAAAGTAACCCTTTCTTTGTGTATGAAAAACGTAACGCATCCCTCCGTCAGGGGAAACGGGACGGAGGGGTACTCTCGCCGAGGGTAGGGGAACTCATTTGAATACTAACCAATCAAACTCGATGAAATTTTCTAGACATGTTTTAGAAACTTATATCTGTGTCTGTAGTTTTCCAGATTTCTGTAAGAATGTGTAGAAGTGGCTGGATGAGGAAGGCTGAGGACCGGGTGTGGTGGCGCTCTTTAGGGAAGGCCTATGTCCAGCAGTGGACGTCCACAGGCTGATGATGATGATGATGTGTAGTTCTAAAGTTACACGGTCTCAAAGTTTTACATGTACAATTATCTTTGAGGCTGGTGCGGTGTAACATTGAAGCTACACATTTCTAAAGGAGAATGCCAGATCCTGACCCACCAATTTACACAAACTATTCTAGGAATAAATAACCACTTGAAAATGAAAAGTCATTTCTAGAGTCACGGAAAAGAGAAAGACTAACAAGTGTTAAAAATTTATAACAGCCCTGACAAGTGAAGGTTACAGTAACTGGAAAAGAGCTGATAACTTTCAAACGGATGAACCGATTTTATTGAATTATAGTTAAGAACACCTTCAAGCCACCTTTCAAACAAAAAAAATGAATTAAAATCGGTTCATTAGTTTAGGAGCTACGATGCCACAGACAGATACACAGATACACACGTCAAACCTATAACACCCCTCTTTTTGGGCCGGGGGTTAAAAATAGAAAGATTCGACACTATACCTACAGAATTCCAGCCCCAGATATCTCGAATACCTTCTCTATATTTGATATGGAAACTTGTAAAACTCGATTATGTCAACGGATTGCGGATGCTCGTGGGATATGATTGGAAACATATTGGCGGCCGAGGCCGACTATTCACCTCTCTTTGTAAGGTGTGTCACATTCGATAGGTATAATGGCTAGCACAGATGTAGACAACAACCGCAGCGTTTTTCGGTCTATCTGTCTGTCCGCCTGTCATGTCTGTCAAGAAAACCTATATGGTACTTCCCGTTGACCTAGAATCATAAAGTTTAGCAGGTAGCTTTAGCTTATAGCTTTAGTCCATGCTATAAAATAATATGAATGCGAAAGTGTGTCTATCTGTTTGTCTGCTAGCATTTCATCCCAGAGAGCTTGCATCCCAGGAAAGGACATAGGCCACGTTGTATCCCGGAAAAGGTCCAACGGGGCTGGGGCAAAAAATGAAAGTTACGCAGACGAAGTCGCGGGCATCGTCTAGTTTTTAATACATTGCTGTGGTGCGTATTTTACGTCCAGTGTGAACGAGCTTTAAGAGCGCAAATTATTATGCAATACTTTTTACGATCCGCTTATGTTAATAAATCAAACTTTTTTTGTACATTTTCCTTAAATACATAAAAGTTTTGTAAAGTCATTTGTTTTATTGAGAAGTTAATCACATGAGATGGAAACGGTCCTCAGAATTTCAAATGACAATATTGTTTTGATGATTCTATAATAAAATTATTCGCGTTCATATAGTGTAGCCCCTGTACCTAATATTATGTTCAAGAGCTCAAAAAAACAACGTCGTTTTTAGGATTCCGTAGCCAACCGACGAATTTTTACAACTCTGCGCTGGGTAAGCAACGTTCATCCATGTTGGTAAGTGGATGGGTGACCTTCTTTAGAGGTCCATTTGGCCTTTTCGTGTCTTCCTTACGTCGACGACCAAGTAAAGCTGTCGGTTTCGGTTATTTAAGACTATTAATAGGACCTGAAAGTTCTAAATAAGTCGTGTTGGTAAATGGTACGTGGAATGAGCCCACCGCATAATTATTATCTCAAGAAATTTCTACCATTATAGGTGATCAATGAAAAAGGAATATGACCCTAAGTATTGAGGGACACGACGCTGAGAGAGAATATTTTTTAGGAATAGACGTAAGGTTATAGGGAAAAAGTAGTAGGAAAGAACGCACTTATTTAAATGCCGAAGGCGTTAAAAGAAACTACATAATATCTAACACAAATCACCATTCACCTGTGGATAAAAGTGACATTGCAACGACATTGGCAACTTGACACCAAATTTCTCTATCTCGTAGAAATGCTTATGGTAAACCTACTCAGTACCAAGTAATTTAAGTAATGAAATCGATCTGTTCTCACGGATGTAATTCCACTCACTTAAATAACTTTAGGTATTGGTTAAAACTCCTAATTATTAGGCAACTTTGACGACGCGACGTCATAAGCACTGAAACTTAGGTGAGATTTATAGAGCGCACTTTGACTTAGCTTAGACTTAAGAGGGCTCTCTCCGTCACTCGTTTCATACAAACGTAGTTCCAATTTCATTTGAATATTAAGCAACCAAAGTCCATGAAATTTTGCAGACATATTCTAGAAACTAATATCTATGTCTGTGGTTTTCCAGATTTCTATTAAAATATTCGGTTTCATAGTTACGCGGTCTTAAAAATTTACATACAAATCTTTGAGCCCCTGTAATTTTAAAACTACATATTTTTAGAATAATCTAAAACACCACAGACACAGATATTAGTTTCTAGAATATGTCTGCAAAATTTCATGGACTTGGTTGCTTAATATTCAAATGAAATTGGAACTACGATTGTATGAAACGATTGACGGAGAGCGCTGTTAAGATTGAGTTAAAAAGAGGCAGATTTATGTGAGAGATATACATCTGTCTCGTATAACTCTGTCTTAAGTGTATGGAAAGCCAGAGTGGTAGACAATCGGCGTCCACTGTCTCGGGAACTCGCCACCACCAGCGCGCTAGTCCTAGCTAAGATGATGAAGCGAGACCTACTGGATTCGACGCTATGCTACTGTGGGCAAATGGGCATGAGATCTCCACCGGACTTGATATCACCTCCACGCGCAACGCAACGCGGAGAACATAATATGACTTACCACTAGCCACGGGGCTCCAAGCCACGATAAGGGGTCCAAGCCGCCGAAATCCTGGCTAGATTAAGAGCAACACCGAGGTAACGACCTAGCTTATTCCAAGTTTGTAACGACCCTACATTTTACACCAAAGTGTTACAAAATAATATTTAAAAAAAAAAAAAAAAAAAAAAAAGTATTAACATTTTTACTTCAATTTTATCAAAATCAGGTCCGTGAATACTTGTAGAGATGTACTTATACATATGAACATAAAATTAATTTTTGAATTTTCGAAAAGAGGCAAACACCGTTTCGCATGTCGGTGATGCAGAGACGCGATCGACCGCGGCCGAATAGCGTTGGCGAGCGATGTGTGCGCGGGCGTCGTAACGTTTGGAGCAGAGTCCAAATCAGAACGTGAACGAAGTCACTCGCACAGCGGGACCGCGTGCATTTGCGTCGGCGGGCGGTGCCTGCGCGGACGTCGTAATGCGCGAAGATAATTAATTTGTTTAAATTCTGTACTGGGGCGATACATAAAGTTTATATTAAAGAATACTGAGTTGAGACTCGGACCAAGTTGGTGTTTGGAGAGAAACATTTTAAGCAAACACTCGAATAGAAGGGACCACTTTAATTACACAGATATATTTGTTATATAGGGGCGATACCTCCCAAGATCTAAAAGCGATTTATGTTTGAACTGTTTACGACGTGGCTGCTCAGGCGGGGAGAACCGCGTGTCCTCCGGATGTCCGGTGATCTTTGCTTGAGATGGCTTTCGGTGATATTAACTAACTATCTGACATATGACAGAGCACGTTGGAAGAAACTTATGCGAGGGAGAACCCTGGTGCCTTTGATGCTTTGTCAATCCTAACTAAGGAGAGCCCTAGTGTCTTAGGCGCTTTGTGAATCCTTTGCTGAGATGATTCTAATGTGCTTTAATAACAGACTGACCACAGAGGGCAGGTAATGCTGCTGTTCTGTTTGTATTCTGACATTTGTTGGAATACTTAACCGCCTTGTGGTGGTTACCCAATATCAATAACATACCCATACAAAATTACGCTAATGCATATATACTGAAGGTCGGGTTAAGGCCTGTGGATATTCCCGCAGTGAGTCTGACCCGACCTTGAAACCTATTACAGGTCTGTAGTGGGAGAGCACCACTATAAAAATGCTATTTCAGCTTCGGCTGCAACGTGGGATCATAAGTGGCACGCACTACTTCCTAAAGTATGCTTGCATACGCTGCGCTGTTTATTTGGATGATGTGTGTGGGGGGGGAGCTACTGTTCATTGGTATTTTATGTGCCATATTGATCTCTTGATTTATCGAGGGTCCCAGTATGACGATGGGATACCAAGGGAAGGCAGAAGCTCACCGTATGTGGTGTGGTGGAGCTACGTACCATCATTCACTCTAAACCCCTTTTACGCCAACTGGAGTGAATGATGCCGCACACAACTTCTTCCTTTACGAAGGAAGAAGCACACTCACACACACACACGTCTAATAAGTAGGGCTCTATATGAAGTGTTGTCTTGTAAGAGCAGTCTCATGATCCTTTCATATTTTAATGCGTTCCTATGCGGAACACATATTTTAATTCTCGAACTAGCATTTGTCTTATCAGACCAAGTGCTAAATAAATATTCATACACAAACAACACACCTTCAATACTCGAACTAAGTTCGCATTGGCAATAGTCTTACCGGACCGAATGCATGGGAGATGTTATACGCAATCACACATTTTCAATACTTGAACTCTGTAAAGTCGTTTAAGTCTGATGAACTCATTATTTCCGACGCTCTAAAAGTTCTTGGTTTATTATGGACACAACATTACAAGGGGTCCTACCGCTATACGATACACGTGCCACTTTAAAGAAATTGTTTTAAAATGTAATCTTTAGAAAGATCCGAAGGAAAAATAGGGTAGAGTTTCTTAGGACCCCGTTAGTTCAGTTACAAGTTCCATGCAAACAATGTTGGCATACAGATAGCACGGACTACGTAACGCAATCATTTGTTTAGCACATGTACCTACACAGGTGACTGGAGCTCAAAGGATTGGCATATGTCGCAGAACCGACGGTCTATGAGGCAGACGTGTTTTGGAATGGAGACCACGTACAGGTAAGTGCAGTATAGGACGATCTCCAGCCCGCTGAAGCGAAGGGCCTGAAGAAGCGAGTGGATAAGGTAGGCGGAGGATCATGTTTGGTGGCGCTTTTGAAAAGGTTTATGTCCAGCGTTGGACTTCTGTTAGGTTTTGTTTGCAGCAATGACACTTCGTCTCAGGCGGCCGGCGACTCGATAGCCAAGTGGAGTCATAAATTACGGTTATCGCGGCATCGGAACAGAGCGGCCCGTGAGAACCGATAAGGCGGATAGGCTTAAACTCGTGCATCAACAATATTAGATAACATCGGGAGATCATTGGAGAGAAGTAAGAAAAACTAGAGGAAAGTACGCATTGGGTTTTGTATCCCCAGAGAAAAATATTAACCCTTATAGAATCACTTCGTTGTCTGTCTGTCTGTCTTTCTGTCGCGTCTGTCAAGACCCAAGGAAATAAAAACTTAAAGGTTGCCATGAAAATATATGCCCGGCAGCAATGTCTTATAGCACTAGTACAGGGAAAAATCCAAAAACCTTGAATTTGTGATTCCATTGGTTACATCACAAAAACGGCGTTGTTTCGTCTACGGTGGTACGCAGCTCTTTGAAACCGACTCGCACTTGACCGTTTTTTTTGTAAAAATGTCGAAAATACTCGTGAATAGCTTTTTATACTTACAAAAGTAAGTTTTTACTATACAAATAAGCTTTTGAATAGTCAAATCAATCTACTATACATAGTTGTTCGCAAAATTTAGTAGAGAGTAGTAGTTCTGGATATTATATGTAATTAAATACACACCTAATTATTTTGAAAAAGCTTCCTGTAGTCGCGCTAAGTACACAGAATCGAACCCATAACCCAAAATCCATTACAAGTACCTACCTAGGTACTTAGTACGAAGCGAGTTGATATAGACTTCAGACAGGAATATTACGTAGTGGAATGACTGGACTGTTCAATCTATATATAATATTATAAAGAGGAAACCTTTGTATTTTTGTATGTTTGTATTGAATAGGCTCAAAAACTACTGGACCGATTTCAAAATTTCTTTTACCATTACTTAGAGGGATTCTTCCGAATCCGTATAGGCTATATTTTATCCCGGAAAGTAGATAGGATTTTTCGTGGTAGTGTCCACCCGTGCGAAGCCGGGGCGGGTCGCTAGTATCACAATATTTTGATATTAAACTTGCAAAAAGCCCACACACATATTATAAAAGCTCAATAAAGCATACCTATAAGTTAAGTAAGTACATAATAATATATCTATACCACCTACGACGTTAATTACATTATCCCGGGGATAAGTCATTAAAACATTACATTTAGCTCGCTAGCAATTTATATTAGTTGAGATTACGTGGTCAGATACACTGTGCTCCGTAATTACATCCTGCTGATCTACAATACTAATTAAACTGTTACTCTGCTTCCATACAAACTGATTGTGAAATATTTGTATTGTTTATGCAACCTTATTAACAACCGACCCAAAAAGAGGGGTGTTATAAGTTTGACGTGTGTATCTGTGTATCTGTCTGTGGCATCGTAGCTCCTAAACTAATAAACCGATTTTAATTTAGTTTTTTTTTTTATTTGAAAGGTGGCTTGATCGAGAGTGTTCTTAGCTATAATCCAAGAAAATCGGTTCAGCCGTTTGAAAGTTATCAGCTCTTTTCTAGTTACCTACTGTAACCTTCACTTGTCGGGGGTGTTATTTAATTTACATTTGCTTACCTAGAATGTACCTAAATGAACCAGGTAGCTTTTGACGCTGTCGATCGTCGAGTTGGGAGACTTATAGGATGTTATTATGGAATTACCACTTTTGGTGAAACTTCAGAGTCTTGCTCGCCGCAAGGTTACCGACTTATCGGTATTTTACAGGATATTGGAGTGTGCTCAGGAGCTTTTCGATCTTGCCCCGTTCACCTTTTTACCACCGTTACCACCGTACCGCAAGACACCAGCCCGGCTAGCATGGGCAGTAGATAAAAATTATATCCCCGATTATATCCACTGATTTCTATGACATCAGTGGATATAATCGGGGGATATAATTTTTATCTACTGCCCATGCTAGCCGGGCAGGCGAGTTACCAACCCCTATGTCGTAGACATTTTTTTACACGCTTTGCGTCATCATTCCTTATTTATAAGATGAGTTTTTCCTACCAATTATAATCCGGGTTAAAACTATAGTGAATAGGCACCTTCTAGGCAAACGCGACCCATCTTAGGCCACATCATCATTCCCTTCAGATGTAATTGTGGTGAAGAGTTCAGCAGTGGGCATCTATTGGTCACGACGAGGACATCGATAAAATTATACGTTTATTATGCATTACAACATTTACGTACTTACTTATAACAAAGTGTTGGTTTCAAGGTTTTTGTCTATTACCATACTTGTCGGTTCCAATTTCCAAAGATCAAATTAGATAGTTCAAGTTAAGAAGGTAGGTATCCACTTACCTACTGTATCTAAAGCTTGCAATCTTCATAAATCTAGGTAATGGAACTTGTTGCCTAGGTTTCAGAATTATACCTAATTTAAGATGGCTATTTGCAGGTGAAACTTTAAATAAATAAATTATGTTAATATTTAACGACACATAATAATGATATGAGGATGATGATATGACTACGCAATATACCAAGTGTTAAAATAAAATTGGCGCATAGTACCTACCTAAGTAATAGTACGCGACAGGTTGAAATGGCAATCGGGGAGGGAAAGTTGTTAGAAATGGAAATTTTAAGTCATTTACTTGTCATTAAAAATTATAGCAGTTATTAACTTAAGTTATATTTATACCTACCTACCTATCTTATTTATCATTTCCTTTGCAATTGAATCGTTCAGCAAGTTGAAAATCCTGTTTAAATCAGATAAAAGTGGTTTTAATAAGTAAACAGCCTAATAAGCTTACATAAGTAAATTAACACTTTTCCACCACTCTAACGGCGCGCCGCACGGCCGTTCCGGTGATTTAGCGTTCCGGTACGATGCCTTGTAGAAGATAACAAGAGGGAAGCACGTAAGGTCTACGTAAATGCTTCTTTCCTTTATAACATCTTCTAGAGAGTCATTTCTTGATCAGTCGTAGGTATACAAGGGGATCTCTAGGTGCTTTATGATATTATCATCTTTGCTATGTTATAGGTATCTTTGTTATGTACATGTTACAGTAAGCGGTGATAGTCTAAGGTCCCGAATCCCTCGGGCACGGACCTCTAACTTTTCGGAGTGTGCGTTTTAAGCAATTAAATGACTTGGTTTAACGGTGAAGGAAAAGGATCATGATTCATGAGGAAACCTGCATGCCTGAGAGCTCTTCATAATGTTCTCAAAGGTGTGTGAAGTCTGCCAATCCGCACTGGGCCAGCGTACGGACTGTGGCCTATAATTCTTTTCTTTCTGAGAGGAGACCCGTTCTGAATACGTCACGTACCTACGTTCTGAATACGTCCGTACGGAATATCAAAATCCACGGACAAAACCTAAGAGCATCCATAGTTGAGTCAAGTGGAAACTTTTTCGCAAAGTTATGCAAATCGTCTTCAGTTAGTTTAATTCTCCAAACATTAGTACATTCAATTTAGTGCCAAGAAATGGGAATCTGAGACATGCATAGAGATAAGTTTATTTTATAATTCCATACTTTTTACAGTCTACGTCTCAAGCTCACGATTTACAAGATTTAAACATTCAAAGCGGTTTAATAAATCCACACAAAGGAGATCCAGTATCTATCTGTCGAGTTTCTTGCTGGTTCTTCTCGGTAGGAAAGGCATTCCGAACCAGTGGTAGATGCTTTTGACGATTCGAAAGAACTTGTAAAAGTCTAATTGAATAAAAACATTTTGAATTTGAATTTATCCTTGGATACCTTACCTGATAAGATAGTGGATAGCCACTCAATGGTTTTTTGCCTCGGCGACCGTTCTTCATGACATTTAGTTTTTATGCTCGAGTTTTTCGAGATAATCGAGCGGTCGACGAGAATAAGTCAATGAAATTCCGATGGCTTTGTTCTATTTTTTTAGGGTTCCGTACCTCAAAAAAAAAAAACGGAACCCTTATAGGATCACTTTGTTGTCTGTCTGTCTGTCTATCCGTCCGTCCGTCCGTCGTGTCTGTCAAGAAATCTATAGGGTCCTTCTTGAATTACTTATTATATACTTCTTGTACTTCTTGAATTGTTTGCCCACTACTGAAAAAGATGTGTCTGTGTCTTTTAAAAAAT
Source organism: Maniola jurtina (assembly GCF_905333055.1). Classification (NCBI taxonomy): domain Eukaryota; kingdom Metazoa; phylum Arthropoda; class Insecta; order Lepidoptera; family Nymphalidae; genus Maniola; species Maniola jurtina. The sequence continues at coordinate 11,949,524 of NC_060040.1, forward strand.
ATATTAATGGTACCTTGGTATCTGACTGGCTAATATTTCCCTATCCCTCTCATACATGCACGCTAGGAGTAAATACCAAGGTTAGTCGTCCAACGAATGTAATTTGATCTTACGAACTTTCGGATTTTAGTCCACCCTGTAGGCAAGGCCACCAGTAAGAATACAAAGATTTAACTCAGAGACCTCTGAAGAGATGTTGAAACCTTTGAAACTGCGATAGCATCAAGAGCCAAGACGTGAACTGTCAAAACATCGAAGATATCAGATGAAAAATTCTCGTTTAAAGCCTCACTTCTAATATCGGATTGAGCCTTGAGCGAGTTCATCGGTCCAGTAAGTTAATCGCTACATACTGGTGACTCACGATTTGTGATGGCAGATATTATTATTTTTTACCTTACTGTTTCGGAATTTGTAATCTGCCTTATTGGTATTGGCCGCTACAGCATCATTGGAGAAGTTAAGGCGAGCGAAGCTCTGTCAAATGTTGAGCCCTAAGTCTCGAAGAGGTCTAGGGCTTCGACTTCTGTCTAGGACTTTTTTATTGTAAGATAGGCTTGGATATGGCAATGATAAGATCTAGTTTGGAATGCGCTGGCTCAGACTTTCATCTCTCCACTTTTGCCATGAAGGTTCGAAAGAAGGGATGACGCTGAGACACATTTGTCTAGACTAGTCCGTACTATATACGCCTCCGAAACCATGGTAAGGAGTTCCACGTCCGCGTGACAAAAAAAAATTGGTTGTCTGTAAAGTCGGTTTACTGACGATAGTTGAACGTGACAACAAAAGCCGATTGTGCTTTTTTGTCGCTCGTTCCGCGCTCTCGCTTGCACTTCAAGCCTTACATGGAACGCCTCAGAGCGAGGTAACGCCGCATGAGTCATGTCTTTTCGTGCGTGCAGCCGGCTCTATCGAATTATAAGACGTTGTCACGTCAAAAACAGGGCCCTCGTCTTCACCAGCGACACTGTGTTGAGGTTGTAACTTGTAGGTGAGTACTGACTCTGCTGTCCTAACCCAGTCTTGTTTGTCTATGTTCCACCATCAGCCTTGAACGAGTTCACCGGTCCATTGAGATAATCGCTACAGTCGGGTGAGTCACGAACGATCAGCGATGGCAGATAACATGCGCAATGCTCGATCTACCTTTTGTCAAGCCCGCCGGTCGCCACAGGCCACTAGGCTACCATAAACGGAAAAAGCGCCTGTCGAACATTGCTGACGGTGTATTTTGTTGTTTTTCTTTACCTATCCAACCAGGCTTTGAAAACAATGTTCAACGTGGTGCCCACGTCAACTATTGATATATATTATAATATGTATTGATATAATATCGTATATCAAATCTTTGAAAAGAGCAACCGTCGAGTTTCTTGCTGGTTCTTCTCGGTAGGAAAGGCATTCCAAAAAAGTGGTAGATGCTTTTGACGATTCAAAAGACTAATTCTTTTGAATCGTCAAAAGTCAAATTGAATAAAAATATTTTGAATTTGAATTGTGACATTGCTACAACCGCGAATGTTGTGTTTAGCTGAATTTTTGGTATTCTTTCTGTGACTGTCCACTTTAGCCAATAGGGAGAGTATCAGCCAGTTAGAGGTGACTGCGATCATCACCTAGCTGTCCAGAAGTTTTGATATGTGGAACTTTACAATGGGGAGCGTGCATGGAAGCAGGACATCTATGAACCAAGACAGGCAGAAACCTATAAGAAGAACATTTACCTATTGAACCACAATTTAAGAAGGCAAGGTTGAGAGCCAAATTTTTAGGTAATGATTAAGAATTAGAAACCACTATTTTCTTTATGATGAATTCCTACGTAAGTCCTACTTATAATATGTATTACGATAAAGGCACAGAATCTACTCATGTGATACAGGAAATAAGTCGTAAGATATCTATAACTTATAAGTGCCTGCTTTAAAATCCTTTGCTAAGCCTTTCAAGCTTAAGTGGATCCTTTCACTTTGGGATTAGCTTACCTCATAAAGAGCGTCTTATTTATCGTACGGGCTATGGTTTAGTGAAATCGTTTTAGATCCATGTAGAAATTATACAAACGGAACTTGTAATGAGATTTATCCGACGAGACTGTTGTTATGCCATTGTTGTAATGCAGAGCAATTTATTTGTATTAACTTCGACTAAACAGATGTTTACTGTGTTACAACTTTAATAGAGATAATAAATTATCACATCACATTAGTCATATAAAGGCGAAAGTTCGTGTGTATGTATGTGTGTATGTATGTATGTGTGTATGTTTGTTACTCTTTCACGCAAAAACTACTGAACGGATTTGGCTGAAATTTGAAATGGAGATAGATAATATCCTGGATTAGCACACAGGCTACTTTTTATCCAGGAAAATCAAAGAGTTCCCACGTGATTTTGAAAAACTTAAACCCACGCGGACGAAGTAGCGGGAATCAGCTAGTCACTTCTAAAATAAGTAAGTACTTAGAGGCGTTGGGCTCCCAAAGTGCTTGAAGAGCGATCTCGTACCGGAAAGCGAACCGTAAGACCCGCCCCCAAGGTGGATCTAGAAACATCAAACTCAGAGGAGCAATCGCAGGGGCCAATGGATCCAGATGGCTCAAGACTGAGGCATGTGGAAGTCCCTACAAGAGATGTAAGTAGATATGTCCAGCAATGGACGTCTGTCGATTGATGATGATGATGAAAGATTCAACTTTCATCGTCAATCTCTTTAGAGTTTAGACCTTTTTTAACCCCCGACTCAAACAGAGGGGTGTTAAAAGTTTGACGAGTGTATCTGTCTGTGGCATCGTAGCTCCTAAACTAATGAACCGATTTTAATTTAGTTTTTTTTGTTTGAAAGGTGACTTGATCGAGAGTGTTCTTAGATAAAATCCAAGAAAATCGGTTCAGCCGTTTGAAAGTTATCAGCTCTTTTCTAGTTACTGTAACCTTCACTTGTCGTGGGTGTTATAAATTTTAAATTTACTTGTTTATCGTGGCTTTCCTACCGTTACCTATCTATGTCAATGAACATAAGCAACTTTAATATCTGATCTTTTCTACATCTGAAGAAAGAACCCATACTTAGGTCACAGATAGGTAGTATACGGGTAGGTGGTTTTCACGTAAATCGTAGATTTTCGGAAGGTACCTAATGTGAACATTGAATTCTACTTAGAGTGAACATCTTCACGTTTTACCTACCGGAAGTGATGGAAAGTCAACGACCTTATATCCTAAATTCCTAATTACTCTGTTGAAACTAAAATTGACTTAGACATAAGGTACCTACCAAATATCATGCTGATCTCAAAAACACCAAGTTCGTCTATGACTTATCCCAAGTAACACAAAACTGCTTTAAAAGATATCACATCGGTACTTTAAGCATTTATGAAGACTTATTAGAGTCCACCGTTACTGTAAAAGCCTACTATTACGCTTTCTCCTGTACATTGACTTTACTAAGTACCACGAAGACACCGCTGTAATGTTGCGAGCGCTACTATCAGGTGCGCAGGTCATGTTATTCAGCTTTTAGCAAGTTTCAGTACTGTCAGCTACAATAAAGTATTTTTATGGACTCAAACTAAGCTACTTTCTGAATAAAAGGTCACAAGTGTATCTTTCAAATGTTTGCATTTTAACTGAACATATGTGAATTATTATAAAGCTATCAGTTATTCCGTGAATTCAATTAACGCTTCATGCTGCATATAGTTGAACTTTCACAGTTTTAATCAGCTGTTATACGCACTCTCATAACTGCACTTATCTAGCCCACATGATTCCTTTGGGTGGACGTATATGGTGTTAAATTACAGCAAGCAGGTATCAAGCTATTCACTTGTAACCCTTTGTCCTTACTTGGGCTGAATAATTGTACTCCCGTAGGCATTTAATCAGCTCATGGAGTTATTTAAGATCCTGAAAAGTTCTTTTTCAGCGCCTCACCGTACTTGTATATCATTTATATTATCAGCGTTATAAATACCGGCCAAGTGCGAGTCAGACTCGCGCACCGGGGTTCCATACTCGGGTATATTTTTCTACATTTTGCACAGTAAATCAAAAACTAAAATGCATAAAAATAAATAAAAATTTGTTTCAGAATGTACAGATAAACCCCTTTTATATGAATACTAGGGTTGTTGTAAAAAAATGTAGAAAAAAGAATAAAAATTAGTGAAATACGATTGGCCAATCTTTAAGAGTTCTAAAAACGAGTTTTGGCCTATACTTTGCAACGTTTTTAAGAATCCTTTTTACAGACCTTTTGTCATTGGCATTTATTTCGGAATAGGCAAACTGAAAAGGAAAATTGAAATGGAAAAATTGCTTAAAAATGGTATTTATTTATCTAAAATTAAAGCTTGATTAGCCATCAGAGTCTTCATGGTTTTCGAGCTGATCACTTGTGCCAGCTGCTCTGCTACTTGTTGCTCTTGCTGAGAGCAGAATACATTTGCACTTGAAGTGCAAATGTCGAATAAGTCCCCTTGGGAATTACCCTGAGAAATAAAGTTATAATAAGTATTATAAACTAAAGATAAAAGAACGAAAGAAAGAAATAAATAAATTAATAAGTACTGACTTATTCGCTCATGAAAAACTTTCACCACGGACCCATAATAGCTAACTCTTGACAGATTATACAGCTGTTCATTGGGTATAAAGTATTTGCGTAATGTTACCAACTATTCAGCTGTACATCAATCTATGGCTGACTTATTAGACACAAGAACTACTCGTGTCAGCCTTTTGCTGATTAATATATCCCTAGCACCTTATTATAGCCCTTAAAGCATTTATTTGGCATTATTACGGTTCACATTGCTTGCCCACCATTTTCTATGTTCTAAATTACAATATTTATTATTTATTTACTATTTATTCTTATTTTGTCTATGAAAATATCTATTGGATTTGAAAAAGATTTTTAATTAGTTATACGTAAAAAGCTTATCGTCTAATTCAAAAAAATTGCTGGCATTTTTATATTATTACAATCCATTTTATAATAAGATTTCCAAGGAAACAGTTATATTACGAGAGCGCGTGAAAATTTTGGTCTAAAAGTATATGATATTTGACAATAAACTTGCTTTCCCCATCAAATTTCAGGCACTAGTAACAAATAAGATCAAGTTTTACTTACCGAAAATGAATTAACTTTTTGCACTTCAGTTAAGTACACAACACATGTCACATTGTATGATGGTGATGATATTTGTGCACAAATATAACACTGCTGCAGAATATTATCGAGATAGTGTTATGTTATAGAATATATGGAGTAATATTTATTCACAATTTCGCCGCTCGTGCTCTTTTAACTGCATAAAAGCGTAAAAAGGGTGCTTATTTGTTGTTTGAGCTGCACAATAGGTAACACACACTCTCTTTATCAGCCAATGTTCAGCTCTTGGGGCGAATGTTACCTTTATTAATGCTTTTTAAATGCTATTATAATGCAGTTAATCAGCTAGTTGCTGTTTAATTTGTGCCCAAATCAGAGTTATATCTTCTGAGGATGCTATTATTCAGATATTATTCAGCTTTAATATAGCATGTTTTGGAGCTAAAGTTTCCAACGTGGACAGTGATTCAGTTGATATGCAGCACTTTTGTGTTACTTGGGATATGGTTACTATGCTTACGAGCTGTGATTGTTGATGGGCCGAATAATTTTGGTCCTTAAAACTTCAACGTAAGGACCGGACGACCATAAAATAAGTAAATCCTTAGTAGTAATCATACTTATGTTTCTCTTACCAGTGGGTACCTAAGACAAAATAGCGTTCCTAGTAGTCTTTTGTAAGAATAAAGAGATTAACCAGAAACCATCCAGAACCAACATCACATCACAGATCACAGAGCAATAATAATAATGGGTCATTCCATTCCTTATAGGTAGGTAGGAAAGCGCGCTGTGGACAGTTTCTCATAGTTTTTAATATCTTCCTTATTTAGCCCGCCGTATAATGTTACCACGTGCATATCAAATGCGAACTCCGAATGGGTCACGGACCACAGTCACAGTATAACTGAGATACAGTAGTCCGACATTTTTGACACAGTTCACGACAGTTACTGGTAGTAACAAAACGTCGAGACCTCAGACTTCGACTTCATTGGCAGTCTATTAGAGTGTGTTTCCACTGACGCGAAGCTGAGCGGAGTGGAGCGGAGCGTACCGTGAATTGGCCAATCACAGTGCTCGAAATCCCCATTCTTAATAAGCAGAATCTGTGATTGGTCAATTCACGCTCCGCTCCGCTCCACTCCGCCCATCTCCACTTTAGTCGAAACGTACCTAAATGTTACCTGCATTTGACGCTAGGAAAGCTACAAAACGATTATTCTTCTTTGATTTCATGTTATCCCTAGCCTTATATTTGACAGATGTCGATTCAAGATCAAAACGGGTGTTCCATCTTTTAGTTTACGCTGCCTTTGATTTCGTGGTAAATGACGACCACTACGGCCCTTCAATATAAGTCCCGAAACTACTGCAACCGTCTCGGGTCACACATCTCAGAAGTTAGATTATATTGCCACATCGTCAATAAGTATCACTCGGGAAATGGTAAGATCGCAATCATACACTACCTAGTTTATTAAACTTATTTACTAGGTGCAATTCAAAATTCAACCTGCAATCTCAGTCCTACCTAGAAGTAACAGGTTGAATTTATCGGAAAGCGTATAGCCAAGCAAGTACCTACTTTCACACAGGTCTCGATGTATTTCAGCCGTATAACACATGCTGCAGCTTTGACCTGGTACACTGCCATAAACCTAGATTTTATCTTAACAAACTATACAACTGCATATTTAATTGCAATCGCAAAATAGACTCCGCAAAGACGGTCTTTATTAAATTAAACCTTTACTGTTTGAACAAGATTTCTTTGTAGATTTAAAATCAAAGTAAACAAGTGTAAATTAAAATTTTATAACACCCCCGACAAGTGAAGGTTACAGTAACTAGAAAAGAGCTGATAACTTTCAACAGGCTGAACCGATTTTTTGGATAATAGCTAAAGAACACTCTCCAGCAAGCCACCGTTCAAACAAAAAAAACTAAATTAAAATCGGTTCGTTATTTTAGGAGCTACGATGCCACAGACAGATACACACGTCAAACTTATAACACCCCTCTTTTTGGGTCGGGGGTTAATAAAGAAAAGGCTCAAAAGCAAAGCTCAAACTTCAAAGTTACTCACCAATTTAAAGTTGCCTCGATAAAGCTTTATTGAAAAGTAAATAAAAGCTTACCTTTTCAACCAAGGAGAGAAATAAATGCCGCTCGGTTGCCAGCACCGAAAGGTCGCGGATATCACTAATTATCACAATTTTACACCGAAGTCCACGAATTAAAGTTTTTGTTTGACGATCGACCGGATTCTCTATTTCGAAGATAAACCGGCGTGGCTCGTTCTCAACGACGCCCCGCGTGCATTTCAATAGATGAAAGTGTAAACTGTGGTTTTTGTATAGCGCTCTCTCATTTCTGCGCGTGCGCAAGACAAGGACGACCTGCCCCGCTTCAAGTTTGGATTTGAGCAAGTGGCGACTTCGCCCACTATTTTATTGTTATTCTAATAAATTCTGAACATCTTGAGAATATCGTCGTTGCACGTCAACTTTAAAATAATATGAACTGACTACACATACCCATAGGAAAGCTGTAAGGACCTGCCTATACCATACCTAGATCATTTCAATACAGTTGAGCGGTTCGAAAGTGGTGGATGGAAACAGTAAGGGAATTAAAATTAACAGTGCAAAAATAAAACGACAAGGTTTGGTTTGTTTATTTTTATTTTCTTCCCACAGGTGGCAAGAACCAGAGTAGTGAGCACAACCTAACGTAACGAAAATGGTAAGAATAAAGAGATCAAGCCAGAAACCATCCAGAACCAACATCACATCACAGATCACAGAGCAATAATAATAATGGGTCATTCCATTCCTTATAGGTAGGTAGGAAAGCGCGCTGTGGACAGTTTCTCATAGTTTTTAATATCTTCCTTATTTAGCCCGCCGTATAATGTTACCACGTGCATATCAAATGCGAACTCCGAATGGGTCACGGACCACAGTCACAGTATAACTGAGATACAGTAGTCCGACATTTTTGACACAGTTCACGACAGTTACTGGTAGTAACAAAACGTCGAGACCTCAGACTTCGACTTCATTGGCAGTCTATTAGAGTGTGTTTCCACTGACGCGAAGCTGAGCGGAGTGGAGCGGAGCGTACCGTGAATTGGCCAATCACAGTGCTCGAAATCCCCATTCTTAATAAGCAGAATCTGTGATTGGTCAATTCACGCTCCGCTCCGCTCCACTCCGCCCATCTCCACTTTAGTCGAAACGTACCTAAATGTTACCTGCATTTGACGCTAGGAAAGCTACAAAACGATTATTCTTCTTTGATTTCATGTTATCCCTAGCCTTATATTTGACAGATGTCGATTCAAGATCAAAACGGGTGTTCCATCTTTTAGTTTACGCTGCCTTTGATTTCGTGGTAAATGACGACCACTACGGCCCTTCAATATAAGTCCCGAAACTACTGCAACCGTCTCGGGTCACTCCCATGTCCTCCACTTGTCTCACAATTGCTCTGACCTTCGTCGGACCTCTGTAGGCAACATCCGTGCCACAGTTTCCGAATGGCACAGGCAAGTTTGAAATTCAAACGGCCTGTGTTCGTGACTGCTGGTTTCTGGGAAAACGGTACAATAATTTTATATTTACAGATCACGTTGTTGCTGAAAATGGTATGACGAAAACTACAATGTAATGCACGTAACAACTAACCTTCCTTATCTTGAGAAGGTCCGCAGTTATTCTTTAAACTGACTTTATCTAAAGAAAAGTGGTAGAGTTGATATAATTTTTTTAATGATACTGAACTGTTCTCCTTCGATCTCATTTTTTAAAGATCCCTTTGACGAATAGCCCTTCTTAGGGTCTACGTTGAAAACATATAAGGTAAAAGTTATTAAAATAAGTCCGCTGAGGCCTTCTGTATAACAAAAGGCGAAGAACATTATGGAGAAATCTCAGACATGCAGGTTTCATCACGATGTTTTCTTACACCGTAAAGTAAGTGATATTAATTATTAGAATTTGTGGAAAAATTCTCATTCAAGGAAGGGAGAAGGATAAAATATTAAATAGGTATCAACTAAGCTTTAGTTTTGAGCTAGATTACATCAGCCCCTGTGGCCTAATGGATAAGGCATCGGCCTCCTAAGCCGGGGATTGTGGGTTCGAGTCCCACCAGGGGTATAGTTCTGTTTTGGTTTATTTCCACTTTATTTACGTTTCGAATTTCATCATGAATAAAATTTTAATAAAATGTAAATTACTAACTAATCAATACTCGAAACTTATTTGATATTTGAGTTTGATTGACGATTAGCAAATAATAATTTAATGGAAATGAAACAGTTAAGTTTATTGCAATTTGCAATGAATAAATTATAAATAATCATCGATATTCGATATTGCCGCTCAAAAAAATTAGCAGCAGAAAAATTGCTTTTGTATGCAATACTAACGGTTTAGTTTCAATATTAACATATTTTATTATAACAACAAGGTCACGATTTTGCAAAAAAAAACTCGTTTTTAACAGAATTACAAAAAGGAGAACGAATTGGAGTGTTTGTTTCCTAGATAATAATATGTGATGATGAAAATAAAAATAGTTGAAAAGGTCAGCGGAATAGATACATTATATACCTGAATAATTACGACAGGTTTCAATATTCCATCTATCGTTTGTCGATAGGTCCGTGATAGTCAAGTGGTTAAGACGTCCGCCGCCTATTGGGAAGGTCGGGGGTTCGATTCCGTGCACGCACCGCTAACTTTTCGGAGTCGTATGTGTAAATATCACTTGCTTTAAAACGGTGAAGGAAAAGAACAACAGGAAACCTACATGCCTGATAGTTATCCATAATGTCCTCAAATATATTAAGTGTGAAGTCTGCCAATCCGCACTTGCCCAGCGTGGCGGATTATGGCCTAAACCCTGCTCATTATGAGAGGAGACCAGTGCTACCACCACTACTGATAGTGGGCCAAATACGTTTGTATGGAGTGAGTGACGGCAAGACCACCGTGGTCAAGAAACTCGTATTGAAGAGACCTAAGATTTTCATAGGCTTTAGAGCATCCCACTAAATCTACAACAAGGATTAATACATTATGTAGGTAGGTATACCTACTTACAAACACCCAAATAAACCTCATGTGCCACCTACACTTCTCTTAAGTAGGCTCTTAATGAATTCTATGTACCTACCTACCTAAGTAGGTACCTACTTAATGTCAAACATATAAAGGTGCTTACTTGTACCGAAAATACGTACAGTAGGTACTATTATATATTCTGTAATTAGGTAGGTATCTACATGATGAATAAGTTAGGTACCTTTTAGTTACCTACTTATACTTAGGTATTATAAGCAAAGTGTTCACTGGCAAGTTTTCTTGCCGGCTTTTCAGGAATTTGTTGCTCCGTCCCTTGAACAACCCCTTGTTGTAATCTACCTGCAAGTTTAGTTGCTAGTGAACTTTTATTTCATTAGGCTGTTTCTATATAATTTGCTTTTTGCATTGTCATAAAGTTATTGCGTTTCAATTTTCTGTCAATAAATAGGCAGCTAATCACGCAAAACGAAATCTGAAACCACATTATTTTGCAACCAATGCATAAAAAATAAAAATTAGTAAATTCGTCCATTTTATTATATTATAAAACAAATTGCAACAGATTTGATGATGTTTATAATATTTTCTAAAACGTTTCAATTATTGAATTATGCATCACCTGTGGCAACACGCAAATCTACTAATCTAGAAAATATCTATTTGTCAACACGGAAACACACGATATCTCAAAAAGTTACATAAGTGTGCTTTGATTTGGTCATTTTAAAAAGCTTGCAGAACAGAAACTGAATAAAACGGCGGCAGGACGTAACACAAAACGCGCGCGTACCTGTGTAGCTTTGTGTAATGTAATACAAGGAATATGAAGCACGCGACAGTTCACGTACTGCAGGACGGAAACTGCAGGAGCATGGCTCCTACGCACGCTTCGTAGTGTGAGAATAATGAAAGCCATCGTACATTTCCATCTTTTTTTGTATTATAATGTAGTCGGGTATAACAAATAAATGTCGCGCGTTCTATTTTAGGCTTACATATAAGCAACGAAGTAAACTACTTACTTTAAATCAATAATTCATTAGGTAACGTTCACGGACCGAAATCTTAAAGGTCGCAGCGTAGCGTAAGTTCGAACTACACTGATTTATTCCTAAAATAGGAAAGGGTTCCCTTGTACAATAAAACAGGTGGTCAGATTTAACCTCATCATCTCAGGTCTCAACCCATCGCCCGCTCACTAATCGGTCTCCTCTCAAAACGGTTTAGGTTATAGACCACTATGCAAGCTAAGTGCGGATTAGCAGACTTCAAACGTCGTTGAGAACATGGTAAACTCTCAGGTTTTTACAGTTCTTTAGTAAAAATTGGTCAAGTCTGGACTCAGGATTCTTCAATACCACCCAGCATCCTTGACATCCAAACGATTTAAACTAGAAACTAATTACGTAGGCACTAAATGGATACCGGTCAATTTAACTGCCATAGCTCTTCCTAGGTACCTACTATGTTCCATCTCAGAAGTTAGATTATATTGCCACATCGTCAATAAGTATCACTCGGGAAATGGTAAGATCGCAATCATACAGTACCTAGTTTATTAAACTTATTTACTAGGTGCAATTCAAAATTCAACCTGCAATCTCAGTCCTACCTAGAAGTAACAGGTTGAATTTATCGGAAAGCGTATAGCCAAGCAAGTACCTACTTTCACACAGGTCTCGATGTATTTCAGCCGTATAACACATGCTGCAGCTTTGACCTGGTACACTGCCATAAACCTAGATTTTATCTTAACAAACTATACAACTGCATATTTAATTGCAATCGTAAAATAGACTCCGCAAAGCCGGTCTTTATTAAATTAAACCTTTACTGTTTGAACAAGATTTCTTTAAACAAGTGTAAATTAAAAATTTATAATACTCCCGACAAGTGAAGGTTACAGTAACTAGAAAAGAGCTGATAACTTTCAACCAGCTGAACCGATTTTTTGGATAATAGCTAAAGAACACTCTCCAGCAAGCCACCGTTCAAACAAAAAAAACTAAATTAAAATCGGTTCATTATTTTAGGAGCTACGATGTTACAGACAGATACACACGTCAAACTTATAACACCCCTCTTTTTGGGTCGGGGGTTAATAAAGAAAAGGCTCAAAAGCAAAGCTCAAACTTCAAAGTTACTCACCAATTTAAAGTTGCCTCGATAAAGCTTTATTGAAAAGTAAATAAAAGCTTACCTTTTCAACCAAGGAGAGAAATAAATGCCGCTCGGTTGCCAGCACCGAAACGTCGCGGATATCACTAATTATCACAATTTTACACCGAAGTCCACGAATTAAAGTTTTTATTTGACGATCGACCGGATTCTCTATTTCGAAGATAAACCGGCGTGGCTCGTTCTCAACGACGCCCCGCGTGCATTTCAATAGATGAAAGTGTAAACTGTGGTTTTTGTATAGCGCTCTCTCATTTCTGCGCGTGCGCAAGACAAGGACGACCTGCCCCGCTTCAAGTTTGGATTTGAGCAAGTGGCGACTTCGCCCACTATTTTATTGTTATTCTAATAAATTCTGAACATCTTGAGAATATCGTCGTTGCACGTCAACTTTAAAATAATATGAACTGACTACACATATCCATAGGAAAGCTGTAAGGACCTACCTATACCATAAATAGATCATTTCAATACAGTTGAGCGGTTCGAAAGTGGTGGATGGAAACAGTAAGTGAATTAAAATTAACAGTGCAAAAATAAAACGACAAGGTTTGGTTTGTTTATTTTTATTTTCTTCCCACAGGTGGCAAGAACCAGAGTAGTGAGCACAACCTAACGTAACGAAAATGGTAACTATTTTCAGGGATAACCACTTCTAATTAATTAATCGAGTAAACTGTTACATCTAAAAATTCCAATTTAATAATGAATTTAACATCTAGGCTAAATCGTCTACACAATATTTTAGAACAGAATAATCGGTGCCAATGTGGTACAATGTACATTATGTTACTTACATACTTGTATATATTACGCTTTGCATTTTATCGTGCTGTTTACAATAAATGTTTTTTCATTATAAAAACTGCAGTTGCGTAAGTGTTTATCACTACTTAGTGATGAAAGTTATAATGGCAAGATCTGAATTGCATTTGAGGTCTACTTTGGCACCAAATAATTTGAAAAAATGTGAAATCCCTCGAGTACTACTACCCCGGCTTACAAGATAATTTTTCCTCTAACGAGTTACAGAGATTTTGAAAAGAAAAGGGAAAACAATAAGGATTGATATTATGAACTGCAACAAATCTGCATGTAACCAAGGCCAGTTGTCAGCAATCGGTTACAAGCCCACTTGTTTTTTGAGGAGAGAGAGCATGAATAGTTAAGAATTTTGGAATATCTACATATTTTTTTTGTATTTTTTAATGGTAGGTAATTAAATGTTAATGTGTGCTGATTAGCGATGTGACCCGAAAATTATGAATAGAAAAAGTTGAACTGCTCTCACCTCAACGAAATAGTAAATTATACATTATTTATTCGCTGATGTGAAATTTTACAAATTTAAAATTACATTACTGACGAAAAGCTCATCTGCCACCAACAAGTTATACTGTGGCTTGCGATTGTAAGTTAGTTTGGGGCGGGGACAATATTATGCCTCTTGATTAGGTAACAATTATTCGATGCCCGTTTGTAATAACTGCGCTATTGGCTTGAATAAACATGCACGAATTCCATGTATTCACAGGAGCACTGCAAAAACCATGACATCTAGTACTTTGAGCAATCACTTTATCTAGTCCCTCGACACCTGTCAGTCCAAATCCAGGCTACAAATAATTTGCCAAGTACAGAAAGAAGTTATAAAACCATTTTTATAAGGCCCTTTATAGACAGGAGCAGAAAAATTTGCCACGTGTATATAGGCCACTTAGGGCACTTAGTTGACTCAACTCCTGTCCGTTTAAATTCAGACTACGAATAATTCGCCAAGTTCAGGACATAGTTATAAAATCATTTGAATAAAGGCCTTACAATTTGCCAAGTAGAATGTAGACTTGAATGTAGAATGAACACTTTGGATACTGATTTGTGTTTACTTGACTAGTCTCTTGATAAAATTTGGCTAAAAAGTGGTTTGTAAGTTCATTCAAAACAATAGCACATTACATTATACAAAACGCTCATTGAAATACTGTTACGATGAATCTAGAGGCGCGGATAACACGGCACCCAATAATACAATTGTGGCATTTAGTAATGAGGAAACAGTTTCGGTTGATTGCCTCAATAGTTTTATTGGCCCGTGTTGCTTTTATGGACTCGCAACAGCCTGGTTTTAACGTCCCCGTGCAAAGGCCGTCGCGAACCCGCCTGTTGTCTTCAACAACATAATGTTGTCGAACAACAGTCAACAACACCAATGTTGTTAAACAACAGCCATCCAAGATGATACGGACGGCAATACAAAGTCACAAGCACATTATATTAGATTAATCTCTAATCAAACATAATATTATATGCGAACTTGTATCTATAATTATTACAATTGTTTTTTTTTTTTGGATTTTCTACACGTTTTTTTTTCTCCAAGTAATCTTTAGCGAATATCGTAAATGGAATAAGTACAATACAATATGAACTATGACGGAACAAAATGAAGACTGCGATGCAACGATTAAATTATGTGACACAAAACAAAACGAGAGTGAAATAATAATTATTAGTTTTGATGAAATTAAAAATATGACTATAATATGATGACTGAAAAATATAACGTACTTAGTGTTGCCATATCTGAAATATTTTAAGATTTTTAATTACTTGACAAACACATGCAAAAAAATTGAATATGCAATCGGTTAAGATGGAACTTACACATCCAGAAGATGCTTTTTAGTTTTTACCGGTTATATTTCAGAGATGATAACAAAATAATATAACATAACAATACATTTATATAGAACTGAAATTGCTTACAGGAAACATTTCACGATATAATATTAAATATATACACTAACAGCCCGCCCATACCGATGCAATTTTTGCAATGACATTTTTTTTATTCTTTTTTTTTAATATTTTCAGTTATTACAAACAGAAGTAAATCACACTACAGAAATATGAAAAACAATATATAAATTATAAACACGCAAAAAGTAGCAGTCTCCGAAAAATATGAAACAAAAATGTGTTTGCGGAAGGCATTTCAATGAAATAAATAAGGGCAGTTGCATACTTATAACATGCGACCGTACCGAATGTCGTGCGAAACGCGCGCGATTTACGAGCCTAAATATTCACCTTTGGGAAGAGAGGATTCAATTTTTTTGGACAAGATTTGAAGAGTGTCTGTCAATTTTAACGGAGCGGATGTGTTTAGCAAATCAATCAGATTATCTTAAATGGCGTTATAATTATTTACGTCATCTATCAATAAAACCAATTGATCCGCTGAATAAATCTCAGCTAAGTTGACAGGCATCTTAAAACACTGGACATTATGTTACGTTGTGTTTATGTCATAAAGAGTGATTTAACACAACTCACTCCGACGTCACCGGGTCAGGTAGCATATTATGAGTATGTTTCTGCCTTTAATGATATACGGGATCCCATATAGAGTAACAATGTTACAAGATGATAAAATCATTCAAAAAGGTGTAAAATTGTACTCTATACGATACAGCACCGAAGCAGGACGCCCAGAATCCCAAAAATGAAAATATAAAATATAACATATACACTTCTTATGCTTTACATAAACTATATAATAACAGTTACGCCTACATGAACTGTTACCGTCCATATTTGGAGCTGTAAATTATATTACAATTTAATGTCTGCCACTGTTCAATATTTCCAGAAATGGACTTAGTTACGACCCTAATTTACAGACGTTATCAGCTAACATCAAAAATGTGCCGGAATCGACAACACGTCATTTGTATAACAATAGTTATAATATAATACAGATAACTTAAAAGAAATCGAAAAAAAAATTGATTGAAGAAAAAATGTATAGTAGACAGATGCGATCCAAAGGTTGATCTTTCTATAATAGAATTGATTTCAAGATTAAAATGTTGTGTGTTGTCAATCCGGAAAAAAAAATTTGTAAACGCAAAAAAAAGCGAACATTTATAACTATAGAAAATAATTGAACAGTGGCAGACGGTACTATCTCAAGACAACACAATCCACCATCGTCAATATAACACACTAGGGGGCGACACTAGTCCACCCCGGAGTTAATTGTCCAACATCATAGAAAAAACTTTACACTTTTATATCTACCAGGCAGACAGAAGTGCCTCCTAAAACAATACCGCCATCTTCCAACCACCCGTCTGCCATTTACCATTACATTATGCGGCAAATCAATAAAATCGCCGCGTATAAAACTTAAGACGTACATGGACGTGGACAAACCATTAAAACAAACCGTCCACCCTCGTCCGCCTTCTAATAACGAATACTAATATAATATATAAAGCACCCAGACATCTTGCCGGCAATATTGTGGACAACAACAGTGTTAGACAAATAAACTATAATTACCGTTGCGTAAGTTGAATCCCTGACTCTGACTTTAAAATATAAGAGCCTCGATAGCTCAACGGTTGAGGAGCGGACTGAATACCGAAAGGTCGGCGGTTCAAACCCTCACTCGTTGCACTATTGTCGTACCTACTCCTAGCACAAGTTTTACGCTTAGTTGGAGAAGAAAGGAGAATATTTGTCATGATTAGCACGGCCGATAATCTTTTTTCAAGAAAACACAAAAAACTATACCTACGCTATCCGCTGAAAAAAGTTAGTATAGCGCTCTCTCTGTTACATAATCCCACACAAATGATAGAGGCAAAAATCTCAGTGGGCGTTAACGATTTTGAGTCACCAACCAATCACAAATATTTTTTCAAAAACATTCGATATTCAGTTAGAAAACAATTTCGTTTGTGATTGGTTGGTGACTCAAAATGGTTATGTTCACTGAGATTTTTGCCTCTTATCATTTGTATGGGATTACGTAACAGAGAGAACGCAATACTAACTTCTTTCTGCGGATAGGGTATAAACGCGCGAAACACATCTTGTGACATCAAATCTTCATACAATAACTGTCAAATTTAAAACTTTATATCGGGCTGTCAAGTATGACACTACATATAAGAAACTGTCAAGTTTGGCACTTATACAACTGTCAAGTTTGATGTCACAAACTGCAATGATTGTTACGATTTTAACATGGCCCCTGAAGCGAGGACTCCACAACTCCACACCTTTAGATTATGCACTATTTTCAGGATTCCATGATATTATGGGTGACAGTTACCCATTTTTCGTTTCACCCATACTACTTTCTACAAATGAAATAATAGATTATAATAATAGTGGACATCATCATTACAAAAATACAATAAATAAAAATGTAAACAAAAATCTGTCTATTATGTAATAAAAAGTCATTCAGAAAAAATCCTTTAGCTACTTGATTCGTGGATCGAAACGTCTATCCATAGATATTGACACTTCATAATAGATGAATCGGTCAATCAAATAAATTAGATCAAATAATATAAAAAATCGATTTCATTATTGACTTTTTCGATACTAAAAAAATGACGACTAGATTTGGTTAAGGTGCCTAACTAT
Source organism: Maniola jurtina (assembly GCF_905333055.1). Classification (NCBI taxonomy): domain Eukaryota; kingdom Metazoa; phylum Arthropoda; class Insecta; order Lepidoptera; family Nymphalidae; genus Maniola; species Maniola jurtina. The sequence goes on from NC_060040.1 coordinate 11,967,371, forward strand.
AACTGTCAACTTCGAACCCATATCGGCATCTAGAAAATAGTATAGCAAGAGCAAAGTTCAACATTATGATCTAGTGCTAATTCGGTTATACACAAAATATAAAATGACATTAAAAGTACACAGTGCTATCCTTTTCACAATGATTTCCGTGGAAAAGAATGGCACTACTTTTAGAACTGTCAAATTAAGATTTGTGTACGACCGAATTAACACAAGTCTTGATTTCGCACCCAAAAGTTGTCTAAAATTACTTGACCGTCAAGTCTCAACTTACGTGACGGTTACGGACCGGACATTTAACACGCCACTCGATCAGCACACACAAAACCCGACGCGAACAAGCGTGAGGTGTTTGTAGTGGTGATTCTGTTCATAAAAAATACTACGATTTGACTCGACTGTCGTGTGTTTCATGTACATTTCCAACCCGTTGAAGTGTACAGTTTGACTGAGACAGCTCGTGGAATAGAATGCGGGTTGCGGGAGGCTGATAACGATGTTGAATTCCTTGATTTTTACGTCAACTGTCCCCCTCCCGCGACTTCACGAACCGTCTTAGTGAAAAAGTATACCTAAATACCCTATCCGTGGAATGAAGTTAGTATAGCGCTCTTTCTGTTACGTATTCCCATACAAATGATAGAGGCAAAAATCTCAGTGGGTCTTAACCGTTTTGAGACACCAACGTCCACTACCAACCAAGTTCAAAAACATTCAAAATTCAATTTGACAATAAACATTCGAAATTCAATTAGAAAACATAGTTTCGTTTGTGACTGGTCGGTGTTTCAAAATGTTTGGCACCCACTGAGATTTTTGGCTCTATCATTTGTATGGAATTACATAACAGAAAGGGCGCGGGTATAGCACTCACACGTCAGCACCGCGTAAGTAGTAAATAGCATTTATAGTCAATCACATGTTGGGTCCAATACCGGCAGTCCAGGTGCGCCCCAATCTCGATCGTCTTCAAAATTTTCGTAACAGAAAACATTTTTTTCTACCATATAAAAAATTTTGAAAGATTTCGATTGCCAGAAAACCAACGAAAAAAATATTATACTAACAAAAAATAAAATACCTGTTTTTAACTAGTTTCTCATATTAACAAATCGTTTAAACAACTTGGGACGATTTTATTGTAAGAATTATATTAGAATCGTCCAATGTGTTCGGTATGCAATGCTAACGCCTGTTTTCAGAATTCATGGATCTCAAATTATGGTGCTCATTCACACCACAACAAAATTTTAGAGTATTCGCATCCTTTTCTTACTAATGTAATATGAAAAGGACAGACCCAGTTTGACAGGTTTAAATTTAATTTAAGACTGTCAAACTTTGCGACTTTAGGTGCCAATCGTGCGGCTATTGTTTAAATTGGTAGAGTGCACTAAAATTTAGGGTCTTTAAATTTACAATTCATTTCCCGTCCTTTTCTAGCAATACCTACTAAAAAGGAAAAGATGCAGATACTCTAAATTTTAGAGAAAAACATCAGAATCGATACCAATTTCATTTTACATAGGACAATTTGTGCCATTTACGCTACGTCACGACTCTACCGATTCGGAAAATAGTTTCTACTGAGAAGAGCGGGCACTATATCCGCCAAACAATACATATATTTTGAAACGTGTAAATAACATTATCAACAAATACACTGGCCAAAAATCATGTTTTTTTCGTATAAAATATAAAATAAAAAAATAAAAGCGTCAGCATTTCATCGAACACGCCTACATCAATATAAAATCGCTACAAAGAAAACATTGAACTAAAATATTGATTTATTATATTCCATCCCTCAACATCTAAATATCGTACGATATGTTGGTACATAGCCTTCTCGTAGCTCGACTGTTCCATTCGCCATGTCAAGGGGTTCTAATATAACTATTATTTATTATTGCTAAAATTCCGAATTTTAATGACACTCGAAAAGCGCAAAGTCAGTAGACTCGTAACCTCGAGTGCATTAACAGCTGTCGAGTTTGAATCATTTGCGATTTTATATTGCATGCCCTCTTCTGTTACTCGCACGCGCGTGTGAGCGTAACAATAGAGAATCACTAAATATTACTTTTAAATATTTATGTCGAACAAGAATAGCTTCGATAGACGATATATACAGTGAACGGAATACAATCGTTCAGTAAAGGAAATAATCGATAGAGGCCACCTTGACACAATATTCACGTAACGAAGTTGTGGTTTCGTAATTACCAGTTCGGAAGGCCGATAGGTTTCCTTTGTGGATCGCTAGTCGATGGAGGAGGATGGGTCGCTAATACTATTTCGAGTTTCTGTGAATACTGCCTCAAAGTGGCCTCCGCTCGTGTAACTCGCCACTAGCACATGAATCTATCTGCTAAACGGTAAAATGTCGCACGCGGAACAAAACATCACCCGAAACGGTTCACCGAAACAATGTCGACGGCTGCGCTCACCGAGACATTCGATCCTCTGAAAGGACGTCAAAGAGCATTTTCTTGGTGAAAAATTTGTCAATTTTTTTTACATCAAATCATCTGGGAGCCATTCCGGACAAGGCACTATAGGTCAAAAATATTGCAACGCGTTCAACGTAAGGGAGTCGTTGCAGAATTAGCGACTTTGCAGAGGAAACATCTGAAGAACTAAAAAACTTAAGAATTACATAACGGGTTGATCAAACAAGAGCGAGTGTCGAATGTCTCGGCTCGCAGGCGGGTCAGCGCGTGAGCGGGCGGTCGAGCGCGGCGGCGCAGCAGTGCAGGAAGCGCGCGTGCGGGTGCGAGCACGGCGCGGCACAGCGGAGCGCGGCGCTGTGGCGGCGCTTGCGGTCCGCGCTCGGCGGCTCGTCCGCCTCGCTCGCCTCGCCGGCGTAGAGGCGGTGCGCCGTGCTGATGTCCTGCAGCAGCTCCTCCCACTCGCGCGACAGCTCGTCGGGCGGCGGCGCGGCCGCGCGCTCCGCCCCGCCGCCCACGCCCACACCTTCCGCGCAGCGACACGCGTGCTCGCTCCAGATGCTGCGGATGGCGCTCGGCCGCATCTTCTTGGCGCAGCCGCCACACTCGTCGCACTCCCATTGCGCGGCGCGGCGCTCCGTCTGCACGGCTGCATCCGTTTGGCGCACCGGAAAGCGTAACCGGAAGCCCGGGTCGTCGAGGTCGGGGCAACGCTGCGCGGGCGTCAGGTTGAGCCGCCCGTAGTCGATGCTGCGCGCCGCGCGGTACTCGAGGTAGCGCTCGCGCGTGCCCTCCAGGTACACGCCACCCGAATCGCTGCGCCGGAACTCGACGGGGTCGAGGTCGCCGCGGATGTCGAACGTGTCGCCGTCGGCGTAGCGCGCGGGCTCCGCCTCGGCCTCGCGGCGGATGGGGCGAAAGTGCGTGCGCGCCGCGGTGAGCGCGTCGTCGCGCTCGACGGGCGAGGCTCGGCGCGCAGGCGCGGCGGGCGGCGCGGGCGCGGGCTCGGCCCGACGGCGCGGCGGCACCTCGACGAAGCCGCTGCGGTCGCGGCTGTGGTTGATGGCGGTGAAGGAGCGCATGGTCTGCGCCACGGTGGACAGCGCGTCGTACAGCTCGTCGCCGTCGTACAGCGTGAAGGACTCGATCTCGCGCGGGCAGGGCGGCTCCGCGTCCTCGATGGTGAGCGGGCGCAGGCGCTCGGCGATGCGCGTGGGCGAGTCGGCGCGCTCGGCGGACCAGATGCTCTCGGCGAGCGACACGAGGCTGCACTTCTCGGCGGAGGGGTCGGCGAACAGGCGGTCGGAGGGCGAGGAGAGCAGGTCCTGGAAGTCGATGGGCAGGTCCTGGTAGTCGTCGTCGGGCGTGCTCTGGTCCTTGGCCCACAGCGCCTCGATGCTGCGGTCGAACTTGGCCTCGAACTTGGCGTAGAGCTCCTGCTCCACGGGCGAGCGCGCGCGCGGCGCCAGGTCGTCGGTGAGCACCCAGTCGGCGTCGAGGTCGAGGCTGTCGTCCCAGTCGGGCACGGCGCGCGCCTGCGTCAGCTCCTTGATCTCGTCCGTGAGCGTGTTCTCGCAGGTGCCGTAGCCCTCGTCCAGCGCGAGGGCGCGGATGAACTCCGTGACGGGGTCCTGGCTCTCCATGTCCCACGCCTCCTCGTGCGTCACCCACTCGGGCAGGTTCTCCTTGCTCTCCGAGGAGCGGCTGTAGCTATTGTAGCGCTTCCTGTTGCTCTTCTTCTGCCCGTGATACGAGTTCCGGCGCTCTTTACCCAATGAATACTTCTTGTTTTTGGAATTCCAATCCTTGGACATCAGCAGTTCACTTTGCATTTTGACTTTTGCTTGCGGGGCAGCCTTGCGACACCAGGCGGGTGGCGGCAGATAGTACTGCAATGGCGACTCTTCTCCTTTCTTCAGAGCCGGGAAAGCTGCGTAGTATCGACGCACAGCCTCTGTTTGTTCTAGAGAACAAGTGGGCATGCCTACGAGTGATGCGCCTTCTTGATCTTTGATATCTTGAAGTCTTATGCACAGCTGATCAACAATGTTGTCCAGATTAGACTCCTGGAAAACAAATGTCCAACTATAATTTTCCAATGCAATTATTTTAAGATTAATTGCAAAACAAAACAAATTCGATATCTCAAAAATACCATAATCTTTATGCATTTAATAATATGTGCACATAATTAAAATTTAAAATTGCATACATACAAATTACTAATTTCTAAATGAATTATGGAATAAATAATTATTTCTAGTGACAAAACAATCTTAATGAGACATACATAATTGTAAAATTATAAATATGCAAATAAACAGAGGCAGTGAGTAATATGAAACAATGGAACAAAAAGAGGAAGTATGCAAACCAAGGGGAACAGAAAATTCTTCAAATGCAGTCCACAGGCAACATGTGATACTTATAAATATATTAATTTGTCACTAATTTGGCGACCTTATAGTAATGAGAAGCCAATCTGAATCATATTAAATATTATTATATTATATATATATTAATTATTGTAGATAAATGTGTACATATACCACTATTAATTTGCTGACTTATTCAAACTAAGAGACCTATAGCAACTCGGGTATTGGAAAACATAAAAGCGGTTAAAAACAATGATCCTCAAAAATCTGACAAATTGCAGAACATATTCTACAACCAGGCACAATTGGATTGGATTAAACTCCACAATCCCAAAGTTCTTTCCAGAGACCTGCACTATATACCACGATCAGTAAGGCAATTGAAATTCACAAACACCAGAATTTCAATCATGAGGATGGCTTTAAGCTAGCAAATATGTGGAATCCAGTGCTAGAACTATGCAAAGCAGGACAGCATCATACAACACTCAAAGTTAATAATGATGTTGTGAGTGTATTTTGCTGGACAGCTTGTGAAGTTACAGCAAGAGGGTAGTTTGCAGCTGCCCATGCCCATATTCTCAGAGCAATGCAGTTCTGTTGTGACCATGACCCATCCAACGGGGTCAAAATATTGACAAATAAAGTCAGCAAATTAATTGTGGTATGTATCAGTGTAGTATCTACAATATAAAATGTCATAAAACCACAAAATAAGGTTAATATCATTAATCTGAATCATATTTATTCATGCTGCCTGTGAATTTAAGTTGTCAGTGCTAAAGTGCAATACTAGACCGACCTGTCTGTAAGGATTCTTAAAACTGTTAATCGTCTTCATTTTAACGTTCCCGCGGTTACCATCCCTTTCCTGAACAATTGGGCACTGCATATCCTCTTCACGGCACAGAAAATAGTAAATTAGACTTAATAACTTGGTTAATAAATTTCAACCATCAAAAAAGTACTACTGTACCTACTTTGAATAAATGATTTTGACTTTGATTTTGACTAATGGTACTGATTCTGAGCGCAACTAACTTTTAGAGTCTTTGCATCGTTTTCTTTGTAAGGTCAGACAAACCTAATTTAATTTAGAACTGTCAAACCTCGTGACTTTAGCTGCCAGTCGTTAACCTATTGATAAAATTTGTACAGAGCAAAATTTAGAGTCTTTAAACTTAAAATTCATTTTTCGCCCATTTTTAGCAATGTTTATAAAAAAGAGATGCAGATACTCTTAATTTAGTTAGAGAAAGACAACAGAATCTGCGCCAATATGTCAAAATAATCATTAATCTAGTTTATCACTAATGATCTTGGTTTGTTAACTACACTCATTAGACATCAAGAAGTGCCTATTATGTTTCAACAACAATTATTGTTTGATTAGTAAACTATGAAGTTGCTGGAATTCTATTTCACAATTAAATATTATATGTTAGTATGCATTTAATTTTGTTTTTATCACGAATAGTTAAAATAAATAAACTGTTTGTTGAAGTTATTTCATTATTCTAATATCCTTATCAGTTATCACACAGCTTTCATAAATATTAAACCTATCCAATAACATTTATAAAATATTGACTTGCTGTTATTTTACTTAACTATCAGCTGATATACTTAAATTATTCTTTATTTTTGCTATGTAACTATTTTATTTAAACACTATCATCTGCTTAAATTGTTATACCACGAGACCTAGATATTAATCTTGTGTCTGTCTGTCTGATTATTTTTTAGACAGATAAAACTTGTGCAATTATTTTTTAATGAGGCAAAATGTAATTGCTGTAACATGTAAAAAGTTTCTTAGTACTGACTAGTAAAGAATAGTGTATTATGAAATCACCTTATAACTATTCTATTACCAGATCTCAAAATGTCCACTGTAATGTGTATAAGAGATTTTGTATCAGCCTTTTGCCTTGAAGGGGGAACGTGGACCTTAGGTGATTTTATGGTCCATGTAACAAACCATCATACAAGAAATATTTTTTTTTAATTTTTTTAAATTTTCATGGTGGCTATTATGAAATCTTTATTTTTTTTTTTGTTATAGCAGCAATAGAACTACATAATCTGTGAAAATTTCAACTTTCTACCTATTATGGTTCACAAGATACAGCCCACTGACAGACAAATGGACAGTGGAGGCTTAGTAAGTATGGTAATAGGGTCCACAATTAGATACTTTATTTTTCGGGTTCCGTAAAAGGTGCCAGCAGATCCAATTACTAAGCTGTTGCTATCCATCCATCTGTTTGTCAGTGGGCTGTATCTCATTAACTATAATAAGTAGAAAGCTGAAAATTTCTGTGTGTATTGCTATTGCTACTATAACAAAAAAACCAAGATAGTTAATTTCAAAATGGCTGCTATGTACAATAAAAAGTACATAGTGTTATCTTGTATCATGGTATGGGACCTACCTCAAGAGCGGTCAGGTCACAATCAAAGAGTAAACTTATAGTTAGTGATTACAAATTCATGTTCATTTATTAATATCTAATGTAATTGACTGATATGTTGTTGCTAACTAATCAGCTGATATGTTTTAGTTAGTTATACACATTGAACCATATTGAGTCATGTTTATTAACTCACTTATCAATTATCATAGATTCATAGAGCATCGCATATGAATGTCTGACTTTATTAAGTATACTAGTTAGTAAATTACTTTGGCATGGCTTATTTAGGATTCTAGTTTATTTAGAATCCATTAAATGCAAATTATTGAAAAAGCTGTAACCTAGAAAGTTCACAATGATGCTCAAACAAGCAGTCTAACATAAGGCATCTCAGATTTTATCAATAATATTAAGGAGGTATGAAGTCACCCAAACTGTTTATCCTAGCAACTGATATAACTTGAGCATGACAAGGAGCTAAAAATAGCGCATAGTAAATGCTCATTTAACTTATATGTTCAGTGGACCTATGACACCTATTGTGTTTGAGACTAGCCTAGGTTAGTTGTAGCAATGATGTAGTACTCAGCTCACCTGTTTGAAGTTGGCAAGTATCAGAAGTCGCGTGAAGTTTGGTGCAGTTCCCGCGCCGTGGTGGGCCAGCAGGCAGGAGCCTGGCTCCCTCTCTTATGCTTACGCATCCTGCCCGGTAGAATATCTGTCGCTATCAAACACAATCATCATGCTCAGAAATCGAGTGTCCATTTTTCAATCGCCGGGGGCCGTGTGTTAATATCGATCCTTTATGATGCCACCTTACTAATACATTCTTGTTTCTTTGGCCTTTTCTTTGCTAGTGTTTTTTCGCTCCGTTTTCAGTTTGGCGGTCGCGTTAGTATTTGCTCATTGTCACTAGCTATTGACGAATGACGCACTTAGTGCACCCCTTACTGCTGCAACACAAAACGTTATTTATTTACTATGATGTCACGTGTTGTTTAGCTACGTCGGTCATTATGACTTGCAAGGGCACAAAGAATTGCATGGAAACCCATACCCGCCCCGCGCGCTACATGGGTCGATGGCGCCAAACCAACGTCGACCCAGCGAGGGTGAAATACGCCTCGCCATGCTTAGCTTAAACAGCAAACTCGAAATAATCTTCATCCGCAAACAAAGAGATTGCCGCGCAACTCGTGAATCTATTATTGTGTTGACACAGCCTAAACGTACCTTGTTAGAAACTACGATACAATTTCACAAGAACACGACAGGATTACATGATACACTTTCACTGAGGTTGCGCGATGCACTTCCGCGTGCGCATCATTAAAACTTCGCATAATATACGTAGTCTATGTACTTACCATTAGTAGTTTATATGGGGAAATTATCATGATAATTTCTATACACACACACCCCACATGAAAAAAAACATGGCAGCCGCAATGAGTGAGAGTCAAAAATTATAATTTTGCGCAACGCCGTCAAAAGATTGTAAAATGACGTCCAATGACGTCTGTTTAATGTTTATCGACCAATGACAATCCTTCGATTTTTAAATTTATCAAACATGGCGGACTCCAAGCCCGTGATTTTCATGATTACATTGATTATCTCCTGTGATTCGTCGAAATGTGTGTCTGAAAAGCTATTGGGCAAGAATATCGCAAAACAACCAATGGTGATCGGTAAGCTACAGATGTAAAAATACTTTCGCGCCGTATTTGTGCCGCCAATATTTAAAATAAATTACAAAATCGGATATCAAAATACATGAAGAGGGGAATGACAAAGTTAAATATTTACGATAAAACATATATGTGTTATAATCACGAGTTATGATTCCTCTATATTATAATTTGTGAGTACATTTTGAAAACAGGTATTCTTTTATTAAACGCGAGACAAAATACAACAATGTTTGAAGGGACTTTATACTTACTGAGAATTTTTGGGTTCAATAACTTCAATTTCCCCATTAAGGTTGATTGAGGTCAACGAATTTTTCATACCTACGCAATTCATGCATTTTTTACCAATTAAATACCAGAAATTCTAAAATATTATGCTAATAATGTGTAATATTCCCTCAAATTATTTCCTTTTGTCTTCGTAGGATTTCTAGTTTGAAATTCGGGTAAAATATAATATCCGGGTATCCGGTTGCCATGAATGTATTATTTATTTACAGTGTAGTAAAATTTGTGCTACGCGCCTTACCAGTAAGCCGACCGCATATTTTATCAAAATCTGTCTGCCAGAATACTGCCCAAGGAACCAAAAGCTTCTTTTGTTATAATCCGCTGAAACAGACAAATCTGTACTATGCAACATGCGATCCGCCCGCCCTCATGCTGCTAAGAATGCAAGAAAAGTCAACCAAGCAAGCAAAACTGTCTACCAGAAATCTTTGTCGCGCTCACTCGGCGAATAACAGAAGCGTACATACATCCTTTCCGACAAAATTCTGACGGTCTGTGGGAGTATTTTATAATAATAATAAATTGATAAAAGAGCGTGGTCCCGAAGGTTACGCGCCCCTTCGACGCGACAAAGTGGCATTTTTTTTAGATTGCAGCGCTGTTATTTTTAGCACTACTCCGTCGTAATAAGTCGCTATTTATTTAAACGTCTTTGTGGAGTGAGCCTTCTGTACGTGGAAGGAAGGTATTCTGTGTTAATACAAAGTCTCAAGTAGAGTACATTCCAGCGTGCGTCAGAATTTTTTCTGACATATAATTTCTGGCAGACGGCAGACGTGTTCTGGAGTGGAGACCGCGTACCGGTAAGCGCAGTGAGGGACGACCTCCTGCCCGCTGGACCGATGACTTGAAGGTAGCAGGGAGCGGGTCTATGAGGAAGGCGGAGGACCGTGTTTGGTGGCGCGCTCTTGGAAAGGCCTATGTCCAGCTGTGGACGCATACAGGCCGATGAAATGGAATGGAATACAATTTCTGATAGTATGCGGTCTGCCTTAAAATATTATTTCTTATACCCCTTTGGATCCTTATACCTTAATATTAATTAGGGTGAGGAAAAGCAACAAATAAAACACAAAATTGTAACCTGTATTATCTTAAAACTTTAGTACAGTCCGTTAGAACATTCTATTTATTGAATGAAAAATAATCCATAGGTATATCGCTTTCAATTGTTTAAAAAGCACAGAAGAAAATATATACACAGTACCTACATACATACTATTTCAACTGCATTATATGCAAAAAAAAATTAATTTATTAATTTTTACTCATAAATAGCTAGTTAATCTTAATACGATTTTACGTTCAATTTGTAAATTATGTAAAATATTTTCAAAAATCATTTCCTATAAAGACTTTTATAGGTCGAAATGTCGTATCGATTAGTTGAACGTGACGACAAATCGTTTCGTTTATTTAATTTTAGACCGAGGCCAGGCAAGGAACTTTAACAAAGACTTTGTAAGTATACAGAATTGACGTTCAGACTAGAAAAAGAAAAACGTTAATTCTGAATGTGTATAATATTTTAAATCGTGATTAGTGTGGCTAATTCTGTTGAACACAATCTCTATAGTCTTACTTTTAATTCCGTGGAATTAATTCTGACGTTTCTTAATGTTACCAGAGATAAAACAGTTCCCACAAATGAATTTAACAAATTCTAATAAAATATTTTTAAAATAGGCTATGGCTTCTAAGAATTTAATTTACAAGGGCGTAAGTTTGTATTAAATTATTATTTAATAAAACACTATTTCAGTTTCAAGTGGTACACTTTATTAAATACCAATGTCAGAACAGTTAATGTTGGAGAAAAAAAAACATCAACGGGTCAGATCAAGGCAACCAGATGCTTGTAACAAACCTTTTAAAGAAATTCCTAATGCTAAGGTACAACTCATGACCGTTTACGTTGACAGGGATTTGGGGTAATATGTGGAAAAGCCGTGGTAACCTTGTTTTTCATACAAATATCCCACCCCATGTCCAAAATGACATCTGTCAGAATTCCACCGAATTTAAAATAAGAATATAAACTAGGACTTCGTCTGTGATGGCGTTTGCTGGCGCGCGTGCTGTGCTTGTTTGGAGTGTTTTTTTTTTTGTTAAGAGTGGCTGGTTTTTGTGTTAGTTGGTGTTTTTTGGTGGTGGAACTGACTGGGAAGCGCTCTAAAGGGGCGCCGCGCGTATGTCGGCGGGCGCCGGCGCAGACGGAGTCCATACTTGTATAAATTCAATAACTTGAAAATATCACAAACTTGACATTGGCTAATCAGAGTAAAGAAAAAAAAAGAATATAAACTAAATGACAGGTCTGATAATGTATTGCTTTCCCTTTCAAAATGCTCTCATGATAACAAAACTCTCACATATAAAAAATATTATTTGTCCATCTATTCGGTGCCTTTGCGCACCATTCTTTCTGATCTAATTTCATCCCTTTTAAAAACCATTTTTGTTTTCTTTGCAAAATTAGTAATTATAGTCGTAACCCAGAATTTTAATAAATATTTGTTATTTTAGAGCTTATACTATAGTGAGTGGTAAGTACTCATAATTATTATGAATAAACAGCTTTATTTATTCATAGTAATGTATATTTGGAATATATAATGAAAATGGACACAAATTTTAAAAGATAACACGAGAAATAATAGTATAGGAGACAGTGTTTTTTGATAATCAAAAATAATGATCATCTTTTAATGAACACTTTTTAAAAATAAATGATCTTTTTTTATAACGTGACCGGCCATTTTTCCAGCCAAATCTTAGGTTAGGTTAGATTACAACACGCGACCGTCATTGAAAAAGATGATCAATCATTCAAAAAGATGATGGTTTTGCAAAAATAAACAGATCGTTTAGATATATGCCGTTACATATGTAGTACCTACACGTAAATAATTTTGTGCTAATATTTTAAAATTAAAATAATCTAAAGCCACATTCACACTAAACAATCCAAAGGCTTACTTATTAAAAAAATCTTGGGATCTTGGGCGATTTTGTGATAGGCACAGAATCCGAAATATGGTAATAGAAATGGCATCTTATATACTGAGAGAGCATGTCGCTGTGATTTTGAACAACTGCCTCATACAAAAATAATTCAGAGGAAGGATATATTTCTAGCATCCAAAGCATCGTAAAGTGTAAAGCTATGCTAACAAGATTGTTTTTACAATAACCCTCACTGATGACTCAATACATATCTATGCAGCGATAATATCACACTCCTATACCTATTCTGAAATCTATGGTCATCCTACTAACATTGAAAATGCGAAAGTGTGTTTGGTTTGTCCCTCAATCACGTCGCAACCGAGCAATGGATCAACGTGATTTTTTGCATGGATATAGTTAAAAATCTGTAGAGTGACATTGTGTACTTTTTATCCTTGATAACTAAAGAGTTCCCACGGGGTTTTAAAACCTAAGACTACGCGGACAAAGTCGTGCGCAGCATGTATAATCTGTTCATTAAAACTACTCGGTACACTCGTAGGTGCTAATATTATTTTGCTTTTATTTTATTATTTTTTAACTGTGTTTGTTAAATAATTGTTTGTTAACTACGAGTATTTTATATTATGGTTATTGTAATACAATACGAATGTAAATAATAGACACAAGTTAGGTAGGAAAGAGAATTTAAATATGAGTATGTAGATATCAAATTCTCCTGCGGGTGTACACACCACGCGGCGAACTTTGAAGTCGCGGAGGCGCCCGTATTTAAGCGAACAGACTCTAGTAAAGCTATAAAGTTTCGGATATACCACCGAAGGACGATCACAGAAATGCATCTAAATAATAACAATAAATCTCTGAACCAACAAAAAATAAACATAAATAATGAACAGATTTAAATATAAATTTGTACGGTGTGGAATTATATATCTTTTCGTAAGTATAATATACACAAAGTGATTAAGATTAGGTGTACATACTCTCATATTTTAATACAAAAATGCTTATTGTCACAAGGTAACACATTAAACAATTGCTTTCATCAAACATCATCGTAAGAAATCGGATGCACCCTCGTAATGTTTTTAAAGCAGCATTATAAATTACCTAAAAGGTATTTGACTATTTTTTGACGTGACAACGTCTTATAATTCGATAGAGCCGGCTGCACGCACGAAAAACATGACTCATGCGGCGTTACCTCGCTCTGAGGCGTTCCATGTAAGGCTTGAAGTGCAAGCGAGTGCGCGGAACGAGCGACAAAGAAGCACAATCGGCCTTTGTTGTCACGTTCAACTATCGTCAGTAAACCGACTTTACAGACATGAGACAACCAATTTTTTTTTTATTGTTAAAAAAAGCCCATACCTTTGGCCAGCTAAAAATGATATAAAACGAATCATTTTGCTTTTATATACTACAGTGTGAGGATGGCAATCACTTTTCGCTCTCTCGTTACTGGCTAAAGAACCACAAACTCATCCAATCACATTGATTGATGGAGCTTTTCCGCAATCGACTAGCAGTAAAAAAAAAACGCTAGATGGCCTAACTAGTAGAATATAATGAGGTCAAAGAAATCACATGATCACGACTTATCATCATACATACTCGGAATCATATAGGCTTACTCCTTCTACTATCATCTCTTCTGAGAGAGAGAGAGATAAGAGTAACACAGATAGAGACGCTTAACATAAACTTTAGGACGTAGCGCTATGCGAGCTAAATTGCACTTTATTACGTCGTGATAAGAGTCCCTAATTATTTGGACGTCTTTGCAGAGTCTTTTCGTCCGTATCTGGTAAGTATTAGTTTTCTGTTGTAAGAGTCCAGTACGATACGTTTTGGACTTGTATAATTAAAACTAGCCCTGAGTAAAAAAGTAGCAAATTAGTGGTTATTTTGCCAGTGGAAAAAAAAAAAACCGTGGTTCGACTGCTGTAAAATCACATCTGTAACGTGTCGATAGCAATCACCTCTGATTGGTTGACGCTCGCTCACTATTGACTACAATACATTGTTGCGACAAGAACACCATAAATTCAACTAATCACAACTATTGTGATTGTAATAATGATTGATGCAGATTTTCCGGAATCGGCCTACAGGTGTCATCAAGGAAATACAAGATTTCAGCTTCTATATTTAGTATTTATTACCTACAATGATTAAAAAAAATAGTCAAATACCCCCAATAAACGACATCCTAGCAAAGTCACCACAAACTGGCTGATAAGCGTAACCTAACCGACAGTCATATTTACATAATTCACTAGAAAAAAAAAAAAACAATCACTGTGTCGAAATACACTAATTTCTAGTAATTCTAGTGGTTTTAGTGGCTCTCTGGTCGTTTGGGTGTTTCCTGCTTGGTGACGATGTCTTCGCTCTTGGTAACGATGTCTTCGCTCTTGGGAATGCTGCTCCGCTGTTCTCCAAACTTCTCCACTGCCTTCTTCATTTCTCTACGCTTCTGCGCTTCTCGGATCAGATCGAATAGACTCTGAAAGTATTTCAAATTATTGTTAAAACAGACATCGTAACTAGACAAGTGTAAATTAAAAATTTATAACACCCCCGACAATCCAAAGTATCTGAGTTTTCCAAAACATCATTTTCAAATAAATAATTATGTATTTAGGCAACGTCCATCTTGACAGCTTGACATTTGTCTATTGACATAATATTATGATCCTAACGGTTATCTAACCTTCTTTTCTGAAAAGAGCTGATAACTCTTAAACGGCTGAACCAATTTTTTTAGATTATAGCTAAGAACACTCTCGATCAAGCCACCTTTCAAACAAAAAAAAACTAAATTAAAATCGGTTCATTCGTTTAGGCGCTACGATGCCACAGACAGACACACAGATACACACGTCAAACTTATAACACCCCTCTTTTTGGGTCGGGAGTTAAAAAGGAATTTCTGTGGTGGTCATTGATGTAGTAGATACTCAAATTGCTACCTTTGGCAATTTGTGTTGAGATCAGCCATCTTAATCTTGTATATACTATATGTGTAAAAAAGCCCAGTCAAGTGTGAGTCGGACTCGCACACAAAGGGTTCCGTACCAACATACAAGAAAGAACCTTTTTTTGGAATGGAACCACATTGTCTTCACAATCAGACGTCTTGTTCTTTGGCAGCTTTGTCTAACGTCTGCTGTACCTTGGACTTTTCTTCCAGAAAGCCTTCTTTCTCGAACATCTATGTCATTCTAGAAGATTCAGCAATACATACGTCATTCTAGAAGATTCGTCAATACATACCTTGCCGTCAGAATCAGCCTTGTCCTGTTCCTTGGCGGCACTGGCAGCCTTCGCCAGCGCTTTCTGTATCTTGGACTCCACTTCTAGGATTTCCTCCTTGTCCAGGAGTTCAATCAGCTCAGCCATCTGCTTCTCTGACAGGTTCACATGTTCGTTGCCTACTATTTCTAGCATCTGGAACCGAAATAATTTTTAATTATAATATTTAAATGGATTTCTGACAGGTTGCAGCCTAGTATCGTACTATCACTTTTATAAGTCGGCATAACGCAGAGTAAAACAGAATATACAATACACCAATGAAATACACACCTTATTGCTTGACGTTACGATTTTAAACGCAAGAACAACAGAGATCGTGCTATCTCGCTCATATTCACGCGTATTAAACATAGCGGGTTAGCAACAACCAATAGGCGACAAACGCGCGTTATGATTGACAGAGATATTTTCGTGCCATACAAAAATAAGATTTCTACGCAGGTACATCGGTAAATGTTATTGGAATTGTTTGTTTGAGATTGACTTTTGGCGATGATATAGGTAGGTATCACCTAGAGACTGATAAAGGAGACTTTATATCTCAGGAAAAGGTTAAAACCAAAATTTATGTTAAAGGAGAATCCGAATCGTGAGGCCAAAAAATGCCCAGTTTTGAGTATAATATATTCGTAAGTAGTTTTAATAAGATAATCGATACAATATAAGACATGAATGTTTAAGTTGGATAAGATAAGAAAGATCTAGATTAGATTTTTAATGTTCTAGATTTACAATTACTATAAGATTCAATCCAAATTCACTGTCCATCAAAACCATCATCCAGCCTGCCCAATACACCTGTTGGCTTCATCTGGAACCTTCTGTAGACTCTTAATGGAATGCATCTGTCAATTCAACCAACTTACCTTCAATAAATCATCAATCTTCAACTGCCCATTAAAATCATCATCCAGCCTTCCCAATACACCTGTATAAGCTTCAGCTTGGCTTCATCCGGAACCTTCTGTAAACTCTTAATGGAATGCATCTGTCAATTCATTCAACTTACCATGGCCATCAAAATCATCATCCAACCTGCCTAATACATCCTGTATAAGCTTGAGCTTAGCTTCATCTGGAACCTTCTGTAGACTCTTAATGGAATGCATGTGTCAATTCAACCAACTTATCTTCAATAAATCATCAATCTTCAACTGCCCATCAAAATCATCATCCAGCCTGCCCAATACACCTGTATAAGCTTCAGCTTGGCTTCATCCGGAACCTTTTGTACTCTTAATGGAATGCATCTGTCAATTCAACCAACTTACCTTCAATACATCATCAATCTTCAACTGCCCATCAAAATCATCATCCAACCTGCCTAATACATCCTGTATTCGCTTCAGCGTGGCTTCATCCGAAACCTTCTGTACTCTTAATGGAATGCATCTGTCAATTCAACCAACTTACCTTCAATACATCATCAATCTTCAACTGCCCATCAAAATCATCATCCAACCTGCCTAATACATCCTGTATTCGCTTCAGCGTGGCTTCATCCGGAACCTTCTGTACTCTTAATGGAATGCATCTGTCAATTCAACCAACTTACCTTCAATACATCATCAATCTTCAACTGCCCATCAAAATCATCATCCAGCCTGCCCAACACATCCTGTATTAGCTTCAGCTTGGCTTCATCCGGAACCTTCTGTAGACTCTTAATGGAATGCATCTGTCAATTCACCCGACTTACCTTCAATACATCATCAATCTTCAACTGCCCATCAAAATCATCATCCAACCTGCCTAATACATCCTGTATTCGCTTCAGCGTGGCTTCATCCGGAACCTTCTGTACTCTTAATGGAATGCATCTGTCAATTCAACCAACTTACCTTCAATACATCATCAATCTTCAACTGCCCATCAAAATCATCATCCAGCCTGCCCAACACATCCTGTATTAGCTTCAGCTTGGCTTCATCCGGAACCTTCTGTAGACTCTTAATGGAATGCATCTGTCAATTCACCCGACTTACCTTCAATACATCATCAATCTTCAACTGCCCATCAAAATCATCATCCAGCCTGCCCAATACACCTGTATAAGCTTCAGCTTGGCTTCATCCGGAACCTTTTGTACTCTTAATGGAATGCATCTGTCAATTCAACCAACTTACCTTCAATACATCATCAATCTTCAACTGCCCATCAAAATCATCATCCAGCCTGCCCAATACACCTGTATAAGCTTCAGCTTGGCTTCATCCGGAACCTTTTGTACTCTTAATGGAATGCATCTGTCAATTCAACCAACTTACCTTCAATACATCATCAATCTTCAACTGCCCATCAAACGCATCATCCAACCTTCCCAACACATCTTGTATTAGCTTCAGCTTGGCTTCATCCGGGACCTTCTGTAGACTCTTAATGGAATGCATCTGTCAATTCATTCGACTTACCTTCAATACATCATCAATCTTCAACTGCCCATCAAAATCATCATCCAGCCTGCCTAATACATCCTGTATTCGCTTCAGCGTGGCTTCATCCGGAACCTTCTGTACTCTTAATGGAATGCATCTGTCAATTCAACCAACTTACCTTCAATACATCATCAATCTTCAACTGCCCATCAAAATCATCATCCAGCCTTCCCAACACATCCTGTATAAGCTTCAGCTTGGCTTCATCCGGAACCTTCTCTAGACTCTTAATGTAATGCATCTGTCAAGTCACCCGACTTACCTTCAATACATCATCAATCTTCAACTGCCCATCAAAATCATCATCCAGCCTGCCTAATACATCCTGTATTCGCTTCAGCGGGGCTTCATCCGGAACCTTCTGTACTCTTAATGGAATGCATCTGTCAATTCAACCAACTTACCTTCAATACATCATCAATCTTCAACTGCCCATCAAAATCATCATCCAGCCTTCCCAACACATCCTGTATAAGCTTCAGCTTGGCTTCATCCGGAACCTTCTCTAGACTCTTAATGTAATGCATCTGTCAAGTCACCCGACTTACCTTCAATACATCATCAATCTTCAACTGCCCATCAAAATCATCATCCAGCCTGCCTAATACATCCTGTATTCGCTTCAGCGGGGCTTCATCCGGAACCTTCTGTACTCTTAATGGAATGCATCTGTCAATTTAACCAACTTACCTTCAATACATCATCAATCTTCAACTGCCCATCAAAATCATCATCCAGCCTGCCTAATACATCCTGTATTCGCTTCAGCGTGGCTTCATCCGGAACCTTCTGTACTCTTAATGGAATGCATCTGTCAATTTAACCAACTTACCTTCAATACATCATCAATCTTCAACTGCCCATCAAAATCATCATCCAGCCTGCCTAATACATCCTGTATTCGCTTCAGCGTGGCTTCATCCGGAACCTTCTGTACTCTTAATGGAATGCATCTGTCAATTTAACCAACTTACCTTCAATACATCATCAATCTTCAACTGCCCATCAAAATCATCATCCAGCCTGCCTAATACATCCTGTATTCGCTTCAGCGTGGCTTCATCCGGAACCTTCTGTACTCTTAATGGAATGCATCTGTCAATTTAACCAACTTACCTTCAATACATCATCAATCTTCAACTGCCCATCAAAATCATCATCCAGCCTGCCTAATACATCCTGTATTCGCTTCAGCGTGGCTTCATCCGGAACCTTCTGTACTCTTAATGGAATGCATCTGTCAATTTAACCAACTTACCTTCAATACATCATCAATCTTCAACTGCCCATCAAAATCATCATCCAGCCTGCCTAATACATCCTGTATTCGCTTCAGCGTGGCTTCATCCGGAACCTTCTGTACTCTTAATGGAATGCATCTGTCAATTCAACCAACTTACCTTCAATACATCATCAATCTTCAACTGCCCATCAAAATCATCATCCAGCCTTCCCAACACATCCTGTATAAGCTTCAGCTTGGCTTCATCCGGAACCTTCTGTACTCTTAATGGAATGCATCTGTCAATTTAACCAACTTACCTTCAATACATCATCAATCTTCAACTGCCCATCAAAATCATCATCCAGCCTGCCTAATACATCCTGTATTCGCTTCAGCGTGGCTTCATCCGGAACCTTCTGTACTCTTAATGGAATGCATCTGTCAATTCAACCAACTTACCTTCAATACATCATCAATCTTCAACTGCCCATCAAAATCATCATCCAGCCTTCCCAACACATCCTGTATAAGCTTCAGCTTGGCTTCATCCGGAACCTTCTGTACTCTTAATGGAATGCATCTGTCAATTTAACCAACTTACCTTCAATACATCATCAATCTTCAACTGCCCATCAAAATCATCCAGCCTTCCCAACACATCTTGTATAAGCTTCAGCTTGGCTTCATCTGGAACCTTCTGTAGACTCTTAATGGAATGCATCTGTCAATTCAACCAACTTACCTTCAATACATCATCAATCTTCAACTGCCCATCAAAATCATCATCCAACCTTCCCAACACATCCTGTATAAGCTTCAGCTTGGCTTCATCCGGGACCTTCTGTAGACTCTTAATGGAATGCATCTGTCAATTCAACCAACTTACCTTCAATACATCATCAATCTTCAACTGCCCATCAAAATCATCATCCAACCTTCCCAACACATCTTGTATTAGCTTCAGTTTGGCTTCATCCGGGACCTTCTGTAGACTCTTAATGGAATGCATCTGTCAATTCAACCAACTTACCTTCAATACATCATCAATCTTCAACTGCCCATCAAAATCATCATCCAACCTTCCCAACACATCTTGTATTAGCTTCAGCTTGGCTTCATCCGGGACCTTCTGTAGACTCTTAATGGAATGCATCAGTTCATCAATTTGTATGAGTTGCTCTTTTGCCTTCTCTGGCTCGGACTTGGTTTGCTCAAGCGTTGTCTTTAACGCTTCTTCTTTCTTCTCCAATTCGATGAGGACCGCGTCTAGCTTGCTTATCATGTTGTTTACTGCTCGGTATAATCTGTGTAAAAATAAGTCAATTTGTATAGTCAATAAGCTAATAAGTGTCTATCTATACTAATAAATAAAATTGGAGTGTCTGTCTGTAATTTCGAAATAACTACCACATATTAAGGTCATATGGTTATTTGAACGATACCATAACTGAATCACACGTTTTTAAAATTTTTGTCTGTCTGTCTGTCTGTCTGTTTGAAAAGGCTAATCTTCGGAACGGCTGAACCGATTTTAACGGGATTTTCACATACAAGTAGAGGATTGACCAGGATGTAACATAGGCTACTTTTTTAACCGACTTTCAAGAAGGGAGTTGTGTTTTTCTACCTATGTACACCAAAATCTCCGAGATTTCTGAACCGATTTGTGTCATTTCTTTTTTAATCGATAGAGGAACTTTGCGACATTGTTTCATAAAAAATTTGGATTCCAACTCCTCAATCCTGATGCTGCAGGGGATCTGACCAATCCACGCGGGCGAAGCTGCGACATTATATGTCTATATAATGGACTAAGTCTGAGATTTATAGAACATAATTTGATTTGGCTGCGACTTAAGACAAAGTTTTTAATTTGTCTTTGATTGCAAAGAACAAAGTCTAAGTGCTCTCTATAGATTTCAGCCTTTCACTTAAGTTACAAATAAGCGTGACCTAAGCGTAAGTTTAGGTCACACAGTGTTACAAAGGAAGTTCCTCCATACCTCCTAGCACCCTTAGTGAGTTTGAGGTCAGCCTGTTTAGTCTTGACAATCTCGTCCATCTCCTTCACATCCTCGCTGTAGTCCAGCAGCTCACTCTTCAGCTCCTGGATACTCTCCTTCTCCAGGAGGAGAGACTTCTTCTGTATAGCTGCAGAGAAATGATTAAGGTAACATCACTACCCATATTATAAACTAGCGATCCGCCCCGGCTTCGCACGGGTGGACACTACCACGAAAAATCCTATCTATTTTCCGGGATAAAATATAGCCTATACGGATTCGGAAGAATCCCTCTAAGTAATGGTAAAAGAAATTTTGAAATCGGTCCAGTAGTTTTTGAGCCCATTCAATACAAACATACAAAAATACAAAGGTTTCCTCTTTATAATATTATTAGTATAGATAAATGTGAAAGTGTGTTTGTTTGTTGGTTAGTCCTTCAATCACATTGCAACAGAGCAACGACGGATCGACGTGATTTTTTGCGTGGGTATGGTATAAGACCTGGACAGTGACATGGGCTGCTTATCCCAGAAATCAAAGAGTTTCCATAGCATTTTTAAAGCCCTAAATCCACGCAGACGAAGTCGCGGGCATTAGCAAGAACAGAATCCATACTAATATTATAAATGCAAAAATGTGTCTGTCTGCCAGATTCATGCAACACTAAAACTATGATAGTGCATGTGTGCGGGGTGTCCCCCATTGCACAACTCACCTCATACCCCAATTGCTATCTCAACCTGTTGCATACTATAGAATATATAGAGTAATTAATAATTCTATAGAATTATTGTTCCATTAATTCTATAGAATTCCATTAAAATAAGATACTACTTTATTAGTTATAACTAATAAAGTAGTATCTTATTTTCCTTATACAATTTTGTATTCCCAATGAAAAGCCAACCAGCAATATATGATACCTGAATACATTATAATAACGTTTCTCAATAGATTAGAATATAAATAGGCGATTTCTACGTAAATATTGTCATTACTATTTATAGAATAGCACATTATTTCAGAAAACAGAGTGAAATGAACTTTTAATACAAACATTGAACTGCCTTGGCCTTGTTACAAAAAAAAAAACTGAATCAGTGCCAACTTTACCTAATTTCTCTAAAGCATCCTCAATCACTTCAATATCTTTGCCAGACAGGCCTTCTTCGGTCTTTGGCTTAACAGCGTCCACTGCAATAACCGGTGCAGGGTCCACCATTACCGGGGTGCTGAGGTCATCAAGAATTGGAGCCTTATCCTTGAGTTCTTCTTTCTCCCGTTTCTTGGCCTCAAGCATCTCTTTCTCTCTTTCCGCCTCTTGTAGTTCTTTCCTTTCTTCTTTAATCTTCTGTTCTTCAAGTTTGATGGTATCCAGTTTAGTCTGAAAAATATAGATATAATTGCAGTTAGTTTCAGGTAAAAGAATACTGGACAACAGATGTATGAGAGCATAATACTGTTCTCTCATACTCTCCGGTATTGGAATCTGAATATCCAGAATCGGAAAGTTGATGAATGGACCAATCCTGAACTAGCATGGATACCTCTGCATCAATATAATCTGTCAATAAATCACCTACTGCACAGTTATAATTTCAGCAGTCTTTTTTGTATAAAACAAACTATCTGAGTGTTTGTATTGTTTCTCCATCTATATATTTATTTTTTTGTATGCATAAAAAAGATGCTAAGATTATTATAAGATTATTATATATATGATAGGAGATACAATGAAAAAAGGTTAATTAAAGATCAATAGTGATCCAAATATTGTGCAACTCAATAAATGTTACGTAGATCTGCAATTCCTAACATTATAGATCATCATCATTATCACCTGAACTGGTCCACTACTGAGCATACAAGGGTTATAGATTTCATTAACTTGAAATAATATTACATCATCAAAAACAATTACCTTGAAATCAACTTTGCCCTCTTTCTCACCAATTGCAGCACTTGTCTGGGTAGCAACTTGTTCCGGCAACGCCAAAATTGTGGCCTTCAGCTTGTACGTTGTGGGTACATGCTCAGGAACCATCAATGCTCTTGATAACAGGAGTAGGGATTGTGGTACCTTCTCGTTCAATGACAAATCCAACCAGTTCCTCAATTCTTTTCGTAACCTCTCCTCTGATACTCCATAAGCTCTCATGCCCCTGGCTTTGCAAGCTTGCTGTAACTCGCTGAAATTCAAACTGTCCACACCTTCCTTTGCAATCATCTTGTCGTCCGCGGCTAACGATCGCAACTTCATCCTCAAATGAAATCTCAACATAGCACTAGTACCAATCGTGGAAACATTCAAAACTTTACACAATGCAACCAAATGTGGTCGTTGAAGCGAATCTAAGGTAATCTCATCTTCAAATAGTTTGGAAAACTTCATTATTTCCTCACTTGTTGCCACATCACCCGACGTTCTTATCTTATTAAAGAAACCTGTAAACTCTTTAGCTAGCTCAGAATGTCTGTTACTAGCTTGTGGAGCCATCTGATCTAACGTTTCCTGAAAGAATTTTGCCATCTCCAATTTCACCTTCAAATGCTGTTTAAGCTTGGCTTCTGTTTGACTCCGACTCTCAAAAGTAGATGGTAACATATTCGGGAACAGTTTAATGAAAACCGGTAGAGCGAACTCCAAGAACGGTACAACTATGAACACAATAAATGGCACCATTCTGAACAAATCACCGATCGTAGTGACCAACAATCGATGCTCCCTGCGTGTTAAGGAATGACCTTTTAGAATCTTAAATAATAATGAGGCAGATATTCTGACTTCAATAAACAGTAGTCTGAAGCCATGGTAATAGTGACGCAATTCCCCCATAATTCTTTCTTTTAAACTCTTCTTAACTTCTTCCTTTTTCGGCAGGTTTTCCTTCTCCTCCATACCTTTTTTAACAGTTTCAACTGTCGCTTCTACCTTAGAAGATGGCTTCAAGGGCTCCTTCTCATAGTACACCTTACTAGTAGATATTGTTCGTACATAAGGATGATAAAACACTCTTGTATTGAAAGGTTTCTGACTAATATCATACTGCAATCCGATGGGTTGAGTTGTGTAATAAGATAATGACCTTGAGAGTGTTAAGTATGGAAAGTTTTGATACTGTCTTGTCTCCCATTGTAAAGCTAAAAAAAAACATGGCTTTAATCTTTAAGATTATAATATATAAACAATAATTCGCCTATAAAATCACAGAAATCTAAGTAGGTAGGTAAATATTTTATCAATTCTTAGCTACAACTACTATTAACTTATATACATCGATGCTTATAAGTATTCAGAAAGTACATATTGCAATAATTCATACCGACTTTAATCTTTCAGTTTATAATAGGGACATGATCGACAAGTGAAGTTGGCAGAAAAAATTATCCTAGGTAAGTGCATCCAACAATTTTTATTCAAACAAGAATATATTTATGGAAGGAATATCAAATGAGACCTAATAATATAACTGAGATACAGTTTTTCATTAGTAAGAAGTAACTAATTATAAACTAAATACATTGATGAAGTCATTGTATTCAATCGAATGTTATGAAAGGTTAGGGCGATATAAAATTCTGTTTATTTTATGAAGTTAGTGATGGTCTGGTACTTACTCGATTTTTTTAAACACCGACAATGATTTAAAATTATTCTGTTCATTTTTCGTCTTTTAAGGGCTTAGTAAATTGAAATTATCAAACTAAAAACAAAATCAACCTTTAGGCACCATGACAATCTAGAAGGATATATAAATAAATAATAATATAGTATATCTTATTTATTTTGCAAATAAGGCTGAGCACAGACGTCAAGATTTCCAACCCGATACGTCATTCGACTAATAAAATCGCTTCCCGCCACATAAGCTTGGATCTTTTAAACTACGCAACGGATAATAAAGTAAAATAACTAAAGTGATTAAAAAGGATGGTTTATAGGTATAATTTAATATTGTTTTGTTAAATTGCGATAATTGTTCAAAATGTCGAAAGAAATAAGGCCGAGTGCTTTCATCAAGAATAAACTAATAATATGTAGGTAAAGTTCTATATGCTCTGAAGTGCGGTCTCCTGGATGAGAGGTTGCCGTATAACATACAAGTACACACCGGTGCCGGTACTCGAGCGCGATGGAGTCCGGTTCTATTAAGAGTGACCGCTCCATCATCACGGACAGGACTATTCTAGCGAATAAGTCTGACATCGTGGTGGTGGACCGGGCACAGTCGAGGGTGTTTTTGGTGGACATCACCATTCCATATGACGAGAACCTTGTGAGAGCTGAGACAGAGAAAAACGTAAGTATTATCCCAATCGTTATATCTGTGAATAGGTTGATCCCAGTCTGACTTGCTTATTATTTCAGGCGACTGGGCTGCATGAGGTTCCGTTACAGTTTGCTCGCAGCTAGGATGCAAAAAGCCCTGTTGCTGAAATCGACTAGGATTGTCCGCCGATTTCTCAACCTGTCGCCCTGACCCCCGGCCGTTTGGTCTCCCCTGCCGGGAAGTAATCCTCCGCCTGGTACAATTAATATATATGTATGTAGTTATGTAATGTGTATGTGTAAGTTTATTTATTTTTATGTATGTAACTAATTAGTGTATTACTAATATTATTTCTTTTCCGCTTTGTATTTATTTTTTACAGAGGTGTGAGAGCAAAAAAATATACGGATAGTAATAGAAAGAGAGAATATTAATTTATATTGAAGTTTGTTTGTAAAGGATAAACTCAAAAACAGTCAAACGATTTTAGAAATTACTCGTATTTCACCTATAGCTGTTTTTCTCCTTTGCAAAGCCGAGGTGGATCGCTATAGATGAATAATATATTAAAATGAATAATAAATGAAATAAGCAATTCAATACATTATTATTTTTGCATACCCTAGTTTGGTACTATAAAAGGATCTTGAATCGCTCAAAACAGTACTTCAGTATTGAAATAATTTGAATTCAGTTAAAAATCGTATCGGTGTCGGTCGTATCGTATTATATCGTAACGACTGTAACGAGCACAGATTACTCAATAATCAAGCATCGAATATTTTTTATCCAGTCTACTCCAGCCTTATTTAGTATTCATAGACAAACAAAATCAGCAAACCACTGAGTAATTTTTATACACAGATGATACACAGTATTTGGCTATGGTTAGCTTGCAGTCGGGATCGAAGGAACGAGCGATAACTTCGCCGTTCCCAAGCATTGGAAAACCCATAGTTAATAGGAAAACCTAGGCAAACACCCGTCGCCGGAAACATGCCAATGCTTGTTGATCGTTGTTGGTCACAAACATGAAGCGGCACCTATCCACATGCTTGCGACAAGCAGCAATCAGCAGACAAAATGCAGCAAGCATTGATAAACACAACAGAGTATTTTGAAATAGCCTTGGTCTTGAAGCGCTACTAGCATTGATTTGATATAAGAAGGCTACTAGTTTGTGGTCTTAATAATGTCTTAATATAACTATATTATTTCCACGGGTTTTCTGCAAAAAAATGTGGTCAAGCAAAAGCTTGTAGCCAATCGGATCGAACAACAAGCGCTTCCAAGCTTTGGCAAGTATATTATGAAACAATATTATGCAAACACACGCTTGCCAGTGCTTGTTGTTTGCTGTTGGTTGCAAGCATGTGGATCCATCATGAAATAATGGAGAGTTCACTTCTTCAACTTCAAGCAACACTTATTATCGCTATCCCACTTCGACTATCAAGTTAGAGCGAGAGATTGGACCCGCAGTGGATCTCTCGCTAGACAGCAATAAATATAAAAGACAGTGCTACCAATTCAGCGACTTAGTCGCTAGATTTGACGATATTTCCAATACGAGAGTCCTGTAACAATCGTTATATTACATACTATGATTATATAGCATTGATTTTCTATTCTGTTTTCAACTACTTCTAGCGACTTTTAATATTATTATAGCGACAAACCTTGACAAACGCATCAAACGGTTTTAAACATAGACCAGGAATCTGTTATTAAAGAGTTGGCAGCACTGCCAAGTGCCAACGTCAGAATCATGGTCTGTGGTCAGAATTCAGAAAATTTAAAAAAGTTACCTATACTTTAATCGCTCGAATGGAAATAACAAATATCTTTTTATAAGATAATACAAATGATATTTTGTCGTCATTATCTAGCTTCTTGGACAACGAGTGTTGTAAATATGTTTATTAAACCAAGCACAAGCTGTAAGTGTGAAAAATATGTGATTTAGTTTATGTTCGTTTGAGGTTAGGAGTTAGGACTATAGGCGATAGATAATTCTTTTTAAATTTTAAACATGGCTTGTGATAAAATTTTGTTAAATGAAGTTCTTTTCGTTTATTTCTGTATTCTCACAAATGCTTTTATAATTTAAAACATGGCTATTTATTATAAATATGTTTGAAAAATTCTTGCTAGGTTTGCTTGATAGGCTCAAAAGATTGGTCAATTCTGTGAATAGTATATAGAATGAAGTATAAAGACAGACTGTAATGTCTGTTTGTTTTAAAGCAATAATCTTGGAGATGGTATAGTGCGCACAAAATAATTAATTAGTACTCCAACCTGAAGTTGCAAGATGGCAAATTATGTAGGTCATAGAACAAGCCTGGTTATGCTGGTCTGTACTTGTACAATGCGTATTGCTCAGTTATACCCCCAGTTTTGCACTCACTACAATATTCTGTTTTATACTTATGGCAAATTCTATGCAAGCTGAGGCATATTAAGGTAACTGTAGAGATTCATATTTGATATTGTTGATGGGGCTGGAATTATGATATAAAATGGAGATGCCGTTTTAATTCAGAGTTTTTCAACAGAATGGATAATCTGTAAATCCCATAGATGTCTCTTGTAATTGCATTTTATGTTCACCAACAATCGTCATCATCATGATCATGATTCTCAATCGATAGATGTCTACTGCTGGACATAGGTTTCTTGTCTTCTGCACACGACAGTCTTGAGCCGCCTGAATCCAGCAACTCCCTGTAACTTGTTTAATTTTGTCTTTCCACCTAGTCAGGGTTCTGCTAACGCTACAGCTGCAATTTTCAGTGCGAGTTCTTTCAAATATTGTCCACAATACCTATATCAAGTCTATGCTAAAGTATTCATAAAAATATTATTATTTCCAGTGTATCAGTCAAAAATGAACATAAAAACTACAGCAGACGTTAAAAGTGAAGCTAAAAGGATAGTGTGGGTAGATCTAGAAATGACAGGTCTAGACATAGAGAAGGACCATATTCTGGAGATAGCCTGCCTGGTTACCGATGCGAGTCTGAACATTGTTGCAACAGGACCAAATATTATCATACATCAGTCGGATGACATATTGAACAATATGCACCAGTGGTGTGTTACGCAACATGGTGAGGTATTATTTGCAATTTTTCTGTATATTTCACTTGTACACAAGAACAGCAAGCTTGATCATCATCATTATCAACCGATAGATGTCCACTGTTGGACGTAGGTCCCTTGTAGGGACTTCCACAGGTCACTGTCTTGCACCATCTGAATTCAACAACTCCCTGCAACTTATTTGATGGACTCCACTGGGTGGACAGTTCAAGCTTACTAATGCAGTAATTCACCAAAATATACAAGTCTTTTATCTGTATGGTACAATGTTTTTTTGGGTGTTCATTGATTTTCTGGGACAAAAAATAGTCTTTGTCCTTCCCCAGAATGCAAGCTATCTCCGTGCCAAAAGTCAAAATTGGTTAAACGGATGGGCAGTGTAAAATGAAAAGTTTTTGGATTTTTTTCCTTTTGTGCTATAAGACCTACCTACCTGCCTTTCATGATTCTAGGTCAACAGGAAGTACACTATAGGTTTTCTTAACAGACATACAAACAGATAGACTAGAAAATGATCCTATAATGGTTCCTTTTTCCTTTTGAAGTACAGAACCCTAAAAAGCTAACAGCAAACATTTATGATTATTTTCTGTTTTTAGACTGGCCTGACTGACGCAAGCCGTGAATCTTTAGTATCACTAAGTGACGCCGAAAATCAAATACTAAACTTTGTCAAGGCGCAAGTACCTGAAAATAAATGCCCTTTGGGAGGTAACAGCGTGTATATGGACAGACTATTCCTACGAAAATACATGCCTAAGTTAAACAACTATTTACATTATAGAATAATTGATGTTAGTACATTAAAGGAATTGGCGAAAAGGTGGTACCCCAAGGAGTATTCAAGAACACCTCAAAAAAAATTCGAGCATAGATGTCTAAGTGATATTTTGGAAAGTATCGAGGAGTTGAAGTATTATAAGCAGCATATTTTTAAAACTGTGTAAAGTTTGTCTTATTTCAGGCTCAGTATCCACCAAAGTGGAGATGGATGGCGATATGTATAGCAGTAAATCAAAAATCTGTTTCAACACATCTCTGCTTCAGTGGATACTGGGCCTTATAGTGGGTACTGAACACAGTTTAGCAACAGTACAGTTCAGAAATAGCCTTTTATATCTTGCACTGGCTGCAAGATAAATTGCTCATAGTAATGAGATTACTCTCTATATGTTTTCTCTTTCTATGGCTGCAATGTTTGTATGCAATAGAATTACATAAACAAAAAAAAAAGGCTGCAATTCATGTAAAGCAACTCTGACTTTTCAATCCATGTAAACCTATGATTGATGCACGGGTTAGTGAATTGCACAATGACATATTATGTAATTTTAAAGTAAATAGGCAAATAAGCTTTTAAGTTTATTTTTCTATTAGACATTTTAATTTTTAAGGGACTTTTGAGTTTTGTCTGACATGGACATGCTGTTATAATTACAGCCTGTAATTATATTCACCTGAATCTTTCTCTACACGTTATCTACGTCCCATAGTAGATATGTGCTATAAACCCTTAAATTATTATTTCGAAGATTTTTCGATGGTGTTGGGCTCGATTCGTATTGGAATTTATTTATGTTTTATTTACTTTCTGTCTTTACAATTAAATTAAATTAACCTGGTCGTAGTGTTTTTCTTTACATTTTCCTGGTATTTGTTGTCCAATGCTTCATGATAAACTATTGTTACGACACTCAGAAATAAAAGAAATGAACTTGTATAAACCAACAGGAATTTAATTCCGATATTCACAAGATTATATATAGTAAATAAATCACTCAAAACTACACGTAATAATGCGCGCACGCGGCCCGACAACCGCTTTTATGCGTCGCCATCACTCCTCTCCTCTCCTCTCCTCCCCTCTCCGCACCTCTCCGCACCTCTCCTCGCCTCGGCTCGTCACCCCTCGCCTCGGTACTACCCGCTGCTCGCTCCATCTCTCTCTACCCGCTCCTCGCACGTTACAGTCGGCCGTCCTGAAACAATTGCACCGCAATTGGCGCGGCGCAAAAACATACTTTAGCTCTTCAATAAAATCTCCTCAGCTCACAATTTTAAACTTCTAAACTCAATCCAGATTTTTGACCTTTACCAGCTACCCAGTTTGAACCAACTGCTCAAATTGAACCAACTGCTCAATCTGAACCAACTGCTCAATCTTAAATTGGTCAATGTAACTAACTGCTCAAACTAAACCAACAGCCCAATTTAAACCAAATGCTTAAACTGAACCAAGTGCTTAAACTTAATCAACTGCTCAATCTAAACCTACTACTCAAAGTCTCAATCTAAAACAACTGCTCAATTTAAATCAACTGTTTGAACTAAACCAACTACTCAAACTAAACAAACTGCTCAATTTAAACCAACTACTCAGTCAAAGCCAATTGCTCACTTGAACCAACTGCTCATCTGCGCCAACTGCTTGATCTGAATCAACTGTTCAACGTAAACCAATTGCTCAATCTCAATCAACGGCTCAATCTAGACTAACTGCTCAATCTTAAGCAACTGCTCAATCTAACTAACTGCTCTACCTAAACTAACTGCTCTACCTAAACTAACTGCTCAACCATAACCAACTGTTCAATTTAAACTAAAAGATCTGTCTGAACCAACTGCTCTATCTAAATCAACTACTCAACAACTAACTGCTCAATCTTAAGCAACTGCTCAATCTAACTTACTGCTCTACTTAAAATAACTGCTCTACCTAAACTAACTGCTCAACCATAACCAACTGCTCAATTTAAACTAAAAGATCCGTCTGAACCAACTGCTCTATCTAAATCAACTACTCAACAACTAACTGCTCAATCTTAAGCAACTGCTCAATCTAACTTACTGCTCTACTTAAACTAACTGCTCTACCTAAACTAACTGCTCAATCATAAACGACTGCTCAATAATAACCAACTGCTCAATCTAAACTGAAAAATCCGTCTGAACCAACTGCTCTATCTAAATCAACTACTCAATCTAAACTAACTGCTCGGTTTTGACCAACTGCTCAATCTAAAGTCTAAACTAGCTGCTCTACCTAAACTAACTGCTCTACATAAACTAACTGCTCAATCATAACCAACTGCTCAATCAAAGCTAAAATATCCGTCTAAATCAACTGCTTAGTCTAAACTAACTGTTCACTTGAAACAACTGCTCGTCTACTCCAACTGCTTAATCTAAACTAACTGTTAAATCTAACCCAACTGCTCAATCTCAACCAACTGATCAATCTAAACTTACTGCTCTATCTAAACTAATTGCTCAGTCTTAACCATCTGGTCAATTTAAACTAACTGCTCAATCCAAAGTCTTAGCTATCTGTTCAATCTAAACTAACTGCTCAATCTAAATCAACTGTTCTTTTTAAACTAACCGCTTAATCTAAACCAATAACTCAATTTAAACTAACTGCTCACTTGAACCAACTGCTCGTCTACTCCAACTGCTTAATCTAAACTAACTGTTAAATCTAATCCAACTGCTTAATCTCAACCAACTGCTCAATCTAAACTTACTGCTCTATCTAAACTAATTGTTCAATCCAAAGTCTTAGCCATCTGTTCAATCTAAACTAACTGCTCAATCTAAATCAACTGTTCCTTTTAAACTAACCGCTTAATCTAAACCAATAACTCAATGTAAAAATTTTAGACTCAATGTAAAAAACTTAAACACAATATAAATCTCGATACCAATACCTCGTTATTAACTCGATATTAAAACCTTAAATTCAACGTCAAAATGTTAAACTCAAAGTAAAATTTGAAACTCGATTTCAAAATGTTTAACTCAATATCAAAATCATAAACTCAATATGAAAGCTTACACTTCATCTTAAACACGATATGAAAATCATATACTAAATATCTAAATCTTTATCAATTTCAATATGGAAATCTAAAACTCAATCTCCAAATCTTGAACTCGTTACCAAAATCTTGAAATCATTATCAAAATCTTAACTCATTATTCTTAAATTCAATATCAAAATCTTAAACTCGATATCAAAATTTTAAATTCGTTAACAAAATCTTAAACTCGATATCAAATTCTTAAACTCAATATCAAAATCGTAAACTCGATGTCAACAGTTTAAACTCAAAATCAAAATCATAATATACTCAATAACAAAGTTTTTAACTCAATATCAAAATCTGAAACTTAATACCTAAATCTTAAACTTGATATCAAAATCTCAATTCGATAATATCAAGATCGTAAACTCAATATCAAAATATTAAACTCAATATCAAAATCATGTACCTACTCAATAACAAATTTTTACCTCAATATCAAAACTTTCTCGAAATTAAAATCTTACACTAGTTATCAAAATTAAATTCTGAAACTTAAAAGCAAAATGTTAAACTCGATATCAAAATCCTAACTCGATATCAAAATCTCAACTCGATATCAAAATCTTAACTCGATATCAATTCTACAATATTTTGTTATGATCTTTAACTCAAAATCAAAATCTTAAACTTAGTGCCAAAATCTTAAGCTTAATATCAAAATCCTAAGCTCGGCATTAAAATCTTAATTCGATATCAAAATCTTATCTTAATATCAATACCAAAATCTTAAACTCAATATCAAAATCTTAAACTCTTTATCAAAATCTTAAACTCTTTATCAAAATCTTAACTCGATATCAAAATCTTAACTCGATATCAAACTCTTAAACTCAATATCGCAATCTTAAACTTTATATCAAAATCTTATCTCGATATCAAAATCCAAAGTCTTCAAAGAACATGACATGACATGTAGGTACAATATAAAAAAAGCAGTAGATTTGCACTTACCTCTTACCTTACTTACCTCTGCTATTTCCGAACACTGTTCAGCATGAGCAATGCTGTTCTCTTTTCTATCGTGGTCTAGTATTTGTTAATTTCCTATAAGAATCTCTCGTATTGCACTGAAAATAACTAATAGCTCACTCGGTAAGGCGTGTATTACGCATGAAACGGCTGTTTGATCACTTAGCTGGCATCTGTAGTACATGGCTAACTTTTCTTGAAAATATTTTGTTATGATCTCATTCGTCATTTTAATCTGCACATCAACTTTCAAATTCAAATTCAAATTCAAAATATTTTAATACACGACTCCACAACTCCTCTAGTAACACGCGTTACACAATCATCGTCTTCCATTTTTCTCAAGTGTGGTTGTATAACAGGTTATGGTTATTCCAACCACGAGCCTGACCCAGCAATTTCGATTGCAAATTGAATGATTTTATTTCGTCACTCCACTGATAGATCTCGTCCAACTGAACAATTTTGCTAATCCAGCTTTCTACATAATAACACATGATAAATTTATGTATTAACACGGTTTTCTCGGATAATTTTCCGAAGTACCCTCAAAAAATAATAATTTAGCGGCTTTACCAACGTGTTTATCAAACATAACCTTCAGTTTAGTCTGTGTGTGAAATGACAACTAAATTTGCATCCACTTACGGGTCTTGAAAAAAAAATCAGCGCCTTCACAATCTCTTGCTGACCTTCGCATCGTCTTCGACCTCAGGGATATTTCTGGCTATTCTCGCTTCATTGTGAGATTTTTGTGGGCCTTATTCATCCCGCTTCTGAATGTTACGACACTCAGAAATAAAAGAAATGAACTTGTATAAACCAACAGGAATTTAATTCCGATATTCACAAGATTATATATAGTAAATAAATCACTCAAAACTACACGTAATAATGCGCGCACGCGGCCCGACAACCGCTTTTATGCGTCGCCATCACTCCTCTCCTCTCCTCTCCTCCCCTCTCCGCACCTCTCCGCACCTCTCCTCGCCTCGGCTCGTCACCCCTCGCCTCGGTACTACCCGCTGCTCGCTCCATCTCTCTCTACCCGCTCCTCGCACGTTACACTATTATCATGGGACTTCGTCTGTGTTGGTGTTAGCTGGCAGGCGTGCTCTGCCTTTTTTGGAGTGTTTTTTTTTGTTAAAACTGACTGGAAAGCGCCATAGAGATAGTATATAAACAAGAGGGTGCCGTGCGTATGTCGGCGAGCGCCGGCACAGACGGAGTCCATACTTGTATAATAGTTTAACTAACTTGTTACAAATAATTACAAACTTGACATTGGCTAATCTTTGTAAAGCCAGACGAAGGAGAAAAAAAAACTATTATCATGATAAAGTATTACGGGGTAATACGGGCTTATATCAGCCCGTATTACCCCGTTCACTACCATCTATCGACCAGCAGGGAGAAGTGGCGAATGCTCGTGAGGCGCATAACATCTGCCCTCAAAAAAAACGTTGCTTCGTGATGACCACGACCGCTCTGCCAAGTGTTACGGCGAAGTAGAAGTTCGTTAAATATTATCATGAAGCGGCCGTGCGTTTATTTGGACATATCATGGACTAGGTTTTTACATTTAAAAAAAAATTAAAATACCTAAATGTGTTCACGAAAAAATTAATTTTCTAACTCACATATAGATGGCGCTGTTGTCATTAACTTGCAATGTTGCACATAAAATTAATGTTTATCTTGCATGATGGTGCGGAACCATATGCGAGTCCGACTCGCGCTTGGCCGGTTTTTTTATCGTCACCTGATTTTGACTTTTGATACTATTTACGAGTAAGTATACTATACTTACTAGATGCTGCCCAGTACCCGTAACTTCATTCACTTCATTTATATTTAAAGAATCCCGTGGGAACTTTTTAATTTTTTGGGATGCATACATTGAACTAATAATACCTCAGTGGATGCAAAGTATCCTTTTTAACCCCCGACCCAAAAAGAGGGGTGTTATAAGTTTGACATGTATTTGTGTATCTGTCTGTGGCATCGCAGCTCCTAAACTATTGAACCGATTTTAATTAATTTTTTTTTGTTCTTGGTCGAGAGTGTTCTTAGCTATAATTTAAGATAATCGGTTCAGCCGTTTGAAAGTTATCAGCTCTTCTAGTTACTGTAACCTTCACTTGTTGGGGGTGTTACAAATTTTTAATTTACACTTTTCGCTTTATGAAATGGGTTATTCTACGATCAGACCATGACAGATATACAATTATGTACAAAGGTTTGCAGATTGATTATGGGCTCACCGCGGATCAAAGGATTTTATACCTACCTGAGTAGGTATTATCTATCGGTGATCAGCGAGTTTTTCTTGCCCACTGAATATTTACGCAACATTAGATTAATTCACGTAAAACGGCTTTTATTAATATCCCACAGCTGGACAAGGGCTTCTTATTTACCTACCTATAGAAAGATGAGATCTGAGTTGAGCAAATCACGTGGAGTTTCCACGTAGGTAGGTTTACCTACTCGGAATTTGCTGTTTAGGAACATATTCCTGCCCTAACCGTCTACCTACCAATCCGCACTTGGTCAGCGTGGTGAACAATAGCCTAAACAAAACCCTTCTCATTCTGAGAGGAGACCCGTTCTCAATAGTGAGCTGACGATGGGTTGGTAATTTCCAGAGACAAAACGTAGGTTCCCATCCAAAAAAGGCTCTCTTTTAAAAAGCCACATTGAAAGTGTTATTCGGGTTCCGTACCAAAAAAGGAAAAACGGAACCCTTATAGGATCACTTTGTTGTCTGTCTGTCTGTCCGTCCGTCGTGTCTGTCAAGAAACCTATAGGGTACTTCCCGTTGACCTAGAATCATGAAAAGCAGGTGGGTAGGTCTTATAGCACAGATACAGGAATAAAACTGAAAACCGCGAATTAGTGGTTACATCATTAAAAAAAATAATTAAAATGTGTTTCAATTTTCAAAGTAAGATAACTTTACCAAGTGGGGTTTCATATGAAAGGGCTTCACCTGTACATTCTAAAACAGATTTTATTTATTTTTATGTTTACGAGGGCGGCACTGAAAATTTCGGGAATCAAGGAAGTGACACAACATTACTATTTAAAAATGTATTTATTGCTTTTCGAAGTATTCTCCGCGAAATTTGACACATTTTTCCATACGATGGAACCAATATTGAAGCAACCATTCCATTCGGAATTTGGGGTCTTCAAAATGGCCGTTTTGTAGGCGTCCACAGCTTCTTCAGGTGATGAAAATCTCTGACCACGCAATGTATTCTTTATTTTAGGGATAGTACAGAAATCATTAAGGCTTAGGTCGGAGCTGTACGGCGGATGGTCTAATAATTCTATGTTTTCTTGCTCTAAAAACTCTTTTGTTCTGTGCGCGGTGTGAGAACTCGCATTGTCGTGATGGAGGATGATGCGGCGGTTGCAGTTCTCTTTACGGAGTTCAGAAACGACCTGTGGCAAACAAATGCTAGCATACCATTCTGCATTAACCGTTCTTTGTCTCTCAAGAGGAATTTTCGCAACATGGCCCGTTTTGGAGACAAACGTGGCCACCATTTTTTTTGCAACACTTCGTGAACGAACAATTTTTGTTGGCTTTAACTCATTTTCGAACACCCAAACTCGTAACTGGTTTTTTGTTTCGGGTTCGTACGCGTATATCCAGGATTCGTCACCTAATACGATGTTGTACACAGCATTTGAGGATCCTGCGTGGAATCTTTCGAGAGTTCTGACGCACCAAGTAACGCGAGCCGCTTTTTGCTCTTCACAGAGCAAATGCGGTATCCATCGGGAAAACAACTTTTTTACACCTAACTGTTCATGCAAGATTATTTGTATTTGACTCATGCCAATGTCTAAAGTTGCCTGAATCTCGCGGTATGTCACATGTCGATCTTCCTCAATCAGCTTACGCACAGCATCAACGTTTTCTTGGGTGACTGCAGTTTTTGGACGACCTTGACGGGGATCATCACTGAGCTTGACACGTCCACGTTGACATTCAGCAAACCAGCGATAAATTGTGGTTTTGGATGGGGCTTCATCACCAAATACAGAAATCATCCGGTCAACACACCGTTTTTGTGTTAAACCACTTCGAAAGTCATAATAAATCATCGCTCTAGAATTTTCTCGCGTCAATTCCATTTTCTCAACGACTAAACAAGTTTGTCAAGACATTGTGAAAAGACCGAGAATCTTTTTTTAAATAAATAAATGGTATTCGATTTTTAAAACCAAGGAGTTTTCAATTAAAAAGATTTTAATATGACAGGGACAGTGGAAATATTCCATTCCCGATACTTTTAGTGCAGCCTATGTAATAGTTTTTGATTTATCGTGCAAAATATTGGAAAAATACCCGAGTACGGAACCCTCAGTGCGCAAGTCTGACTCGCACTTGGCCGATTATTTTTCTTCTAGTCTAGGTCTTGCTCTTTGTCATTAGTCAGTCTTGTTCTCATCTATTGTTTGCTAACATCAAGGGTCGACTCGTGAGGTAAATAAAACAAAGACGGGGGCTCTGGAATTATTTAGCAGCTTCCGTATTGTTCTCTACTTTTGAATAGGCGTTGATAAACGGACTCATTATATTGTAGAGCAATAATTATTCACTTATTCCATGTTTCGGTAGTAAATGAAAATTTAAAAAGCCCCCGACACAAAAACCTCTATAAGAAAACTAGAAAAGAGCTGATAACTTTCAAACGGCTGAACCGATTTTCTTCGATTAGGTATAGCTAAGAACTAACTTATTAGGTTAGGTATAACTTAAAAAAAACTAAATAAAAATCGGTTCATTCGTTTAGGAGCTACGATGCCACAGACAAATACACAGCTACACACGTCAAACTTATAAACACTCTTTTTGGTAAAGAAGTCCGAACCAGTAGGACAAGTTCTATCTACTTACTAACTCTAAACTTACTTTTAACTAGATGATGCCCGCAGCTTCGCCAGATTCGCAGATTGGTCAGATCTCCTGCAGCATCAGGATTGAGGAGTTGGAATCCTAATTTTTTATGGAACAATGTCGCAAAGTTCCTTTATCGATTAAAAAAATTACGCAAATCGGTTCAGAAATCTCGGAGATATCAGTGTAGCTACCTAGGTACATAGGTAGAAAAACACGACTCCTCCATTTTTGAAAGTCGGTTAAAAATGAAGTCTATGTTACTCCTGGGTTAATCCTCTACCTACTTAGCTGTGAAAGTCCCGTCAAAATAGGTTTAGCCATTTGGAAGATTATCCCGTTAAAACAGACAGACGCTTCAATTTTATTTATTAGTAGATAGATATATGGATGTTTAGATGATCCGAGCAATGAGTTTCGACTTTCGAATCAATAAACTACTTACGTTTCTAACCCTAAGGTTACCTTAACCTTAGAACCTAAGGTAACCTTAGAAGGTGGGTTTCTACTCCCTAGGGCTTAAGGTCTAAAGAAAACCATTTAATTCTAAGAAATATTAGGTTTATTTTCTGACAAATCGTAAGACCATCGGTATTACTTGGCTTCATTTTCAAAATTTCAATTGTATTTTTCTAAAACAATTTTTTATGTCTTATTACGAAAAGAGTAAACAATTTATACATGTTACAGTTTCATAAGTTTTTTCAATAGTAACAAGATAATACTATGTTACGGATAAAGTTTTCAGGGTGAACAAAGTTTAAACTGCCTGGGTTTGCACACCCTGAGAACTTAAGCAGCACCTACAGATACATTAAAAGAACTGTTAGCAGAATTTGTAACGCGTACAGTAACTTAAAAAATTGCGTAATTCAAAACTTCGCTTCAGGTTCTGGCACATATTTATCTAGTTCAGATTTTGCAAATTGCATCCCATTTCTAAATTTTCCATAGACACAATGATACTAATAGACAAAATAATCTGTACCCAGAAGGTATTATGGGATGTGTAGGAATGGGAAATTCCTCAACTTGAAACTTAAAGACACCGC
This sequence comes from Maniola jurtina, assembly GCF_905333055.1. Taxonomy (NCBI): domain Eukaryota; kingdom Metazoa; phylum Arthropoda; class Insecta; order Lepidoptera; family Nymphalidae; genus Maniola; species Maniola jurtina. The sequence continues at coordinate 12,006,739 of NC_060040.1, forward strand.
GTGAAAACTGCCGAACCGGTCAAATCATCTTGTCCCGCCCTAACTGCCTTAGGCCAGTATCCACTGACAATGAAAATTGCAGAAGTTACTTACTTCCCAATGAAAAAAATTGCAGAAATCAACATGCTGTTTATAGACCACATTGTCAGTTCTGACTTCTGCAAGTTTTACTGCTAGTGGACATTTGGTCTTAGAATTAGCTCAAATGGGCAAAACAGATCATTTAACTAGATCCTCATGGCAAAGTTGTTAGCGAGGGGTACTTACTGATTTTGAATTCGCCTGGTACTGGGCGACCCACGTAAATTTTGAACATAAATATTAAAACTATTATTGTAATCTAATGATATGCCTGCGATTGTTAAATTCGACGTGGCTTAACGCCTGAGAACAACCGGCAAAGTTTTATAAAGTTTCGAAAAGCTGTGAAGTATCTATGTACTATAACTACCTAGAACATTTAAGTAGGTACGTCGGGATGTCTTACAAATTCTTAGCTAAAGTTGCGATTCCGTCTGAGAAAAGTTTACTGTCGAACTTTTTTATACTGACAAAGAGTATTATGTAGTGTTCTTAGGTTTTTAGAATTTGTATACAACTTCTAAAAGCATTCCCACATTACCCTATAAGATATACGTAAAATGTAGTTGTGATTTGGTTATTTGTAAAGATATTCCAAGTTACATTACAACTTTGCAATTGCCTCTTGTTCCACGCTTGTCAAATACTTAGGTACCTACCTAGAATACTTAGGTACTTGTACTTATACTATATTATATGCAGATATATAGTAGATAGATCATTCAGTTTGTCGGAGTACGCCCGACTAGTTTTGAACCCGTTCGGGATTCTTGTGTCAAGACGCATGATTCACAAACTGACTCAAATTAAATTATTTTTATTCAATTAGACTTTTACAAGTTCTTTTGAATCGTCAAAAGCATCTACCACTGGTTCGGAATGCCTTTCCTATCGAGATTTATTTTAAGATTGGCGCGATGAGTCCCACACCGAGCTAAAGACGACTCCGAAAGGATTCAAAAGTCGGCCACAGTCCGACAAACCCACTTCAGTACAGCTGGTCTATATTTATTTGTTGGATTTATTTATTTGTTGGTTTGGTGGAGCATTACTCGTGTAAATGCGCTCTTTTAGCTTCGAAAATCTCTACTTATCGTTACGAACTTACTATAATACTTGAAAAGAGCAACCGCCGAGTTTCTTGCTGGTTCTTCTCGGTAGGAACAGCATTCCGAACCAGTGGTAAATTATTTTGACGATTCGAAAGTACTTGTAAAAGTTTACTTGAATAAAAATAATTTGAATTTGAATTTGAACAAAGTTATAAGCACGTGCACAATATGTCTTACATTTTACGGGCTCAAATATCAAATCGGATAATTTGGGAATGCTGAAGATCTAAGTATTATAAGAGCAGTAGTTGTACTCTCATTTACTATTAATTTAGGTACATTTTATTCGCGCTTTTTATCGATTAACGTTATGAAACATTTATTACAAGTTTACAACTATGTATAAAGAGATATCAACTTCTATAGAGTAGAAAATGGTTCGATCACAACTCATTAGATCGGCTCTTAGATAAATCGGAAGAGTTAGGTACTCAGTACTCTTTATAAATTTAATGATAAACAAAAACTGTAAATAGATTAATTAGGCAGATCTTCGCCTAAATAATAGGTATTCAGGTATAATCGCGCTGTAACGACTTTCAATTTAAATAATTGGTGTAATTTAAAAGTCCGTTCGAAAAAATTTTCAAAAGAAAAATAAAACCGACTTCAAAACCAAAAACACTAAAAAGTAGAAAATAATTTTTGTTTAGCTACACATGTAATGTACCTAGGTATGAAGTCGAGCGAGCATATTAAAACAAAATTAGAAATCCAAGAGTGAAGCTCGCCCGACTTTATACCTAGGTACATTACATGTGTAGCTAAACAAAAATTATTTTCTACTTTTTAGTGTTTTTGGTTTTGAAGTCGGTTTTATTTTTCTTTTGAAAATTTTTTATTTCACAATTTTTAGTGGCCCCACTGTACTATAATATGCTATGCCCAGTTAAAACCCTACTGTTTACTAAGCTATTACACTGATCGCGAGCAATTTGCTCTTATCCATTGAGGAGTTCTGTTCTCCATCTCCGAAGATATTCATCAGATCTTCACCAGATTTATATGGGACCACCTGCACAATATACCCTTTCAAACAAAAAAAAAAATTTCCAAATCGGTCCAGGGGTCTTTGAGTAATCGGGGAACATACATAAAAAAAAAAAATAAAAAAAAAAAAAAAGATCCTGACGAATTGAGAACCTCCTCCTTTTTTGGAAGTCGGTTAAAAAGGGTAGGCAATAAGCCTATCTATTGCATTACTCCAAGTAAGAAATACCTATATTCGACCCGACATTTAAACCAGGGATTGCTTATTAGATATTTAGATATAACCCGATTTAATAGGTAGGTACACAGAGCTATTTTACAGGCACTGGTAACCTTTAGAGGGCGGCCCAATACCTATCTAAATTGAAACTTGAAACAACTAACATAACTTGTGCTAACAAGAACCCGGGAGTCCGTAGAGGTAAATTCCTACTTGATAAAATCTGAAACTTATAAGATAATTTTTCTGCGTTGCCTACTTCAAAATAGCAATGGCATCTTAGTGAAGATAAAAAGAGAGGTAAAACTGTGGTGCTGGCAGGATTTTTCCGAAAGCTCTTTTCGAAACAATACCAGAGAATGCCATTGTCATAAATTGCCAGAAATGCCAATGTCGTATCGTAGTCGTAGTCGCGATCGTGAACCTAATACGAATCTGTTCAGCTGGCAAGTAATTTTTTTTTAATAGCGAGTAGCGATTAGGTGAGACATCTGATTTTCAAGCATTTGCAGCACCAGAGGAGCCGCCAATGCGTTGCCACCCTTTCAGGAATTTGTTGAACCACCCCTTGAATGGGGTTATGTTGAAATCTAGAGGGAACATTGAACCCGAAGGGAGTTGGTTCCATAGTTTGCATGTACGTAGAAAAAAGATATGGCACAACGAGCGGCCGAAGTGCACCAGGCACCCAGGTGCCTTAATCGGTTTGCCATAATCTTTTTATTTTTATTCAGACCCAAATTAGCCCTTGAGCAATCTCCCCTGGTGGTAAGCGATGATGTAGTCTAAGATGGAAGCAGGCTAACCTGGAAGGGATATGGCAATTTTCATTAAACCCATAAGAACTCCTTTGGTTTCTACATGGTATCGTACCTGAACGCTAAAATCCGGCAATGCGAGAACTGTATTAGCTAATAACGTTTTATCAACCTCTTCATTTCTACTGACTCTCGAGCCCTTGAAAGTACAATCGGAGTTATAAGTTTCTAACTCCAATTGCCGGTGGCTGTATAAAAACCCGGTCAAGTGCGGTTAGGATTCGCACACGAACTATTTTGAAATTCGCCATCTTGGGTTTTTATTATTTATTGTTACAGTGGTAACAGAAATACGCATTGGGTAAAAATTTCAACTCCACCTATTACGGTTCATGAGATACAGCCCGCTGACAGACAGACAGCGGAGGCTTAATAATAGGGTTCCGTTGAAACCCGTCAGTTACGAAGCCTTAAAAACGGAATTCTTGGCTAAATATTCACCTCGTTCAAAATACGTAGGTACATAATTTATGAAATCCTTAGACTAAGTACTATTATAAGTCAATGGTGAAATCAAAACGTTCATTATGCATTAAATTTATATAGAGTACGACTTAATGGCAAAACTCCAGAAAAAGTTTCCCATCATTCCAAAGATACAATACAAGGACCAGTTTAATAAAATTTGAATAAAACAATAACAGTTGACCCGTAGATAAAATTTGTAAAACATTTTAAATTCAGCTGAAGTCTGAATACAATATTAACGTACATAAAATGTATTATTGTAAAGATAAAAATATATATATCTATGAAAATTTAACTAAATCGTTACAGTTTATTTATATTAATTTTTTAAAAGATACATTTGAAAGTGTACAACTAAGAAAACAAGATAAAATGTTTAAGAATTTAACATTAGTTAGGTACTGAGAATGTGTAGATTCCAAAGCTTTACCTACGCAATCCCAAAAATACATCGTTAATTTAATTAATTAATCATTAAGTATAATAAAAATCCTTTATAAAATAGATAATACGATAGAAATACTTAGAATTTGTTACAGTAAACAAGACCAGCTCTAAAAGGAGGTAACTTCTACATTTAATATTTATACATTTATTCTAATACATTTATGTTTTAACTACTTACTTATTTGATACACGAATACATTTAAGTTCGATTTATCTACATAAATATCTACCTATATCTATGTAAACATGTCTTTATCATAATAATCTTTCAATATATCAATATTTCTAGTACGATATTAAACGTACCTAATAATTGTCGAAACAGTTGAATATTTTGTCGTTGAGTAAAAAATAAGAAGACAAAAGTTTTCGCAAGTTTTTCTTAAATTATATAGTATTAGTTGAAAATACACAGGTGATAAAGAAATATAAAATTTCGGTACGATGTTTACTATGTTACCTGCGAGCTGATATCAATTAGAACATTTCAAATGCAGCGGCTCAGCCACTGAAGTCTTGCACTCCAAACTTTGCCTCAGCAAATTCAGTATCACATTCGGCCGGGCAGTTATTCGCGTACGAACACAAATTCGTTGTAGTGGTTCCAGCGATTCTCCTCGGAGTCGACTCCAGGCTTGAGCTCAGCGGCGCCGCCGGCCGTGCCGCTCCCGCAGCTGGCCGTCAGCTTGAACCCCTGCTCTTGTAAGTTATCAAACGCCTGCTCGATGAACGAATGTTTAAGGAAGAACCGGGAAGTGTACCGGTCGGCCAGACCGTGGTCGGGGTCTCGGGATTCGTTCAGGGTCTCGCCGAAAACGTCCCGGCACAGCGTCACTTTCCCGCACACCAGAATCCGCGACAACTTGCGGAATTTCACATCTGCGAGCCCGTCGCGCCCGAAGGCGAAGCTCCCGCGGTATCCGACGGTGATACAGCCCTTTTCGCGATTAGGCGGCCGCGGATCGGCATCTCGGACCGCGTTTTCTAGTCCGACGAGTCTGTAATGCCTGGCTTCGCGCGCTAAGCGTTTGTGCTCGCGAAAACACTCGGGCAAGACGAGCCCGCCGTCTCGGAGATAGTCGAGGACGTATCTGAAGAGGACGCCGTCGCGGTCGAAGAAGATGCGTCCGCGGGCGTCGCGCGGATGGTCGGCGTCGCGCAGCGCGACCGCCGGCAGCGAGTCCGGCTCGCGCAACAGCGTGTCGCGCGTCGTGGCGTAGTGCACGCCGCCGACGTTCAGCTCGAGGACCTCGCACGGCGCGTCCGCCATGGCTGGAGAGCGAGGGCGCAGTGCCGCGACTGCGCGCCCCTCTGACCCACTTCGCGAGCCGCCCGCACCCGCGCCCTCCCATCAATAACACACGCCCGGGTTACTGACTCGGACGTAATCATTTCCTACCCCTTCGTTTCGAACTCGTCGTGAGAGCCTTCGCTGACCTTCGAGGTCGACAGTTACTATCAGCTAACAGATGGTTTATTATTTCCGAAAACTTTGAGAAGTTGCGACACATTGACGGCCGCTGTTTACAGGAGAACTCTGGACTATGCACTGAATCAACAATTTACAACGCAATGTTTACTCAATGAGCTTTTGTTTTCGTCTTTCGGAGTTGGAAATTTTAACGCTTTTCCTTTTATTTCAGGAAGCTGAATGTATAAAAATAGCTTTCGAGTTTTAAAATTTAATCTGAAACCGCTAATTTAATTAAGTATTTCCTATTGTAAATAACGTAATTTAAACCGAAATTCTGCGTATTTCGTACTTATAATTCGAGTATATTTGGTTTCGAACAAATTAATTTCCTTTAACAAACGTAATTAACTTCTCGGGAACATTATAATATGTACTAACCGTACTAACCTATTTTATTTTTGTTGTAGCATATCTTTAGCATATTTGATTTCAATATAACGAATATCTATCTCACTCACATACCAACAGGAAAACAATTTCCTTCATTTGCATATTGAGGGTAGAGCGTGCGCCGGTTTTTTAAAATCACACTAATATTATAAAAGCGAAAGTTTGTATGTGTGTGTGTGTGTGTGTGTGTGTGTGTGTGTGTGTGTGTGTGTGTGTGTGTGTGTGTGTGTGTGTATGTTTGTTACTCCTTCACGCAAAAACTACTGGACGGATTTGGCTGTTTGGAATGGAGATAGTCAATATCCAGGATTAGCACATAGGCTACTTTTTATCCCGGAAAATCAAAGATTTCCCACGGGATTTCAAAAAACCTAAATCCACGCGGGCGAAGTCGCGGGCATCGGCTAGTAAATAAATAAAAAATTAACAACCGCGGTCATTGTTCTCACAAAAACTTGTTTAGACTGATTGGAACTTTTCTGTGGAACATTGCAACCTAGTTTTTCACTGCGTTACTTCACAAAATATAGCAAGTAGGTTATCACACTAATATTATAAAGGCGAAAGTTTGTATGTGTGTGTGTGTGTGTGTATGTTTGTTACTCTTTCACGCAATAACTACTAAATGGATTTGGCTGAAATTTGGAATGGGAATAGATAATATCCTGGATTAGCACATAGGCTACTTTTTATCCCGGAAAATCAAAGAGTTCCTACCGAAGTTTTTCGAAATCCTGTGGGAACTCTTTGATTTTCCGGGATAAAAAGTAACCTATGTGCTAATCCTGGATATTGACTATCTCCATTCCAAACAGCCAAATCCGTCCAGTAGTTTTTGCGTGACAGTAACGAACACATACACACATACACATAAACTTTCGCCTTTATGATATTAGTGTGATAGTGTGAAGTGAGTGTGATCTAACGCCATATATAACTGACTTAGTTTAGCGGGTTGCGAGGCTGGAGTGGCAATGAGCTAGGCATATACTTAGTTCGAAAAACCGATACATCTAGGTATCGGTTGGCATCCTAAGGTACTGGAATGGCCACTTCGCACCGGAAAGTGCAGAGTTGGCAGATCTAGATGGACAGACGATAACAAACGAGCCGCAGAGAGCCGCTGCATTCTGGCGGCGCAAGACCGTCGCGAATGAAAGCTTCTACAAGAGGCCTATGTCCAGTTGTGGACGTTTATCTATTGATGATGATGAGGTTATAGGAACATTCCATATCTTTTTAACCCCCGACTCAAAAAGAGGGGTATTATAAGTTTGACGTGTGTATCTGTCTGTGGCATCGTAGCTCCTAAACTAATGAACCGATTTTAATTTAGTTTTGTTTTGTTTGAAGGGTGGCTTGATCTCTTAGTTATAATCCAAGAAAATCGGTTCAGCCGTTTGAAAGTTATTAGCTCTTTTCTAGTTACTGTAACCTTCACTTGTCGGGGGTGTCTTAAATTTTTAATTTACACTTGTCGATAATAACGAGTAAAAGCTGTGATCTTGAAGATATTTGGAAAGACAAAGCAAACCGTCTAATAAATAAATGAAATAGTTTTACAGACCCTTACCGATTCCTGTGCGGCATGTTAGAAGAAGGGATTCCAGACATAATACTGAAATAAACGTATCATTACTTTTGCTCCAGACTCTAGACAGACTTAAGAAGAAAATAACATGAGTATATGTCTTTACATATTCATTATATTATATATGAGCAAAGGGTCTTTTATTACAGGCTTGGGCACTGGAAGTTTCAATTTTATCTCCAAAAGGACGCAGAGTGTATGACAAAAAACCCGACCTTTTTCATGCAAATAAGATAATGAAACAAAAAAATATACTTTCAACAATCTGTATTCAGATAAAAAAATACTGCTGAACAAGCATAATATCAAATGGGTAAAATATCACATTGGGGACTTTTAAGTCATAATAATAAAGTCTATTACTATAGTCTAATACTAGTCATGATAATAAATACTAACTAGGAATACTAAGCAACAAACTAAGTAGAAAATTCAGGAGTATCTAAACTATCAGTGTATCTAATTATTTTAAATTAGTCGTGTAAAAAAAGACTTAGTAGTCAATAGTTATTATATTTTATAATATTCCGTGTTGATGAAACTTGCGGAAAGTAATCATAAATTGAAGTAGCGAGGAAAACTGTAAAACTGGGGCTTACCTTTGGTGTAGTTTTGATACCCGAGAACCAACATCATAAGATTAAGATTAAAAATGACTTTTTAGGATAATTTTATGAAAGCTCTACTAAATATGGTCTTGGTTCAATTTTGTGAACATAGAACAAATGATAGTGAGACACACATAAACAGGCTAGTTTTTAAGCAATTTTAAAAACAATACTATATCCGCCAAGATCCAATCTTTAAAGGGATCATAATAATTCATGATACCTGTATGCTGGTAAATAGTTTTCAGCTAGATTTACAGCAATTTTTATAGCCCGTTTACGAGCAACGTTAGATAAGCGTGGAAAACTAATTATCACGTCTAATATCAAAGCTGCTGAAGGTGTATTCGGATATATCCTTCTGGTTCTTGAACTCTGCTTTGTCGATTTGACTACTAGGACTGCCTGTTGTCTTCAGCCATTGGATCCTGTAGGGAAGTAAAAGAAATAATTATAATATAAACCAATTAATGAACATTCAAACATCTTAGAAATAGATTGGTACAATCACAAATCACATCATTGCTTTCCATCAGAGGCCATAAACAAATCTTGTTTAATGGTGTGTGTTTGTGTGTGTGTGTGTGTGTGTGTGTGGGTGTTTGTGTGTGTGTGTATGTTTGTATTCAGATTCTGTGTGTTCCACAGTAGCGCCTAAATAACTGGGCCGATTTTGATGAATGAGGTGTCAATTGATTTGTTTTAAAAGTCCGGTTGACATAGGTTATATTTTATACGAAAAAGTGACCTAACAGATGTTACATCTAAAAAGTGGAGGAGAATTTTTTTTGCTATTGTATAGAATGGGATGTAAAATGAAAGAGGACAAAATTCTGAGCTCATGACTATAAGTGTACAATAACATTTAAATATACCAAGCGACAGAAAAACAATTTTATTATAATATTTCAGCGTTTATTAAGACGGTCGCAGTCGGGTCTTAGTTTTCAACTTTATCTTGTTGAATGATTTACTGGAGAGTAAAAGCACAGAAAATATTTTTATGGTCAAGGCTTAGCTGTTTAATACTTAAATAATAATTTACCCAAGGTACAGTTTGTTAGACGAACACTAATTGGTGCTCAAAAGTCATACTATCCTTTAATTTTACGTCCGATAAAATGCAGAAAAAAGCAAGAACCTCATTATTACTTGAAGAGATTCTATTAACAATAATTCCCTGCATCCCTCTTCAAACAGGTCAGATCATTGCGAACTTTTAACGAGCGCCGTAAAACTTGCATTCTTCAACTGAATTAAGTTACGACTTAGGATGGAGGCTCGTCTGAAGTTCTCATTAGCTTTGAGAAAGATGTGAGGCGAAATGTTTGTCATTAAGCTTGAGCTCACACTAGGGAGGCACAAAAAGTTTATAGTCAAGGGAATATAAATGTTGTCTCGTCCATCCTAAGGACCATAGCAAACACGATGCTTTTATGTATCAACGATCGGCGATTTAGTTGCTTTTCGGAAGCTCGATGCCGCGATTGGACATTCCACTCCACACACGTACAATCATACACACACACACACACACACTCACACGCGTGCGCACTCACACGCGTGCGCACACACACACACACACACACACTATTTCATGAAAAATATGTATGACGATGGTTTGTCATTCAAAAATTTCTCAGTGCTTGAAGACCAAAGTTTTCGAACAGTGCGTGTTGCCAGTGATAACATAATGGATTCAAGACATGGTTACTACTTACTAACTATGCGTCTCATAAGAAAGCTCAGAGTCACTCAACGAGCGATGGAGAGAGCTATGAATGAAGTTTCTTAAAGGAGATCCATAGTAGAACCAGAGAAACCGACATTTGCGGAGCTGAAGTGGCATTGCGGAGGGTATATAAGTAGTTCGAGAAACCGAGGTCGCTATTCCATTAGCTCAAGACTCCACTCAAGGTGCTAGAATAGCGATACCGCACTGAAGGTGCAGTATTGGAAGACTCCCAGTAGGCGGACAGACGACATTAAACGAGTCTCGGGGAGCTACTGGATTCGAACGGCGAGTGGAAGTCCCTACAAGAGATCTAGGACGTCTATTGGTTGGTAATGATGAAATGATAATGAATGTTTTGTCACGCAATGTCGTCGTGTGTTCTACAGTTTACGATGAGGACTCGCCCAAAGTTCTCATTAGCCTTGAGATAGCCATGAGGCGTAATGCCCGCCATTAAGGCTTTATCATTATGAAAGAGGGTGCGGGCACGAGGGCGTCAATAGAATTCGTAAGTCAGGCTTCAGGAACTGTTAATGGTGAAATATTACTGTAGGTACCAAGTACAGACAACGGTCGCGCAACATGTCGTCTGTGTGTCCTAAAGTTTACGATGAAGACTCGCCCAAAGTTCTCATTAGCCTTGAGATAGACGTGAGGCGTAATGCCCGCCATTAAGGCGTTTTCATTATGAAAGAGGGTGCGGCGAGGCCACGAGAATTCGTTTTCTATTAAGTGCAAGGACGAAAAACTGTCTGGCAGATTCAATTTAAGTATCATTTGGATTATAATCACATAAAAATTGGACATCTACAACTACAACCAAGCGCAAAACGAATTACAGAAATCTTTTTAATAATTTATTATTCACTAATAAAATACTAGCTGACGCGTCCCATTTAGTGCTTTTGGAAATCTAGTGTACAGTAATTATTATTGCAAAGTAAGAATTTCAAATAATATTCAATATTCTTGATAATGTTCAAGGTTCAAGTCATTCAATCTCTGCTTGGTATTTTTAAGCCTCAGAACCTCAATAGCTCAACCGGTAAAGGAGTGGACTGAAAACCGAAAGGTCGACGGTTCAAACCCCGCCTGTTGCACTATTGTCGTACCTACTCCTAGCACAAGCCTGACGCTTAGTTGGAGAGGAAAGGGGAATATTAGTCATTTAACATGGCTAATATTCTTTTTTTTTTTTAAAAAAAAGCTTTATTGGCATTGGAGTCTTGCTCTGAACGTATTATGCTCTGCCGTAGCTGATTTGGTCCTATTGTGTCTAATAATTTCCCGATACATGACAAAATATTATAATTTAACTTATCCATTTAGTTACTTCAGTTTCAACGAAACTGTACGACACTTACATTAACTCGTTAATAGCGCCATAATGCTAATGTTATGATCACTTAAGCATTATACTAACTTTCATCATCATCAAACCGCTGCCTGTCTAGAATTGCCCTCACTATACGATCCGACATTATCCTTTATTTTGGACACGAACATAACTTTATCTTGTCTACGTTTTCATTCCACTTTGATAGCTACTACATCACATCTTCCAGAAGGTCGATTCCCAAAAACCTGCATCAATCATTATTACAATCACAATTGTTGTGATTGGCTGAATTTATGGTATTCTTATTGCAACAATGGATTGTAGCCAATAGTGAGCTACCGCCAACCAATCCACCTAATCCCAACGTCATCCTAAGCCGTGGTCCGAGCCTCACAGGAGGTGCCCTTAGGAGGACGCTGCCTCCGATCTTTCAAATCATTCTTCGAGCCCTAGGGCTCACCACCAGGCAGAGCACCGCATTTGCCACCCCACCTGGTGACGCTGTAACGGCCTATGCAGCACACTCAATCCAAAAGTAAAAACCTCCATCATGCAAAAATTGTGTGCCATTGCCATCGCGCATTTTAAGACCCATTTTTTTTTTAAATAACAACATTAGCCATGCCTAATGCTCCCCTTTCCCTTCCAATTAAGCGTAAAGCTTGTGCCAGGAGTGGGTACGACAATAGTGCAACGGGTGGGGTTTGAACCGCCGACCTTTCGGAATTCAGTCCGCTCCTCAACCGTTGAGCTATCAAGGATCATTGTACTTACATACAATTCTGCAATTAATAGATAATCTGATCTAATTAAATCCAGGGAGTATTATTGAGAGTACTATCAGGGTAATAAATAGCCACAGTTCGAAATTTTCCAAATGCAACGTATTTTCAATAGTCATTTATGCATGAAAACCCGTCTGAATAGGTTCAGCAAAGCTGCTTTCATTTCAGCTCCTCATTAGAGAAAAGCGGATGCGCGCGAATAGATTTGAAATGTTTGACCTAGACCAGCCCGCTTCAGTATCGTTAGGCTACTTTGTAGTTTGTGTATATGCGACCTAGAATCGTTTCGCAATATTGCCATTTATCTAGCCCGGAGATTAAAATTCAGATACACTGATGATGCTTTAGGAAAAAAAGCTTTAAAAGCTTGAAAAGGTTGTTATATTATAATAGAATAGATATGGATTTTATAATTTTTTAACTGATTTTATATTTATTATTGCTAAGTATTATTTAATTGATGGATTTCATTTTTAGGGTTGCCTACCTTAAAAGGAAAAATGGAATCCTTATAGGATCACTTCGTCTGTCTGTCCGTCGCGTCGTGTCTGTCAAGAAAACCATAGGGTACTTTTCGTTGCACTGGAATCACAAAATTTGGAAGGTAGATAGGTCTTATAACACAAGTAAAGGAAAAAATCCGAAAACCGTGAATTTGTGTTTAAACCCTAAAAAAAAATATTAAAATTTGTGACAATTTTCAAAGTAAGATAACTATATACCAAGTGGGGTATCATATGAAAGGGCTTTACCTGTACATTCTAAAACAGATTTTTATTTATTTTTATGCATAATTATTTTTGATTTATCGTGCAAAAAGTCGGAAAAAATACCCGAGAACAGAACCCTCGGTTCGCGAGTCTGACTCGCACTTGGCCGGTTTTTTTCGATACAATCGCCACTGCGCTGCTCTTCCATGTCCTTCGTATGACTCCCTTGAGAATCATGAACAAAGCATTTGTTAATGCATTAGCACTCCCATTAGCGTTGATTAAATACTTAATGAGCATGAATGCTTCTCTAAATTTCCACGAGTCTGCAAAGTCTTGTTTGACAGAACCCAATCACACAACATGCAAGCTAACTAGTGTATTCGTATAAAGGCCTTCGATCTTTTCAATTCAATGTTTGTAATATATATCCCAAGAGAATACGTTCAAACTCCAAAAACAAATTACTGCGATTTCTCTTAAAAGTCAATCCGTAAAAAATCGAAAACTGAAACGTGCGACTTTCAATGGGCCAAATGAGTCCATCGAAGTGCCGTTCTATTCAGCGTAGATTCATTTCGAGCTATCGTCAGAGGCACACGGATGTTAATCAAAAGAGTAGGTATACATCCTATGCCACGCTCGTTCAGTGTTATTGAGTTCTGTTCACTGAAATGGACATAAACAAGTACGCTGGAAGATGAGTGCCATACAAAATGACAGTTATTTTTTGTGCCGACTTGAAGCTCCCCAAATTGTCTTCGTGTCAACACTGTTGACAGCTGATATCTTATTATCAACATTTAGTTCCAAGTAAGATAATGTGATCAATTCAAAAATGTGGAGATCTAGTACCTGAGTAATTGACATAACTCAGCAGGTTGCAAAGCTGAAGTGGCAATGAGCAGGGCATATAGTTCGACAAAGCCAATAGATGTTGGAATCCCCAATGTGCTGGAATGGCGACCTGGAAAGCGCAGCATTGGAAGACTCCTTACTATGTGAACGTACGAGATTAATAAGCGAGTCGTAGTTAACTGCTGGATTCAGGCAGCGCAAGAACCGTGGACTATGGAAGCTCTTACAAGAGACCTATCACTTGACGTTTATCGGTTGATGATAATGATGATGATGCTCACATGAAGCTCACTGCTGCTGTCAAGGCCTTAATGACGAAAATCAAGTTGCTTCAAAAATAGATTGGCAATTGCAAGTCCAGCGTACTTGTATTACTAGACGTCAGTGGTTCTGACTGTCCTAGTCAGCTTCCATCTTTGTGATTCCCAATTTGTGATTAGTGCATTGCCATCAATGGTTTATGAATCACAAGTTTTGTAATGCAGCTAAACAGTAGGTTCAAATAGTTATGTTCCTCGGCATTCAGTTTCTAGCTGCATTTAACATGAGTTTTTTCATTAGTCAACAAAAGTATTAGCATTTGGAGATAAGGCTTACACTATTACATGAAAATATCTACTACAAAATTGACTTTACTAGTTGTAGAGTTAATAGAATTTTCAAAATTGATATTAAATAGCACGTAATCACTGAGATATTTTTTATATGCTACCAGGATTTTATGATGAAAAGCATTGATGTGTTTGAAATTGTTTGGAAAGGGGTTACCAAAACCCGGAGAGATGTAAAGTTTGAATTGTACTGCTGCCATCATTTTTGATAATATGTATTTTAAAATATTTGTATCTATTTAAGATGGAAATAATTATCTGGAAGGGGTATGGCAATTTCATGAAACCCACCCCCACAATAAATTTTTATGTAATTAATATCTCACAGGTCCACAGTGCAGCATTACCACCAATGATAACACCACTGTTGAAGCCTGAACCCAATCATATCTGAATTAATTTAGAAATGATTCCTAAATTATTATTAATCCAGCTGGGAACACACTTTCCACATATTATAAGAACCACCACGGCACAACAGTTGGCAAACTTAAAGTTGAAATAAAAAACAGTATACTGCCATCGTTTTGCTAAAAAGCATCCCAAATACTAGTAATTAAGTTATCACCACAAAATGTGGGAATTTTGAAGCACTAATGTTTCTAAAAAAATATGCTTTTAGTGACTTTTTAGTTTTTAATCTATAGCATACTTTTTTAGAAACATTAGTTTTTCTGAAATTTTTATGTTTATTAGCAATAACTCAAAAATACTTTTTGGGGTTAGCCACTTTTTAGTAAAACAATTGAATACAACAACTTACATAGACTCCACTTTATCTGAGGGTCCTTGCATCTGTCCCTCTACAGTTCCACGGGATGTGTTCCTGCACCATCCCTTGAGATCTAACTTGTCTGCTTGAGTTTTTGTATACTGCAGAATAATAGACTTAACTTAAGTATAAATATCCTAAGGAACTTATTGAGCTTTAAGCATACTGCTTGGTACTTAAGTGTGTTTGAGAAAATTTGTATGGTATTGAATCATTCTAGTGATGATTATTGCTTGCTTTTCCTGCATATACAATAGAGAAAGGGCAGGCATTGCAGATTCTGCAAGTTGTATCATAATTATTTGATTTAGCAGGACTTAGCTAATTCAGTTTGTAGAGAAGTGGCGATAGCCTAGTGGTTTCGACTTCAGCCTCCTATTTGGGGAGACCGGCAGTTCAATTTTGGACACATATTTCTAAATTTTCAGAGTTATGTATGTTTATTGCTATTAAATATCACTTGCTTTAACAGTGAAGGAAAACAACAGGCGGAAACATCTATGGCTGAGAGCTCTCCATGATGTTCTCAAAGGTGTGTGAAGTCTGACAATCCACACTTGACCTAACCCTTCTCATTCTGAGAAGAAACAACGAGTTAAAACTGCAAAAGTTTAGGCAAGTACTTGATTATTGGAGAAGTCATATTATTCTGGTATTTGTTTCAAACTTGATTTAAGTTGCACGTTATACACTCTGAGCATCAGTCATCTTAACCGGTAACAACTTAGGTAGTTCTTTATAAATAGCTCTCAGTAATTTATACCTTCCGGAAGAATACTCCTTGAACCCGGCCAAACACTTCAAAGTCGACACTCTTGAGCGCCATGGAAACAGTAGCCGTGCTGCAATTAACCTTTAAACAACCGGTGATAGTTGTTAAAAGTAACAAGCGAATCATTTATGTGTTAGGATTTCAAATAAAAATAAATAGCGATTTTGCAACTGCACTTTTTGAAATTTTGACAATTTGACGTTGACTTGACTATGACAATAGTGTTTACAAAGATACTTAGTTTTATCTACGAGCAACATACTTTTTCTTAAACAATTAATTTTAACCTTTTGAGATCAAATTATGTTTAAACTTTCATTTATTGATAAAAATATATTTTGTTTTTATTTTATAAACATAAAACTTTAGGTATTTAATTGGAGAAAGTAACATTCTATAACCTACTTTGTCAATGCACCGAGCTACACATTTGCAAGACCAAGCTGTCAAAGTCAAATCAAATGTCAAATGTCAATAAATTGCAATTTTTCAACAGCGATCGAGTGGTGGTGCACTTTTAAAAATAATTAATGCAATATTTAAGTTTGGATTCAACTCGTTAGCCGTTTATTTGTGATCGGTATACAATCAGGTAGTAATTCGGAATGGCTTTTTATTGCTGTGGCAGGTATGTTGACATTTTAATATTATGTAATACTGTTGTGGTAGAAGGTTGAAGCATTTCAATGTTATTGACTATTTTACAGATTAGGAAATTCAGCGTTGCTGGGAAATTTGGCGAAATTTCGGACCGCATTGGGTACTGCGACATACGCTCAAGCGGCGTCTGTACCTAAGATAACATTTAAAAAATTTGAACCACCAAAAGAAGAGCACTATGATATTAAAAACGAACGCTTGAACAGGCCTTTGTCGCCCCATCTCACGATCTACCAGTTCCAGTTAACAAGTGTTCTGTCAATTACGCACAGAACTGCAGGTATTTCTTATTTGTTTTTCTCTTAGCAGTCACAAGACCATATGTCAGGGTTGCCACCTTGTCAAAATTAATTAAATCAGAAACATCTATACTTAGTACAAAAGATAGCTTGCTGTATTTGCCTGTATAAATTCTGAACACTAATCTAGTCAGTGTTCTATTAAACTACTATTTAAAGCTGGGTTTTTTGTTAGTATTTTATTGATAAACAGTTAATCCTCACCAAAACAGTAGCAAATAGAGTAAAGTGCGAACCTTATTTTCCTAATTGCCTCTGTCATTGAATTATCATTATATTGAGTTACTGTTAATTATTATGCAATGACCACAATTTGAAGCAAGCTGTTTCTAAAGAGATTTGTTTGCCACAATATTTTCTTTCGAAATTGAAAATCTCCCTGGCTTAGTAGTGAGCTCTGTGATCTTTGTATCCTGAGAGATGTCCTGGATTAGATTCCTGGTGGAGTCAATTTAGGAATTTATAATTTGTAGCAGAAATGGCAGTAAGAAAGCCATGCTTGTCATAAAGGGCAATGGCCGTTAGAGCTGAAAAGGCCTAGAGTGAAGACAGCATAGTTACTGTAGTAAGCATATGCACGGGGTACCCTCCAGCCCAATGGACTGACAATGTAGAAGGTGGTGGGAAGAGTCTGGATAAGGAAGGCTATGGATAGAGTGTAATGGCTCTCATTGGAAAAAACTTATATTCAGCAGCCTGACGACGACTCCATGCTGTTCATATAATTATAATTTCTAAATTAGCTTTAGTTTAGTAAGAGTCTTCAACTGTGGCTAGTGTAAGTGATCTGACAAGCAGTTTAACATTGTGGTACTTTGCTTAGAAATAACTTAGGATGTTTAATGAAAAATTGCAGTAAAGTACAAACTTTTTGATTAAAAAATAACTTTGTTTTAGGAATCATCTTAACTGGATATGCGACAGCTCTTGGACTGGGAGCATTGGTGTTACCACATGACGTCTCTCACTATATTACAATGATTGAAGGATTGAACCTATCTCCGGCGACCATCTTTTTAGCTAAGGTATTACTTGCGGCACCTTTTGGTTACCATTTCGCTAATGGAATTAGACATCTTTACTGGGATACTGCTAAAGGTTTAACTATCAAAGAGGTATATTCCACGGGCTATGCTATGTTAGGAGGGGCTCTTGCCATCACATTGTTCCTGGCTGCATTATAATTATGTTAAATGATAATAGGATAAATAGAAATTGTTGACGTTTGGTATAATTATTTATTTTCGTTCTCATTTTAAGTGGTGTAATAAATTTTGTTGAATAAACATAAACTGATTTTGTGTTGATAATGAGATTTTATTTTACAGTCTCTTTTTACTCTATGAAATAGTTAACATTGGCTTAATTAAATATAAATTAGACAACTCCACAAGCATTCAGAACATCATGGATATTTTTGAATTTTTCGAAGTCTATTTTCTCTGTAGTTGCCAAACCCTTTGCATTGTTCTGAAACAGAAAAAAAATTGGTGAGTATTAATTGAAGTGATATATTGTAGTAAATTGTGAGTACCTAATACCTTCTCAGTCTGAGAGGAGACCTGTGCTCAGTAGTGAGCCGCCAATGGGTTGATCATGATGATGATTACCTTGTTTACTTAAATCCATACTTATATACTTATAATATATTAACTGCGAATGTGTGTCTGTCTGCTAGCTTTTCACGGCCCAACAGTGTAACCGATTTTGGCGAAATGTACAGAATTAGTAGCTTACATCTAAGGGACGGACATAGGCTACTTTTAGCCCAGAAAATGAAAGAGTTCCCACGGGATTAAAAAAAACCTAAATCCACGCGCACGAAGTCGCGGGCATCATCTAGTTTTACATAAATGTCGAAGTGGTATTTAATTTCATGTAGACCATATTCGCAATTTTTTATATACAAAAATATTTGCTAATAAATAAATTTGAACATTAAAATATTTGAAAAAATCAGCCAAGTGAGAGTCGTACTCGCGCACCGAGGATTCTGTACTCAGGTATTTTTTCGACATTTTGCATGATAAATCAAAAACTATTATGTATAAAAAAATAAATAAAAATCTGTTTTAGAATGTACAGGTAAAGCCCTTTCATACTCCTATGATACCCCAGTTGGTATAGTTATCTTTGAAAATTGAAACACATTTTAATTATTTTTTAATTATGTAAACAAAAATTCACGGTTTTCAGATTTATTCCTTTACTTGTGCTATAAGACCTACCTACCTACCAAATTTCATGATTCTAGGTCAACGGAAAGTACCCTATAGGTTTCTTGACAGACACGACGGACGGACGGACAGCCAGACAGACAGACAAACAGACAGACAGCAAAGTGATCCTATAAGGGTTCCGTTTTTCCTTTTGAGGTACGGAACCCTAAAAATGACCAAACAAAATGTACTTATTGAAATTGCTAATTGGGACTAAAATCCAAAAAGAACAAAAATTGGATGATGTGTGTTTTTGAGTGTAAAAAACTGATCTAAAAAAAACACTCACATTGAAGATAACATTGTTATTCTTGAAGAACTCCCCATAAATATTGAACAGGTCAGTTTTATCATTGAGTAATTCAGCCAAGCTCAATGGAGTGTGGGCTATGGATACGTCAGACAGGAAGTCCTTAGCTGATAACCAAGTCCTCGTGGGCGCCAGAGCTATGTTGCATGTTTCAAAGTTGGCCAGACTGTCGCGGCCACCGGACTCTCTATTGAGGCAGAGAAGCTCGTACTGAGATGCGTCGAAGTTGGATAAATCGGCACCTGAAAAAGTTATGAATGTTTATATCTTTTATGGCTTAATTATTACCAGTGGCTCTACATTTTGCAAGTTGTGGCTTTATCCACAGTTTTTTCTGACTTATTGGTAGTTCGTTTTGAAGACCTCTTGCTACACTAGCGAAAGTTCCCTGTACAAAGCTTAAATAATCCGTTAAACGAGTCGGATTCGCACACGAACGATTCCGTTATCCGTAACATCGTACAAGAAAGATTTTTTTTTTGTAAAACCATGCACAAATTCGCGGGTTTCGGATTTTTCCTTTTACTTGTGCTATAAGACATGCCAAACATACGAGGGGTGGCTGAAAAGTTCTGAGCCTAGGGCATTAAAAGTCTAGATAAAAATCTAAATAAAATTTATTTTTCAATATAGTCCCCATGGACTTCAATGCACTTTTGACATCTTTTATAGAGGGCTTGTATCCCTGAAAAAAAATAAGCCGCGTCTTTAGCTTGAAAATGTTCATTTACGGCCGCCTTCATCTCTTCATCATCTCCAAATCTTCGTCCCCGAAGGTCCTTTTTCAAATTTTTAAATAGAAAATAGTCGCTAGGGGCCAGATCTGGACTATAGGGAGGGTGGTTCACTTCATCGAATCCAGTTTCTCGCAAGGCTTGCCTCGCAATGCGCGCTGTGTGAACCGGCGCATTGTCTTGCAGAAACAAAATTCCTTTGCTGATTTTGCCTCTTCTTTTTTCAACAATGGCTTCGCGAACTTTTTTCAAAAGCCCTGCATAATACTCTGCATTCATCGTAGTTTTTTTTTGGAGGTAATCTATGAGTAAAACTCCTTCGCAATCCCAAAAAATGGTGGCCATGAGTTTGGAAGCCGATTTTTCCACCTTGAACTTCTTCGGCGGCTTTTCCCCCTTCTCTATCCATTGCATTGACTCTTGTTTCGACTCCGGGTCGTATTGTCGGATCCACGTTTCATCAACGGTGACAATACGAGTGCAAATTTCTTCCAAATTGTCCTTGCACAGGTCTATAAATTCTTCGGAAGTTTCAACTCGTCGCTGCTTGTCCAGTGGCGTGAGCATTTTAGGCACCCAACGCGCACTGACTTTATTCATATGCAAATGATTATGCATAATGTCTCCAACTCGTTCCTTACTGATGCTCAGCTCTTCTGCTATCTGCCACAATTTTACTCGCCGATCGTCCAGTACAATTTTTTTTACTTTTTCGATGTTTTCATCAGTGGCGTAGCGTGCCTTGTCGGGGCCCCGTATAAAAATTTTTTTGGAGGCCCTTCCTTATATGGAGGTAAAGATTTTTCACAAAAGAAAAAAAATATTGTGAGAAGTAATATTTATTTATCACATAATTTACCCATTTTACAAATAAAAATCGAATTTTAAATATTCACTCTCCTTGCCTTTTTATCGGCAAACTGATTTATTAAATCATTTATGGCTGATGATGATTTTAGTTTTTCTAAAGTTTCTGCCTCTGAAAAAGGCAGAAAGATGAAAAAATGAAGAAATTTTGGGCACTTTTTTTATAACCTCGTCCCTTTTCTGTTTAATTTTTCTTTTCTCAGCGCCGCTGGGATAATCTCTTTTCCTTTCACTCATTTCTTTTACAAATCGTTACTAATACTGCTAAACCAGAAGAACAATATTGTTTGTACTGAATTACAATGTAATGCACATTTATATAAAGCGCGTAAATAAACAGTGCACTGCACTCCGTGGTTTAACATCCAATGCAAAGTACAACAACGTACACGTACATCGCGATATCGATGAAGGATTCCCGGGGATTCCCCGCTGAGTTGAAGATGAAGTAAGTAAAACGGGGAAGTCCCGCAGCCCGCCATAACGATGTAGTGTTGCCAACTTTTGAACGCACGCTTAAGGCGGGAAAAAAAGGAATTGCTTTATAGAATTTTGTCATTTGTAAAATAAAATAAATTAGAAAGTTTTAATTCTTTTTCCTTACACACTTTGGGGGCCCCCGTGGCCCGGGGGCCCCGTATAATTGATACGGCAAATACGGCGGTAGCTACGCCCCTGGTTTTCATCAGTGACTGCGGTGTTCGGCCGGCCCGAGCGGGGGTCGTCTTCCAGAGTCTCTCGGTCTTGTTGGAATAGGCGTGTCCATCGTTTAACCGTGGCTGACGACGGTCCAGATTCTCCGTATACACTAGACATTTCTTCAAAAATTTCTTTTGCTGTTTTCCCCTTTTTTACGAGGAATTTTATGACGGCGCGATGTTCCAATTTCGTTAACTGCAGCGATGACTCAGACATGTTGATGTTCACGGTTCAATTACTCAAAGCTTAATGAAGCTAATGACATGAAACTTTTCTTATATAGTGGGTAGATGTCGCTCAACTAGTGACCCGCCGGATGAGTAATTAGCACGAATGCAAGTGCCTTAGGCTCAGAACTTTTCAGCCACCCCTCGTAACACTAGGTCAACGGGAAGTATCCTTTAGGTTTTCATTCCCTTGACGGGTCTAAACAAACACGACAGACAGACAAAGACGTGATCATGTAAGGGTTCTATATTTTCTCTGAAGATACAGAACCTTAAAAACAATCTTTTGATTTGACTTAGTCTGCTTTTGAAGTTAGGAATCTATTAGCTATGGGTTATCAGTTATCACCGAGATGTTACCATCATTGGCAAGGTTGTACCACAATGTTTTATTTTAGCATCGTCAATTTGGTACCAGCATAGACCCCATCACTACTTCCCATCAATCATGATTGTAGCTGAGCACAAGCCTAAAATAAAGTAAGTAGGTACCTGCCTAAAGTTGTTATCTTAATAACAAGATAAAGTTGAAACCTAAAACCTGACTACGATTGTCTTAAACGCTGAGATATTACAGTAAAAAATTATTCTCTGTTGCTTGGTATGTTTTAATATTGTTGTAAGTACATTATACTCATGAACAGTATTTTCTCCTCTTTTAGTGGACATTCCAGTCGATAAAATAGCAGAAAATTTTTTTGGAGATCCATTAGGTCAATTGTTTTCGTATACAATATAGCCTATGTCACCCCGACCTTTACAACGAATCAATTGACACCTCATTAATCAAAATCGGCCCAGTAGTTTAGGCGCTACAGTGGAACACACAGAATCTGGATACAAACATACATACATAGACTGCTAAAATCATAACCCTTCCTTTTGGCTTTGCCGCAGTCGGGTAAAAAGGTGGCTTACTTAATACGAAGGCGACATCAGCTCGGTCCTCTTGGAGACACACCCAAGGTTTGTTGTCGCTTGAGCATTGTTTCTTCAATTTGGAGACGTCATCACCTGTCAAAAACATAAGGATTGTTGTTTTATGCCTACTTTGTATTCCTTAACTCATTAAATGAGTATAGCCTGAGAATTTCAGTCTGCTCTATAAGGCATTTAGGTGGGTTAAAGACAAGATATACAACTGATTTATAGGCACAGATTGCAGGGTGAGTAAATAATGAGAATTTGTGGAGATTTGAGTGCCCACCCCGTCATTATCCCAAGAAAACCTTTACCATTATCGGAAGGGATCACGATTCAGTAATGAGGAATACGAGTCAGAAAGCGTTACAAATAACATCAAAGCTTAATGTGGAGTAAACACACAGACCGTTTCAGTGCTCGGTGAGTAAACATAACGCGTGGTATAACGGAGAATCTCATTTTTGTATTCATTTAAAAATCGTAGGTGGAATTTTTAACCGACTTCAAAAAATAATGTGACATGCCTCTACCTCTTAGACTTTTCTCTGGCTTGTCAACTTTAGGCTTGAGAAATTAGTATCTTATAAATGAGGACAGCGGCGCCGCGAAACAGTCGCAATTAATGAAAAAGCTTTTTTTATTCAGATAGGTACAAGTTAGTCCTTGACTGCAATCTCACCTGGTGGTAAGTGAAGATGCAGTCTAAGAAGCGGGCTAACCTGGAAGGGGTAGGGCAGGTTTTATTAAACCCATACCCCTTTGGTTTCTACACGGTATCATGTCGGAACGCTAAATCGCTTGGCGGTACGACTTTGCCGGTAGGGTGGTAACTAGCCACGGCCGAAGCCTTCCACCAGACCAGACCAGTGATTTAGAAATTGTAAAATTCCCAACCCTATCGGGAATCGAACCCGGCACCTCCCACTTATAAGACCGCAGCGTTTACCACTGCATCAAGGAGGGAGGTACCTGCGCTTTTATTCCTATAATGAATACTTACCTCTTGGATTATTCTCTGGCTTGTCAACTCCAGGCACACACGAGCCTGAGAAGAAGTCTCCGAAGTTCTTCACGCACTGGTCTGAGGAGATCTTCTGCTTGTTGATGAGGTAATACAGCGGCGCCGCAAAGCCGCCGAAATTACTGTACGAGCTGTGACAGGACCTAAACGGAAAACCAAGTTATTGCCATATATTTCTCTTTCCTGATATTTTTATAGCTCAAGAACACCTAAGGGAAAAGGTACTTTTAGACAACCAGAAAAGCACGTTTCTTTCTAGATTGCAGAGTTCACTTTTGATGGGAATGTAGTCAAGACTAAAACCACAGACGATCGATTTTTCGGATTGCATCTTTGAGTGGCAGTGCATCAGAAAGCCACATCTGACTAGTATGAGGGTCTGAAATACCAAGTCTTCATATAGTAGGTATGTTTTTGCGCCTTAAATGAAAATTAAAGAGCCTTATTCTTATCCAATGCGGATTCAAATTCTTTACCATCAGGATTTATTTGAACGATTGGTGAATATTATATAAGTTGCGGTTCTTATAATTTGCAATGCCCCTTGAAATATTTGGAAATGTTACTTCATCTGGGTTTCAGGCGTGTTTTTGTCTTAGGTTGAATCATCGCTTGTTTACCAGCAGGAGAGAAGCGTTTGAAAAAAAATTAAAGGGCTCTTAAAGGTGTAAATCAAAGGATTTCTTAAGGCTTACCGTTTTCCCCTCAAGTCCTCGACATTATTGAATGGAGTGTTTTTCTTAACAACTGCCACGGCGTAGTTGGGCGTTTTTGTTGAACCGTACACTTCGTGGAAGACTGGGTGAAGGTTGTATTGCTTGGAGGCCGATGCTACTCGCAGACCATCTACGGCTGCTAAATCTGCACCGTTGTCTTGAACCTAAATGTTTTTAAGGAACTATTAATTTATTAAAAATATTTATCGTTGCAGTAAAATAATATCATTGGAACAGGCAATATGTGAAAATAGAAAAAGTGGCAAATATAGGTACTTTGCAATATCTTTGTAATAGGGGCTTCCTTGAAGAATACGAGCACAGAGTAAGGACGAGTCCGTGGAATTTCGACTATGTAGGGGTGCAGACCTTGGCGAAGGCTCGCGGTTCGATAGTAAAATAGCGAGGAGAGAACTAGGTCGAATAGCTCCTTAGCAAGCTCTTCGGAATATATCCTGTAGAACATCGATAGTCAGGCAAACTTGCGCCGACGCGATGTTCCAAGGCTTA
The DNA here is from genome assembly GCF_905333055.1 of Maniola jurtina. NCBI lineage: Eukaryota > Metazoa > Arthropoda > Insecta > Lepidoptera > Nymphalidae > Maniola > Maniola jurtina. Next base: position 12,031,706 of record NC_060040.1, read on the forward strand.
GGATTGACCAGCGCTTGATCGCTAATGAGTCAGGTAAGTATAAAACTTACAACTTTAAGGCAGGCAGCTTCTGATGATTCTTGGACGCAGTCGAGCTTGGGTCGAATATCCCGACTGAATGCGAACACTGACATTGCCCGGCATTTGGCTAACTCTACGTTGGAAGTTACGCACAACCTAAAAAAACAGAGATGTTAGAACTTGCCAAAATTAGAAAGGTTAGCATATACGTTTTTCTTTTTGGAATTTAGGGGGTTTTATTACGTAGATAGATACCTATTTGAATTTTCCTATGTTTGCACGGGATTTTTGATAACTTTTATCTAATTAGCAGTTCAAGACCTTGAAAACAAAATCGCCTTGTAGTGGATGACTTTTTAAGCCGATTTCAAATTTTCTTCTTTATTTTTGGTCTCGTCAAAATATAACTTTTGGCAGCGTAGAAACTAATCAGGGGTATTGGACTGAGTGGGATAACCGTTTTAGGCTTTGTGGGGATTTTGTTTCTGGTAAGCATAAATATTTTTATTTTAAACTGCATCATCATCTTTTTCAGTGATATCTTGGTCAAGTGCAAAATCTGTCATGGAAGACCTTGAAAAGATTTAAACAGTAAAATACCAAGATTATCATTGTAAGTCGTTTGTAAATAATTATACCTACTTTATAGTTCTTGTGTTTCATGGCCGGTTAACATTGTTCTAGTAAGATTCAGACCAGTATGTAATAAGTAGTCCAGTTTAGTACCTACTTGGATTGGCATTATACTTTTAATTTCAGAGCGATCAATTCAGCGCGATTGGAATATTCAAGATGCTCAACCCACACACCCTAAGGCACAGTCAAATAGTTATATTGCAACTGATTTAAACTTTCTTAATTTCTAAACTGATCCGGTCTGGTGGGAGGCTTTGGCCGTGGCTAGTTACCATCCTACCGGCAAAGCCGTGCCGCCAAGCGGTTTAGTATTCCGGTACGATGCCGTGTAGAAACCAAAGGGCTATGGGTTCAATAACTACCCAACCTTCCAGGTTAGCCCGCTTCCATCTTAAACTGCATCATCACTTACCACCAGGTGAGATTGCAGTCAAGGGCTAACTTGTATCTGAGTAAAAAAACGGTTGACGACAATGATGATCTTTAAAGCAATTCAGTCCATTGAAAGAAAACTGGATCCTGTGACTGGAATAATGTAAACCGGCCATTATATTGTAGTTTTGGCAGTATTTACCTTACAACTGGTTCTGGCGGGCCGTGTCCTCTCTCGATGACCTCGGTGTAGTTGGCCTTGCTCAAATAGTCGGCAGGTTTGATGGGGATGTTGTCAGCTACGTAGTGGATCCTTTCGGATAAGCCTAGCACTTTCGTGAACCACTCCGGCAATGGTTTAAGTTCAGCTCCTAATAATGAAATAAATATCGGTCAAGTGCGAGCAGGACTCGCGTACGAAGGGTTCCGTACCATCGTAGGTAGGTACAAGAAAGAACTCTTTTTAAAAATTTTCATGGCGGCCGTTAAGAAATTTTTATTATTTGTTGTTTATTCTCTTGATACCTATTACGGTTCACGAGATACAGCGCGCTGACAGATGGACATACGGACAGGCGGAGGCTTAGTAATAGGGTCCTGTTGGCACCCTTCGGGTACGGAACCCTAAAAATGTATGTAAAGATGGCCACTGAAAATCAGCGTTATTGGGGCGTCAGGTAGTAACCCTGATATGCGCCTTAGAGCTTTTGTGATAACAATACCTACTTTTTGATTAAAAAGCGGGTCTTCCCCTCTAAGTCGTAAGTATTTTTTTTAGTAATTCCTGCAAATGACAAGGAAAGTTTTAACAATAGGGTATTTTATCCACTTACCAGCATTGGCGAGTTGCTTTATCTTCTCCCTCAAAGGCGATAGTTTAGCCAACACGTCATTATGCCCCAACAATCCTTGCCAAGGTCTAGCCGCCCACGAACAAGCCTTCTGTCTGACCGGTACCTTAGACCCGTCCACGCAAAGATACGCGTATTCGTCAGGGTTCTCTGGTGATTGGCTAGCAGGGGTAGTTCCAACTGGCAACTGGCAAAAAAGAATTCTCATGAGCTTTGCTTTATTTACCTATACCTACTAATAATTCGAGTGATGGATAATAAGGGCTGTTATACACATGGTCGGGTCGGTACATTATATTCGGCAATTTTTATTGAAGTAAGAGTAGGTACTAAACTGAACCCGATCGGCAAAACCGCACGGGTTTATTCGAGTTTTGTTTAACTTTTTGCCTTGTAACCCATCTTCGTTGCCAATTATGCATACCTTTAGCATAATAAAGACCCCTATTTTGAAATTTTAAGATTCCGACTTTGGATCATAAAACTCAGTACCTTGGATGACCAACTCCATCAACTTTAATTGAAACAGAGGCCTATTATGGCGTACAAAGGGACACACTTTTTAAAATTAATGTTTATAAACACACATCATGTTTCGATGTTTGCTTAATTTTCTTAGATAAGGGTATAATTCTGAAGGGCAATGTTCAGGCAAATGTGGACAGGCCGAGCGACCTTTTTGTCGAATATTTTATCTACCCCCGAGTTTACCACCTGGCAGTGTCGAGCCGACTATGTGTATACCAACACTTACGCAAAAAGTTGAACTCCAAGCTCTTATTTTTTCTCTTTTCACTTGTTTGGGTTTGAGCCACTTAGCACCCCTTAACAGGGCTCTCTCCGTCACTCGTTTCATACAATCGTAGTTCCAATTTCATTTGAATATTAAGCAACCAAAGTCCGTGAAACTAATATCTGTGTCTGTGGTGTTTTAGATTTTTCTAAAAATATGTAGTTTTAAAATTACAGGGGCTCAAAGATTTGTATGAAAATTTGTAAGACCGCGTAACTTTGAAACCGAATATTTTAACAGAAATCTGGAAAACCAGACATAGATATTAGTTTCTAGAATATGTCTGCAAAATTTCATGGACTTTGGTTGCTTAATATTCAAATGAAATTGGAACTACGATTGTATGAAACGAGTGACGGAGAGAGCCCTCTTAAAGGCTTTGTGGGCCGAAGTCACAAAGGGACGCTGTAAAGTGGCTTTCATAAAGGTCACTAGAGATATTGCTAAAATCTTTAGGGTGTGTCTTGTGTAGGTATCTAAAACTAATGGATTTCACCCTGCTTCCATTAATTTTTATTAGGTTCGTGTGCTTAGTTTCAGTTGTTGAAATAATGGTTTTTCTGTTTAGTCACTTTTAGACGATTAATTTCAGTTAGTTTAGCTACGTGAAAATGGGTTACAAATACCTAATTAGGTAGTTAATTCTCTTTACCCGACTACGGCAAAGCCTAAAGGAAGGCAGTCTATGTATGTATGTATATCGTCTGTCGTCTCAGTAATGTATCTTAGAGCATTCAACATTGTCACTTGTTGTTACTCTGGTGTAAAACAGCCTTTAAATAATCTAAATAAGTATAGAAAATGACTGACTGATCTACCAACGCATAGCTCAAACTACTGAACGGCTGAAATTCGGCATGACGTAGACATCCGCTTTGAAAGGATATTTGAAGTAAAATAGAGGTTCGTGCTAATATTATTTAACAAGTGTAAATTACCACCCCCGACAAGTGAAGGTTACAGTAACTAGAAAAGAGCTGATAACTTTCAAACGGCTGAACCGATTTTCTTGGATTATAGCTAAGAACACTCTCGATCAAAAGCCACCTTTCAAACAAAAAAAACTAAATTAAAATCGGCTGATTAGTTCAGGAGCTACGATACCACAGACAGATACACAAATACACACGTCAAAACACACGTCACACGGGGGTTAAAAATAGCCCTTCTTAACCCTTTTTATTCTGAGAGGAGGCCCGTTCTTCGTAGTGCACCGATATTAGGGCACCGATAAGTTGAGATGATGATGACGATGATGAAAAATAGAATTTTGCTAATACATACCCCGAAGAACTTGCGGGTATATATGACCTTGGTGAAGGCCACCTCACCGCCGTTGTGGGCCAGGCACCGCAAAGCGCCATCATAACCGCTGTAATTGTCCGGATAGTCGCATATATCTGGATGCTCGCACAATGCACACAGCTGACTGTATTGCGCCTCTGTAAGAAAAGTATTAAATTAGTCAAAAAAAAAAAAAATGGTGCGTGTATTTTTACGTGCGGATGAAGTGAATGCACGCCGGAACCCATTTTTAACCCCCGACCCAAAAAGAGGGGTGTTATAAGTTGGACGTGTGTATCTGCCTGTGGCATCGTAGCACCTAAACTAATGAACCGATTTTATTTTAGTGTTTTTTTGTTTGAAAGGTAACTTGATCAAGAGTGTTCTTAGCTATAATCCAAGAAAATCGGTTCAGCCGTTTGATAGTTATCAGCTCTTTTCTAGTTACTGTAACCTTCACTTGTCGGGGGTGTTATAAATTTTTTATTTACACTTGTTATGAATATGATACATGAACCAATATACCCCGAAAAGCTGCCTAATAAAATCATTGCTACGGAACCCTTCTTGTGCGAGTTCGACTCGCACTTGTCCGTTTTTTTGTTGTAGAACTTGAAAAACTTGTAGAAAATTTTCTCTCTTTGCTATATCTCGCTATAGTTAGTGTACGTGAGGATAATTAAAATCCTGGCGTGCCGAACAATTGCTCGTTGTCGCCCGCAGACATTTTTATTACCAAAGTATTTTCGAGATTGGGTCGACATGAAAAATGTTTTAAACACAATTTTTTTAACTTACTACTTTTTTTTACTACACCATTTCACTTTACTATTTTATCTATCCTCAATTTGATGTGTTCATTTATTTATTTTTACTTTTTATTCCTCTTACCTGTCGTTTATTATTCTCTTATTTACTTTTGTATTTTTATTATCATATACATATTACATACATGTATTTACATTATTTAATTAGTACACCCCTTGAAATGAAACTGCTCCTTCGCCTTTCTGCTTTCTTTAATTTTTATTATATCCTCTACCTCTAAGGTTGCCTGGAAGAGATCGCTGTTTTAGCGATAAGGCCGCCTTTGTACAAAAATCTATTTTTGTTATACTTTTCTATGTACCTAAAGGTGTACAATAAAGAATATTTTACTTACTTTATTATTATTTTCTAAATCCCCTATTCTCTCAATGAATTATTATGTGCAGTACTTTTCCTATTTGAAGCTTTGCTTAGTTTTGCATAGTATTTAGAATAGAAAGCCTCTTGAAAATCATTACGTCATACCACCTGTTGCCTTGTTTCAAGTTTTACGTCTTTTCTCGCTCATACCAACTTTATGAAGACTGTACAAGTTTTTGGGTTTTGAAGAGGCGATAAAGTATGAATTACGTCAGACATTTTGATAATAAATCGTTTCTTCTTGAACAATTACTTGCCAAAGTTACGATAAATTCTCAATTGTGCTGTCTTTCGTGATAATTGATGTTGTTTATTTGCGCAATTCCTGTTTTTGTTAGTTATTATTATGGGCTATGAGATTTTCGCTTGTGATTTTTTGGTAAGCGTAAAATGTAAATTGCATACAATGATTACTATAATTTTATAAAATGACGTGGCATAAAAATCCAAAAAAAGAGGGGTGTTATAAGTTTGACGTTTGTGTCTGTGGCATCGTAGCTCCTAAACTAATGAACCGATTTAAATTTAACTTTTTTTATTTGAAAGGTGGCTTGATCGAGAGTGTTCTTAGCTATAATCCAAGAAAATCGGTTCAGGAAAGTTATCAGCTCTTTTCTTTGTCTTTTCTAGTTACTGTAACCTTCACTTGTCGGGGGTGTTATTTTTTAATTTGCACTTGTTCTTTAAGTAACTAACATGATAACTAACTAAGACTAACCTAACTAAATAAAGTTAGGTAGGTACAACCCGTTTAGAGAATTCTCTCATGAAAATGTTTAAAAGACCTAGTTAGTCAACTAGCGACCCTATTAGTTGTTGTTTAGTTCACAATTTAAGATCTTTTGTTACTCCTAGATCTCAGTTAAAACTTTTCAGAGAGCTGATGTAACTTTTCTAGTTTGGACTTTTAGAGGGACTTTGAACTTGAAGTTTGAACGAAAGAGGCCACGGGACTTGAAGTTTAAATGAATTCAGACATCTTGTTAATAAATCGTGTTCCTTGAACAATTACTTAACTAAATAGAATTGTAATTTATTATTCTTGCCTGTCCTCTTTAGTTATTACTTATGTTTGTTTTCGAACTTTTTATGCTTTTTAGTTATGGCTTAAGTTCTCTCTGATAAATTGTGCTGAAAGAAAAAGGAATAATAAAACTAATCCCTTTTTAGGGTACCCGTACCTAGGGGTAAAAACGAAGCCCTATTCTAATGATAAGGACCCTTACTCAAAAAGTCCACTCGAAAGTTGACGTTGTGTCTCATTTTATGAACATTGAGAATTTTTTCTTGATAATTTTATACTTGTTGCAACTTCTAAGTCTTTGGTACTCCTTGGAACTTCCTAAAGTGGGATGTAAAAGTATCCGTGTTTGAACTTTGAAAGACGTTATTATTATGGCAGCTATTTTCATAATGCCTACTTAAATTCTATTTTCGTTCAAAGGCAACTTATTTTTATACGCTTTTATTTTCTTTTAAGATTTTCAAATTTTATAAGTACAAAACGTGACACCGAATATTTCTTTATGGTCGTATTCCCCAAGGCCACATGTCTCTCCCGTTAACTATGAAGCTGTCCAATCACGACGTTTGCCCATGTCACGTCAGGTAACTTGACAAGAAATACGACCTCATGGGAACAGGTATGGTTAAAATCTTTGTTATGGTTTTTGTGGTAAGCGGTCGCGTCGCCTAGCCGTAGCCGAGTCGATGTACGGAGCTGCTGATCCGCTTTTACATAAGGTTGACGCCTGGTTGACGCCTGGTTGACGTCTGGTTGACGCCTAGTTGATGCCTGGTTGATGGCGAGGCGATAGGGTGATGTTCCCTTTCCGAGTTGACATATTGTGTACACTGGACAGATCAGCTTTCGAGAGATCGTTGAAGATGGTATGCAAATAATACTTACTCCAAGCTGAGGTAGTCTTTGGATCCGGCGACCATGTTCCAACAATACAGGATTTCTTGAAGAAGGTGGATAACGCACGAAGTTCGTTCTCCTTTGGGGAGATAGTTCTGTCCGTCATCTTGGGGAAGACAGATCGCTTCATCAGCATTGTCAACGGGATCTGTGGTGTAGAAAATTATGTTTGTTAGACTCGCCACACGATGCGTTGCGTTGCGGTGCGGCGCCTAACTATAACCAAGTACGTATATTTTCTGCAATTTGGCATTCTTACGGCATCATTGCTCTAAAATCGGTCATTCATTACACTTTACAGGGACTTTTGTGTTGCTTTTCTATTAGTGCCTTCATCATTTTCCTAATAAGTTTCGAAGAAAATATACATATTATACTACTTTTGAGATGCGAAACCCCATTTTTATTAACGATTTTATTTTTGGAATAATATGTATATACTTGTCATAATATTATAAGGTCTCTTATGGGAGACAAAGCAAAAAAGAAATAACAAGAACAAATCACTCGGTCTATAGAATTCGTAATAGCGTACAATATTGTCTCTGATAAAATTCCAACATAATAAAAAAAAAACCTGTCAAATGCGAGTCGGACTTGCATACGTAGGGTTCCGTACCATCGTACAAAGTATACCTAACACTTTTATGTAAAACACTGTAAGTTAATGACGGACTGCACTGCATTAATTTAATTTTTGGGGTTCCGTACCTCAAAAGGAAAAACGGAACCCTTATAGGATCACTTTGTTGTCTGTCTGTCTGTCAAGAAACCTATAGGGTACTTCCCGTTGACCTAGGTTTCCACAAATTCACTTTACTTGTACTATAAGACAGGTACCTATTTGCTGAATTTCATGATTCTTGGTTAATGGACAGTAGATAAGTACCCTATAGATTTTCTTGACAGACACTACAGACGGACAGGCGGGCAGACAGACAACAAAGTGATCCTATAAGGGTTCCTTTTTTCCTTTCGAGATACAGATCCCTAAAAAAAGATTTTATATCGCCCGTCTTATTGGAGTATTATTCAGAAGATATTCTTTTGTTGCCAAAATTAAATTTCAGAAGCTATATTTTTTGTTTCGCAGAATCCTCGCCATTTTTATTTCTCGAGCATTTTAGAAACCAGACACATTATTTACATTGCGATGGAGCAAGGTTTATTTCATTTGAATCTCTACTAATTTAGTTTTATTACATTGGTTATAATATTTAACTAGCTGATGCCCGCAGCTTCGCCCGCGTGGATTGGTCAGATCCCCTGCAGCATCAGGATTGAGGAGTTGGACTCCAAATTTTTTATGAAACAATGTCGCAAAGTTCCTCTATCGATTAAAAAAGAAATGACGCAAATCGGTTCAGAAATCTCGGAGATTTCGGTGTACATAGGTAGAAAACACAACTCCCTTTTTGAAAGTCGGTTAAAAAAGTAGCCTATGTTACTCCCTGGTCAATTCTCTACTTGTCTGTGAAAATCCCGTCAAAATCGGTTCAGCCGTTCCCAAGATTAGCCTTTTCAAACAGACAGACAGACAGACAGACAGACAGGCAGACAGACCGACAGACAGACAAAAATTTTAAAAACGTGTGATTCAGTTATAGTATCGTTCAAATAGCCATATGACTTTAATATGCGGTAGTTATTTCGAAATTACAGACAGACACTCCAATTTTATTTATTAGTATAGATAAGTACCTACCTACATTCAAACATAGTGGAATATGAGTGGAATTGAATAAAGACGAGCATTTCTGATAACTTAATTTGTAGCTTTATAGTATATTTACATTACATTGACAAGCGAGCTTTAAATAGATACCTACTACTTAGCTGAAATAGATAATATTTGGTGTAGGTAGGTACAGCTAAATAAAATAGAAGTTTGTGGGAATAACAGGTTTTCAACTTGTAATTGAAATAGTTTTAGGCAAAAGGTTGGGTTCGAGGGAAAGCGACGAAAATACAATAGAGAAATTCGATATTCGGCCTGAGTGTTCGTATAATTTGTGGTAAAGTTTCGACCTTCATTGTCTAACTTATATCAGATATCTCAATGAACCTATATTGATTTTGGAATGGACAAAGAGAATAAGTTTTTTTTTCGCCTGCTTCTATAGTATCGACTATATCTCACAAATAAGTCGATACTAGAGCTAATTTCTTAAACTGGACTCTTTCAAGCAAAGATTTTTATATAAAACCTGTGAGGATGATGCTGCCATTGGCGCAATTAAAATGCCATAAGCCGACGTTGTCGTATTAGTTTACAAATTGCGAAAAACCAAATTAAATTTGAATTTCGCGGTTAATGATTGATGCAGGTTTTCGGAAATCGACCCTCAGTTTTTCTGTACTATAGGTTTGCTATTGAAAAGTTTCAGATATTACGAATACCTATGTAAGTACTCACTTTGTAACCAACATTTCTGTTGACGCCGGTATGACAAGACTTCAAACCCTTGAGCTGGTCCAGGTTGTTGATGGGGAGATCCTTGTGTATAACTATGACCGCTTCATAACGGAATTCCGCTGTAAAAAAAAAGATTATTATGCTTTCTACAGTTAACAAGTAACCATATTTATACTAGCGACCGCTAGCGGCTTCGCTCGGCGTAAATACAGGGTGTAACCAGAACGCTAGCAAAAACGAAGACAGGTGATAGTACTGACAATTACAAATAAGATACCTACTCGTACCATTAAAAAAATTACAGTTTTTTTGTAAATCCCCTATTTTTTGAAAGTTCACAATATATCGCAAATAAAACATCTGACTGACGCTAGAGGTCAACAAAGGTTTCGTAAATAGGTCACTCGAAGTCAATACCGCGTTGTAGGTGGGATATTTTTCCACGCATTGCATTTTTCGAGTTTTGCACGATGTACATTGCGGGTTCGAAAAATATTAAATAACTAAAACTACAAGTTAAGGCAAATGGTTATTGGCATTGGATTGTGTTAACGTAGTATGATTATAACGCTAAAATTTTGCTAGCGTTCTGGTTTCATTCTGTATAGCGTATACATTCGTTACAGTCACAACCGACGGCTCTTCACCACCACAGTATCAGTAGGTACCACAATTAAGTTATTTTAATTATTTAAATTATTAATTTTCAGTCTGACCCCATTCAGGATCAAAGCTAAAGGGGTGGTGAAATAGGAGAAATTGTATTATCCATAGATACAATACAACTACATTAGCCTCCTCAGGCAGTTTCCCGTCGCAACCTCCATTAATGTCAGTTATGTTTCGTCGATAAGCTTGATTTATCCTTTTTCCTATTTCCCGGATTATACCTATAAATTGTTCTCTCCGATGTAGCTATTTTCTCCAAAGGTGCACTTACATGAGCAATTTTTTAAGCAATTATTGCTCGGCAACTCGTATGGATCAGTCTGGAGCAATATGCAGCAATTTCGATAATAAGTTGCAATTGTTTCAGCAATATTATTTCTAATTGCTCCATAATATATTCCGTTCTCTTTTTTCCGTTTTAAACTCATGATAATAAAAGCACTACAAGTAAAACCGCGTCCATTGCTAGCGACTACTATTGAATGGATTGCTAGTGTATGAATGTATTGCCTAGTTGTTCTATATTGATCCATGTTACTTCATGCCCCTCAATACGAATTGGCGCTATGGAGCAACATTGCTGTTTTCAGGTAGGTATTGCAGTAAATTGCTTCATGTGGTCGTGACGTTATAATTGACTAAATTGCCTAGAATTAAGTAATTATAATGGCCCGTGTAAGCGCACCTTTATTTCCAAGTCTATTTGTATTTTCGTTTAACAAATAAACACTACTACAAAACACAATTCTAAACTAATTTGGTTTTCAAACCTTGTAAAAGGAAACATTGTGAGAATGATGGCACTTTCAGACCAGTTGCTAATTTAGTTTAGTTTGTATTCTACTGAATTGTTTCAACTTGTTGGTAAATAGTAGATACATGAATAATAATAAGTACCTACACATTTTAGTTTACATTGGAATAAATTTCCATAATGTACCTATCATAATATTATCATGCCGACAGAATATAATAAACGCGTGTCTGTCTGTCTGTTACCTTTTCACGGCACATTCGTTAAAACGATTTCAACGAAACTTGGTACAGAGATAGCTTGCATGTGCTTGCATCCCGGAAACGGACATTTATAATAGGCTAATTTTACCCAGGAAAGACATTATTTTTAATTCCCGACCCAAAAAGAGGGGTGTTATAAGTTTGACGTGTGTATCTGTGTATGTGTGTATCTGTCAGTGGCATCGTAGCTCCTAACCTAATGAACCGATTTTAATTTAGTTTGTTTGAAAGGTGGCTTGATCGAGAGTGTTCTTAGCTATAATCCAAGAAAATCAGTTCAGGCGTTTGAAAGTTATCAGCTCTTTTCTAGTTACTGTAACCTTCACTTGTCGGGAGTGTTATAAATTTTTTATTTACACTTGTATAAAAATCGATTTATTCATCAATATCAAGACGTCTCGTCAAAATACGCCCAAAATATTTGGAGTGTCTATAAAATTAAATATTATTCTGTGAATAAATTTATCAAACCGGACAAGTGCGAGTTAGACTCTCACACGAAGGGTTCTTTCTGTACATCGTACAAGATATAGCACAGCACCAGCACTGTTCTTTTTTAATTTGCATAGCGGCCATTTTGAATTTTTTATTATTTGTTGTTAAAGCGGAATAAAAATTACACACTCTGTGAAAATTTCAACTCTGTACCTATTACAGTTTATGAGATAGGTACAGCCCACTGATAGACAGACGGACGGACAGCGGTAGCTTAGGCTGAGTAGAGGGCACTTTGACTTTGCTCAGACTTAAGACACTGTTAAAACGAGACAGCGTTATACCGCTGGCATGAATCTGTCTCGTTTTAACTGAAACTTAGTCTAAGCAAAGTCAAAGTACCTACGCTCTATACATTTCAACCTTAGTAATAGTAGTAGTAGTATACGGAACCCTAAAAATGCACTCATCCGAGTGGCAGATAAAAAGTGTATTGACCGATAAGCACTCGCTCTATCAGAAAAAAGCTGTGACATCAGTAGACTTTCTCCAATTAAAGTTACGTAACCTGAAAGTAATGTCGTTCACTCTGGTAATGTTGAAAGTTGTCGAAGTGTTGTCTTGACCTTTGATAACCGTCCCCGTAAAGTTTAATGAACAACAATGTTGTGATATCGAATTATAATTTGGCACATGTGATTGCCCTACCTACCTTTTTAGGGTTCCGTATTAATGTCACTCACAAACTGTCTGTCTGTCTATCCCCGTGTCACAGGTCTCTGGCTTGGCTTGTAGACGAAATGAGTTACAAACCTGAAATTTTGGTATTTGGTGTACCTAGAATAGAACGTTGACCCAAAAGATAATTTAGGAAAGTTTCTTTAATTTGCGTGTAACTACTCCTAGATAATTATTATTTAAGATAGTTACATTTTGAGGTTTTTAAATTCAAAGATTTGCGGTAAATACTCGTACGCTCGGGCTTTCGATCTAATTTAATCAGATCACGTATTATCACACAGGTACATTCTATTAAATTAATTCCAATCTATTAGTCAAACAAGTTCCACCAAGTTTCCCCGTCTCGCTGCATGTTATATCCATTCGTATAATTTAATACTCTCGTGCATATGAATTCACCTATCTAAGTTTCCAACTTGTTTGGGTATGTTATGAAACTTGCTGCGGCTACTCCATAGGTTTTTGTTTCAACCTAACTACGTAACATTACGTAACAGTAACTAATTTACATAAATTGACCTAATTTATTGGCTCTCAAACTCAATCAAGGAATTCACTTTCCATCACCTAATATTGTAGTATATCCAAAAGTTAATAGATGCCATTGGAAGTCTCATGGCAATATATAGAAAAGGTAAAGGTGTAAGTTATAGGGTCGCTCGTGAAGAAGAGTGGTCTGGCACAGAACTGATGGCCGTTGGGGCAGACGTGTTCTGGAGTGGAGACCGTGAATCAGCAAGCGCAGTGTGGGACGACCTCCGACCCGCTGGACTGACGACCTTAAGAAGATAGTGGGAAGTGGGTGGATGAGGAAAGCGGAGGATCGTGTGTGGTCAGTGGTGGCGCGCTCTTGGGAAGGCCTATGTTCAGCAGTGGACGCAAAAAGATGCCTATCATGATATTTCATGACAGAAGTGTATACGAGAGGAAAAGAAGCCGACCATTGAAGAAAGAATAAAGATAGGAACGAAACCTTCTCACTTCTTAAGATATCCCGACTTAGCAGAATAAACCTGTGAAATATACTCCACCATCAAGAAAGGTAAAAAACCCATCACTTACCATCAGGCTCCTCATCAGTCCTGTACTCCTGGAAGACCACGAAGTCCTGGTTGGGAATCTTGGATGCCACGTACATATCCTCAGGGTCTACAGGCACCAGGTCTGCCTGTCGCTGCTGCACGAACGTTAAGCATTCCACCCTGAAACAAGTTAGACAAAATTAACTGAGTTTACCTATTCGTACTTTGCAGTTTGTACTTAGTTATTCCTTCGTCTTAGAATTTAAGCCAAAAGTCTTGTACAAGTTTCTATCAAAGGGGTTTGGATCACAACTTATAATTCCAAGTAGGTACACCTTTGTACCTGCTTGGAATTCCATTATCTACTTATCTGCTTTGAGTTGGACGTAAAAGCGTCTTTTTCTTGCTTATGGTGCTCATTTTATAAATTAAAATATGTCTTTTTAGTTTTTCAGATAGAACAACGTGAAGAAGATGGGAAGAATGACTCGGAAAATTTACTATCACCAATGGTCATCCTCGCTACAGAATTCTGTTTTTTTTTTTTTAAATGCTAGATAGGCTTGCACTTGACGTTAATCATGCCTAACAAAAAGCAACGATGAGGTCTAAGTTGGAGCGCACTTGCCTAGAAGATGACTATTCACTCTTGCCTTGATTTTACATTGTACGTGGCGGAAAACACGGAAGCCGGAAGGGCTTTTCACATTAGCCACCTTACACAAAGAGAGTAACAGTTACGTTGAGCCAAAACGTGGATTTAATCTGCCTAAAAGTTTCTCTCCTGTTAAAGAGACTTATGTGCAGATGTGTGACTCATCATCATCAAAATCCATCGCTGGCTCACTACCGAGCACGGCTCTTCTCTCAGAATGAAAAAGTTCAGTGGAATGGAAGATGGGGCATTACAATTACAACGCTGATACTTTACCAATTTATTTTTAGCTACCTATTTGGATAGCAGCCTTCTAGGAAAAACATTTCCAAGCCAAATTGTTCGCAAAATTACAATTCGACTATCTGACTTGCAAAATACCCAAACTCAAGCTCAAAGGACTTCAAACAACATCTTAAAATAGATTCGGCATTTACTAGTGAGGCTGAGGAGGCGTCTTCTATTCGACGGAATCGACAATTGAATTTATTGTTGTGGCTCTTCAAGGATATTTGAATTGGTTGTGTCTAGTACATCGAACTTTTGAATTCGGTTATATAAAAGCGGTGATATCCTAGTGGTTAAGACGTTGGACTCCTCTTCGGGGTGATCGGGATTTGAGCCCGGGCACACACCAGTAATTTTTTGAAGTCAGTGCATTAGCAATTAAATACCTATCCCTTGCTTTAATGGCGAAAGAAAATATCGTGGGGAAACCTGATGCCTGAGAGTTCCCCATAATGTTATCCAAGGAGTGTGAAGCCAATCCGCATTTAGCCAGCGTGGTGGACTGTGACCTAAACCCTTTTCATGCTGAGCAGAGACCCGTTCTTAGTAGTGGGCCGGCGCGGCGATGGGTTGATCATAATGACGATGAAGGTAAGAAAGCTTATATGTCATTTTCTGAAGGTTGGAGACTTTCTTTTCTTTAGAAAACCGATAGCTCCTTTTTTCAAAGCATTTATCGTCTCCACTTTAGTCATTAATCACAGACACAGTAGGCACGTATCTAAGAAAATCGATTTATCTACCTACGCGAAAGCCTTCATAGATTCAATCTACTTGGATCAAATTAATCTACAAATTCGGATCCTCTGAGGACAGATTTGAAGAAAAAAGAGAATTTATTCTTTACCGTTATTGGTGTCCCAGTAAGTACTATAACATCATACTAATATTATACTTAAAAACAAAAGTGTGTGTTGCCTTATACCCCACTTTTTATCCCGGAAAATGAAGAGTTCCCGCGGATCAAAAAAGCCTAAATCATCGCGGGTATCACCTAGTATAAATATAAAATGCATTACAGGGTGTTCAGTTTCAAGGCGTAGTCTCCCACGCTGGCCAAGTGCGGATTTGTAGACACAGATTCATCAAAAGAAAAAAAGAGAAATAATTTTAGTTTTCATCTCATCGGATAAGGACTATACAGTTAAAGAGCGCACTCTTTAAAACTCACTCTAACATACCGTAGATAGTCCTTATTGCTCACAAAATAAAGGCGATTTAGAAGAAAATGAATAGGCTCTACGTGGTCTTAGGTTTTGAGGACTGAAATTCTCAGCACGTATGACGTAGGTACTTGGTAGTGAATACAGATGTTATAGGAATTGGCTTTGTTTCTGGTAATGCCCGTAACGTTATTATTCGCGCATATTCCTTTACCCGTTATTGTTTTGTTTTTGAAAGAAAAATATCAGTTCTTTTGAATTCCTAATAGCTAGAATGTTTAATGTTTGGTAGCGGATGCCGAATGGAAAACTTCAAGCGAGATTTCTCTAATACACAGATAGGACGCAGATAGGGGTGGCTCTTTCAAAAAAAATGATGCAGATAGGCTGATTTTTTTACATCTTGTTGGTATGACAGGAGTCGGCCGCTTCCTCTGACGTGGTGGTCGAAGATGTTTTTTTAATTATTTTAAATTTTTATACGATTTTTGTCATAATTTGCAATTTTTAAATGAAACAGTGCCAGTTTCTCACATGTTAATTTTATTTTCGTATTCTGTAATACTAAACAACATTGTGCGCATTTTTAGTTTGTTCTTTTTAGGGTTCCGTACCTCATAAGAAAAAAAACGGTCCGTCCGTCCGTCCGTCCGTTGTGTCTGTCAAGAAAACCTTTATTTTTATGCATAATAGTTTTTGATTTATCGTGCAAAATGTCGTAAAAATTACCCGAGTACGGAACCCTCGGTGCGCGAGTCTGTCTTGCACTTGGCCGGTTTTATTGTTATTCCTGCTATTTTAGAGCAAAATAGCAGGAATAGAGGCTAGTTAAGTTAGATACTTTCCTACTTATCACAGGTTTTTGCTGGTTTATTGACGTTGGTACTGGTTAGTATAGATATACGGCCGAAATTAATAATAATCAATCTATCTTTAATCTGTCGATAAGTAATTAAGCAACTTATTGACAGATTACAGATAGATAAGTTATTAATTTTGGCCGATAGAGACTAGATTAATTGTGTCATGGGAGTAGGTAAGTGGTAGAATCATACTGTATACTGCACCTCCATAAGTCTTTTATACCATAAAATTGACTGCCTACCTACCCGTGATGACTGTATGGGGCTTTCTCTGTACAAAGTTAACTGCAGAGGATGTAGCTAATGGAAGTAGGTAATTATCCAAATGAACAATGCCCGTCAAATCCGACACCAATGCAATTAGCGGGCTCCCAGTAAATGTCGCTTTGACAAATTGTGTTACCAAACACTTCAATGCTATGCGAATAATTTGAGTTGAAAACAAATAATAGGTACGTGAGCAAACAAGTTGGAATAGAGCAGAGCCTATGTAGAATATTTTGGGTAGTCGTCTTCATCAACCTACATGATTTGCCCACTGCTGGACATGATGACTTGTAGGGACTACCACACATCACGTTTTTGCGCCGCCTGAATCCAGCGGCAGATGTCGTCTGTCCACATACTGGGCAATTTCCCAACGCTGCGCTTTTCGTTTCAAACTATTGGATTGCCATTCTTGAGACCCCAATATCCATCGGATCAGAGGAATAAGATCCTTATGTTTTAAAACAATAGGCTGCCTTCCTATTTTATTATAGGTACTCTATATTACAATTGAAAACCGGGAGGTGCAAGGTAGTGAAATTAAAAAAAAACCTGGAAATCTTTTTAATTCTTCATTTTAAACCAAGGGCTCAAATACCAATTTTCATGGATATACATAACTTAAAATGATGGACGGACAATGAAATATCTAAACTAACTCTAGTCTAACTCCAGCAGTTTGGGCTGCACGTTTGATAAGGTCAGTCAGTCAGGACAAGACTTTTTACATTATGTGAATATTGATAAGTAGGAAGTAACGCTCTGGGAACAGCATTATGCAAAATTGAAAAGTTTTTCGCGATGGAAATTCTGCAATAAAACAGTAGCAGCACAACGACTAATGGATTATTGCAATGAACAAGGCTTGTCACAACCGGGACAGGGATGCAATTAGGGAGATCGCAATGTCACATTGATAAATTGTGTTTGAGGATTACAGCTCTAGTGCGCTAAATAAAAGTTGGACGTAGACTTCTGAATAAAGGACAGGCGAGGTCCAGTTTGTTATAAATAAGTTAAGTGTAATACGAGACTGGAGAGTTTTAATTTAATTAGAAGCTTCGTAGCGAATAAAGTTCTATTGCCATCTTCAATGTTTAGGTCATGTTTGCAAGCATTTTGTAAAATTCTAAAGATCACACTATTACACTAATATTATAAAGGGGAAAGTTTGTATGTGTGTGTGTATGTTTGTTACCCCTTCACGCAAAAACTACTGAACGGATTTGGCTGAAATTTAGAATAGAGATAGATTATACCCTGGATTAGCACATAGGATACCTTATATCATGGAAAATTAAAGAGTTCACACAGGATTTTTAAAAACCCTACATCCACGCGAACGAAGTCGCGGGCATCAGCTAGTTTTGTAATAAAATAGTAGCAGAGCAATGACTACTGAATTTCAATGCACAAGACTTATCACATCAGCGGCGTTAGGGTATTAAAAAGCCATGACCGAAGCCGTTATGTTACCTACCTACTAGAACAAGAATTTTGTGTCGAGTAGCTATGTAGAGTTACCTATTTTAATTTGTGGTGTAATTTTGGTCAAACTACTACAATTTGCCTTAACTAGTCGTGTGGAGTGAAGTGTGTTTCCGGCTTTAACGATGTTTCCCTTCACCGTTAAAGCAAGTGATATTTAATTTCTTAAAACGCACATAACTCCGTAAAGTTAGATATGCGTGATCGAACCCTCGACCTCCTGAATACAAGGCCGACGTTCTATCCACTAAGCTATTACCGCTCTCAAGTCTTACGAGGGATGGTCATAGTCATAGTCATAGTCATATTTTATTCTTGATAATATAAGTACATTATACGTCAATCCAATAATTCAAATTATTTTTTTATAACAAAATGTCACAATAATTTTTCTTAAAAATATAGAATAAGATACAATATTAAATATTAATAATAATCATTTTGTCTTCAATCTTTCTAAGTAGGAATTCATTATAACTATAGAAAGACTCCTCGACAAGCCAGCTTTTCATTTTTCGTTTAAAAATGTCAATGTTTTGCGTGTTTTGCGCATTTTTTATGACGTGGCGGATCCGATTATATACCTCGGGACTAGTGTTGTTATGGATATCCATATCCGTAACCGAAACTATCGGATATCCGAAATAAAAAAATATCCGTAACCGTAACTGAATCCGTAATAAAAGTTTTGGATAGTTTCGGATAGGGCGGAGTCTAACTAAATACTACACTCGTACGAATTAACTGTGCACTCCGCTGGAATGCGACACCTTCATCAGTTCAGATTTTACAGTTCCTTAAAAAATTAATATCCGTAACCGAAACTATCGGATAATCCGAAATAATTTAATATCCATAACCGTAACCGAAACCGATATTATTTTTTACCAATATCCATATCCATATCCGGATCCGAAATTATATATCCATAACATCCCTACTCGGGACCCATGCCAAACACTGTTCGCGAGGCTTTCTCAAGCCTGTGATATTTCACCATCAGGCGATTAGGATATCGTAGGTTAAGATTAGATGATTATTAGATTAAGATATTTTCTTACCTGTCTCTTGCCGGGATACATTCCAATGCAGCCTTGCTCTTCGTGTCCACTTGGAGCATCTCCTCGCATGCCGTCATGTACTCCGACGGCACGCATATTTTGTCTGGAAACCAGAAAATACGTAAGTACAGTAAGTATAAGGGCCGTGTGCCCGCTTTGGTAGGTATAGAAGGTAGGGTGTTCAATCCTTCACGTGTAGACAATATTAATATGTTTCGGGCAACTTCAGAAGTGCGGCACTATGAATAATGACCGGTCTGTAAATACAAGGTGTAACCAGAAAGAAAGTTAGTTAGGGTTATTATACTACCTAAACACAATCCATTGCCAATAACCATTCGCCTTATTTTGTAGTTTTCAATTAATATATCAATAGTTTGTTTAGTATTTTTCAAACCCGCAATGTATAGCGTGCAAAACTCGGGTCAATGCCCCACCTACGACGCGGCATTGACTCCGAGTGGCCTATTTACGTAACGTTCGTTAACCTCTAAAATCAGTCAAATATTTTATTTGCAATATATTATGAACTTTTAAAAATTTGAGGATTTTTTAAATTTTTTGCGTTTTTTTTTTGTGGTACCTTATCAGTAATTATCAATACTACCTGTTTTCGTTTTTGCTAGCGTTCTGGTTGCACCTCGCAATTTTTTTATGGTTCTCACAATTATTTTTACAAGGCAAATGATTGACTGGCAAACGCAAACTTATATTATTTTGTGTTTTTTTTAATATAGTCGCTATGAGAATATGCATTTATAAATGGAACATGTAAATATCTACCTGTTTACATACATAAATATCTATGTATTAAACCATTGATTTAAGAACAGCCACCCCTACACACAAAATTTAAAAAAAAATAAGTACACAAACTTAAAACTTTTCAAACAAACATTCGAAATTCAAATAAATTTTAAACCCTGCACTATGTCACAACCTATAGTAATTGGCAGAGAAAGAACATGCACACTATTTAATACAAATAATTAACTAATTAACAGTGTTATCAGAACATACATGTTGATTTGCAGTTGACATTTGCACCGGTCAGAGCTATCAAAACTAAAATATATTTCAAAGTCATGGTCATGCGGGCGACCATGCGCGAATGTAAACAGAACTGGACGTAGATTCAATGATTTCTTTTTATATATCAACATGCTATCGTCTCGTAACGTATCTGTGGTTGTTTTTTTAAAGGTTTTTTGCATGTCGATTTGCTGTAAATAGGCTTAACATTGTGACTTGTGATGACGCTACGTGAAAATAATGTTATTGTTACGACCGCATTAAATACTTTACCTTTTTTTATTTTAACCTATTTAATACGAATAGAAATAGGTGGATAGGTCTAGGTACCAACAACCGGTAATGATTTTTCACAAGAATTATAGTTAGGTACTTATTTTAAACTATGTACGTAGTGATGCTGATGATTAAATAATGAGCAACGAATATTAGAGTAGGTACATAATATAAAAACCGATGTGTTACCGTAAATTATTTTCAAGTATTGTTGTTTACTATTTTTAAATCTCCACGACGAAAGAAGGCTAAAGAAGAAAATATAGGTACATTCAAAGAGAAAAGCTGATTTCGTGTTCGACGTCTCTCACGTTTCAAAACCTGCTATTATTTTATAGAATTTTCTTGTGGTTTTTTTTTTACAAAATGTTTACATTACTAAAGTAAAATTATAGTAAACGTTCATATAAAGAACTTCTAAAATATATTGTAAAAAGTTCCACTATAAAAAACCTACGGCAAAAAAAAAAAGTAAAATGTCGGAACTTGTTAAATCACAATGATTTATTCAGTAACATTAAAACAAAAACATGACATTATTGAAAAACTTAATTAGATTTTTGTTTATTTCAAATTAAAAATGGATTGGATTCATTGCAATAATTGTATTACTCAATTAGAACCCGGAATAACTCTTCATTTAACGTCATGTGGTCATATGTTTTGCAACAATTGCCTGAACAATGGTGTGTTTAGTTTTGATGTTTGATAATTGCATTTTGATTAATACTACTATAAGTAGTATTATTTATTTTGAAGAAATTTTCATTTTAGGTTTGAAAGAAGGCATTTGTCTTGTTTGCAAAGTACCATGTTCTATTATGAAACTGGCCCCGGACGTAAGTACGCAGCTAAGTACTAGATTTTTGAGAGAAACAATAATTTTAATAAAGTTTAAATACTTTTGATACTTAAATTATTATTTTTGCAGATGAATCAAGAAATTCAAGATTATTTTACAGATCCCGATGATTTATTGAAAAAATGCTGTGAAGTTTTAGAATTTCAAAGACGGCATAGACGCCGCTTACTTTCTTATTTGTTACAATCGGTAAGTAAGTAGGTACTTACTCGTAAGTATAGCTTAAATAATATTTTAATAGTTTAGGGCCAGCGCAGACGGGCGGATAGTCCTCGGCTTGGAATCGGCAGAAAATCAATGAGTAAATGTTGCTACAAAATAATATGTATGACACATATTCGGCCTCAAGATCTTGTTAGTTGTTTGACGTTGTATTATTATGTATGTACATAGAATTAACTTATTTGGGACGTAAACGAAGCGTATTTAACTACGCCGCCAGTGTTAGGGTGAAGGTTCCTTTGACAGTTACAAACCGCGGTCTTTTAGGGCTCGGCCTTTGAAACACACAGTTTGTAAACGGGTGTAAGTTTGAACAAAATTCGTTTAGTGTTAGGCTTAGTATAGAATGTACATCCAGACGAAAGTGTGGAACACATATACACAGTGTTAAAAATGTGAACACCAGAGAGTTAGCCATATAGCGGAACATACCACAATTCGGGTACGACTCATTATACCTATACGGTTCGATAAGGCTTCCATATTATCCTGAGAAAAGTGTAGTACCGCGAATGATACGGGTAGCGATGAAATTAGCCGCCACGTGAATTTAAATCGTTACAATGGATGGATGCTACTCTCGTGGGACAGGACACCATTAGCTCCCATTGCCTGGATTTCCACCACCGATGAAGATCAGCACGAACTGCCGGGAGATGATTTGTAGCCATCTGATGGAAGGAAATCATACCTATAACTAGAAGAATTTTTAATTGATATGTGTGTGGAAGGAAAAAAGACGAGAGGAAGACCAAGATAGGATGAATGTGTGGCACGGCACGTATAGATGTTTCCAATACATGACATATTGCAATTATACTTATAACAGTTTAAAAATATTTTTTTATAAAATTAGCAAAGTCACGTTGTTTGTTAGGTGAGCAGTACATGTTCAATGAAGGTTACTTCCTGGATACTTCCCATTCAATTGTATATTATGTTACGATATTTTTAATATATAAGCTTAAGGTTAATTTTGGAAATATATGCCATGAACCGAAAGAAGAAGCGAGCCGTCATTACCACCGCCCATGGGCCATGACCATTTGCAGCACCAGAAGAACCAGAAGAAGCTCTTGTAGGAAGTTCCACACACCTCCGTCTGTGCCGCCTGAATCCTACGACTCTCTACGACCGTTTGTCGTGAGGGTTCAAGAAAACATTACAGAACTCATATTTCCTTATATCTTGTGAAAGATAATATATCTGGAGAAGAGCATAATAGAAGTTACTTTGTAGAAGCTTCCTTTCTTCTAACATTTGGACCTGTGTGTAAGAATGCTAGAGCTAGCAGTGTAATAGAACCTCAGACAATCTAAAATTTTCAGGTAAACGTACTCCAGGTAGCATCCCCCAAAACGTAATTAACTCAACCTAATTAACACCCTACCCTTTTGCGCTCAAAGTTTGTTATGTCCGCTCTTTATTAAATTCCTACTTGCGCGATAAAAGAAAATGTTTTTCACAATTTGTCTGCAGGATTCAGGAGATTATTAATGTCGTAATCGTGTTAATCAGAGAACATTGTAGTAATTTATGTTTTAAAAGGCATTAGGTTATTATCAATAAATAATTAATATTTGCGCTCCAAATGCACCACTATACGCTTATAAAAAACATGCTTTGTGTTCGTAAAGAAATCGTTCAAGTGAGGCCAAGGGTTCCGTACCATCGGTCGTATACGCATTCAACACTTTTTAATTTTTTTAATTTTCATGGCGGCCATATTTGAAATTTTATTATATTTTGGTGTTATAGCGGCAATAGAAATACATATATATTCTATTAATATTTCAACTCTCTACCTATTACGGCTCACGAAATACAGCCCGCTGACAGACAGACGGATGGACGGACAGCAGAGTCTTAGTAATAGGGTTTCGTTGGTATACTTCGGGTATGGAACCTTTAAAACCACCACCGCCTAGAACGCTTATGCATCCACTACTGGAGTAGTTGCAGATGCGTAGAGCGCAATCGGAGCGCAAACATAGTGGAATAAATTGTATTTCAGACGAAGAAGTTCTACGCCGCAAGGACGGAGCTGAAACGGATGACGGAGCTCTGTCAGAAACAGCACAAACAAATAAAAGAGTACCAAAAGATGTTTAAGAGAATGGAGACCCAGAACTCTACACTGCCAAGTAAGGAAACATTGTCTACAGAGAATTTTAGCCCCGTAACTTCTTATACAACACCAATTATTTATTATTAGCCTACAAAGCTTTCAAATTTGCACTAGTACGGGAATATAATGGCCGCCACACGAAACAGCTGTTTCGTTATCCTAGAGGCCTCGACTACAATTTTCATCATGTCAAACTATTTCCGAATTCTCCCCCTTATTTCCGGAGCCTTAAATTTTGAAAATAATGTGGAAAACATTTCCTTACTTATAGACTAGAAAACTCATTAGAAGTCTATGGTCTTAAAATAACATAATATTGTGTGTACTGTGTAGGAACTTACATATTTATCGTACTAAGTACTTACAGAACCCTTTCCACGCGAGTTCAACTCCCATTGTCCGGTTTTTGTAATGTGAATTTCAAATTGGAAAACTCTCGCTCATACGAAAAGCATTTTTTGTGATACCCTTATAATAAATTTATAATTAGTTTTCAGAACAAAATCCCAGGTCGCCGTTAATTTGTCCCTCATCTTTATTCATACGAAAATCCTCTAAAAAGCGGCCGGTCAAAAGCACTCGTTTTTAATTAGACGGCCCGGGCATATTAAATGGCTGACAGTTTGCATGCCGGACTCTGGTACCTATGTTATTTTTATGAAATCTGCCTTTTGGGGATTCCTAAGCGAAATGTTATGTAATGGATGACTTTAGGAAAATGAAAATGGGGTGATGGTGCGAGCTTAACGCGCAGCTTTTGTCCAGGGGTAACTAGGGGTAGACTTTACATTGTTACTGAAAAATCGTATTGATTGCGGTTGCAGGTTTGATTGCCTTTATCGGCAATTGAACCTGCGACCTCTTGCTTATAAGATCACAGCGGTCGCCATTTTACCAGAGAGTTCTTTAAAATAAGGTTAGTGAAGATGGTATGAACAACATACCCTTCCCATTCTGAGAGGAAACCCGTGCATAGTACCGCCGTATGTAGTATACCGCCGAACCGAAGGGTTGACATAATGATGATGAAAACACGACTAGACTTTCCGTTTCCTTTGTGCAGAGATTATATTTACTAGGCGTCAAATCCCACATTCGATTAATTCGTCGAATAACAATGATAACGATTTTTTTTTTTATATATACAGGACAAACGTCGCCATTCAACGTGCCAATTTCCCCGGGCAACAATATCTCTCCCGGATACATCCAGTCAACGCCTACCTATAAGCGACCGGCCAAAAGCACTCCGTATAGCGTAAGATCAACATTTTTCTTATCAGTATCATGATATACCTACCAGTCCATACATAATTAGTAATACTATATAATTTATATACCTAGATAAATCTCGATTACTTATTAAACTAACTGCATTGAACCTTTTGAAACCTAACGATAAGCCCGCACTACGAATTTTCATCGCGCAATTCTTCCCGCAAAATTCTGTGAAAGTATGAAAATGTATGTACACGTGAAAAAAACGAATTTCCATGACACAGAATTCTAAGGAAAAAATCGCGCGGTGAATTTTCGCAATCGGGCTTGCTCTAAATCTGCACAGATCGTGGACTAAGTCGCGAGCAAAAGCCTGTCTCTGTAATAAAACCCCTACGAATATTACCTATGCGAAAGTGTGTTTATTTATTGGTTTGTCCTTCAATCAAGCTGCAACGGATTGATTTGATTTTTTTGCATCATAACTGAAAACCTGGATAGTGAAATAGGCTAATTTTTATATTAGTAAATTAGAGAGTTTCTATGACATTTTAAACTCGCGACAGTAAAAAATTCGCGGACATCATTAGGTATAGTATAACTGTAGTATACTTACCTATTATTTATACTCACTCGTATGAATCTATGTTCTATAGGCAATTCAAAATTTTTATGTCTGACCCTGTAGTATTTCAAACTAATCGGAGACCAGTTATGTTTTTCCTGTTTCCTATAGGTCACTTCTTTGTAGTAATAAAAATAATTACGAAGTTATATTTGGATATTGTACCGATAGATAAAAATTTGTTTACATGGACATTAGAACGGGTCTCTCCCCCCTTATCGCTTAACCCTAAAGTTTAAAAGGTGATGAACCATGTTTAGGGGATTCCCAATAGTATAAAATCGTTCCCGATAAAATTATCCTTAACTCAACACTCGGACATGATAAAAGGGAGCAGAGGCAAAAGAAGGGATAAAAAGAGAATTTTGGTTGATCCACATTTTAATATTACAAAATCGAACTTTCGAAAATAAAACTTATACTTACTTAGAAATTAGTAATCGGAAATTTTGTACAGTTTACGGAGACGAGTTTTTGAAAGTACAATAAAACCCGTAAAGGGAATGTTCAAGCTTGATATTCCCTATTGGAAAATTCATGGAACGAGGGACTACCACTTGCTTTTACGTTTTTTGAATAATGCTATACAAAAAAAATATGTGGAAAATCTAAGTACCTAACGTATTGCGAGCTGCCATGCTTATCTTATTATAGGGTTCCGTACGTCCGAATAAAAAACAGAACCTTATAGGATCACTCGTGTGTCTGTCTGTCTACCCGTCTGTCATAACCAGTTTGCGCTGAATGTACTGGACCGATTAAGTTGGATACATACTTAGGTACATGATTTTCTGTGACCCAAACCCGAAAATTTTACGTAAACAAATGAATTTTAAGTATGGGGGTCATTTTTAGGAAAATTATAAGTAAAAAAAAAATTGCAAACTTTACCATGCGACATATCAAATAAAAGGGTTTGTTGTGAAATGTGCAGTCCTATGATTTGTTGTCACGACATTTATATTATAGCTACTAGTAATATTCAGAATACTATAATAATCTAAGTACTTATGTATATCTACCAATTGCAATACAATATTTTGATATTGTTAACCTAGCAACCGTATCAGACGAACCTGATGACCCCGACGCGTTTAATCATGCCTCGGTTTGGCAACACGAGCGCGCACAGTCAGGTATATTATAACAGTCACAAAATCATTTCTTCTCTTCTTTTCATCATCATCATCATTATCATCGTCAAGAGTGAATAGACATCTTGTAGACAAGCTCGCTCCATGATGCAGCCTCTTGCCAGCAGGTCTGATTGCAGCCAAGCGCTAATCTCGTACAGATTCAAAAAAACCTATATCCACGTGGACGAATTTGCGGGCATCATAGGCAGCAGCTGATAACTTACATGCCGAAACGGATATTTATGCTACTTTCTATCCCAAAGAGTTCCTACGGGATTTTCAAAGAATCTAAACCCACACGGATGAAGTTTATTTTGGTCAGTCAGGCGAAAAAATTTAAACTGTTTTTTTTTTTAATTTTAACTAAGTACATATACTTAGAGGAATTTGGTCAAAACTATTGGATCGTTTTTGATGTGGTTTTTTAAATCGCACAGAAATCTAATTGTTCTCGTCAGCTTTAGAATAAGAAAAGATCGTTTTAAGTTGCCTTAAGTATTTATTTTTCCCAATTTTCAGAAGTCAAACAACTCTAACAAGATCTCTTCGACGGTGTTCACTCCGCCTGCGCCTGAGTCGGCCGGGTACTCCTACTTTTTAAAGAACCTGTAAAATGGTATTGCAAGCGTCGAAATTACGCTTGCGATTGCTCTGCGAAATACATTTTTAACCTTTACACGACTTGATTTTTGACATAAAAATAAATGCTGTACTAGAATTCACTGGCTACATATATGCAGCGCTTCTTATTAAGGTGCATGACACGGGTGTTCAGTTTAAGAAATTAGTCAAAATAATGAGTTTGACAAGAGTTACTCACAAATAAGTCGATACTATAACTAATTTTTTAAACTGGACCCTTTCAAGTAAAGATTTTTATAGAAACCTGTGAGGATGACACTGCCATTGGCGCAATTAAATGATATAAGCCTACTTTGTCGTATTAATTTACAAATTGCGAAAATCCAAATTAAATTTGTATTTCGTGGGCAGACCCGTGTCATGCACTTTAACATGTTCCAACGAACATCGGTGTCAATCGTAACTCCTGTCGATCGCAGTGTTGAGGGTTTTTTCTTGATAAAACTCAAACTAAGCTTCATTTACTTTGGCAAGAGAGTTCCTGAAAACTTTCTAAGAAGTTTACAAGAAATAACACTTATAATTTTTTGTCAATATTCGGGATGGCCATTTTGAAATTTTTATTATTTGGTGTTATACCGCACTAATAATAAATTCTGTAAAAATTTCTACTCCCTACCTATACGATGATACCTACTCGTATGTTCACGAGATACAGCCCGCTGACAGACGGACGTACAGACGGACAGCGGAGGCTTAGTGATATGGTCCCATTGGAAAGTAATGGAAATAAAAACATGGCAGCCGTGTAACTGTAGGGTATGAGCCTCACAAAACCCGGAACTTTGCTCCGTAAAATCTTTGCCCGTAAAGTTTATGTGCACTGGAAGTGTCGTAATTCGTACATTTCATGTTTTATTTCGAGTCAGTTGAAACTACGCGAGTCTTAGGGACATAGAGTTATCCTAGGGAGTAGAGCTGCCACATCTCATGTTTAACTGTTAGAATTTTTCAGAACTCTTTCTGTGAATCTTTTGTGCAGAATCTTTTTGGTAGAATTTCTCTTTAAAACTTTTGTTGAGTCCTTTGAGGATTTCATGAGCCAATACAATACTTTTCTAGAGTCAAAATTAACATTTTTGTAGAAAATGCGTTTTTTTTTTGCGTTTTAAGCGTTATACAGGGTGCTATTAGAATGCTAGCAAAAATGAAGGCAGGTGAATTAATGATTATTGAAAAGATAGGTACCATAAAAAATGCGATTTAAAAATAATTAAGAAAATCGTAAATTTTTAAATTTTGGAATGTATTGCAAATAAAACGCCTGACTGATGCTAGAGATCAACGAACGTTGCGAAAATAGGTGCCACAAGGTCATTGACTCCGAGTTTCGCGCGCTATACATTGAGGGTTTGAAAAATAATAACTAAAATTTCAAATATACCTAAGGTGTGTTATTGTATTGGATTGTGTTGAGGTAGTGTAATAATAGTGCTACATTTTCGCTAGCGTTCTAATTACATCCTGTATAACCGCACGAAGAAAACTAATGTTGACAGAAAATGGTTTTTTATAAAGGAGAGACAATTTAACGCTATGAGGTGCTCTAGCACCCCATGTAGGTAATCTAAAATCTATATGGCGTTCTGGACCACCCCATATCCAATGCACCCCACTGTACCCCACTATTGGTTACCCAAAGTAGTGTAAAGTTCTAGTTATGATTATACTTCACTTAAAATATTCGTGTTCAGAGATAGGTTAAATTGCATAGGTTCAAAATCCCATGCAATTTTTTCACTCTTGTGAATTCTCTTGTGAATCTGGAATTCTGATGTAATGTAAAATATTGAATTACTAAATGATGTCTGTGACTACGTCCAAGCGGATTTTGGTTTGTTAAAAATCTCGAGGGAACTTTTTTATTTTCCGGTTTATAAATCTTCTTAAATAAATAAATCTAAAGAACTCTGATTTAAAATGCAGAAGAATTCCGTTGCGTGTGGAATTCCGCACGGAGTTTACGACTAGATTTGTCTTTCGCTTTGTTCTTGGCTCACGATTCTGAACAAAAACTCAAGCAATTTTAATATTTTCAGGTTAATCACGAGTCAGGACTTATTTTTAAGTCAATCAAGCACGCAGTCAAATGATTCAACTCGCTCATGGAAGCGATCACCTATCACCGTACTGCAATGGGTGCGCCGAAAAATGTAATTTTTACGTTTCATTGAAGGAAATACTGATTTATGTTATTATTTAATTTTGTTGTACTTACCTATTTTTTTTTATTATAATTTTAATGTTGAGGCTTGGAAAAACATTACGCGTCGTCGATCGTACGATGGGAAGATGCGTTTTTGTCGCACGATGAATTCAAACATCTTCACAGTGTCGTAATTAAAACTCGCAAGCCATCGCGCGAGCACAGGCAATGTTTAATAACGATCGTAGGATGGGTTTGATCGTCCGATCATGAAATCACACTAATATTATAAAGGCGAAAGTTTGTATGCGTGTGTGTGTGTGTGTGTGTGTGTATGTTTATGTTTGTTACTCCTTCACGCAAAAACTACTGGACGGATTTGGCTGAAATTCAGAATGGAGATGGATAATATCCTGGATTAGCACATAGGCTATTTTTTATCCCGGAAAACCAAAGAGTTCCCACGGGATTTCGAAAAACCTAAATCCACGCGGACGAAGTCGCGGGCGTCAGCTAGTCAAATATAGGATCAAGTAGGAAAGGAGGTCAGTATACACAGGACAACCCTGTTGGAGCAACGTATGACCATTTGGATCGCACGACCAAAACGCATCGTGCCATCGTACGATTGTTGCCAACTAGACGACGACACCTTAGGATATTTTGGTAATATAACGAACTGAAGTTGTTCGTCAGCTCCCTTATTGATTTGCAAATTAACTGAGTCTCCGTATAGTATAACAATTTGGATTAATTTTGCATGTCTTCAATTAACATTTTCATATTCTTATTTTTGATAGCTGAAGTACCTATTACCTAATACGATAATTTTTTGTTTAGGGGCATTAGTTTGTAAATAAATTGTAGGCTAGTTTAATAAGCAATTATTTTATCAATTTGGTAAACAATAAATTTAATATTACGTATAAAACGTTTTATTTGATCATCCTTATATTTATCTATGAACTTATATGTACTAATATTATAAATTTTTTATTTATTTATTTTATTTTATTCTTTTTCAAATGGAAAAGTGTGTCCGTCTGTCTTTTTTAATTATAGGTAAGGGAAGATTGGTGCAAAATTTCAGGTTTCTAAGTCCAAGGGTTGATAACAGTCAGTGAGTCAGGATTTTTCCTTTTATTGTACTTACCTTTTACGACGGTACAGAACACTTCGTGGCGAGTCCGACTCGCACTTGACCGGTTTATGGTACTTATCTCTTTTCGTCGTGAAAAGGGATCACGACCCTCAGCAATGAGGTGTTTCCATTTACTGAGCTTTTGCTGAGGGTCGTGAATCGTGATCCTTCTCACGACGAAAACAGATTTCGCAAAATTAATAAATCATTTCATTTCATTTCATTTCAAGTACCATAAACCGGTCAAGTGCGAGTCGGACTCGCCACGAAGGGTTCTGTACAATCCTACAAGATTGTGTACTTTTAATGTTTTAATTTACGGGGCGGCCATTTTAAAAATTTCGATATAGCGGCAATAGTAAATTTCAACTCTATCAATAGATACCTTAATAAAGATCCTTAAGAGTTCATGAGATACCCGCTGATAAACGAATGGGTGGATGGACGGACAGCGGAGGCTTTAGGGTCCCGTTGACACATTTTTGAAAATCAAATGTTCAAAAACAAGATAACGAATTTATTGACCAAATATTCACGGTTGATATTTTGCAAGACTTCAATTTAAATGTATGATTTGACTAATGTATCGGCAGAATTCCTTTGTTATGTTGATAGCCGCCACTCGCTTCCTGGTGACCGTGTACTGCCTGAGCGCCCAGGTTGTTGAATTTCTCTAAGAGTTCTGTTCCCTCCTGATAGCCCTTCTGCAGGAACTCGCCCTGAGGAAGAAAAGAAAAATACATTATCTTTCTGTGAAAAATTCTACCATAGCATCCAGTCTCAACGAAGACCAACCTACTAGGCAGTGTGAACACAGGTGCACTCTCTATTCCCTCACTCATAAGGGCCGGGGCACATAGGGCGGAGCGCAGCGCAGAGCATTTTTCACAGTCAAAATATAATCGACGTCGTCCTCATTGAAATAATATCTAAAATCAATTGTGCATCCGTGCGGATACTCGCGCATCCGCGCGCAGTCCCGCGCGTGCTCGCGCATTCTCTGGTACAAATTCGCGTAATGTGTCACGCGATTAGATAACTTCACGGGCATGCTCTGCGCTGCGCTCCGCCATATGTGCGCCGGCCCTAATTGAACGATTTAGACGGCAACCGTCTTGACCAGAGACCGCTTTTATAACAATTAGCTTTAAATTTACTCGCACAGCACAGAAATCATATTAAAAACTGTGAATTATTTTAAGTTAAAAAATTAATTCAAGACATTTATTATAAAAAATCAGGTACATATCTAAACGATAAGGAGAGTATTTTATTTATATTAGAAAATATTGTCACTATCATCGTGGATACTAAAATATTTGAATCCGAACAAATGAAAACCGCAAGCAACGATTGAATTTTATAGCGCGGTCGGCCTTCGGTATAAAATAGCATAGTTTCAGTTTGTTTGGCTATTGTTTATTGTTTTATTCAATTTACAAACTAAGATCGCCAAGAAAAATTGTACCCGAGGGAATTATTACCTACCTGTTTCAGTAAAGTATTCAATGCTTGTAAATATACAAGTTGGTACAATTTTAACTTTAACTTGATATAATTTTAAATAAAACTTTGAACAAAAACCAAATGAAACACTACGCCACTTATATTATTTTAAGTACCTATACCTATTAACCGCCTGGCTATCCAGCGTGGAAATGCAGCCAGTATTCTTGGCACCATTTCATGCGGGCATGATTTGCATAGTAATTAGATAGGCTAGCTTTAAGTTTTATTGTAATATTTTCAATTAAAAAAAAGTATTGAAACAAAGAGAATATAATATCTTCAGTTGTTTTATTACGCAAGCAAAGTACGTTTTTCTCACATTCTCAACTACCTAGGGGGCATTTCACGTCAAGCGGACAGCCAAAAAAAAGTGAGGTCGTGGATTTTGTTTATACTCTGGTCAGTTATACTTCTAGTAGACGTGGATATATACACACAATGTTTTTTTCCTATGATGCATTATTGCTGAGTTATGAGCTTTTAAAAATTTACTAAGAATGAAGTCCGTTATTTTTGGATGCTTATTATTTGTAACAATTCATTTGTAAAAAAAATTAAAAAGCATTTTTTATTATAGTTAAAAAGTTGAAATTTTTATTTTTTTTATCGAATTCTAAATTTAAATTTTTTAACGTATAGTAAACCGGAAGTGAACATTTCAAATCGATATTTGAGTAACTTGGCCAGAATAAAAATATTTTTTTTTTACCGTGAATTAAAGCTTACATGTACTTATTTTTCACCAAAAAAAATTGTAACGTGGAGTCTAATAGTTTAGGACTTAGAGCATATAGAATACATAGATATAACTATGAGCACTTTCTAAGCAGTCGGGTTTATGCACTAACATGCTAAAATACTACGCTATGAATAATTTATTCATTCATTCTAACATGAAATATACAAAAATAAAAGATTTTTTAAATAAAATGTAATCTATACTAATAAATAAAATTGGAGTGTCTGTCTGTAATTTCGAAATAACTACCACATATTAAGCTCATATGGTTATTTAAACGATACCATAACTGAATCACACGTTTTTAAAAATTTTGTCTGTCTGAACGGGCTAATCTTCGGAACGGCTGAACCCATTCTGACGGGATTTTCACAGACAAGTAGAGGATTGGCCAGGGAGTAACATAGGCTACTTTTTAACCGACTTTCAACAATGGAGGAGTTGTGTTTTTCTACCTATGTACATTGATATCTCCGAGATTTCTGAACCGATTTGCGTAATTTTTTTTAATCGATAAAGGAACTTTGCGACATTGTTCCATAAAAAATTTGGATTTCAACTCCTCAATCCAGATGCTGCAGGGGCCCCATCACTAAAGCTGGTGGGATTTGGAAACTGTCGGTTATAAATTGATATGGAAGGTATCTATAACAGGTAAACACTTTGGCTTTGACCTCGAGGACCCAATTCCTCAACCCTGATGCTGTAAGGAATTGCATTCCTAAATCCTGGTGATCCCTCGGGATTTTTAAAGGATCATCCGTTTAAATGTTTTTACGTGGTAGAGAAACACGTTGTATCCCGGGGATGGGCTATTACGGATAGACCACTTTTGTCCTGGGAAATCAAAAGTTCCCACAAGATTTGTTCGCCCTGACTAAGCAACCAATCAACTTGATTTTTAGCATAAAGATACTTGAAAGGACGCAGAGTAACATAGGCTACTTTTTATCATGGCAAGTCAGAGTTCCCACGGGATTTTTAAAAATCTAAATCCACGCGGACGAAGTCGCGGGCATCAGCTAGTTACAAAATAAAACACTCCATTTTAATTAATACTGTTTCAATCTCAATTAATAAAACCACTCTAAGTCCTAAACTATTAGACTCCACGTTACAATTTTTTTTGGTGAAAAATAAGTACATGTAAGCTTTAATTCACGGTAAAAAAAAAATATTTTTATTCTGGCCAAGTTACTCAAATATCGATTTGAAATGTTCACTTCCGGTTTACTATACGTTAAAAAATTTAAATTTAGAATTCGATAAAAAAAATAAAAATTTCAACTTTTTAACTATAATAAACAATGCTTTTTACTTTTTTTTACAAATGAATTGTCACAAATAATAAGCATCCAAAAATAACGGACTTCATTCTTAGTAAATTTTTAAAAGCTCATAACTCAGCAATAAAGCATCATACGAAAAAAACATTGTGTGTATATATCCACGTCTACTAGAAGTATAACTGACCAGAGTATAAACAAAATCCACGACCTCACTTTTTTTTGGCTGTCCGCTTGACGTGAAATGCCCCCTAGGTTATGAAAAACTAACAGTTTTGAAAGCGTTCATGTAGGTATGTTATTAGGTTAATGTTTAATGTTATAATTAACTTTGTATTTACTTTAGCTATACTTTAATCAACGAAATGATTTGTTAATAACAACACTTCAACAATTAATTACCTTATAAATAAAATTAAAAGATAAAAAATAGAATTTTGTTCTCAATTAAATTAATAGCGTTTGATACTTAAAATAGTTTCTATGTTGTTTTTGTTGCTTAAAAATACTACTTGGGTTTATTGAAAAGTTTGTTTTTAATTAAGAAGATATCAGCAACAAATGACTATGTCAAAACGAAACTTTGGCCACGACCGAAGAAATACAAAAGTGGAATTTTACAGTAGACTAAAGATCTTATAGAAACACTAGCTGACGCCCGCGACTACGTCCGCGTGGTTTTAGGTTTTTCGAAATCCCGTGGGAACTCTTTGGTTTCCCGGGATAAAAAGTAGCCTATGTGCTAATCCAGGATATTATCTATCTCCATTCCGAATTTCAGCCAAATCCGTCCAGTAGTTTTTACGTGAAAGAGTAACAAACATACACACACACACACACACACATACAAACTTTCGCCTTTATTTTTTCACCTTTCTCGGTAGGAACGGCATTCCGAACCAGTGGTAAATTATTTGACGATTCAAAAGCACTTGTAAAAGTTTATTTGAATAAAAATCTATTCTATTCTATTCTATTTATAATATTAGTGTGATAGATGTCTGCCCAATTGTGCGAAAATTCAGGATAGATAAGAATAGATAAATTATTAGGCTTCAAAGTGAAGATTTCTTAAATTAGAATGCTCACCTTGTTAGCTTTGGAATCGTCAATCTTTTCTTGCACAGCATGATGCCCTTCCTTGCCATGAGCATTTGCGTCAAGTACTTTTTCTTCATGTGCCCCTTTGAAACCTTGGTGAGCGTTTTCTCCAAAGGATCCAGCGTTATGTCCGGCAATCTTGTGGTCTGATTCGTCGTGGGCTTCGTCGTAAAATGTTTCAGATTTTTCTTCCTCGTTTTTGCTGCTAGATGACTTAAATCCCTTATGAACGTGTCCTTTTTTGTGACTTTTAGCTTTTTTAAGCTCCTCTTCATTTGCACCTGAAAAGAAGCACACGAATTAAGTTCAATTGTTTATCATTGCCCGATAATAATAATAATTATGTCCTTAGATGTATTTACTCGTATATTTGCACTTAGAGAAATTAAAAATTTACTCACCGTGCTTATCAATTTTCTGTCCACCTTCGTAAAACTTCTCATCCCCAGCAGCCTTTTTCTTAGCCTCTTCATCTTTGTAAAAACTCGATTCACCCTTTTCTGCCTTTGCCGCTGCAGCGGCTTGCTGGAATCCTTCTTGACCATGTTTAGCTTCTTCACCGGCTTTCTTTTCAATTTTCTCTATATTGGCATCCGCCCCTTTTTTTTCTTCAACGTCATAAGCTTTTTTGTCTACATAACCACCGCCAACTTGGGAGCCTAAAACTGGATGATAAAACAGACCATTTCCAAAACCGATTCCTCCAACGCCAATACTTCCCAAAGCGGGATTTATAAGACTTACACCACCAGGGCCGATTACACCACCAGGACCGATTCCACCCGTACCAACTCCACCGATACCAACACCACCAATTCCACTTCCTATTCCACCTAGTCTTGCTCCTGCACCAACGCCCAATCCACCAAGACCAATACCTAAGCCTTGGCCAATGCCATATCCACCTAAGCCAATTCCTCCTAACCCTAATCCTTGGCCAATACCAATCCCGCTCACACCCGACACAGTATTCAAAGCTGTTGACGCTGCTACGTTGATTTTCTCCTGTTCTTGTGGATAGTCTTCACT
Source organism: Maniola jurtina (assembly GCF_905333055.1). Lineage (NCBI taxonomy): Eukaryota > Metazoa > Arthropoda > Insecta > Lepidoptera > Nymphalidae > Maniola > Maniola jurtina. The sequence goes on from NC_060040.1 coordinate 12,067,949, forward strand.
TTCTTCCACTTCATAAGAGTCCGATAGTGGCAACCCGAATTTTCGGTCAATTGGCATTGAACCCAAACGTTCCTTCACGTAATCGAATGGGGTCTTCTCATTATTTATTTCAACTTTAATCCCTTGCGTTCCCATCAACGCAAGGATGAGTATAAAAACTAACTTTAACATCTTACTGATGTAATTGTCACCAATGTCGTGCAACTAATGTCATTTTGGGATTGCACAGTTTATTTATAGTTCCTTCGATCCAGTGGAACGAAGCAGTGGCTTTGTCGCGCGATAGTTTTCACGGGGTATGGGAGTCCGTGCCAGGTCGTTTCCTTCCTGTGTAATTGTCTTAACTGGTTCTAATGAGAACGCTACTGTCAACTACAATAAGCCAGCCGGAGACCTTGCTTTCCAGTTCATTGGAGCCGGCAGTGGGGCGTTTACGCAACCCATTACGGGTGATAAGTTTTCTCGAAGAATATTATTTATCGAGAATGCGAGCGCTATTGTAACGCCGTTTTCACAGTCATTCAATTAAGTTACGTATGCAATCTGGTATGATTTGCAAATATTAATATACCTCTACGGGTGCTTGGCGTTAACTTTAAACGAGATATTACTGTAATAGTCTTTCTAGCACCGTTATCCACAGCTGTAGAAACCATGAAATTGATACTCGAATAATTCGTTCCAAAATAATTTTCTGGTAATTTGTCTTAGACCTAATTACTGTTTGTCTTAATAGCTTATTTTGGAATTAATTAAACAATTTTACGGCTGTTAAATTTCTCTATAATATTATGGCCTCGCATTTCAAAGTAAACGATTTCACGATGATTTCACGTCATTGTTTTGTTATGCCAAAAATATATGTCGAGGGCTCAAATAAAGGTTACTTACTACTTATAAGTTTTTGATTCCAATATTTTACCTAAAACTCTTTGGATTTATTACGTGATATTTTGATGACCTCTAGCTCAGTAATGTAAACATTATCTGTCTTGTAAACAGTTAGGTAATTAAATCAATTTTGAAAGTAAAATTTGAATTTTTCGGGTTGCAGCTAGTAGGCACTCAACCAGGAAAACCATCTATCTTCGAACTGTGGATAGTTACTGTAGGTTTTGGCAATGTTATTATGTTAAGTTTACCAATAAAATTCCAGTTTTAGATAAACACTATTACTTTTATCATGTTGCTTAAAACCTGCATATTTACTACTAAGTATTTTGATTGTTTAGAAGTCAAAACACATAAGGACCTAATCATTTACCGACATTTATAGACATTGTATAAAATAGCCAATTATTTTGAACTAGCTGATGCCCGCGACTTCATTCGCGTGGATTAAGTTCTTAAAAATGTCGGGGGAACTCTTTGATTTTCCGGTATAACAAGTAATCAGTCTATGTCACTCTCCCGATCTTTAACTACACCAATGTAAAAAATCATTTCGATCCTATGCTCCGTTGCGAGAAACCAACAAAGCAACAAACAAACACACTCTTGCATTTATAATAATATGGGTAGTGATGGGTAGTGATTTGAATTTTGAAAGGAGTTTAAAAAATCTTAGTTAATTCTAGTTAGGCGGTCAAAGACGTCAATATTTTATTTTTATAGCAAAGGCACCGCCCGCAGTGAAAACGTAAAATAATAAACAGGCTGTGTGAATATCAGAGTTGAATTCTGCAGGCGCCTGGTTAATCTCAGCGGCAACAAGTTCTCACAAATAATAACTTATTCATTCCGAGACAGAGGTGCTGTTAGGAAGTAATTGAATTTAATTTGAGTGCCTTATAAGTGCAAAAATTTATCAGGCTCTGCTTATTTGTATTATGAATGAGTTTAGGTTTAATTTAATCACATTTATTTTGACTCGGGAGGACATTTTTTTAAATAAAATTCATAAAAGTCTTTTCAGTCTTCAGGCAGAATTTTCCAACGGTGTAGGATTGAAATTTAATGAAATACTTATAGGGTTTTGTAAAACAAAACGAAATCTCAGTTTTTTTTCAAATTCTTGATTTTCCTATACTTACCTTTTTGAATACTCTTTTCAACAACCCATCCGCTTGAGTAATTTTGACTACAGTTAATACCCATAAAGAGAGCTTATCCTTGAGACATACTTAGAATATGTCACCATTTAAAATGTAAAACTAGACGAACATCATCTAGTTTTAAATTTTAAAATTTATTAAAAATATCAGATTATTTAATTTTTACTTATCTGTTTACTTTGGAGGTTTGAAAGTTATGAAGAAAAAGAACTTTCAAATTTTCCAATTAATTACCTACCTACATACCTACAGGTAGAGTAATCAGATAATGCTGGAATGTAGGTACATGAATCGCGAAAAATGCGAAGAGAGGAGGTTTTGCTTATGCTTGGTTTAATTTTGTTTTAATTGGCTTAGGTCTGATTATTCTGGCGGGAGGTTTCTTTAACACGTACCTCCTTACCTATCTACCTAATCTAGAAACCAATTAGTGGAGTGAATCTATATTTGCTGTGGTGTCTTCTTTTAGGTTAATGCATTCTGTCATAAATATGCGCGTCCAAGGCCATAGCCAGGAATTGATCGATACTAATACTAAAAATGCCTAAGTGTTAGGTATGTCTATCTATACTATGGCCTGAACCTTCTCATTCTGAAAGGAAATCCCGAATCCGTCCACTAGTGTCACAGTTCAGAACAGTTAGGGAACTTCTAACAAAACGTCGAGGCAACAACAAAGGCATTAGAAAACTCCAGATAGGTAAAGCTCATATAATATTTGTTTAGGTACCTATACGAAGAGTTTGCATAATATCCCACCAATTCCACGGAATCAAATTCAAAAGGCTGCTTTTATTGAGCCCATGAATAAATCCAGGCAGTTATCCTCTCTTTTCATTATGCCCGGCTGGACGTATCAAAATAAACTGGATATTGGATTTCGACGATAACGCGCCGCGTTCCCGCCTCGGCAATGCTGATAAAGCTTTATGTTTCTAGTATACACTGTAATAAGCAAAAAAAAAAAACCGGCCAAGTGCGAGTCAGACTCGCGCACTGAGGGTTCCGTACTCGGGTATTTTTTCTGACATTTGGCACAATAAATCAAAAACTATTATGCAAAAAAATAAATGAATATCTGTTTTAGAATGTACAGGTAAAGCCTTTTCATATGATTTGCATTTGGTATAGTTATCTTACTTTGATAATTGAAACACATTAAATTTTTTTTTAATGATGTAACCACAAATATCCCGGTTTTCGGATTTATTACTTTACTTGTGCTATAAGACCTACCTACCTGTCAAATTTCATGATTCAAGGTCAACGGGAAATACCCTATAGGTTTTCTTGACAGACACGACGAACGAACGGACGGACGGACAGACAGACAGACAACAAAGTGACCTATAAGGGTTCCGTTTTTCCTTTTGATGTACGGAACCCTAAAAATGTTTATAAATCTGAGCATTAATATCTATATTTTTAGGGAGGGTATTGGAATGAGTCTAGGTACGTTCTGTGCTAGCTAATTTATTACCCAACTCATCTATTCCATAGGTAAGGTAGTCTTTGAAATAAGGGCTGATTTTTCAACGATAAAACTAATGCAAATAAATTTAAAACTTCTTTATTTGTCAGTAATGGCTATTGAAAAATCGGCCCTAAGGCATAGAACTAATTGTCTAAGCCCTAATATAAATAAATAATAGCGATTTATCGATGTACCTACCTATTAGTACCTATCAACCCAAGCAATTTAGGATTCCGATTTGACAGTTTTGGGGTTTTGGGTTTCATAAATATTTCGTTTTAACTCTACTTCAGGCAGCCTGTAACCTGACTGAAAGTCACTAATATGTATCTACCAATTTTCACTTATGAAATAATTAACTATCTAAGGTAAGTAGGTAAAATGGTACTGTAATAGTAGTAGCGATACTATTTTGTATCAATAACCATGCCACATACATTATTATACCTACCTTATGTACAACTACAAAATATTATGTACACTTTTTCGTAGTAATCAAGCACTTTCTATCAGTCCTCATTATGCTGCTTTACCATTTATTCGTGCGATAAAGAATCAATAATCATTGACACAAGACAAACAAACAATTCACAGATTGATTCAAAGTAATGCCTCACAAAAATCTTTTATTTTAATCGCGCCTTTCCCCAAACATCAAGACTCAAACCCACTTTCGTGATTAACTGTGGCTCGTTAGTCGTTACTAGGGTTGCCACAATTTTGGAATAAAATTCAGGATGTAGTAAAAAAGCTCCGAGTAAGTGTCATCTGACAGATGTGAAGTTGGACTCGGTCTATCAATAGCCAATCAAGTGTGCCGGAAACAATGAGGTGTTTCAACGCCGGATCCGGTCGTTAGTGTTTCATTTTTTGCTATTTCAAGCTGCCTTTCAATCTAAATAATTAAAACGTAAAGATGACTGACTGACTGATTGACCTATCAACGCACAGCTCAAACTAATGGACGAATTGGGCTGAAAGGCATGCAGATAGCTAATATAACGTTGACATCCGCTCTACCCGTGTGTATCCGTCCTAATAAATAATCGTTATTAGGGTTGCCACATTTTTGGGATAAAATTCAGGATGTAGTAAAAAAGCTGGGAGGTGTTGTGTGACACCTGATAGATGTGAAGATAGACTCGCTCTCTTAATAGCTAATCAAAATTTTAATAATTTATAATTTACTAGCTGATGCCCGCGACTTCGTTCGCGTGGATGTAGGTTTTTAAAATTCCCGTGGGAAATCTTTAATTTTCCGGGATAAAAAGTAGCCTATGTGCTAATCCAGGGTATAATCTATATCCATTCTAAATTTCAGCCATTGGGCTGGCCGTCCAGTAGTTTTTGCGTGAAGGAGTAACAAACACACACACACACACTCACATACAAACTTTCTCCTTTATAATATTAGTATTATCCTTGAGCAAACCGACACATTCACATGCACATGAGGTATTCGACACGGGGTATGCATTTACGGTAGGCAAAAAACATTACATAATTTGGAAAGATGTGGCAACCCTATTCGTTATGCCGTAAACACCAAAACCCAAAGATCTTTAGAAAAAACGCGTTATTGTCTAACATCTGAGATTGTGACTTGGAATAAAAAGAGAAAGTTGTCTATCGATCATATTATATTTTGGTAACCGACTGCAGCAAGTCTGTAGAAAGTGTGAATCTGAAACCTCAATCGCAATAGCTGATGTTTTATTTTTACACGTTTCATTCTTTGACTGTATTTTTCAGTAATGCAATTCGATATCTGGTAATTGCATATACTTTTTAGTTACAAACTATTATTTTATCAATTTGGTGTTGTTAGAGATCCGTATCTCCAGAAAAAAAAGGAACCCTTATAAGATCACTTCGTTGTCTGTCTGTCTTTCTGGTTGTCTGTTAAGACCCGCCACGGGAGTTAAGTTACTTCCCGTTGACTTGGAATCATAAAAGGCAGATAGTATTGTCTTTTAGCACAAATCAGGGAAAATCTGAATACCTGTGGTTACATCACTCAACTGACCGGTTTTTTACTCTTTAATCATCCTCTTTTCTTAGCGCATTTCCATCTATACTTTAGTTTTCCTTAAAAGATAAACAAATCGCAAATACCTGAACGTAAGCGACGCGATTTTTCCAGCGCTCTGACTGACTGATATATGTATATCAACGCACCGAAAATAAAGCGATAGAGTGTATCATGTATTACATAAAACCATAATTCATATTGTTACTTAAGCGACTAAAAGTATTCTCTACAATTTATCGCTAAAGCTTTTTTTACGTCGTGTCAGTTTCCCGACGCGGAAACACGGGGTAAAAATACAAAACATTTTACTTTTTAGCAACAATGGAGAGACTAACATTTGCCCAACACATAAATAAAGCTTCTGTCTAAAAATAGAACTAACATATACGTTTCTATTGCTACTTAAAGACCAGTTACATATTTGCGACTCGCGTTATCACGCGAAGGTTGTCGCGATTAATGTAAACAAAAATGAATACAAGAAGAAGTTGCCTTTTGGTTTTTTAACTAAGTTAAGGATTAGGACAAGGTAAGTTTTTAACTTAACACACATCAGCAATTTAATACATAACATTTTTCGATAATTGGTATCTACAGGCAATTTCATATCACTACAAGTGTAAATTAAAAATTTATAACACCCCCGACAAGTGAAGGTTACAGTGAAGGACTAGAAAAGAGATGATAACTTTCAAACGGCTGAACTGATTTTCTTGGATTGTAGCTAAGAACACTCTCGATCAAGCCACCTTGCAAACAAAAAAAAAATCGGTTCATGAGTTTAGGAGCTACGATGCCACAGACAGATACACAGATACACAGGTACACAGATACAGAAGTCAAACTTATAACACCCCTCTTTTTGGGTCGGGGGTTAAAAATAGAGAAAATCGCAGTAAAATTGTCCTAGTCGTGAGTGTAAACATAAGTAAACATTTTATTTCTAAATTATTAATATCATCCTACAGTGTAATTCTGTTTCCAAAAGATTTGCTAATTCATAATAGCCTTTTCTCTTTGTTTCTTTCTGTGCAGATTCATGGATCAGTTCACGTTTCCTTTTATTACGACTACTTTAACGAATAATATTATTTTGCCTTCTTGTAGCAGCTAGTGTCCTTTTGTAGTGTTTTTTATGTGATAAGTTTTACTGTTCTTTGATCTTTCACTCTACCTAAATTAGAAGATGCAAGCAACTTCATTCGCGTGGATTTACTTATTACACTACTAATATTATAAAGCTGAAAGTTTGTGTGTATGTGTGTGTGTTGTATGTTTGTTATTCCTTCACCCAAAAACTACCTGAAGGATTTGGCTGAAATTTGGAATGGAGATAGATAATATCCTGGACATAGGCTACTTTTTATTCCGGAAAATCAAAGTTTTCATTTCATGGGATTTCCAAGAACTTAAATACACGCGGACGAAGTCGGTCGTTGGCACCAGCTAGTAGCTTATTAGATTTCAAAATCCTGTTGGCATTCTTTTATTTTACGGAGCAAAAACTAGCCTATGTTAAATCGTAAATCGTAGTCGATGTAAAAAATACTTCGATACTTCGATCCATAGTTACTTCGATGCGACATGATTAAGGCAACATTATAGTTGGTAATATGGTATAACATAACAGTATGGTTTTCGTTTACCATTAAAGCAAGTGAAATATCACTTGTTCTTTTAGGTATTTTCTTAAAACGCACATAACTCCGAAAAGTTAGAGGTGCGTGCCCGGGATCGAACCCCCAACCCGTCGAATATGAGCCCGCTGTTTTAACCACTAGGCATCACCACATATTATAATCTAGAATATTCATTAGATTAATAATGTATTGTATACAGGTGTCTCTGAGCTTCCTTTGGCCTTAAACATTGAAGAGATTCGATTTCAAAATGTATGAACACATACACGATGCATTTAATAAATATTAGATAGGAGAAAATGTATCCGACATGGGTTTCACATTCCTACGTCCTATAAAGAATGCAACGTTGTATAAAGGAGTGTACGGTTCTGTTTTTAGAAATTAATTTTGCACTAGCGAAATACTTATAAAAAAACATGTTGAAAACTTTGCATTGACGTATGATTAGTTGAAGAGGAACTTATTTGAGGTCTTGAGATCTCACGAAGAATTAACTCGATTTTCTGGAGTGCCAAGGGAAATTCAACAAAACGAGTTAAATGCGATTTTTACACAGGTTCAAGAATTTGTATGAAAATCTTTGAGGATTTGTATGAAAATCTTTGAACATGTCCACAAAATCCCATTAATTTTGTGTAAGTAGTTAATATTCTAACAGGAATTCTTACAAATAGGAATACAGTTTCTCTCATACGTTTGCACATTTTTCGTAATATCTCTTCGCTAGTGTCAATCATGCATCAATGTTATTCTAAAAATCGATCAGGATCGATTTATTCTATTTCGTAATAGTAATAGCGCACAAAAACGCACTGTCACTCAAAGCGCACACAAATATTGAGTAACCGCGCTATAATAGGTGCTATACTTTCTAGATGCTATCATTAAAAACTTCAACAAATAATTCCAGTTTGACACTAAGTGAACATTCGTTAGTTGGCGCCCGGGGCGAAGAAATTGATGATAGACGTAATATTTACTTTCGGATCTGAAGAAATGCTCCAGCCACGTATCAGATTCTATTTGAGCACTAGGAATAATACTAGAACGTAAAATATTCGATTACCTTTTCAACCAATCTTTTCACTTTGCAACACGTCTCACGATGACATAAGTAAGTACCTATGTAAGTAAATATTACTTGTGCATTTTCGTTTTTCAGCCGAAGCCGCCGCCGACTATACCTATCTGCGCGGATTTAGGTTTTTTAAAAATCGTCAGTGTTGATTTTCCGGGTAAAATAATAGCCTATGTTCGTCTCTGGTACGAAAGCTATTTGTACCAAGTTTCGTCAAAATCGGTTAAACGTATGGGCCGTGAAAAGCTAGCAGAAAGACAGACAGACACACTTTTACATTTATACCTACTTCCTTTTAATCAAGTATGGAAGTGGAAGTTATGGATTTCTTTAAATAATATGTAATTTCAGTAGGTAAGTAGTAAATTATTGTGAAGGTTGCAAACTTTTAGGTGTATAAAGTCTTTGAAAGCGAAAACCAAAATTATTTCTACTCTTGTTACGTGTACCTACCTCATTATGAACAAACTTGTCTTTTGAAACGTTCATCAAGCCGAAATATTGAAAGTTTCGCTTGAAACTTTCGTTATAGCGCCGTAAACTTTGGTACCAAAATTGAGACGTGACAAAGCACCCAATTTCAAAGAACGGACTCAAATTATTTTAGCATTTTGGCATATTTACATCAAAGGCTAGAATCTACTCAAGAGACACAGATATTAGTTTCTAGAATATGTCTGCAAAATTTCATGGACTTTGGTTGCTTAATATTCAAATGAAATTGGAACTACGATTGTATGAAACGAGTGACGGAGAGAGCCCTGTTAACATCAAACTGATAGGCTAGAAGTGAAGTTCGCATACTATTGAATCGGCGGTGCTTCCATCAAGTAACTTTTGCACTAAGTATCACTTTTGCATTATTATAAATGCAAAAGTGTGTCTGTCTGTCTATTGAATTGTTACTCAGAAAAATTGTTACTCTATGTGCATAAAAATTTTTAACAAATTGCCATTGGAGATCAAAATGCTTCCATTTAAACAATTCAGCTATAAATTAAAAAAATGGTTGCAAGAAAAAAATTTTTATGCAGTTGATGATCTCCTAAAAAATATTAAGATTTGATTTTAAAACTTTATTTATTAAGATTTTTGCATTATATTCGTAGTTGTTTAAACATCTTAGTTAGTAAAATATCTTAGTTATCTGACATTATATTTATTGATTTGACTTGATGTGATTCTACTTGTCCGGAATTAGGTCTCTCTTATATTATCACCTGAAGAAATACATTTATATTTCTATATTTAAATTTTTTGACTTGTAACATTGTGACATATATTTATTTTATAATTGTGACTCCAGGAGTACCTACCTATTAATGTTTAATTTTCTTTGAATATGACTGTAACTTCTTTTGCTAATTTATATATTGAATTGTTAAATTTCTATTGATTAAAAATAATATTTTATGTACTTATTGAAAATGTATGTAAAGATAGTAAATTTTGCACGCCATGTCATGGCAGATTGTGATACGTACCTACTTAAAATTTATGTAACATCTTTTTTACTTACAATCTTGCAATAAATAAATAAATAAATAGCCTTTCACGCTCCATCCCTTGATGGGTAGAGGGTACGGGTACGGACATAGGCTAGGTACTTTTGTCGTGGAAAATCAAAGGATTCCCACAGGATTCTTAAATGCTTATTTGTTGAAACAATTCTTAAGAAATTTGGTACCGTATAAGAGTTCCCACGGGATTTTAAAACCTAAATCAAAAGGTTTGGATTATAGAACGGCTTGTATGACTAAGGAGTTGTAAAATTAAAAGAGCTTGTATGAAATACATAGATGTGACGTCATAAACATTTGACGTAATTTTCGTATGTTTTAGGTAAATCGATAAAATGCATAAGCTAACTTAAAACTAACAGTAGACTGAATTTATTAATTACTAAGGAATAATTTATTTTTTACATACTTAGGCACCATACCAATTTTACGGTAACCTATACGCTGGCAACATATCGCGCAGTAATTTCTCCCTTGTACGTTTTAAGGGAGCCAATATAAACTAAGGGGAAATTACCTACGAGTATTTTCGCACAACTAATTGACTGCTATAAACTCCGGCACAAGATGTAAGATTACCGGTCATCTATACTAATACTATACTTACTATATCTATACTAATAAATAAAATTGGAGTGTCTGTCTGTAATTTCGAAATAACTACCTCATATTAAGCTCATATGGTTATTTGAACCATACCAACACTGAATCACACGTTTTTAAAATTTTTGTCTGTCTGTCTGTCTGTCTGTCTGTCTGTCTGTCTGTTTGAAAAGGCTAATCTTCGGAACGGCTGGACCGATTTTGACGGGGTTTTCACAGACAAGTAGAGAATTGACCAGGGAGTAACATAGGCTACTTTTTTAACCGACTTTCAAAAAGGGAGTTGTGTTTTTCTACCTATGTACACCGAAATCTCCGAGATTTCTGAACCGATTTGCGTCATTTCTTTTTTAATCGATAGAGGAACTTCGCGACATTGTTTCATTAAAAATTTGGAGTCTAACTCCTCAATCCTGATGCTGCAGGGGATCTGACCAATCCACGCGGGCGAAGCTGCGGGCATCAGCTAGTTTATTAGATAAAAGTGGGTGGCTGTAATCTGAAATCTTCTACGAAACAATGAAAGTTCAAGTTTCGAATAGCTAATTGGCCATGATTACGGTCAGAGAATTCGGGACTATGGAAGTGTTAATCTACAGTAGATATCGTTGCCTGTGTCATATCAAGATAATTTTATGTCTATATTTATTATGCTAAAACTGACCCAATCATAAAGTTGAAGACTAAATTAGATGTTTACTGTAATATTTATACGGAAACGTTACTATTCCACTACTGGATCCAATGTCAATGTACTGCCTAATATTAACAATTGTAGTTAAGTCCGATATTTAGGAATAAGACAATATGTAAAATATTATGATGCAAATTATCAATACATATCACTAATTATTAATTGTAAAACAAATACTGTCAATATACTAAGAATGACATGATACTGCCGGATGTAATATACAGTGCCAAATTACTATGTGAAATAATATGTAAACCTTCGATTTATTATGTCATTAATTATTGTTGTCAAATCAATAATATGTAATCCATAAATACAATGTAACTAGTGATATTATTAATGTAAATTAAATATTGTCAACATACTGTTAGGTTGGTACATTGTATCAACAATGTACCAACCTTCAAATAAATATTAAGATCACGTGACTGCCGACTCCCATCTTGTTTGCGATGACAGTGTTTATAAAAGTACCCTACCTCGACAGAGGGGGAACAGTCTTGTATTGTGATTCAAACAGTGAACACCTTCTGGTGTTGTAATTCAAATAGTAAAGACTTCAGTCTTGTATTATAATTCAAACGGTGAAGTCCTTCACTTCAGAGCAAACAAGGGCGGCAGGCTATACCAAAGTTAAGTATTCTTATATTTTATTATAATTGAGAAGTATTTGCTGGTTATAACTGATTGCCATAAATGTGTACCAAATATATTTTAGTACTATGTATCGAATGTTGTAATGGTTTTAAAAAGACGTGTGTCGTGGAGTTTCTTTGCCCTTTCTTCTCCACGACGAAACACCTTTGCGAAACGGGCAGTAGAGTCATCTTTAAATAAATAGATCTATGCTGAACAATACAATAAAATACAGATAGATCTATAAAGATTAAGTGAGAAAGATATCTGAATAAACGACTAATTATTATTATTCAGCTTGGTTTGTTTTACTTATGTGTTTACTACCTACCCTCTCTTGGTAATTAATTAACTTTATCTATTGAAGTGAAAGTATAGATTAGGTTTTTAACTTATTTAATTTTAGAAAACAGTTTAGGATTCTTACTTTTACTAAATAATACAGTAGTTGCTTTGCTTGATTTTAATTGTTAAATGATTTAACATTTAGGCTTTACCTGACAAAATCATAGCTACCTACAAGTTTAAATAAAAGATAGATGATAACTTTTATTAGTCATCATTTAAGCCCACTCTGTAACCAAAAATCTAACACCTGCAACACTAGATATCTAGAGTACATTTTAAAATTTAAACTGTCGTGAGTAAAGACATGGATTTACATTTACATCGCTGATCGTGAGCGATTTCCATTATAAGTACCTACCTATAGACTGTTACGGCTATATGTCCCTTTGACAAGTGTAAATTAAAAATTTATAACACCCCCGACAAGTGAAGGTTACAGTAATAACTAGAAAAGATCTGATAACTTTCAAACGGCTGAAGCGATTTTCTTGGATTATAGCTAAGAACACTCTCGATCAAGCCACCTTTCAAACAAAAAAAACTAAATTAAAATCGGTTCATTAGTTTAGGAGCTACGATGCCACAGACAGATACACAGATACACACGTCAAACTTATAACACCCCTCTTTTTTGGTCGGGTGTTAAAAATGATAATTATCACTTCTAGAATATTCAAAGGACTATTTATATCAATGTAGAGCTGAGAAATAAACGATCAACGCCAACGCGTAGCCGCTATCAGCCCGCGACTACGCGTTACGACGCGCGATCGCTATTCCTAGCTTTTCTAACCTACGTAAAAAAATCTATGGACTTATTGTCTTTTGATGAGGCAGTTGCAGTTGTATATTTGGCTAGAATCGTTATAGAAATCTCTATATGACGCGTGTGACTTCGTCCACGTGAATAATTTTAAAGAAATGCTTTGTTTTTTGAGATCAAAAATAGCCTATGTAATAAAGTAAGGATATAAGCTATCTCCATTTTTAACCGACTTCGAAAGAAAGGTTCTCAATTCGTCGGAATCTTTTTTTTTTAATTTCAGCCTAATTTGTTCGTTGGTTCAGTCATTGTAACATGAAAAGTAGCAAACATCCAAATATCCAAATCCTAATATCCGAAAGTAGTAAGATTAGGATCAGGATATTAGCATTAGGATTTCTAGCAATTTTATTCCAATCTGCCGTTTTAGAGAAATTAATAGGAAGAGTATTCCAAATCCTAGCCATGCGTATGAGAAATGACGACGCAAATAAAATTGTATCGTACGTTACGTGGAATGTCAACGAAAAAGTGATGGAAATTCGCCCCGTGTCTTGCAGTATGAATGTAAAAAGGTGAAGGAGGGACAAGACAGAAAAGTGCCTGTGCACACTCTTTTAATCCGATAAAAGCCAACAACTCTGAAGTTTTACAAAAAGTGGTTATTACTCGTATCTATTAATATGTGAGTAGTGAGTATGTGCTCAATGCCTTCAAAATATTTCGAGAATGTGTGGAAATTTAAACCTCACGATAAAAGCCGTCAGTAATAGCATGTAATAGTTAGCCATCGACATTGCTGCAGAGGATACGCTTTCCATACCCATATCATCTCGATCTGTTCATTATAGGTCAAGTGCATGTCAACTTACAGTGGAATTAACGGCACAGTGTACTTTGTGCCCAGAGAAACCTATCACCAATCCACAGTCATCGACATGGCTGCATTTGTGTGCAGAGGATGCATTGCCAGTGAAACCAATCACCAATCATCAGACATCGATATTGTTGCTGTAGGCGATACGCTTGCCATACCCATGTAATCTCAATCTCTTCATAATAAGTCAAGTGCATGTCAACTTACAGTGGAATTAACTGTACCATATACTTTGTGCTTAAAGACTGGTCGACTGATGAATATGTATTTACTCCCAATTTTTTACGTAGTATTTAAGTAAGAACTAGCAGGCCGGTTTCGTTCGTGTGGATTTAGGTTTTTAAAAACCCCGTGGCAACTTTTTGGTTTTCTGGGATTAAAAATAATATAGTATATTTGTCTCCGGGATGCAAGAAATTTCTATACCTACTAAGAAATCGGTTACAATTAAACTGATTGTTTAACCGCTAAACGGATATACTGTTAACAGGCAAATAGATAGATACACTTTTGCGTTTAAATAATGTTAGTACCTACGGATGAATTCTTACAATAATATAATTATTGTAATAACCTCTGTCAATCGCTACTCTTTGTCCCTCATACAAACATCTAGGGTCCATAATTGCCGTATTGGCATATCGCGGGAAACGCACCACTCCAGGTATGGTATATGACATTAATTACACTCATGCGGGTGGGCAAACAACTCTACTACATGCTACTACTGTCTTCGTAATACGCCCTTTTCGAGGGAAAGTACTGGTTGTATGAAACGTTGAATGAATGATTCAATTCTGATACGACTTCTTAGTTTAAGAAATATTTATATGTGCATTTCGTGCTGTCAACTATCTATCTTTTTTATTATGATTTATTATGAATTATTTTTATTATGATTTATCTTTTAGTTAATAAAGAAAAATCCCAGCTTACTGACAGATTCATTAATGCAATCCAGTCCAAACCCTTGAACCTAGAAAGCTGAAAATTTTCATATAGGTTCTCTTTATAATGTGGTCAAGGAATAAGGCTGGATTTTTCGTGATTTGATTCTCTTCTTTCTTCTTTTCTGAGATAACAGTAGCCTTAGATGTGCCTCTCCGGGATGCAAGCTATCTCAGTAACAAATTCCGATAAAATACCGTGAAAAGATAATAAACGTTTGCGAGTATGGATTTTAAGTAAGTAAGTTAAATATCTATTTAATTTGTAATTAAATATATATAAATAATATAAATTAATAATATATAATTAATTTTTATATTAAATATATATTTCAATATTATTTCTCATCTTTTAGACATTGGCAAACATAATATATTTCTAGAAAGATTTTTATATTATACAATCGTACCTAAGCGCTAAATCGCTTTAGCCATTTCAATCGACAAAAATAACTTGGAATTTAGTACTTAATCTTTTAAGATTAATAAATAATTCAGGGTTTTTTAAATATTTTTGCGACAACCCAAACATATTTTACTTTCACTAATACTTCCTACGCAATAATTACAACACAAAAAGATAAATATCACTCTCTAATAATACAACAATCCACGCAATTATGGAACCTCAACAATATCTTTAGGTATATTTTATAACTTTCACCCAAAAAGTAAGAAAGCGTAATTCTAAATTAACAATCTGTAACAATATAATAGGTCCCGAGTACAGATTTAGTACTCACATTGCATTGTTTTCACTTAAGTATAATCTTAGGAATATAGATCTTAAACCGTAATAACTTGATACATTTCTCGCATGTCACGTGGATTGGAAAATTGCAATAGTTTATAATATTATTTTAAAGATAAAGATTAATAGATTAATTTAACTAAATATTTAATAGAGCATATTATTAAGTATTATTATGTGTGTACACTCACACACGCTTCTGTTATAATTTATAATCACTTTTATGTTAACTGTAATCATATATTGTAAACCCATTTGGCCTTATTTTTATATAGTTTAAAATGTAAAATTATAATAATTGTAGTGCTGTTTACAAATAAAGGAATAAAATAAAAAATAAAAATAAAATATAGGCTAGGTACTTTTTATATCGGAAATCCAAGAGATCTCACGGAATGTTTAAAAATTTAAATCCACGTGTATGAATTCGCGTCTATACGTAACCTATTTCGATTAACACGATTCCGAGAATCGTCATGCAAGCCGGTACCACGGTCGCATTTCTCGTATTAAATAAATCTCGATGCTATCTCGACCCGCGCTAACAAGCGGGCAGGAATCTAGATAGTGTTCTGATTAGTGCAATTAAAGCATCGGCGAGCTTTGACCGCGTGACGCGAGAACTCGAAAACGCATTGCGTGTTGTTCCCCTACTACATGATCTCACACATTTCCTGTTTTAATTGCAAACACAATTATCCAAATTGCATTTCATCTTAGGGCCTTTGCACATAGCATTTTCATATTATGTAGTCAACGCGCGGTTTACCAACTGCATCTACGAACGGCAGTAGCAAACATACCTACGCATAGCTGTTAAGAGGGGTCTCTCCGTCACTCGCTCCATACAAACGTAGTTCCAATTTCATTTGAGTTTTAAGCAACCAAAGTCCATGAAATTTTGCAGACATATTCTAGAAAATAATATCTATGTCTGTGGTTTTCCAGATTTCTTTTAAAATATTCACTTTCAAAGTTACGCGGTCTTAAAAATTCACATACAAATCTTTGAGCCCCTGTTATTTCAAAACTACATATTTTTAGAAAAATCTAAAACACCACAGACACAGATACCTATTAGTTTCTAGAATATGTCTGCAAAATTTCATGGACTTTGGTTGCTTAATATTCAAATGAAATTGGAACTACGATTGTATGGAGCAAGTGACGGAGAGAGCCCTGTTAAAACACAGGCCGCAACTCAATCGTGTTCGCAGCGCGTTTTTTTGCGTCTAATTTCGACAAAAACAGTTAAACAGATGGCTGTGATAAACTAGCAAACAGACAGACAGACACACTTTCGCGAAGTATGGTCGCAAGCCCAAATAATATGATCAAGTTTAAAATTATTGAACAATCAATTTGGTTTCTAAGTTTTTTTTATTCAGGACCATGGAAGTTGCCTACATGTCAATCCCATCGTTACTTAGTACTTCCATAAGGTTATTTATGGCTTTTGTTACAAGATGAAGCGTAAAGATAGGGTTCTGGCCAGTTTAGACTAATGACGGCAGCTACCAGGGTAACATAGCTGACCTAGATAAACGTCATTCCAGGGATGCGTCATCCAACATGGTTCTTTGAATATACTTGGTTATAAATTGATAACGAACTTAGTTCGTTGGAAATGGATAATTTTGGAAAAGGTCAATCTGATTAATTAATTTAAATTAGATTAAAAGAGCGGTGATAGCCTAGTAGTTAAGAGGTCAGCCTCTTATTCAGTAGGTCATGGGTACAAAGCCAAAGTCATTTATACAAATTGGGTACGATTCTGGGCTCTGCCTTCATAACGTTAAAGAAAAACATTGTGAGAAAAGTGTGTGAAGCCGGCCCACTACCACGGGTCTCCTCTCAGAATGAGAACTTTTAAGCCAATATTCCGCTACGCTGGCCCAGTGCGAGTTGGCAGATTTCAACTTCAAAAAGACTCTTCTTCTCAAACTTCTTCTCAGGTCTGGGCGCATTTGGAACCCTCGTAGCTTTAGTTTTAAGTTTACCTAATAAATTATTATCACCCCTGTATCATCTTACAAATCTAACAATTCTAATCATCAAAAAGAGTACAGACCTATAATACTTTGAATAAATGTTTGAGTTTGAGTTTAAAAAGTTAGATGTGCGTTCTCGGGATCCAACCATCAACCATCAGAGTAAAATGCCGACAACGATCAGGCTATCACCGCCTTTTTAACCGACTACAACAAAGCCAAAAGGAAGGGTTATGATTTTAGCAGTCTATGTATGTATTTTTGTATCTAGATTCTGTGTGTTCCACCGTAGTACCTAAACTACTGGGCCGAGGTCTCCAAAAATTTTTTTTTGCTATTGTATCGAGTGGGATGTCAAATGAAAGAGGACAAAATCCTGAGCTCATAAATATAGATGTACAACATCATTAAAATATACCAAGTGATAGAAAAACTATTTTACTCTAATATTTCAGCGTTTATGATGACGATCGCAGTTGCGTTTTAGTTTCCGACTTTTTTACTACATGAAAAATCGGCACCAAGACACCGTAATTATTATCAGCAATCATGGCGTAAAAACCACCTAAGTAAATAAACTAGAGTAAGTACTTAGTTACTTTGGAAAAACCCACGTCTTTGAGAGCTAATGGAGTTATATCAACTAACCGACAATTTTGTATCAGGTACAATAGAGCGATATTGGTGTCAGCTCTGGTGTTTTTCACAGGTAATCCTGGTAAGTGTGTTACTTTATATAATAGGTAGTGGATGAATCTCGGGACTTGAATCGTGTGGATAATTTTTTTAAATCCCAAGAGAACTCGATCGATTTTCTGGGATAAAAATTAGCCGATATCCTAATAGATGATGCCCAGTCAGCTTTTCATTTTTTGGATTCCGTACGTTAGGAAAAACGGAACCCTTATAGGATCACTTTGCTCTCTGACTGTCTGTCTGTGAAAATTGAAATATGTTTCAATTTTCAAATTAAGAGAACTATACCAAGTGGGGTATCATATAAAAGGGCTTTATACCTGTACATTCTAAAACAGATTTTTAGAGATTGCGTGAATGTTAGAGATTCTCAAAATTCGGCGGGTGATAAATAGTATCCCAGGCCTCCTAAGTCCTATGCAAGATATCTCTGTGCCTTGTAAAATCAGTTGAGTCGTGAAAATATAACAGACACTGATAATCACATTTTCGAATTTATTTGCAGTAAATTTTTTTAAACATAATAATCAAGAGAAAAGTTCAAGCGACTAAGTAGATGAATGTTTCCACACGCAGAATACTGTGAGACTTGGCTAATTAAACCGCAGCCTGGGGCAATTAGATCAGGCATGTCAACCGCGGCGCATGCGCGCTGCGTTGGTAATAATACATGTCGGGGAAATTAGTCGCTGAATAACATAGCTGTAATCCATGCCTGTCGCTTATTACGCTGTTGAGTAATACGAACATGTTTTGTTTTAACCTACTTACATTGCACCGTTTAAATACCGTTGACAAACAATCTTTATTGAATGTACGGTCTTAAAATATTCCCCTGGGGATTCAATGCTTTAGGTGGCTATCCTTAGGTATTGATATGCTATGCTATGACAGTATTGATATATTTAAAAAATAAACGTGTGTTTATTTGTATAAGTGATGTAAGTTGACGAGTAGAGTAACGCAAGTCTAAGTAGGTAAATGAAAGCTCAGGTTGGGGCAATTAGATCAGATGTGTCAACCGTAACTAGAAAATTCAATTATACGATATTATTCAATTAAAGCTACTGGGTACCTGTGGGAGGATATTTAGGATCAGGCATGGCGTCGCGTCACAAGCGTGGAGCATTTGTAATAACTGATACTAATATATGGCAAGTAAATAAGCTACTAAATAATGTTCTTGTCCGGAATTTTCTTATGTTTTATTGTATTACTAGATGAGGCCCACGATTCCATTCGTGTAGATTTAGATTTTATAAAAATCGCGTAGGAACTGTTTTGTTTTTCGGGATAAAAATAGCCTTTGTCCGTCTCTTGGATGCAAACGATCTCTGTATCAAATCCATTAAACCGATAATCGAATGAGCCGCGAAAAGGTAAGATACGGATGAACAAACTTTCGCAATTGTAATATTAGTATTGATTAAGTTAGCCTTCCATAAATAAATTTAGTCTGAAATGTATTCGTCTAGAATTTAAACACAATCCATAAATTATTTAACGCTTTTAACGGTAATTGTGCTTATCAATATGAAATTGGAAAATATATTAATATTCAAATATACAATATTATGCGATTAAAGTTACAGGGAAATTGAGGGAGGCGTTAATCAAGTCACGGGGTAATTAAGTCAGGCATGACGTCACGTCACACGCGTGGATCGCTAGTAATAATACGCGTAAATGGCAAGGTAATAAGATCCACACTAATATTATAAATGCGAATGTGTGTCTGTCTGCTGCGTTTTTACGGCCCAACCGCTGAACCGATTTTAATTTAATACAAAAATACTATTGACTGAAATTTACTACATACACCATATACATCCCGGGGAAGGACATAGGCTACTTTTTATCCCGGAAAATCAAAGAGTTCCTACGGGATTTTAAAAAACGGAAATCTACGCGGGCCAAGTAGTTTAATTGAAACTAAATGCGATGTTATACGATTAAAGCTACTGGGGGTTAATTCAGCCGCGGGGTAATTAGGTCAGGCATGGCTGATGGCGTCGCGTCACATGCGTGGAGCGCTAGTGATAATACATGGCTAGGAATTAAACCCCTGAATTAAATAGCTCGTTGCTTTACGTTAATGCAGTTGTATAAAGCGGGGTTTCAAGAATACTACTTTGCGCGCGGTTTGAATTGCGTCTACAAAGTTTAAGTCGTAAATAATAAAATTATTTGTATGTAATTCGGTATTTTATCAATTGCTTACATTTCTACACATACAATGCAAATTATCAATTCAAGACGGTAATAATAACAATTAATTATTAAGTATATTCTGTGTATTCTATGATTCAAGAAAAATACGGATTGAATAATTAATATACACGCTTATTTCATTAATTATTTTGTGTTATACAGAGTAGTCGTAAATAATTGCATTCTGTGATTCAAGAAAAATACAGTTTTAATAATATAATTAATTAACACGCTTATTTTAATAATTATTTAGTCTTAAGTTTGTTGTTAGCAGTTAGCAGAGTTTAAAATTTTACCTCTAGACGGGCCACACGCCCAGGCAGCATCGGGCGTGTGGCAGTTGCTAGTTAGCTACATTGCCTGTACTGTAACTCAGGACATAAATTGAGTCATCCTTTTCCACGTGTAATAGGAATTCAGCGAAATAGATTTCTCTGGTGCTAAAAATAGGTAAGGATGAGGCCACCTATTTTGCAGATACCCTAAGTGTAAGTTTCGGTTAATAATAGTATTGTGCCTATTGAGAAACTGTGGATGGTATTACAATTTGCAATAAAACGACTACTGTTAGCCGTGCGTTAAAATGGTACAATGTGAACCCTGCCTAAACAAAATCAAAACAGATTCTCATTTAATTTAACATTTCTATCATCATCATAATTTTATTAAGGTATTTAATTAATGTAAATTCGTAAAAAATATATAAAGCTTCTTTTATTTTACTATTAAGACAATCTTTGCAACAAGCATATCCAATCAAATCCTGTACCTATGCTTGCACTGCTGGACATACAGACGGACATCGGCGCCTTAGTAATAGAGTGTCATTGGCACGCTTCGAGGACGGAACCCTAATTAAGTGAATCAGTATAAGTGTCCAGTAGGCCTTAATATTAAGTCAATGTTCGTTCCACTTAGAACCACATGATTTATTCTGGTCTTGATGATCAGCCACAAAGTTGCAAACAGCACACAGCTTCATTAGCTTGCTTTAGGCTCAACTATCACACGCGACATCGCTCGTATTTCAAGTCCTAGGTACTCCAATGGTGCGGCTCCACTATCGGATTCGGCAATGGTTTAAGTTCGGGCTACGAGAGGTTATTTCAGCATCGGGTTACGGCGAATGTTTTGTGTTTGGTCAGTTTTTAAATAATTTTGGCAAGTCAGCTGGTGGCCTGTGGTAATAAATAGTTCTCCCTGTGGCGTATTTGATATACCCTGGAAAGAGTTTCCGCAGGATTGTTAAAAAACACTAGAGGTGTTCTCACTAGATTACAACGTGGGGTTATTCAAGGGGTGGACCAACAAATTCCTGAAAGGCCGGCAATGCATCGGTGGTACATCTGGTTCATGGGGGGCGGTAATCACTTAACATCAGGTGACCCGCCTGATCATTTGCTCGCTATTTTATTATTAAAAAAAAACACGCTGATCATTCGGGAGCGCGAATGTCCGGAACCATACGATTGCCGCCGGCCACACAATTCGCGATATCGCGAATCATTTCGTGAATTCCGATAGTGGAGATGAACCATAAAAATACCGATATAATAATTGTATCCCTATTCCCTATACTTTTAAGCAATTAATTATCACTTGCTTTAACGGTGAAGGAAAAATCTTGCGAGTAAGTTTTTGTGTTTTGTAAGATTTTTGCAGTAGGTAAGTATTTTGGTAGTAATTAGATAACTAGTTTACTTTTGCTAGTATCTATGTATTTTGTACCGTTACACGCATACGTATCACACACACAAGCGTACAAATTTGCTTCACTTTTAAAAATATGAACGTATGAGCTTTGCTTATCTGGAGTTAGTGATGCCCGCGACTTCATCCGCGACTGGATATAGATTTTTGAACCGTGGGAACTATTTGATTTCCCGAGATAAAAAGTAGCCTATGTCCGCCCCCTGGAATGTCAGCTAACTATGTAGTACCCATCAAAATCGGTTAAACTGTTGGGCCGTGAAAAGGTGACAGACAGACAGACAGAGCCACTTTCGCATTTATAATATTAATAGTATGGATTATATCTTTGCTTTATACTATCGACGCCTGATAGCTGGAGTGAGCCATTGTCACGTCAAAATGTTTAAAACAATTTTGGCAGGCCCATCGAGGCAGACAGTGAAAGTGATCGCGATCGGTCGTGTTCGACACGGTTGGGAGGAAGTGTTTATTTGTTAAGATATCTGTGATAGCATTATGATCAATGATTGCTAATGATTATTTATTGGCCAGTGTCGTGCTGTCAGTTTCACTTGTCATAACTAGTTTTACTGCTTTATAAAAAATATGATTAGAAGGATTAGAACTAGTTTTTTGAGACCACGATTTCAACAATAAGTGACAGTGGTGCTAATTCAATTTTATGCTAATCGCTAAAGATAAACATTAATAAATAGACAGACATTTGAACCTTACTTATAGCAAGTAAAATGTAATGGCTCTACAAGATCTGTCAAATGCTGTCAACTGAGTTTTGAATAGAAAAGAAGTAGGGTCAAAGTGGCCTATCTACCTACTTGGAAATGATTAACGTTATGGTACCAATATTGGCCAAGGTGCTGGAATAGTAACCCCTCATTGGATAAAGGACCCTTGTAATGACGCAATAAAGTGTAATTCAGAATGCACAGCACTGCGGCCTAACGATAAAAGGCTTTGTGTCCATCGCTTACATCCTTATGTCTTTCTCTCTCGCAATAAGAGATAGTTACGTGCCAGCTGTCGAAGGTAGATATAATATTTCTCGGGTCATTTGAGAGAGTATAGCTTGCTAATACCATCACAGCTTCGACGTTAAGTTCAACGTTACTTCATACTGTAGGAACATAAACCATAAATTATAATCATTTCTCCGCGTGCAGAGCGAGCGAAAGTGATCCAAGTGATTAACTGATGCATCTCAATAATAGCTGTCACTCAAAATTGTTTACAGCAGACAGACAGACGCTTCGTAGAACTTCTCAAAGTATCTATGTATTAATTTAAACTAATAGATGCCCGCGATTTCATCCACGTGGATTTGTTAGATAATAAAGTTCAAAAACCTGTCTTCTAATTTTTATACTTTTATATTTTTATACTTGTACAAATTTTGCATGCCTGATTATGTAAGGTGAAACATTTCTACAATGTATTTAATAACACCTAACTGTAAACAAAAAATGTTTCTGCAAATAAAAATCTTGTATACCTGCTGAAATAAATTAGAGATCCCTTAAATTCAAGTCGGTCCACGCATTTTGTATAGTATGATAAAGCTTAATTCGCTATTATAATCCACCTAAACAGACAAATCTGTATGCTACAACGTGCAACATGCGATATGCACCCTCCCTCTACTAAAGGAGTAGGAAAAGCAACACACAACGACAACCAAATTTTCTAGAACATACTCAACCTTCGTCTCACTCCGACACCAGAGCATCCTCAGGAGATGCCACAATTCAGAATTACCATTATTTGATTAATGAAAAGGAGTCACGACCCACAGCAATGAGAAATAGGACGCGAAGGTATAGAGAAGTATGTAGTAATTCGCAAGAAAACTTAATATGATATCTGCTTTTAAATATGACTTAATTTACTGACGCAATTATTTTCCTTAAGTATAAATAACTTAATGGTTAGATTAAATTTGAGATTGTATTCTCATTATTAGCATAGAGAGCTGAAGGAGACTGAAACTAGTTTATAAAGCTAACCGCATACTACGAGGTGAGCCGTACGAGGCGCAAAACTTTTTGCTACTCCATTGATGCAATTCACTATGAAACGCTCCAATACTTAAAATGCAAAAAACAAAAGCGGCATCAGCCGTTAAGATAACGTTATTCGTTTCTAGTTCTGAAACATGCATAACGTTCCGCTCTTCCGGCAGTATGCGACATATTATCAGCATATACCTACTTATAACATCTATAGCTTACAGTTCCAAAATCTACAGAAGATGAAATTTGAATCTGATCTGTAGAAGAGAAGCTTCCAGAGCTGTAAGATGTACATAAGGCACATTTTTACTGTAAACATCAGCATCGGGTGCGCTGTAAAAATGCGTGAGGAGTTCAAAGCCCTATGCATTCAATCAGCATTTTTTTAATGCAATGGATGCGACTGGATCTTAATGCTACCGTCCGCGTGGATTTAGGTTTTTAATAATCCTATGGAAACTTTTTGATTTATCAAGATAAAAAGTAGCCTGTCACCCTCCAGGTCTTCAACTATACCCATGTAAAAATCACGGTAGTCCGTTGCTCCGTTGCGACTTGATTGAAGGACAAAACAACCAACAAACACACTTTCGCATTTCTAATATGGGTAGTGATGCTGCGAGCGCACTTGCGGATCTGGCGACTCTTGCTCCTCTTGTAGGTAGTCTAATGGTGTGCGATCACCATAAATAAAAGTTAGTTAGCTACTCCGCCGCAGACACGCAAGCGCATGGTCATAAAACAGAAAAGCCACATGTTTCTGTTTTTATTTGCATATCATATCAACGCACAACGAGGATTATTTTTCATACAATTTACATACAACATGCTGTTGATATTCATGCCTCTTTTTACGACCACTATCCATATAATAAATACGAAAGTATGTTTGTTTGTTGGTTTGTTTTCAATAACGCTGCAACAGAGCAACGGAACGACGTGATTTTTTATATATGTAGGTATAAATAAAGATCTGAAGAGTGACATAGGCTACTTTTTATTCCAAAAAATCTATGAGTTCCTACAGGATTTAAAAAAAATCTAAATCCACGGGGATGAAGTCGCTGACATCAGCTAGTACTTAGGTATGTCTATAAAATAATAAAAGTGCAATAAACTGCATTTACTTTTTTATTTTTTTGTGATAAGGTAGCCCTTGGCCGCGATCTTGGTGGTAAACAACGATTGAGTAAGCAATGTAAGCGGACTAACCTGGGGTATAGCCACAGAATCTGTGGGTATACCAATTCAATGACCTGCCTGGCGTAGTGGTAAGCACTTTGATCTTATAAATAAGAGGTTCCGGGTTAGATTCCCGGCAAGTGCAATTTGGGAAACTATAATTTCTAAATGATTTTTAAGTATATTTCTGGCAAATTAATTCAACGAATGTATCGTAGTAGCAATAGTTTATGTAATAAAGCAGGTTGTGCTCGACTTTTATATATTACTAGCTGATGCCCGTGACTTCGTCCGCTTGGCTTTAGGATTTTAAAGATCCCTTGGGAACTGTTTGATTTTCCGGGATAAAAAGTTGGCCCAAGTACCTACCTTTCATACAAATCGGTTAAGCGGATGGGTCTTTAGAAATCCCGTGGGAACCTAAACACCCATCCGCCCGGGATATAAGCTAATCCTGTACCAACTTTCGTTAGAATCGTATAACTATTGATCGGTGAAAAGGTAGCAGACAGACAGACACACTGTCGCATTTATAATATTAGTATGGATATCAAGGAATTTCGCTGGATTTTCTTTACTTCGATCCTTGTATGTCCTGGAAAACATGGCTTACTTGTAGTTCCTGTGTAATACAGGAATAAAGCATGTGCTTACACTCGCGTTTTATGTGACGACGCTCCGTGCAATTTCTGTTGTGTATACCAGGCTTAAATATATTTCTATGCTTCAGTATGACCTGCGACCAAATTTACGCTTTTATTACATAAAAAATACGATAAAAATGTAATTGCTAACAACGCTGCGATCGCCATAAACCTGTCGAGTTATCTCCGGGCGATATTTTCACTATTTTCTCATTTTATGGAGTATTTATACTGCTTTTATGGTCGGCGTCGGCTAAATAACGAATGCTATTTGGTGACAGATGGAACAATTAATTAAGGCTTTGGAAATAAATCTAGACTTTTATCTTTCTTTATAGTCGTACTCCATTGCTGAGGGTACCCTTTTCATTATTCACATAAAGATTTCCATCTTTACGGTAATAGTTCGTCCACACAGGCTGCGTAAGCGTAGACGTAGCGCGTACCATTGCGTTGTAATGTATGGAACTGTATGAAACATGGCATACCGCTTGCGTAAAACGTGGACGTATGCGTAACCCAGTGTTTTAGGGGTTTACGCGCGTCACTACGCACGTGTCGCGTGTACGCAATTGATGTGAAACGGCCTTGAAATGACAGCTACAGACGATCGCAATTACCTCTGTTTAGCCGAAACTCTTGCTTTTGACTAAAATGCATCGGTGCAGGAAGAATACCATAAATTCAGCCAATCACAACAATTGAGATTGTAACAATGATTGATGCAGTTTTCCGTAATCGGCCAGCTGTTACCGGTGTCAATGACAAGTGAATTTGACGCGAGCGAGATGCACCAATCACTTGAATCACTTTCTCTTGCTTTTACACGCACGACGACGTTTTGTGATTTTTAAAAGCGATCTTTAATATGTTTAAGCTTTATTTTTCTTTACATGTCTGTGTTTCTCACCAAAGAGACTTCTAGCTAGGCGATCCACCGAATCCATTGCTTCAAGCTGGTACTTGGCAGAGCCATCCCATAAATGGCTGCAGTACTCCATGCACGATCGAACTTGAACTTGGTACAGGGTAAGAAGCTGTTCCGGCGTGAAGTACCGCTTGACTTTGTTGAGGATGCCAAGTTTGTTACCAGCTGTTTTAGCCTTGGATTCGATGCATTGTTCTTTGAAATTGGACGGTATGTTGATTCCTAGAAGCTCAACACTATCGGTAATCGGGACGGGTATACTTCGGAAAGTCGGAGTTCTTTTTTTAAGAAAAGAATATTAGCCATGCTTATCATGACTAATACTCCCCTTTCCCCTCCAAGTAAGCGTAAAGCTTGTGCTAGGAGTAGGTATACGACAATTGTGCAACGGGTGGGGTTTGAACCGCCGAACTTTCGGAATTCAGTCCGCTCCTCAACCTTAGAGCTATCGAGGTTTAAAATTAGTGGGAACCATGTCTCAACTAGGCTATCACCACTTTTAGGGTTCCATAGTCAAATGGCAAAAAACGGAACCCTTATAGATTCGTCATGTCTGTCTGTGTATCTGTCTGTCTGTCTGTCTGTCTGTCTGTCTGTCTGTCTGTCTGTCTGTCTGTCTGTCTGTCTGTCTGTCTGTCTGTCTGTCTGTCTGTCTGTCTGACCGTCCGTATGTCACAGCCATTTTTTTACGTATCATCGGGTCAGGTTTAGTTATTTTAACGCGTAGCATATCGATCGGAGAGATATACAAAATAATTTCACAGGCATCGTTAATCTAGTGTAAGCATAACACATTGTTGTAATTGTCAATAACGGTGTTCTCGCGATATCAGACGCTCGCAAATCTAGAACTGTGCTAACAGTATCTTGAGGTTTTGTGCCGCTGCTTCCCTGACTCGCTAGATATCGATGAATGAATGAATTTATGATCCACATTACTTATCTATAGGACAAAAAAAATCTTGCTACCTACTGTTTATAAGTAATTATAATTTTTGTTAGTACTATTTCTTTTCTTTTTTTTAAAAGAATATTAGCCATGCTAATCATGACTAATACTCCCCTTTCCCCTCCAATTAAGAGTGAAGCTTGTGCCAGGAGTGGGTACGACAATAGTGCAACGGGTGGGATTTGAACCGCCGACCTTTCGGAATTCAGTCCGCTCCTCAACCGTTGAGCTATCGAGGCTCTACTATTACTATTGTCTCTATTTAGTTACAGTTATTATAATTTATAACGGTTAGTACAGCTTTAATGTGGAGATTGGTAATTTAGCTAATAATGCTTGTGGGGTGTCAGCTGGGTAACCTCCCAGTGTGCCTGGGTGCTGCAGGTCTCTTTTGGATACGTCCGAGGGGAAGAGCAATATACGGGCCGGAGTGCCCCGGTAACATGGCTAATAATTTAAAATGCTATAAAGTCTGCGAAACAAATTTGGTGTTACACATTTATTTATCATCTTGATAATATCAAAATAATTGATAAAAAATTGTTCAGTAGGTTATTTAAATATTAAAAAGTTGATTTTTATTACTAAGTACCTAATTAAAATTCTTATCTCTTTTATTCTCGTCAAATGTCTTGCCTACTTAGACTATGTACCAACTTGCCATGCCCTTTCATGGGTTTTCAAACAGGGTTTCATGTTTAACTGCAAAAAAATCAATTTGAAAAAGAACTCACGAACGCAAGCGGCTTAGCTCCGGTGGAAAATTCAAAAATGCGCTATTTGACATTATTCACTGTCTATATTATAAAGGCAACATCTGCAAAATTTCACTTTCTAGGTACAAGGGTTTGGGCTGGGCGTTGATGAGTCAGCGAGTGAGTGAGTCAGGTCTTTTCTTTTTGTAAAATATTTGGTTGACGAAAGCTTTTTTTTATGAATAAAACAAAAAAGTAATAGCTTCGTTATCTCCTCGCTAGTTATCTTTATTATTGACGGAAATCCAGCAATTGGAGGGAAACTCGCTTTTTATGTTGGTAAAAGTTATAGCTATCGGATTTAAGAGTGAATCCACACGATGCGTTGCGTTGGCGGTGCCGGCGTCTGAGCGGTGCCGCTGCGTCATCGTTTCAAATATAAATTTCTATTCAGTTAAACTTTTACAAGTGCTTTTGAATCGTCAAAATCGTTCCTACCGAGAAGAACCAGCAAGAAACTCGGCGGTTGCTCTTTTCAAGTGTTCAATTTACAATAATATGCTATAAGTACTATACAAGCAATTGCAGCCCCGCGTTTTGCTGGAGCGAGTCAAATCCATGTTTTTTTGTCATTTACATAATCTTCTATTGTAAAATATACTTTTTTCAGGAGTATAATTTTAATGTCAGTTTTAGTGGTAGAAATTGCTGTATCATGCCACACGATGCGTTACGACGTCGTGCGGCGCCGCAACGCACGCGAGACCCTTGGGACTCTCAAGGCTGAGATCTATAGAGCGCACTTTAACTTTGCTTAGACTTAAGACACTGTTAAAACGAGACAGCGTTATACCGCTGGAATAAATCTGTCTCGTTTTAATTGAAACTTAAGTCTAAGCAAAGTCAAAGTGCGCTCTATAGATTTCATAATCAGCGATGGGATTGGGAGGGTTGGTGCCTTGCAATGCAATACTTTTTGCCGGAGCGGCAATGCAGTGCCATTTGGCACCCATAATCCACAGCGGTGCAGCGCCGCAAAGTACCGGAAACGCATCGTGTGGCCTCAGTCTGAGAGTCGATTCAGGTTCGGAAATCACCGGAAAGGAAATAATCATTCCTATCAAAAACTCGTTAGAGCGGTTTAAGATAACTTAATAGACGCTCAATTTCAAGTAATAAAACAAGTGACTTTTAAGTTACGTAACAAAATAAATGCTGTGCACATAAATCGTTATTCTGATTTATAGTCAAAATAATTTATAGTTATGTAAAATTTGGTCGAAAGCGAAATGCATATATTATACTTGTACTGTCAGAAAATGAAGATTCCGTCTAAAAACTTATGTGCCTACACATTTTACGTGCATTGTTTAAGTTTTTTTTTATAGAATATTAGCCATGTTAATCATGACAAATACTCCTCTTTCTCCTCCAAATAAGCGTAAAGCTTGTGCCAGGAGTGGATACGACAATAGTGCAACGGATGGGATTTGAACTGCCGACCTTTCGGGATTCAGTCCGCTCCTCAACCGTTGAGCTATCGAGGCTCTTGCACCTGTAATATGATGTTGATCATCACCGACCCACTACTGAGAACGGGTCTCAGCTCGGAATGAGAAAGGTTCAGGTCAGTATCCACATCACAGGCCAGGTGTGGATTGGTAGACTTCAAACACCTTTGAGAGGGTTATGAAGAACTCTCGGGTATGCAGGTTTCTTCACAATGTTTTCTTCACCGTTAATGAACCCTGAATCCGTGAATCCCGGGTCACCTGAATAGGAGATCGAAATCTCAATCTGTCTATGAGACAGGATTTTTAATTATTACAGTGTTTTAAGATGTACCTACTTACTGGTGGCGTTGATATATTATTAGGTTTGGAATTGATTAAACATCTAATAGACTTATAAGTGCAGTAAAATTAAGGCGGAATGAAATGTAATATAAATTATGTGACCTTTATGGAGCGACCGCAAGCTCTCCAAAAAAACATTAAAAAAACCTTCGCTTCGCTTCATAGTGGTGCAAATATATTACCTACTATGCAATTATTATTTTATTATGGACCGAAGATATAAATTTAAAAAGTTAAAAGTTTAGGCGTCTCCTAAGGTCCAGCTGTGAACATCGACAGCTCAAAATGACACTCTTCGCGTCTTCGTCCGCGTGAATTGAGGTTTTTAAAAATCTCGTGGCAACTCTTTGCTTTTCCGAGATAAAAAAATGCCTCTATCAATTGCTGGGAGGGAAGCTACCTCTGTAACTTTCATGTAAATTGGTTGAACGGATGGGCTTTTAAGAATCCCTTGGGAATTCTTTGATTTCTCAGGATAAAAAGTAGCCTATGTCCTTCCCCGGGGTGTAAGCTAACTCTGTATATCAGAATTGGTTAAACTGTTGAGCCCTGAAAAGCTAGTAGACAGACGCACTTTTTGATTTATAATATTAGTATAGATATGGATATTTCGTATGAAAATATATCACAACACAGCTGTGGATGTCTAAATAAAGAATGGCTCTACTTACAGTAACTTTTGCCGTGATTTTGCATCTCAATTCATGCCATTTTATTTCCACTCAGTACGGAAGATACAATCCATTTCCTTCGCGGCAGAAAAATTGCAATCACTGGCGGGTTACAATTTCTCAGTTGCGCCCGCGCACCGGTCTGCCTCGCACGCGCTTCGCGTTTAGTGCTAGTTCCAGTGTTTAGTGACATGGTTCTGTGTGTTGATCGGATTCCGTTACTGTGCCATTGAAATCGTAAGTGATTGCGCTTTTTGTTCATTAAACTGGCGACTGCTAATGAGTGGGTATATGCTTTGGTTAACTGGGATAAATATTATAAGTGAGATCATATTTTCCATAGGGGTTTCATTTAGAAAAACCTGCTGTAAGTAGGTAGATAGGTACGATTTAAATGTATTTTTTCTCCTGATACAAGCATAGACTTAAGGAAGGTTACTAAGGCCACTCGTATTCGGGATGAGGGCACAATTTATTTAGCATAATTATTAATATAAATATAAAACCTAAAAAGTATATCTACTTATTATATAGTAAACTGTACGATAAAAACTGAACACAACTTTTGTAATATGTTTTTAATATGAAATAAAAAGTGAATAATATATTAAAAGTTAAAAGAAACAATTAACCATTTATTATTTTTGAAAACAGCTGGAAAATTTGAAAAAGTAGTACGCGACGTCTGTGATGCATCTAAATTACTCACGTGAAAAATGTGAAATAAATCTGAATATAGAGAGTGTATTCAGAAGCTTTCACGAAATGGGAAAATGGAAAGATTTTTTTTCATTATTTTGCTTTGGAAAATTATGAAGCTTATATTATTTTTTCTGAAATTAGTGAATCCAGCTAAGGTTGGGACCTAAGCTTTTCACACAGATAAACAAATTGTATGTAAGTACTTACCTAAACATTCAATAATTGCAAACTTAAGAATTAATATTGTAATAAGAAATCGCTGAATCAGTTTAACCGCGTTTAGAGATGTTATAGGAAGGTACCTATATTTTTACCAAGGGGGTTATTTTGTATTTTTTTGACATTTAGCGATTTGGTCACGATCTGATAACGCCAAACTTTTGTAATCGCGACTATCAAATTACCACTTCTGTATGGAGATTACAGGTAGTGTTCGCGGCCGAATTGTTGCAGGTCGATTACGGAAAAGCTGCATCAACATCTGCTACAATCTTAATTGTTGTGATTGGTTAAAATAGTATTCGTTGCTGCATCAATGAATTTTAGCCTATAGCGAGAGAGGGTTGGCTAATCAGAGATTATTGCGATCGTCACACTGTAGCTGCATATATACCGTAAACGAGCCATGTCAAAAAAGATACAGAAAATTCCCCATGCTTTTTTAAGAATCGGGGATCTAAAATCTTAACCAACAAGTTTTGTTTTTTAATTTTACTAGAAGACATTGACTCCGATCTCACTGGAAGATCAGTCTAAGATGGATGCGGGCTAACACATATCTATGGGGCTAACCTCAAAGGGGTATGGTATGGTAGTTTTCAAAATTGGTTTTTAGGCGGCATAAGACCAGCAGGAAATACACCTCAATTTTTTTGGAACTATCCTAAGCAATAGACTCATTGTTTTAATGGCCAAGGAAAATATTGTGAGAAACCTGCATGCTTGAGAGTTCTCCATGTTCTCAAGGGTGTATGAAGTCTATCAGACTGCACTTTTCTAGCTTACACCTTTGCATTTTGAGAGGAGATCCTTGTTCAGATGTGGATCGGCGATGGATTGACGATGACAGTACCGGAATGTTAACAGGGCTCTCTCCGTCACTCGTTTCATACAATCGTAGTTCCAATTTTATTTGAATATTAAGCAACCAAAGTCCATGAAATTTTGCAGACATATTCTAGAAACTAATATGTCTGTGGTTGTCCAGATTTCTGTTAAAATATTCGGTTTCAAAGTTACGCGGTCTTTAAAATTTACATACAAATCTTTGAGCCCCTGTAATTTTAAAACTACATATTAATAACAGAGCCTGTCCTTCTACGTCATCCGGAACATCTTGGGACTATTGCTAGGTAGTCAAACACAGTTCTCGGTTTATATATATTGTATATTGAAGACATTAAGCCATTACTTAGATATTCACAACTGCGTACTTATTCTAAGATTCACAATGATAGCATTCTACATGCATTTTACACAATATAGCTTTCACCCAATCGCTTTTCTAATGATTCCTTCGACTATCCTAACCGTCATCGCTGTTGACAGCTTAATGTTACCATCGCGAAGGGTTGCCACGTTTCTAACACTACAAATTGTATACATTATTTTATAATACTTGCGTTTATTTATGAATATCTAACAGTCGGCCGTCCTCACTACATTAAGTTTGTCCTCAAACTTATAAAATTTTTATATTTTATACGTAACAGTTTCTACCTATTGTCATTATAATAGGTACCTAAACATCAATATTTTCAGCAATAGATTATAATTTTCGAGTAATTCATATTAATAGAACTATCCTCAACTCATAAGAACTGACTTTATTCCTCAGCTATACAATGCATGATAAACTTTAACTTTAACTCTAAACTACTAACTACTTGAAAACATATTCATAAATTCCAATCTTTTCCGCTTCAAATCAATAACCAGCCGCTTTCCTTGCCGCCAAATTAAGAGCTCATTTGCCACAAGACTTCACGGCCGTGTACGACTTCCAGACGTACCTAACGACTCCACTACACATCTGCACCGCACCCCTCACCGCCAAGTCAAGAGCCCATTTGCCACAAGACTTCACGGCCGTCTACGACTTCCAGACGTACCTAACGACTCTACTACACATCTGCACCGCACCCCTCACCGCCAAGTCAAGAGCTCATTTGCCACAAGACTTCACGGCCGTCTACGACTTCCAGACGTACCTAACGACTCTACTACACATCTGCACCGCACCCCTCACCGCCAAGTCAAGAGCTCATTTGCCACAAGACTTCACGGCCGTCTACGACTTCCAGACGTACCTAACGACTCTACTACACATCTGCACCGCACTCCTCACCGCCAAGTCAAGAGCCCACAAGATAAGATAAGATAAGATAATTTATTTGCAAGAAAGTTGGTACAGTAAGATTGAAATTTATGATTAGAGGCCTTAACTTTCTACTAAATTATTAGTGTGCAAATATTTAAGATAACAAAATAAATTAAATTAAATTAAATTAATGTCAAACAAAATTTGGGCGTCAATTGCATTACTTCAAATTCCATAAAAATCAGGAAATAGATATTACAATAGAAAGAGACAAAACAAAGTGATAAAATATTATACTATGCTATTGATATCATCCTTAAAAAAAAAACTCATTTACCGAGTAACTTTACTTACTAAGTACTTAAAGTACCTACTCAACAAGGTTTTGAAAAGTTTAGATTTAAAATGGCATAAATTGAGTTTTTTAAAGCGTTCCGGTAGCTTATTGTACACTCGTATGGCCATGCGGCCACAGACACAATAGACTTCAAGATAATTTCACTGTGAACATCACATAAAAATAATAGCATCACACATTTATCATAAGTATACATCCAATACCCTACGCAAATTAATCAAAACATCATGATATAGTATCATAATTGTATTACTGAAACCATAGTAGGTAATCGTTAACCATTTCATCAAATATCAAATTGTCTAGAAACATCTAAGCACCCTAATATACCATCACAATCGTAGTACTGAAATCAAAGTAATAGTGTTATCATTATATGAAATATTAAATCATCTTTCTTACAAATATCTAAGCATCATAATATAGTATCACAATCCTAGTACTGAAATCAAAGTAATCGTTATTCATCAAAAAAAGCACAAAATATCAAAACATTTCATTCATAATATAGTATCAAAATATCAAAATCAAAGTAATCGTTTAGTCATATAACGTCCACTATCATTACACAGCGATATCTAAACATCAAATATAGTGGTATATATGCTTATTTTCTCATTCATTCAATACATATATGTGGTGGCCTC
Organism: Maniola jurtina; assembly: GCF_905333055.1. Classification (NCBI taxonomy): domain Eukaryota; kingdom Metazoa; phylum Arthropoda; class Insecta; order Lepidoptera; family Nymphalidae; genus Maniola; species Maniola jurtina. The sequence goes on from NC_060040.1 coordinate 12,102,938, forward strand.
TATCAGGTACTTGTATAGATAAAGTTCTGTGTAAGTTTCATTCAGCTCTGATGACCTCTACTTATAGTAAGCAAAATCACCTATCAAGTTGATATACCAATAATAGTTATAGCAACTATGACGTACACCCCTGGTAGTTCAGTGAGCATGTTTTACTAAGTCATAAATACCTAAAGACCGTGATATAATAAATTTCTCTTCTTGTACTTATCAATTTTATTTCCCTTTTTTTTTTTTTTTTTTGTTTTAAATTCTGATAATCACAAATGCACATAATTTATTAGTGTAAGAGGGTTTCAATTCCTTGATTTTTACTGTGATTTGCTAGAGATAATTCAGAGTTTAAACGAATATTTTCAAACACATCCAATCAACGTCATAATAACTTTTGTTTACTAATAATTTAAATAAATAACATCTAAAAGGTGAAAAGTTCATTGCATAACTGTGTGACGGTAGATGGTTATGGGTATAGATCACAAGATATGATATTCCATACCTACTCACTTAAACAGGAAATCTCTTAACAAGAATTATTTATTATATTATGGCAGCCAACATTCTCACTGCCTAATTAGGGTAGAACATGTGTGAGTGCCACCGTTATGTCTACGCTGATAAGTAAATAACTAATTCAATTCTATTTGGTTATTTTGATTTTCATAATGCACTTCAAAGTTGGTCGTAGCAAATTTAATTTATAATATACACAAAGATTACTTACAAGATAAAATACAATAATTCTCATACCTATGTACTTCTGCGAACACGTGTGTTTTATGTCTTTTTGTTTCTGGTATGTGCATACTTAGTCAGATATGAAACCTGAAATATTTTCATCCCCTAGGTATTCGAAGTAAACTAATAATTCTCTAAGTAAACTAATTTGGTAGGTACTTCCAGATTCAGAATGGGTTCAATGTTGCCCCAACATACTCTTGATTTGCAAAGTGGACCTATTTATTAGTAGTGTGGTATCATCATCTGGCGATCCACCCCAGGTGAAATCTCTTATCCTCTCCTTTGTGTTCAGTATTAGTCCAGTAGAGAATCTGTAAGCCCATGCTCACCACAGAGTCGAACTCAAAATTTGATGTAAGGTGGGGGGTAATGAAACACCCACACACTCCCACCCAACACACATCTCATCACATAAAGTTTCTGCAATCGTTTCTTTATATTGAGAGCTGAAAACTTAAAAAGAAGTGGTCACCTTCAAATGTCATATTGTATGATTATGTATATCTACTATATTTTATAGCTAACATAGAGGACCATATCCAATTTTTCCTACTCTGAGATGGAACCTGTGCTTAGACCTGAGCCTTTGATAGGTTGATGAGGCTGATTGAATTTCCCAAAGATACATCACGCTCCAGGCAAGCCAAGCTCATACATTCTGTATTTTCCCTTTCGTTTACAGGTATATCTATATCTATACTAATAAATAAAATTGGAGTGTCTGTCTGTTTGAAAAGGCTAATCTTCGGAACGGCTGGACCGATTTCGACGGGGTTTTCACAGACAAGTAGAGGATTGATCAGGGAGTAACATAGGCTACTTTTTTAACCGACTTTCAAAAAGGGAGTTGTGTTTTTCTTCCTATGCACACCGAAATCTCCGAGATTTCTGAACCGATTTGCGTAATTTTTTTAATCAATAGAGGAACTTTGTGACAACTTTCCCACTGGATTTCAGACCCTAAATCCACGCGGGCGAAGCTGCGGGCATCAGCTAGTTATTATATAAAACAACCCTAGCAAGACTGTATATCCTTATACTTTATAGATACTCTTGCAGTGTCCGTGCAGGACTGACTACACCTTAGCAACCTGTCAGCCATCTGTATGTCACCAGTATTCCCATCTTAACTGTATGTTATAATGTGACTGTAGTCAACACATCCTTAGCGTTTCATAAAATTTGAGAGCTTGGTACAGCTTAAACAATCGATATTACCAACAACCTAATCTCTACTTGAACTATCTGTTTCAATAAGTTACCACTTGTAGTCAATGCACACTTGCAGATACCCAAATCTTAGACTTTATATCTTTCTATTTCTATTTCTGCACTGTTCTCCTCAAAATAAGAGTAGAGAAACTAGTAAAACTTACTAAAATAACTGAAAATATGTCTACACTTCATCTCACATACAAATTACAACTTGTTTTGCCAACATTCCTCCTATTTGAAATGCAACATTTGAGTAGGTAGGTACTTGCCCCTCTTAGCAGGTAGGTGCCTACTTGCAGGAATCTGAGTAATACTGATTATAATATTGATAATAGTTAGGTGGGTCCATGGCAAAATTTGTCACTGCCTGTAGAAAGTTAGAAATTAATCTCTATTCTGTAACTTCCTTCACTGATAAGGAGGTATATTTAAAACTACATTATCCCAGTGCTATCAATTACTAACTATAACTTTTATGTACCTAGTCATATTCACAGGCAAAGCTAGTGGCTAGTCAATAAGTTGACCTAGGTAACTTCTGCCATTCATTTGGTGTTACTCTAGATACCTACCTAAGCACAATACAACCACCCAAAATAACTATTTCTCGGCCATATTAAACTAACTTATAACATTATATACCAGCTGTCCCTTGACCTCACCAGAGTGCTGTTCCAATCAACCATAAAGCACACTTAGTATAATTAGTATTATTCATCACTTACTCTACCAACTTACCCACATAATCCAAGTGTTTATCTTAACCTACCAGTGTATATGACTTTTACCAACCATCGTACTATTTTGAGGGCCATGTGTACTGAATTCTCCACCACAGATGCAACCCGGAAACATTTGTTCATCTCATGATAGCAGACCACTCCGTCATCAGGTTGTACCATCCCATCACATCAGTACATGGAAGTTGTCCGACATGAAAAATAGTAAACATAAAATACACTCAGACTTATTGTGTTTAAGTAACACCCGTTAATAACCACATGTACCTACTTAATGAATAATTATAGAACCCTCTACATAATTTAAAATAATCTTTTACCACCTCCTATTTCAACAGTCTGTCAGTATTAGGCTTATTTAGCCCATCAACAAACCTACTCAACAGCAAAGTACCAGAATCTACCTTTACCATACTATTATGGCAGAATAACTATTTATGGTTATGCCAGGCCTCTTTATATGTAAGTTGATATGTAACCCAAATTCACACTAAAAACGATTGATTGATTGATTGGAAACTTCAAGGATATTTGCGTCCTGTTAATTTGTGGTGTAACAATTAAGTATTTAGGTACATAACTTCCTACTTGTTTTCTTGATTCTACTTTATATAGGTACCTACTTAATAATTTAAAGGTACTACCTTTTCAACTGGATTTCTCTAGCATTGTTCATTTTCTTCTTTTATTGTTATTTGCTGATGTAGGTACATGATTATTGTGCTTGCAATTCAGTCTTAGAATTGATACCTACTAGCTAGGTATAACCTTCTAGACTCAGTCTCAGGGCTAGATATGTCACTACATACTACAGTCCATTGTGGCAATCAGAATATAATTCCTTATTTTGGACTTTCAATTAACTCATAATAATTATCCAGTTTTTTATTTTATTTTATTAATTATCCAGTTACTATTAATTATGGCTTCTACTTATTCCATTCTAGAGGTAGCTACCAATCAAATATCAATCTTGCTGTTCACTCTGATACAATCATCGTTTCTTGAGAGGTTGAGTTGGTGACCCAACTCTATATAGGTGCTTTCCACATCTTAGTGTATAAACGTTTTTCAGGATAAATCCGTTGCTCTTGGCGTGGAATAATATCCCGGCTTCTGATAATAACAGAGCCTGTCCTTCTACGTCATCCGGAACATCTTGGGACTATTGCTAGGTAGTCAAACACAGTTCTCGGTTTATATATATTGTATATTGAAGACATTAAGCCATTACTTAGATATTCACAACTGCGTACTTATTCTAAGATTCACAATGATAGCATTCTACATGCATTTTACACAATATAGCTTTCACCCAATCGCTTTTCTAATGATTCCTTCGACTATCCTAACCGTCATCGCTGTTGACAGCTTAATGTTACCATCGCGAAGGGTTGCCACGTTTCTAACACTACAAATTGTATACATTATTTTATAATACTTGCGTTTATTTATGAATATCTAACAATATTTTTAGAAAAATCTAAAACACCACAGACACAGATATTAAATTCTAGAATATGACTGCAAAATTTCATGGACTTTGGTTGCTTAATATTCAAATGAAATTGGAACTACGATTGTATGAAACGAGTGACGGAGAGAGCCCTCTTAAATCTCTTGTAGGCGTAGCTTTACCTGCAGAGTGGTAGGTAGGTAGATATAACTAGTGACAGCCAAAATCTTCCATCAGATATTTATCATCATCAGAAGGTAGATAAGCAAGTATTTTTGATTAGTTTCCTGCTGTACCAGAGCCGAGGAAACTTTGAATCTCTTATCGTGAAGCCTAAAGATATTAATTCTTTTCTTTATTTTTTGCACAATAAATTCAGCCAACCGTGTCACAGATAAGTCGAAATCCGTGCGTAGTCCTGCAAAAGAACAAATTGCGTGTAGCCAAAGCCTGCCGAGTGCGAGTCTGCCTCGCGTACCGCGGGTTCCGTACCTTAGACGGATACATGTACTTAGTTTGATGCTTAAATTACCCATTACAGTTTATTCCGACGCTTCGTCTGCTTGAAGTCTTTTGACTTTAATACTCAAGTATTAGAAGCGCCGGGATTACCTAACCCGTATGTAGGTACAACTGGTAATGTGTGACACCAGCTTTCAAAGATGAAAGTTTTTTCTTTTCTTGCTATAAGGGTTTCTTTTAAGAGGACGGGACCCTAAAAAGACGAAACAACTACATTTTGCCAGCTTTGTCAACCGTGATGAAGATATCGGTGTAAATAGTCACGTATAAATATTAAGTTAATACCTAGGTCCGGAGTAAATATGCAAATACATTGAATGATGATTGGTTGCCTAGATAGCTAGTCTACCACAGAACTCCATATAATATAAGTAATAGAAATTGTTAATGATAATGATAATCCATATCCATATTGATATTATAAATGCGAAAGTGTGTCAGTCTGTCTGTCAGTCAAGCTTTTCACGGTCCATCTGTTTAGCGGTTTTTGACGAAACTTTTACAGAGATAGCTTACTTACATACTGGGGTAAGAAGACATAGGCTACTTTTGGTCCCGTAAAAACATCCTGAGGATTTTCAAAAAAAAAAATCCTGATGACAAATTAATGAATTACTCGCCCACACAAAAAAAAAGCAATTGATATAATATTTACATGAAAAGCAAGACAAGTAAAGCGCCGGACACACAGGCCGCGTATGCGTCGCGTAAGCGTAGACGTAGCGTACCATTGCGTTGTAATGTATGGAACTGTATAAGACATGGCACACCGCTTGTGTGGCGTGAACGTTCGCGTAGACGTAATGCGTGCAGTTATGTCTACGGATTCACGCGTGTTAATACGTGCGTGTCACTTGTACGTGCTTGGTGTGAATAAGCTTTGAGTGGGGTGCCATTTTTCCTGATGGGATTTAATTGGATTAGTCGCTCACATAAAAATAAAAATCAATTGATATCTATGTACATGTGAATTATTTTGACGATTCAAAAGCACTTGTAAATGTTTATATGAATAAAAATCTATTCTATTCTATTCATGAGAAGCAAAATAAATCTCGAGTATTAACCAAGTAGGTTGCCATTTTTCCTGATGATATTTTATTGGGTTACTCGCCCACACAAAAAATAAAAAAATCAATTGAAATCCGCATGAAAAGCAAGACAAATCTCGAGTTTGAAATAAGTGGGTTGCCATTTTTCCCGATGACATTTTATAAGGTTACTCGCCCAAAAAATCCAAAATAAAATCGATAGATATGAAAAGTAAGACAAATCTCGAGTTTGAAATAATTGGGTTGCCATTTTTCCCGATGACTTTTTATTAGGTTACTCGCCCACGAAATCCAAAATAAAATCGATAGATATGAAAAGCAAGACAAATCTCGTCACGCGATACAAACCCAATTCCGAATGGCTTTAATTGCAGATCTCGTGCGCGTATTTAAATTATTTAGAAATCAGTCGGCTCTCGTGGTCTCGTCATACGAAAGAGTGCACGGAGGCAGCGGAGCGGCGCGGCTGCGATTGTGCGCTTGCGATTATTTATGTTTTGATCGTTTTATACTTATGCCACTTTTGAAATTTCTTCTGCGCGTCGTATAGCGAAATATTTGGAGAAAATCTGTACGCATTGTATCGGTTGCTATGCACATACAAATTGGCTCGGAAATAGGTTAATATCATCATTGTAATGATTAGTTATAATTTTTTGCTAAACCGTTGCTTTTTCTAATATGGATAAAGCTCTGATAAGTATGTCTTTCGATTTAATTATTGTTTCGACTGTCTAGTCTACTTGTGTCACTTTTGAAATTTCTTTTGCGTGATATGAAATATGTTTTTGGAGAAAATGTGAACAGTTTGCAGTCTCCGTAGCATTGATTGCTGTGGACGAATATTATTTGGGAGTAAATATCTCAACATTTTATCTATCGAGTATCGACTAATTTTGCCATTCGGTAATATCAGGCAGATGTTAAAATATATGAATATAATATTAGTACATTAGTATGTATTTAAATTCAAAAAGCACTCAATAGTACAGTTAGTCGTCTATGTAGTCTGTATTGTAATGGACAACTGATTGTTATAGCTCATAGCTCAATGATAAGCCATTTTTGAAATGACAACCTCCGGGTTCAGACTGGCCACGCCTCTGCAGAAAACCGAATCGTGCAAAAGTGGGTACCGGTACATATCTAGACTATTTTTACTTTAGACTAGCTGATGCCCGCAGCTTCGCCCGCGTGGATTGGTCAGATCCCCTGCAGCATCAGGATTGAGGAGTTGGACTCCAAATTTTTTATGAAACAATGTCGCCAAGTTCCTCTATCGATTAAAAAAAAAATTACGCAAATCGGTTCAGAAATAGGTAGAAAAACACAACTCCCTTTTTGAAAGTCGGTTAAAAAAGTAGCCTATGTTACTCCCTGGTCAATCCTCTACTTGTCTGTGAAAACCCCGTCAAAATCGGTTCAGCCGTTCCGAAGATTAGCCTTTTCAAACAAACAGACAGACAGACAGACAGACAGACAGACAGACAGACAGACAGACAGACAAAAATTTTAAAAACGTGTGATTCAGTGTTGGTATCGTTCAAATAACCATATGAACTTAATATGAGGTAGTTATTTCGAAATTACAGACAGACACTCCAATTTTATTTATTAGTATAGATACCTACTTATAGTTGAATAGAAATAGCTTTTTTTTGTTGCGTGGTTACTGACTGTCCATAGTTTCAGAACTCATAGGATTGACCTCAAAATCCTGTTGAAAAAAGAGAGTTTGTTTTTTTTAAAAAAAAGAATATTAGCCCAGCCATGCTAATCATGATTAATACTCCCCTTTCCCCTCCAACTAAGCGTAAAGCTTGTGCCAGGAGTGGGTACGACAATAGTGCAACGGGTGGGGTTTGAACCACCGACCTTTCGGAATTCACTCCGCTCTTCAACCGTTGAGCTATCGAGGCTCTAAATCTCTAAAGTCTTAACCGATCTTTATGAAAATCACCTTTAGTACGCGACAGGTCGAGTGGCAATCGGGGTATGAGGCGGGGGGACGCCCCGCACACCCGCACGTCACCCGCGCTATCCCGATTCGGGTTAGTGCGGGGGGTGTGCTGATGTGCTGAGTATCCCCACCCCGATTGCCATCTTGACCAGTCGCGTACTATAAATGTCTAATTTGTATAAGCTTGTATACTTGTATACATTTTAATGGCCAAATATTGCACCTGATTTTTGACGGTTTGTCCAACTGTCAAAATCAGTCAGCGTTTGGAGCCTTTGGAGCGCTCTTATGGTGCATCCACACATGCACCGGCCAGACTTGGTGGCATGTGTGGATGCATCATTATAATTCCAATATTCCGCCAGGTCGGCTTTTATCGCAAGAAATAAGTGACGTTTAATCAAGAAATATTTTAGTAAGCTGTTATAAGATTGTAAAGGCAGGGCTTAGTAAGTATCCGGTCAAGTGCGAGTCGGCCTCACACACTAAGGGTTCCGTATCGTTATACAAGCTATTCATTATACGTTCCTACCTAACACTTTTATGAAGAACATTGCAGATAAATGTATATGCCTATTTAAAAATATTTTTTTTTCATGTGCACATTTTTTTTTGTGATGTAACCACAAATGCACGGTTGTTGGATTTTTTCCTTTACTTGTGCTATAAGATCTAGGTACCTACCTGCCTCTCAAGATTCTAAGTCTACAACGGAAAGTCCCTAAAGGTTTTCTTCACAGACACGACTGACAGACAACAAAATGATCCTATGGGTTCCTTATTTCCTTTTGAGTTAGGGAACCGTAAAATTTACTAAAAGTACAGACTATGTCACGGTGTTTGTGTATATACCTATCGTTAAAGCTGTAGGGTTATGTATTATGTAGTAAGTTACACTAATAACAGGTACTTAAATATAACGTAATATTTGTATTATGCAACAAAACGCCCGCATGACACGAATCACGATATTATAATAAAAATGCGAAAATAACGTTCCACGAATGTGTACTAAATATGCATACAAATTAAACATCATTATTACTATGTATTATGTAAATATTGTAACAGGTAAATACCTATGTATCAATATGCGATTCCAATTTAATATCTGAAGTTATACCATACCTACTTACGTAATGATTTCACTGAAAAGAACTCGAATGTTTGACATAAAAAAATATCTTCCTACCTACGCAATGCCTACTCATTAAGCTTTCATTGTAAACACACCTTTTTTTCAAAAACTAACCTACCGCAACAGGTAGGTATTTAAGTCTTTACAAGTGTGTCACTTTCACAATACGAAAAAAAATGAATTTAACAATTATTAACGAAACCTGTATACGTAGGATGCAAAGCTCTGGGGAAAAGACAGTCTTGAAACTATGACCTGGTTGGTAATAAGCAGGCCAGCAGATCTTCAGTCCGAACGGTATATGATGTGAAGGCACATGGTTCTTAAAATCCTTCTAATGGTGCCCGCGACTTCGTCTAATTTAGATGTGAATTTAGGTTTTTAAAAGTCCTTAGAAGCTGTGAGGATTCGTCAAAATGGTCAACCGAACGGGGTTTTTTAAAAATTCCGTGGGAACTATTTGATTTTCCGCAATAGAAGTAGCTTATGAATATCTCATGGATGCAAGTTATTTCTATACTAAACGTTTAAATCGGTTAACTGGATGGACCGTAAAGAGGCAAGAGACAGAGAAACACACTTTCGCATTTAAGGAAAGTAGGTAGGTACATTAAAAAATTATTAATATCGACCGATCTTTTTAATATGGATATATTCCATCCAAATCTGCATAGCTCTATCAACGTTAGCAACCAAATCACCATTTTTGGCTTTAAAATTGGTTGTAAAGTGTACATAAAAAGATAACAAAACTAATAAACAGACAATCGTCATAACAGTCGGCGGTAAATATGAAATGTGTATGGCACGTTCACTCCATATAAAATAGGAATAACATTATCATACAAGAAAACGATTGAGGCAAAACAAATGCGGAATAATAGAGCACTAGATATCTAATGCTCATGCAAAATGCAACGAATCTAGAGGCGGCACAGCGAAGATTGCTTCCTCTGCTTCTAGGGTGACCATGGGTTCGGTGTATTTAATTACCATGTTCAAAAATAGGCTTTGGCAGATAAAACGAACCACCTCCTTTTTGAAAATCGAAAAACCAGTCCGGTTGAGACCATTCTGAAGTTTTTATTATTTGTTGTTATAACGATAATAGAAATACACACTCTGCCAAAATTTCAACTCTCCACTTGTTAAGGTTTATGAGATAGGTACAGTACAGCCTGTTGACAGACAGACGGACGGATGGATACCAGAGGCTTAGTTATGAGTTCCTTTGACACCCTTCGGGAACGGAACCCTAAAAACTATGCTCAATGCTCATAAAATGAATCTGTTTTGCAATATTACATTCACTTGGTCAACAGCTAGGCGGATGCACGTTCAGATTTTTAGGTTGTTTTTAGGGTTCTGTGATAAATCCAGGAACCCTCATAGTTTAATCCAGTCCATCTGGTTTTCTGTACGCCACAGCTACTTTAAAAAGATGTAATATTGAAATTTAGCACGGCTATAGAAACCTGTTATCACTACTTTTAAATAAAAAATATATCAGGGTATTTAGGTTTAGCCCCTCGAGTGATACCTCGTTGAATAGACATTTTAAAATCATTAGGTTTCCTAGACAGGTTTTGGAAAAAACTACCGTTAACGAAGGAATGACCGTCAAAGCTTTTACCAACCAACTTATGGACTTCTATATTACTATGCTTGTTCTCAATTTCTGATACACACTTGATTAGTTTTGTTTGATAATATTACTGTCACCACGTGTAGTTAAAACTTACTAAAAACTTGCGGAAAAACATAAAAAGCCGGCCAAATGGGAGTTAGATTCGCGCACCGAGGGTTCCGTACTCGGGTATTTTTCCAATATTTTGCACGATAAATAAAAAACTATTATGCATAAAAATTAATAAAAATCTGGTTTAGAATTTACAAGTCCTTTCATATGATACAGACATACAGACAACGAAGTGGTCCTATAAGGGTTTTGAGGTATGGAACTCTAAAAAGAGTTTTACATTTCAATTTCCAAAAAAGGCAGATTTGTTATATATTTAAGCGCATTGTTGCGGAAGAATTTTCATGGAAACCTATTTACATATAATATGGGTACAATGTTATCTAAATGACCTGAAATATAATGCATGCAAAATTACCTTTATTTTTAAATATGGATGGCACAAACTGTCTAGGTTGAGCAAAAATGCGTACCTACTGATGTTTCATTAGTTACCTACATGGCAACAAGCTCAATTTCTTGAAGATCTTCTATATTAATTCTGTGGTTGGCATTAACAGGTGTTCCTAACACTATGAAAGTCTTAAAACATTAAGTACTAATTTTCTAAGTAATATGCTATCGTATTCGTAATAAATTATATTACGTACAAAATAACATTTAAAATGTACTAAAAGTAAGTAGATATTAAACGGTAAGAAATGTTACAGGTTTCTAATTATTAATTATTATTATCAAACAAGAATTTAATTAGGTTTATCTTTCTAAACACGCTCTATAATATCTGAGATGACTAATAAAATGCATAATAAACCAATAAAATCTCTCAAATTGATATAAACGTCAGCTTATCTTTTGTCAGGTACTTTCATCAAGCTCTTTATAATCTTAATTGCATTTATTTTTCAGTTCATATATTTATTTTAACTTTATCGTATACTGGCATTAGCATTTTACTGTGCTCAAGTAGATTTTCTTTAAAGGTAACAAAAAGTAAAAGTCAATTTGATAACTATAGGTATATAAAAGTTTCGCTTTATGCTTATGCCTACCCTTAATATTTTCCGGAACAATATCCGGTCAAATAATTTGGAAAAAATTATAATTGGTAAGCGATTGTTAAGAACAAAGTTTATTTTTTACAAGAAAACTAACTAGTCAATTCTTATTCTAATCCTAAAATCAGGATATTTCTATTTAAATGAGCATATTTTATTATTATATTTTATGAATGTTTGTCATTTTGCATCTTTTTTAATATTTATGGTCATCCTACTGAGTATTTGAGTGTGCTAGACTATTCAGAGAGAGTGAAAATAAGTATGAACTTCAATGATTTGAATTATTCGTCTCACACCTTAAGGAATTTAAAGAAAATTGTACCATATTGATCTTCATAATATATTTATGAAACAATTTTGTGATCTTTTGACTATTCTGGCTATAATGGCTGTTTTTATTACTAACAAAATGGATGTAATATCTGTAATAAAGATGATTATTATTATTATATACCCTACATTTTGAAGTAATTAATGTATCATCATCAGCATGATCTTAATTCTGGCCATCACTACTGACTACGAGTCTCATCTTAGAAAGAGAAGGATTTAGGCCACCCCGCTGACCAAGTGCGATTTGTCAGACTTTTGCCATAATTGCTTTAGAACCTGTTTCACAACTTCCAGATAAACGTTATCTAACGAATAAATTTGATATTATGACAGTTTTTGTATTGGGAATCTGTCAAAATAACAAAATTCGTAAGATAAAGTTTGTCGGGCGGTTGTAAAACAGTCTCTACAACTCGCGAAAAGTTAGAGACACGTGTCCCAGATCGTGCCCCTTAATAAATTAAATTAATTAATTTTCCAAGCAATACGCTTACCGTAGTAAATTACCTATAGGTAGTACAGACGTTCAGAATTAGATTCAAAAATACTAAACTAGTTGATGCCCGCGACTTCGTTCGCGTGGATGAAATTTTTTTGGAAATCCCGCGGGAAAACTCTTTGAGTTTCCGGGATAAAAGTAGCCTTTGTCACTCTCCAGAGTAACCATGCAAAAAATCACGTCCGTTGCCCCGTTGTAACGCGATTGATAGACAAACCAATAAACAAACACATATTTTTCATAGTCATAATATGGATAGTGATTGTCAACGATTAGCGATTCAGCGGTTAAGCCGTGAAAATGTAGCAGACAGACAGACAGATAGACACTTTCGCGTTTATCATTACGTATGGAAGTATGGATTGGTTTTTCCTTAAAAATGTCAAACTGATGGGCACTGTACTCGCTGGTCGAGTGGCCCGCCGGCCGCCAGTGAGAGTTAGAATGTGTACCGACCTGAAACAGAGTCTCGAATTAGTGCTCATAAAATTAATTAATAACAATAATAAACTGTAACGGCAGCGCTAGTGTTTAAGTTAATGAGTACCTACGCTTGTGGGTGTTCTTAACTTCTGTATATAACGGACTTTAAGTAAGTTGTGTCAATTCAAGGCTTGATTGTGGCTAACACATTTGCAGTCATCTCATTCTTTGATGAATTATTAGGTTAATAGCTGATGCCTGCGAATTCGTTCGTTCGGATATAGGTTTTTAAAAGTCCCATGTGATTTTCCGGGATAAAAAGCTTATGAGTTAATCCAGGGTATAATCTATTTCCATTCCAAATTTCAGCCAAATCCGTCTAGTAGTTTTTGCGTGAAAGAGTAACAAACATATACACATACACGCGTACATACAAACTTTCACCTTTATAATATTAGTGTGATTAACGACCTGAAAAATGTAAAGGTTGGTCACTACATACACAATAATATCTTACCTACTCACTATCTTTGGAATAATATGTGAGAGGATTTTTTTTATAATATTTTTTGAGCTTTGCATTATTTTTGAAATCATTGATGAGACTAAATTTAACTAATATAGGTAAATTAATAATTAACATTATTCAAAGAGTTCACTAGGCTTCGCCTAATGTTATTGATATACCTACCTACTTAAACCCAAAGCTCTCAGAAACCTAATATTAAACTACTTAATTAGAAATTTAAAGCGAAACACTAAGATGATTATTATAATAAAATAATAATTAATATAAATCACATTCACATATATAAATTTCGACCATAAACTTTCATAGCACATTTCATCGAATAGAATAACAATTAACCTCGCTTTAGCCTGTTGTAATATAATAGCCATTATTATCATTGATAAATGATATAAATTATAATCATTGAAAATTAATGCCAAAGTTCACGTTGACCTTTGCCGTCAAAGCCATTAAAGCTAGTTTTCAATGGGATTTCGCTATTTTCATTGAGACCAAAGTAACTGGGAAACTTGAAACTGCAGCCTGCAACTGCAGTTTAGATACTTTGTTGAACTTTAACAATTTTCAGCTCTAGATACAAGCTAATGGCAATTTTTAGGGTTCCGTACCTTAAAAGGAAAAACGGAACCCTTATAAGATCACTTTGTCGTGGCTGTTCAGAAACTTATACGGAACTATTCCGTTCACCTAGAATCATGTTTAGCAGTTAGGTAGGGCTTATAGCACACATAAGGGCAAAAATCCGAAAACCGTGAATTTACATCACAAAAATAATTAGTATTTTTTTAAAATACCGAGCAAATGACCAGGCGGATACCTACCTAATGTTAAGTGATTACCGCCGCCCATGAACATTTGCAGCACCACAGGAACCGCCAATGCCTTGCCGGCCTTTCAGGAATTTGTTGATCCGCTCCTTGAATAATCCCATGTTGTAGTTTTGTGGAAACACCGCCAAATGCCAAACACCGCCGTGGTATTCCTATACTTATATTGAACAATATCGATGCTTGCTTTTAAAAGAGATTCCGTCAATATAAATGGATAAATGGGATATTTCTATTATCTTTTACCTCAACAGTAATCCCCGTAACTGAGCCGACAGATATCGACAAGCAAACAAAACTATCGCAGCGTGAGACCAAAACTAATTTGAACATAATACGAACATTAGCCATAAGTTGTTTGATATATTTTATTTTCCTCTTATGGTCTTGTTTGACGCAACAAGTTCCTAAGTAAAGCCACGGCCACACCTGCGCGTCACGAACGCGCGATGCGGGAGAGTCCGCGGCGCGAATCTGTACGTACATGCTAGGTATAGTGGTCTCTGCTTTCCGGGATAAAAAGTTGTTCATAATGTTTTCAAAGGTGTGTGAAGTCTGCCAATCAACACCTGATGATGAACGAGTCACTAAGAAAAGCATCGCATAACGCACACGATGGACTAATGTGGAAACGTAGTAAAACATAAGGGGCATTGTCCCTCGCTTGCGCAAGCCCTTAGATACCCACTTAGCAGAGCGGAGCGGAGATGTGTTCAATTGACCAATCAGACTTTTAAGAGATGACGTGATAATCTTTTCACTCTCATCTCCCCTTTAATGGATAACGGACATTAGGCGTTCCGTTACACCTTTTTGCTTAGGTGGACACTGGACATACATATCGTTTCGCAGCTTAGCTTTATCCTCGCTCGCCTCTAGCTACCTAGCTCGTCTCTGGTGGAAAGGCAGCCTTACATTCCGCGATACGGGAGAGATAAGTTTGCTCCAACCGGGAGTTGAACCTGCGCTACCGGTTCCAGGCCGGTAATCATAGATAGGTTTTATAGATTGATGATGCCTATGCAATCAGTATTGTAAGCCTAATAGGCAAAAGCGATAGCAAATAAAATTCTCAAAGGTAATTATTTAAGACTGAAGGAATTTACTAAAGGGTATTTATTATTAGGCATCGAGTTGGCATGGCAAGGCATTTTTTTTTTAAATTGTCACTAGGAATATTCCTTGCGCTTCTCAAACTTGGCGTGAAGATCACACTAATATTATAAAGGAGAAAGTTTGTATGTGTGTGTGTGTGTATGTTTCTCCTTCACGCAAAAACTACCTACTGGACGGATTGGGCTGTTTAGAATGGAGATAGATTAAACCCTGGATTAGCACATAGGCTACTTTTATCCCGGAAAATCAAAAAGTTCCCACGGGAATTTTAAAAACCTACATCCACGCGAACGAAGTCGCGGGCATCAGCTAGTATTTAATGTTTGGATTAGAATAAAACAATCCATGCTAATATTATTAATGTGAAAGCGTGTGTCTGTCTGCTACCTTTGTAGGGTTCTGTACATGTTCCGTACCTGAAGGTTACCCTGTTACTAAGCCCCCGCGATCCGTCCATCCGTCCGTAAGTCTGTCTGTCCGTCTATCAGTGACTGTATCTCATGAATTATATAGGTGGAGAGTTGAAATTTTCAGAGTTCTTATTTCTATTGCATCAACAAATATCAAATAAAAATTTCAAAATGGCCACCATAATAATTAAAAAGTACATAGTGTAATCTTGTACGATGGTACAAAACCCTTCGTGTGCAATCCGACTCGCACTTGACCGGTTTTATTCAAGCGATGAGCTAAACATATTTTAACGTTATTTGAAGCTTGCAGTCCAGACACAGACGTAGATGTTTCTTTTTGTCCCGGAAAGTAAGAGTTCCCACAGGATTTTTGAATAACTTTGATCCATGTTGACGGAATGCGGATATGATCCAGTAATTTTATATTTTTGCTAACTTGTTTCATTTTAAGTATTAAAGTATTCCGAACGACCACAAATTTCATAAACATTTTACGTAAAACCTGAAGCCAAAAATATTTCTTTGAAAAGTTTTTCAATAAATTGATATTTGTCAACTCTTCGGGCCTTAAAGTTTGGCAGGTCGTGGCGCATCGGAAAGTTGGCTGCGAGCATGTGCCAAGTTATCCGTAGGAATGTGCCAACATTGAAAAGATATTATCTTTGTTTATTTCTTAGGTAACATTATAGGTCCATGTGCATGGTACTCATATTATTAGTTTCCGTAGTTAGAAACGAATAGAAAATAATGTTACGATAAGATCATATTATACTGAGTTAATATTCATTCTAGGTCAACGGGAAGTACCCTATAGGTTTTCTTGACAGACGGACAAGTGGACAGACAGACAGACAACAAAGTGATCTTATAAGAGTTCCGTTTTTGATGTGCGAAACCCTAAAAACTGCCATATCTTTTCCAAGTCAGTCCCCTACTATCTAAGACTGCATCGTCACTTACCACCAGGTGAGATCGCAGTCAAGGGCTAACTAATAGTGGGATAAGATAAAGACATGGCCTGCCCACTACCTCTTCAGAATCCTTTTTAAAGCAATTTAAAAGCCTTTTAAAATTGAAGATCTGTTAGTGAGGTACTTACAATAGGTACACTATAATATGGATAGGTTTCACCCAAGATCAAGAAATAAAGAGATTTATAGCAAGGGAGAGCCCTTGCTATAAATCTCCCAGCATCCATTTTCCTCATTGCTCCATAGCAATGGTCCGATAATGTTGATGAGACAGTTAAATTAAGCGGTCATCTTCTCAAGTTAAGTGTCGTCCTATACTTGATATACTGTCGTCAATTTAACGATGTCTTAAAACGTTTATTGACCGCCATTTGAGGTTATAAATTAAGGATAGTGTTTTAGTTCTATTCCATCAGCCTATATGCTATGTCCACTGCTGGACATAGGCCTTTCCAAGAGCGCGCCACCAAACACGGTCCTCTGCCTTCCTCATCCACCCGCTTCCTGTCATCTTCAGGTCACAGGACCAGGGGATTGGAGGTCAACCTACACTACGCTTATCTCTGTGGTCTCCACTCCAGAACATGTCTGCCCCATCGGTGGTCGGTTGTACGACAGACATGACCTGCCCATTGCAACTTCAGCTTGCTAATCCTTTTAGCTATGTTGTTCACTTTTGTTCTTCTGCGAATTTCCTCATTCCAGATTTTATCCTGAGGTACCCATCATAGCTGGCTGAGTGACTGTTATAATTTGTGGACGAGGCCAACTGTCAGTGTCCACGATTCCGCTCCATAGGTACGTCATAACAGGTAGGACACTCATTGAAAACCTTGGTCTTAGACTTTGGTTGCTTAATATTCAAATGAAATTGGGACTACGATTGTATGGAGTAAGTGACGCAGAGAGCCCTGTTAAGGCTTTACGGTATCGACGATTCGAAGACCTTACGTAGCTTTGCACAAATATCCAACATCCAAACAAAAAGATAGGTCTTATTACATACAAAGTGCGATCAAATTTCTTTGTCCAAACAAAACCCAAGTTAGCGTAACGACAAGTGAGATTTTGACAAATCCTATAACGGGTAATATATGCCGGGCGCAAACAGTGGAAAATGTTTAATTGTATTTTAAATACAATTACCCGGGTCGTTAGCCCCGAGGATAGAGTTCAGTATACTCTATTTCATCATCTATATAAATAAATTGAGAAACTAACTGACATATCATCCGTGTAGCTGAATGCGTTGCCATTGGTTCTAGGAACTCGAGGTTTTGCAGATCTTTTTAAGGTTCCAAATTATAAAAAAAACGATCAAGTGCGAGTCGGATTCGCACACGAAAGGTTCCGTACACCCTCCCACGGGTTATTTCCTTGTACGATGGGTTCCAGGGAAGAGGAAGAGGTATGAGGGTTTACAAGAAAAACTTAACACTTTTTTTTAATGCTGGCAATTTTAAAACTTTTGGTATTTGTTGTTATAGCGGCAGTAGACTACACTCTGTAAAAAATTCAGGTTGTCAGGTACCTGTTATAGTTCACGAGATACAGCCCGCTGACAGACAGACGCACGGACGGACGGACGGATAGCGGAATCTTAGTATTATAGAGTTCTGTTGGCACCCTTCGGGTACGGTACTCTAAAAAGGAACATTCATGTTACGGATGGAGGAATATGTGGCCTAGTCGATTGCGGTTGTTATCCAGGTTTCCTATGATCTTTGATTGCTTTAGAACGTATAACTCTGACAAGTAAAGTGCGTGCTTGGGTTTAAATCCCCAACCTCCCGAAAAGAAAGCCGACGTCCTATCCACTAGGCTATCACCGTGCTTATACTAATTCTGAGTTCGTGAGAGACAACACAGCAACAATTTCAAAGTGAAGGATGCCACACGCATAAGTACTTTGCTCTAAATTCCTGGAATATATTCCGGGAGCGAAATTATTACCTACGCGCAAACTTTGAGCCCAAAGGAGATTCTTCGCAGCATAATCAAGAAATTATAACCTCATTTCATAAGACGGAATCTCTCTACTAAATGATTAAATTCAATTAAGTAGGAGGAGTTTATTCGTAGCTCCAAAAAACCTAGTTTAGCTTTCATTTATTCTTTAGATACGTTCTAGAAATACCTGTGTCTGTGTTTTGCCAGATTTCCGTTAAAATATTAGGTTCAATTTTACACGGGCTTAAGGATTAACAAACAAATACTTTAAACCCATTACTTTTGACTAGATATTTTTACCGAAATATGGCAAACCATAGACACAGATATGGTAATTTGTAGAAAGTTTCAGAAGGTGGAGAGTAAACTTTCATTAACCCTAAGTTTCGACCCTGTTCTTCAGGTATTTTTATGATAAACTGCTGGTAGATAATTGCAAACATTAGGTACCTATAACTCTCTAATCTAAACAACCTCAGTGATGGAAATGCATGCAAAACGCCTGTTCTAAAATTACCACAGCACGAACCAGTAAACTCTTAACTGGAACAGCTCTAGAACACGGCATTCAAAGCGATTACCGATGACCTTTACTACGGCAAGTATCGATCAATCAACTTTCAAAGGCGTTAACGATTACCATCACTAGACGAGTACCACTAGAGATTGAGTGTCATCCAAACGTTGGCGAATATAAGTGGGGTCGTCGGTCATAAGATGATCATGCATGGAAAAATTCGTCTTTGTTTTCGTAGTCACACTAATATTATAAAGGCGAAAGTTTGTGTGTATGTGTGTGTGTATGTTTGTTACTCCTTCACGCAAAAACTACTAAACAGATTTGGCTGAAATTTGGAATGGAGATAGATAATATCCTGGATCAGCACATAGGCTACTTTTTATCCCGGAAAATCAAAGAGTTTCCACGGGATTTCGAAAAACCTAAGTCCACGCGGGCGAAGTCGCGGGCATCGGCTAGTAACTAATAACATTAATAGGCTTTATTTGTGAAGATATAGATGTGGATTTATCAAGTTCAAAGGTTAAAAATAAATGTTCTAATACTTGAAAGGTCCTTTAAAATACCTCAGTAAAAGATAGGTCTCAAAACAGCTGTTTGACGGCTATTTTATTTAATGGTAGTAACTTTTGTATTATTTCCGCCTGAAAAAAGAACTGAGCAACTCACACGTCGCATCTAAAGTTTACTTCAATAATTTCTAGGCAAGCTAGGCAAAGGTATTCGCAATTATTGACTCAATGGGCTTCTTGAATAGGCGAAAAAAGAAAAAAAGAAATGAAAGATACAATGATACAAACGTCAGTAAATCAAATAAGACAAAGTAACAAAGCGTGTTCGCGGATGTTGGGAGCTACAAATTCTTGGCCGGTGCTTGCTGATGCGTTATTGATACACGACTTGTAACGGTCGCGCCGCTCCGGTGGCTTGCCTGTACCTACACTACACTGCAGTACCTGCCTATTGCGCAAACTGCTGTGCGATCAATTGACATACTGTGGACCCCCAGTAGTCCGACAAACGTTTTGCAGGGCAGTGTCGAACTATCGAATTTGTCGGATTATAGAGTACTGCCTAAGACCCCCTATAGTCCGGAATCTTTTCACAAGAGTACCTTGTAATCCAACAAATTACAGATCTAATGATAAGATTCTCATGTTATACATACTCTGAAGTACAAATCATACTTCATTATATTATGTCTTTAGTAAATTCAATAATAATAGACATGTCGGATTACAGGGGGTGCCCGATAAGACAGGGGCTCCACTGCAATTATTAAGGCCCAACGGCGTCGTTAACGCACTTCGCCGCTTTTATTAAACTCAGACCCCTTGTATGTGTGATTCAAGATTGAATAGATATTTTCAGGCAAGCATACTCCAAGTTAGACCAATATCTCACTTAAAAGCTGATGTGATTCCAGCCAAGCACTTGTACCTACTGTTGTTCTAAGCATTTAAAAAATGCCCTAATGCCTATTCGAGTAACATTAAGTAGTTATGACAAAGTTTCCGACACGGAACTTCCCAAAGTTCCAACACGGAACTATCGAAACTTCCGGAACTTTTGAAAGTTTTGGAATAACAATATTATCTTGGAAGTCTCGGGGTTCAAAGTTGTTCTTGTCAATCTCGATCATTACCTAATCCAACTTCCTATATTATAATGTCGACAAGGAATAAGACCGGATTTTTTCGAAATTCCCGCGGGTTTGCGAATGAGGATGATTTATATTTTCAGCAAGTGAAGCCACGGGCAGTTGCTAGTGCATTTTAAATTGAATTCTAACAGATGCAGATGTCCAGTTAGTTAACTCGGAGCTTTAAACCGACCGCGGCCACCGTTACGCGAAAATTGAAGTCATTTGCACGCCGCAAATCGCTCTTATTATATCAAAGTGGACTCACGTATTGTCTCGCTGAGACGCTGTTATTATTTTTATTATAATAATATACTTAGCGTCGCGAGTTAGTTATTGACAAGCGATTTTTTACCTCCCAAGTCCTACTTTTCTATAGACGAGTTTTTGTTGGGTTTCTGGGCTTTCTCTTCATTTTTCTGCGATGTAAAGATACTATCTGCGATCGTACTTTTACAGGAAGTTGTATATTGCTAATAATTCTACAGATTACTACGGTATATATAGAATAAATTGATCCTACGCTTAATTTTGTTTTTATTCAGAATATTAAAAAAAATTTAAAATGTTACAACCATAAATTTAAGCGAAGCGAAAAATCATAGGTCTATGGTTACAACAAAACATAATATGGAGTCTACATAGCTTATGCCCGCAACTTCGTCCACGCCGACTACACAAATTTTAAGCCCCCATTTTACCCCCTTAGGGGTTTAATCTTCAAAAATCGTTTTTAGCGGATGTCTAGGTATGTCAAAATAGCTACTGCATACCCAGGCCGATCCATCCAATAGTTTGAGCTGTGCGTTGATAGATCAGACAGTCAGCCTTTTCTTTTAATATAATATACCTATAGAGTAAAGGCCGATTCACACCAAGCACGTACACGTGACACGTGCGTTGTGACGCGCGTAAACCCCTAACACACCGGGTTACGCATACGTCCACGCTTTACGCAAGCGGTGTGCCATGTTTCATACAGATCCATACATTACAACGCAATGGAATGCGCTACGTCTACGCTTACGCAACGTTTACGCAGCCTGTGTGAACGAGCTATAAATACTTTGTCTATACGTTAATAATTTATTTATTTTATTTTATTTTTTATTTTTTTGGAGACACACAGTATTAACAATAAACAATAAACAAAACAAATACAAAGCACACACACCAAAACAGTCTCCAAAGAAAAGTTAACACAGAATTAAACACACAATAGTCGGGAAAAGAAGGAATAATATAGTGTGTTTGTTTTTGCAGGGCGTGTTGCAGCCAGCGCAAGTGCGGTGATGCGCCGGGAGCGCCCGCGTTCGACACATGCATGCCGCCCGCGCACCCGGTGAGCGAATACCTTTATATTCCAGAAAACTCATCAGTACCTCTGGGAACCCAAACACAAATCTGATAACAAAAACATATGATTTAGATTTACGTACGGAAAGTTAAGAAGTCCGCGTTCCGAGAGCGATGTCAAGAAAAAAGTTTAAGATTAATTCATGCAAAACTCAACCGAGTTTATGTTTACACCACAATCGTTAAAAAAACCTTTTAGGTAAATACTCTTTGTAAACAAATAAATAAATAATCGTGGTGTCACCATACCGGTGTCATATTTGAAAAAAAAAACTACTTCGTCGCTGTGCCTTGCGCTTAATAATGTCACTGTTAAGTTTTTTAACCCCCGACCAAAAAAGAAGGGTGTTATAAGTTTGACGTGTGTATGTGTGTATCTGTGTATCTGTGTATCTGTCTGTGGCATCGTAGCTCCTAAACTAATGAACCGATTTTAATTTAGTTTTTTTGTTTGAAAGGTGGCTTGATCGAGAGTGTTCTTAGCCATAATTCAAGAAAATCGGTTCAGCCGTTTGAAAGTTATCAGCTCTTTTCTAGTTATTACTGTAACCTTCACTTGTCGGGGGTGTTATAAATTTTTAATTTACACTTGTTATACTTACCTAGTATAGGTAAGTATAAAACCACCTTATGGTAACAGTTTGTGCACGAATTTGATTTACTTACGCACAATTCACACCTGAGTTACTTGAGACGATATTATAATAATAATTAACTACCTTATTTGAATACGAGTATAAAATGGTTATTTTTTAAAAGAAAGGAAAACTTTTTATTTAAAAGTATGTCACGTTTTACTTACCCCTTATATTTTAGTGACATTGTACGCAAAATAGAATTTTTGTAATCACATAAATTAGCGAACAGAAGGTTTAATGGCATATAAAAAATAATTTTCATAAAGTTTTCAATGCACAGAAGCACCTGTCTTTATACTTACATAATAATATAGCAGATAAACGGCGTACAAATGGCCCTAAGGTCGTAAAAACTAGATATTACGACGCTTACGCCAGCATAAACTTGTCTCGAGCTATTAAAATAAACTTTCTCTCATTCCCATACTTGTAATAACAAATGCACTTTTTACTGCTTATTTATTAACTGATTTATAACGAACTCCGTAAACGGTGCACTGATAACGAAACGAGGGTCCGTCCGTAACAGTATTTTTATACTTATCGATACGATATCAGTATCGGCTCATATCGGTACGATTTCGTATAAAATCGCTAGCTTCATGATAGTAGAGCTAACTTATGAAAAGTTTCCCTCACGTTTCCCAGTGCTTGAGTATTAACTAAACAAACTCAATTAGTTTTTAGTAGACACGTTCTGTAAATTAATATGTTTGTCTGTGTTTTGCTAGATTTCTGTAAAAACATGTAGTTTCTAAGTTATATGGGCTCAAAAATTGTATGTAAATCTTTGAGCCCATGTATTCGTATATTTTAAAACGTAATATTGAAGAGTTTGCATTCAAGTCTACTTATAGAAACCTTTTTTTCGTGAGGAAATTCCGTCATGGATACCACCGCCCATGGGGGAGCACAGCGGTTATGTTGGACTCCTACCGACTAAAAACCTCACGAAGTTCCATCCCCACCGCGGATGGCGGACTGACAACACCTCGCTACTCCGCCAGCGGATGTCTGCCTCAGTAGCAGACCCACCACTGGGTCACTGCGTGCCCCCAAATACCGTTAGAACTTAGAAGCATGCCGGAACCATAGCACGCCAACCAACCCGAGAACCACACTGTGAACGCCCACGTGCCCATCACCCACAGGTCCTCTCGAGGGCTAGGGTTCGAGGGGATGGCAATTCCCTTTCCACGTTCCCCATCCTCAACATTTCTCTCGATCAATAAATAATAATAAATAAATATTAAGGGTAGTGATTCGTACATTCATAATATGCTATCGGCCTATGCTATCTGATTCACATAAAGAATAAGTGAACCTTCCGATATCGTATCGATTAATGTGAAATTCTCTAACTGTGTAGTAGGAAATTCCTTTTCCTGTATGCTGCCAGGATTGCCATATTAGTCCAAATACAAGTTTAAAATGGTTTGATCAACTGAGATGCGTGGAACATTGCGTGGAAGCTGGATTTTACCTCTATTCGGTTAGGCTGTAGATAGCTACAGAATACGTTCTTGGATGAGAACTCTAATGTTTAAAGTTTAGCCAGAGTTACATTTTTTTAATGGATTTTTTTGACATTCGGGAAAACGTCTTTTCCTGTTTTCAATAATTAACTCAAATGCTGTACGTCGGATTTTTAACCCCTGACCCAAAAAGAGAGGCGATATAAGTTTGACGTGTGTATCTGTGTATCTGTCTGTAGCATCGTAGCTCCTAAACTAATGAACCGATTTTAATTTAGTTTTTTTTTGTTTGAAAGGTGGCTTAATCGAGAGTGTTCTTACTTGTCGGGGGTGTAATAAATTTCTAATTTACACTTGTACGGTAAGTACAGTACGGTTAATAGATCTCTACTTTTCAAATGACATGACAGTTGACAAATAGAGCAAGAATACCAAAACCTTTCTTATAGGTTGTACGCGCTATAAAGTTCTTTATATAGGACAGACCGGACAGACAAATCTTTAGCAGTAAGGCTCGCTCCACACTGAAGTTTGACAATATTTTACAATCTAGGTCGCAATGTCTGTATATTAGACAAAATCTTTGGATGGAGAGCTCAACGAAACGCGGCAGCGAAGTCGCGCAAGCATCTTTGTTTCGTGGCGTTCGCGGGCGTTCGCAGGCGTTCGCGGGCGTTCGCGGGCGTTCGCAGTGCGAGTGTTGAGAGGGAATCATAATAATATAATGTGGTAGTAGGCAGTAAAGTAATAACCAATACACTTGAGCACGTGATCGCTTTCCACAGCAACGCATGCATATTTCATGAGAGCGAATAATGTTACAACAAGGTGCGGCACAGTTTCTTTCTGAAAATATAAAATACGCGCCTCCTCGTATGAAAGATTATATTTTGGCATCTTTTGAGAAAGTTAGAATCACACTTCACACTAATATTATAAAGGCGAAAGTTTGTATATGTGTGTGTGTGTGTGTGTGTGTGTGTGTGTGTGTATGTTTGTTACTCCTTCACGCAAAAACTACTGGACGGATTGGGCTGAAATTTAGAATGGAGATAGATTATACTCTGGATTAGCACATAGGCTACTTTTTATCCCGGAAAATTAAAGAGTTCCCACGGGATTTATAAAAAACTACATCCACGCGAACGAAGTCGCGGGCATCAGCTAGTAGAATATATTTTCATTGCTACATTAAATCCTGTATACATAATATACCTATTCAGTGATAAATTAAATTGTTTTTTTTTATGATGTTAGCATTCACCAAGAAAGATTTTTTTGGGAAATTGAATATAATATGGGCAACTCTGTGCAATATTAAGTTTATGTATTTAAGGTAAAAATACAATTTTTACGCGATATTTTAGAACTTTTCACAAAATACATGGACGAGGTTATTATTTTCAATTAACCACACCATTGTTTACATTTCCGAGTTTAGGTGAGCTTAAAGAAACAATCGAAGCGAAAGCTTTGAACGAAGCTTTAATAGCATTATTTTGTAAAATACTTTTATTGAAGTTTCCGGTATCTTCATTTATTCCGTAAAAGCGCAGCTGTCAACTTTGACAACCATTATCGGGCCCCTGAGCACTCAATCGTTCAGATAAATTGCTTTTATCTAAAAATGGACTCGATATTTTATACTTTTCCATTTATTCCCGTCGCGGTCGAGCTTAGCTGACGTTGACAGATGTCAAAGGCAGCCATCTTTAAAACTTGTTTTGCGGCAAATCGGAAAGTTGAGATAATTTTTCGCTGAATATAAACTTTAGAAGCATTTTAATAGGCGTGAGCATGGCGTGAGTAATGGACTTGCCGATTAAATAATGTTATATCATTTTAAATTGGATATTTAAAAAAATCTATTTTTAGAAATATTTCCATAAAAACTTAAGTAAAGTACTTACTTAAGTTTTTATGGAAATATTTCTATCACCTCTATTCAATGCGAATAGAGGCTATAGAGGAATAATTTTTTTTTGTGAATACACATTTATTACAAAAACTAGATGATGCCCGCCACTTCATCCACGTGGAATTAATTTTTTTAATCCCGTGGAGAATGTTTGATTTTCCGGGACAAAAAGTAGCATATTTCAATCCCCGGGATGCAAGCTATCTCTCTACCAAATGTTAAAATTGGGCCGACTGATACTTAGTCAGATTCTACATTTACATGGATGACAGATATTGGTCAAGAAGAAAGAAAGAAAAACAAGTCTCAAGCAGAAGAAGCGCCGGAATAAACTGTCTTGTTTCAAACGTTTCTTATACGAACCTCTAGGATATGGAACGCCCTTCCGTCAGCAGTTTTTCCTTCCACTTTAAATATGGGTATCTTCAAGTCAAGAGTGAATAGGCAACTTCTAGGCAAGCGCGCTGCATCATTGCTTGCTAGCAGGTCTGATTGCAGCAAAGCGCAAGTCTGTAAATTAAGAAAAAATGCTAGGCCCAACCAACAGGAGAAATCTATCCCTTCAACAGATATACGTAGCAGTTAACCTAAAAAACTACACTAGGGATTTGATACCCGTAGCATCCCCTAGCGAGACACTCGACACCAAATTCGCAACAGTACCTATTTCTATGTTTTCGTCTGTATCGGGGCACGAATGGCAGGCCTTTGTCTGTACGATGATATTTTTGACAATACAGTAAACTAGATAGGTCTTTAGAAACTCCCCCACCAAATACTCAACACCAAATTCGTAACATACCTACTCGTTTAAATGTTTTCGTCTGGGCGTAGATAAATTGCAGGCCTTTGTCGGTACACAGCAGTTTGGATCATTGCATCGCAATTCGCAATGCAAATCAAAGAGCACTGAAAACGCCGCATTTATCACTTGCAGCTAGCACCCGCAGTGATTAACGCTCATTTTAGGGTTCCTCACTATTATTGATGATTAAACGAACTTACCTGAAGTGAAGTTCTATCCCAATTATACGAGTTGCTTCGTCCGAAGAGATTAGGTATACATTGTAGTAATACGTCAAAGTATTGCCTTTCTACCACTTATTTGAAAGCAGAAAATCTGCCCTTCTATTTTTTGTATTTTTTGTTGGTACCACTGGAGCGTTCCCATCTCATTTCGCGTTTTAGTGCCTCGCCGATCACCACGTTATTCAAGTTTTAAAAAACGTTACAAAAGCGTAGTCACCAAAACGATAGTGATTTATTTATTTATTTATTTGTTATATATTTTTATGTTATAAGGTTTTATTATAATAGTGTCTGGTGATATGATATCACTATGCAATTAATGTTTTGTACATTGCGATGTTACCTTGACATATGACAACATGGCGATGTTCCTCACTATTATTACAGTAACCTACATCGCTCGCAATCCTAATCAAAGTGTACGAGTTTACGACCATAATTTCAGACTATGAGAGTGAGGTAATAGAGAGTGCAACTCTAGGGGAGGAGGGGGTAGAAGCGGTATAACTGTCAACTTCTTAACTCGCCTGAAGGCGCACTAAAAGGCTTCCTTTTTTATCCGACTATGGCAAAGCGAAAAGGAAGGGTTATGATTTTAGCAATCTAGGTATGTATGTCTATGTATGTAGGTTTGTACTTATGTGTGTTCCACCGTAGCGCCTAAACTACTGGGCTGATTTTAATAAATGAGGTATCAATTGGTTCGTTGTAAAGGTCCGGGTGACATAGGCTATATTTTATACGAAAAACATTGGCCTAACGGATTTTACACCAAAAAAAGTGGGGGTCTACAAAATTTTTTTTGCTATTGTATCGACTGGGATGTCAAATGAAAGAGGAGAAAATTCCGAGTTCATAAATATAAATATACTAGCTGACGCCCGCGACTTCGTCCGCGTGGATTTAGGTTTTTCGAAATCCCGTGGGAACTATTTGATTTTCCGGGATAAAAAGTAGCTTATGTGCTAATCCAGGATACTATCTATCTCCATTCCGAATTTCAGCCAAATCCGTCTAATGGTTTTTGCGTGAAGGAGTAACAAACATACACACACACACACACATACAAACTTTCGCTTTTATAATATCAGTGTGATTAGGTACAATGTTAAAATACACCGAGTAACAGTAACACAATTTTATATTACAATCTATCGCTATCTATCGGCAGTTCGCGGGTAGTAGTATGTTTAACTTTATTTCCCGAAGTTAAAAGCCATCGAACCCGCTACACACGAGACCGACTCGCTCTTGACCGGTTTTTCGTAACCGTGCTTCCAGGTCAGAGACTGCAAACATTTGCATTTTTACTCTCCGAATGTTTATTTAGAGAAAGTATTTTTTTTTTACTTTTTTCCACTTTTATTTTCTTTGTGTGCGGAATGCTTTAAAAACGTTTGCTCATGCTTGTAATGCTGTGCCGCAAATGTTCTTTTAAAAATTCAGAGCTCTTCTAGAGTGGGATGCGCTTTTCAAATATTTTTATTACGTTACGGCTGCCTTTATTTACTTGCTTTACGTTTGCAGTATAATAGTAAGTAGTAGCTAGTAGTAAGACTTGCATTTCATGTATTCTATATTCCAAAGAGTAATTTTTATTAGGGTTCCGTACTCAAAGAATAAAACGGAGCCCTATTTATGTCACTCAGCTGTCTGTCAACGGGTCTCTAGCTCATAGACGAAATTAGTTAAAAACCTGTTTGAGCATCTGGTGAAGAACGGTATCCAAAACCGAAAATTCAATTAGAAATTGAATTAAATTATTTCCCCAAGGGGGTCCCCATACATGAAAAAGGAACCGAAAAAAAGGGTTAAAATAACACGTGGAAAAAATAAGCTAGGGACGATATAAGTATTCGATTCAAAAATTCAGAGAAACCAATTCTCAGAAGGAGGTATTTCTCAAGTAATTATCGTCTGTGCACTAAAATTATAAAATCGTTGACGACCGCGACGATTAGCGCAGCGCTATAAACTTCTGCGGTAACGGTTCCCTGCGATTTATGGTGCTTAGTTAAATCCTAACTAATTATTATTATTACTATTAACTGACGGATTCAGGCAGCTTTTATTAAAATTAATTTAATTTAAACATCTTTATTGCTGACTACAATATTACGAAGCATAAAAATACAGGTTACACTTAAAAACAAAGGGCGACCTTATCACTGCTCTAACACATACATACACACACACACACGCACCGTCGCGGCAGTTGAATAAGCAACTATTTCATTTTATATTTAATTTGTTCATAACACGTGAGTAACACTGTAGAAAGGAAGCTAGGAGCTTTATTTTTAAGTTCTTCAAACAAATCATCACACCAATATTATAAAGGCGAAAGTTTGTTTGTGTGTGTGTGTTGTGTGTGTGTGTATGTTTGTTACTCCTTCACGCAAAAACTACTGGACGGATTTGGCTGAAATTCGGAATGGAGATAGATATCCTGGATTAGCACATAGGCTACTTTTTATCCCGGAAAACCAAAGAGTTCCTACGGGATTTCGAAAAACCTAAATCCACGCGGACGAAGTCACGGGCGTCAGCTAGTATATTATAAGACATAAACCTTATTTTAACGTAACATTTTTTGCCCATTAGAAAGTAAAGTAGTCCATAAACTCCACAAATACCTAAAGCTTAATTCCGGAGCAGGCCACCCTTTGTTTCGCTCCATTTACTTTGCAATGGGTCATTGGTTGTATCCATTTTTATACATTAACCGTATCTACTTTACGGCACATGGTCTGGCGATAAGTCTTAAAATAGATCTTACTTACTTCTTCGTCGTAACTCTTGGCGGAGCGGTCGTGGTCATCACGAAGCGACGTGTTTGAGGGCAGATGTTATACGCCTCACGAGCATTCGCCACTTCTCCCTGCTGGTCGATAGTCTGGGGCACTCGTGCACGGCACCGCCCATCGCGTAGACGACCTTCCTCGCCCTCTGGTACCCTCCACCTTGCCCTGCACCACAAGACGCTCAATGGAGTCACTCTCACGCCGGGAGACATGTCCGAAGAACATTAGTATGCTACTCAGTACTAACGCCGAAAGACGTTGTTTAAGAGGGCTCTCTCCGTCACTCGTTTCATACAATCGTAGTTCCAATTTCATTTGAATATTAAACAACCAAAGTCCATGAAATTTTGCAGACATATTCTAGAAACTAATATCTATGTCTGTGGTTTTCCAGATTTCTGTTAAAATATTCGGTTTCAAAGTTACGCGGTCTTAAAAGTTTACATACAAATCTTTGAACCCCTGTAATTTTAAAACTACATATTTTTAGAAAAATCTAAAACACCACAGACACAGATATTAGTTTCTAGAATATGTCTGCAAAATTTCATGGACTTTGGTTGCTTAATATTCAAATGAAATTGGAACTACGATTGTATGAAACGAGTGGAAACGAGTGACGGAGAGAGCCCTGTTAATGCCGAGTTCTGAGTATAGAGAAATTGGTGCTATATTTAGCACCAGTACCACATCTCATCAATCTTCTTCTTCTCGACTATTTGCAAAGTCCGCGTCTCCACAGCGTATAGAAAAATGAGAAAAACAAGTGTCCGTACGAGCTGGATATTCGTAGCTTTTGTGATGTTTTTGTTTTTCTATAATATTTTCTTCAGTTTGTCCATTGCAGCAGTTTTTAACCGACTTCCAAAAAAGGAGGAGGTTCTCAATTCGTCGGGATCTTTTTTTTTATTTTTTTTTTATTTTTTATGTATGTTCCCCGATTACTCAAAGACCCCTGGACCGATTTGGAAATTTTTTTTTTTTGTTTGAAAGGGTATACTGTGCAGGTGGTCCCATATGGTGAAGATCTGATGAATATCTTCGGAGATGGAGAACAGAACTCCTCAATGGATAGGAGCAAATTGCTCGCGATCAGTGTAATAGCTTAGTAAACAGTAGGGTTTTAACTGGGCACAGCATATTATAGTACAGTAGTGCCACTAAAAATTGTGAAATAAAAAATTTTCAAAAGAAAAATAAAACCGACTTCAAAAACGACAAACACTAAAAAGTAAAAAATAACTTTTGTTTAGCTACACGTGTAATGCACCTAGGTATAAAGTCGGGCGAGCTTCACTCTTGGATTTCTAATTTTGTTTTAATATGCTCGCTCGACTTCATACTTAGGTGCATTACACGTGTAGCTAAACAAAAGTTATTTTTTACTTTTTAGTGTTTGTCGTTTTTGAAGTCGGTTTTATTTTTCTTTTGAAAATTTTTTATTAATAGATAATGACAGATAGATATACAAAAATAGATATAGCTACTTCTTCTTATTTTTTCTTGATACTACATGACAGACAGACAATGAAGTGATCTTATTAAGGGTTCCTTTTTAACATTTGAGGTACGGAACCCTTAAAACCTGAGCGTTTAGTGATACAAATATGCAAGTTGTAACAAACCAAGTTTACGCAGGTGTGAGAACTTTATTGCAACTATCTTATCTCATAGTTTTCATTGCCCGCACTTCGTAATTACATCTCCGCTCAGGCCATCTTTTAATAGAATTTCGTTTATCTCACACAGTAATCTGCGGTCAATTACGTTCTCTTATTAGTAATATTAGTTTTGACATTGTAACATCCGGTTTTGGAGTTTGTATATCATTTTGTATACGGTAAAATATAAGGGTGTGTACAGACGTACAAATTGGGATGATGCCTGAATCTAAAATAAATTATTTTATATTTACTAGGAGTCATTAAATAGAGGTACTTCCAAAATTCGTAAAATCAACGTCCAATGTTATTTTTAAGTTTGCTAACTATTTTAAATTATCGATTTAACTAAAAAAGTACGTCCAATTATGTCAAATGTTTATGACGTCACATCTGTGTAGTTCATACAAGCTCCCTAAGCGAGCGTTTTGACGTTTGATAAAAAGTCACTGATTTGACTAATAGTCATCATCCCTATTCCCTAACTCATTGATCAACACTTAGGGTGAGGTAAATTACATTAAATCGTAGAGACGACTGCAGTCACAGAATAAGGAATATTTACTCATATCTTTGACGTGCTTGATATGCTAATGATAACGGTTTGGTTTGTCTATTTAAAAATTTCAACTCAAGTCTATTTAACCCCCGACCCAAAAAGAGGGGTGTTATAAGTTTGACGTGTGTATTTGTGTATCTGTCTGTGGCATCGTAGCTCCTAAAGTAATAAACCGATTTTAATTTAGTTTTTTTTTTGTTTGAAACGCTAGGTGGCTTGATCGAGAGTAGCTATAATCCAAGAAAATCGGTTCAGCCGTTTGTAAGTTATCAGCTCTTTTCTAGTTACTGAAACCTTCACTTGTCGGGGGTGTTATATATTTTTAATTTACACTTGTTTGCTAGAGCCTTTATGTTTGCTGTGATAAGATCATGTAATTAGTATGTTACCATAAATATAAGAGTAGCAAATAAGCAAACAGAACCAGTTCAGATAAATTGTGTGGGAGTCTACGAAAGATGTGAATGATCCTATTAGGGAAGCAATTTGCAATATTATGACGTGTTTATATTTCCGTGGTAGCTACCTACTTGTAAAAAGTTTATGTAACTGGAATGTTTATGTATTATTTGCATGTATTATTAATTTATTATTATAAGTACCTAACGCGACTACTTTTCTACAAATAAACATTTATCTGTTGATGGTACTGATTCTGATGGCAACTAAGTATGAAGTATTCGCATCTTTCTCTTACCAATGTACCTAATAAGAGAAGGACAAACAAACTTAACTTAATTTAGACATGTCAAACGTCGTGACTGTAAATGCCAGGCGCGAGCCTATTGTTTTTTAAACAGCGTACTAAAATTTAGCGTTTTAAAATGTTAAATTCATGTTCCGTCCTTTTTTAGCATTATTAAAAAGAAAAAGATGCAGATACTCTTAAGTCTAGTTTAGAGAAAAACATTAGAATCGACGCCAATATTTCATCAGAAGCAGCACCCGGGCACACTGGGAGATTATCTGCTGGCATCCCAATTCTGTAAAGCCCTACTAAAATAATATACATTATCTATTAATATTTTAAATGTAGAGGTGTGCCTATTTGTCTGTCTGTCTGCTAGCTTTTTTTTAAAAATTATATAGGCTAGCCCTTGGCTGCAATCAGACTCGCTAGCAAGTGGTGATGCAGCCTAAGATGGAGCGCGCTTGCCTAGAAGTTGCTTATTCACTCTTGACTTGAAGGTACCCATATTATAAGTGGAAGGGAAAACTGATGCCGGAAGGGCGTTCCACATCCCACATAGCTTTTCATGGCCCATCTGTTTAACCGATTTTAACAAAATGTGGTACAGAGATAGCTTGCAACCATGAGATGGTCAGTGACATATTAAGATATTTTTATCCCGGAAAATTATAGAGTTTGCACGGGACTTTTAAAAACCCAATTCATCTGTTATACAACAATTTACATAAAATTGCACGGAGAATAATAATAGCAAATGTAATTTAATAAAAAATGTTTGCGAACGCTACAGTAAATTCAGTTACATTCAATAGAATTGTCAAATAAAAATGATTAAAATGAATTTTTAAAAATGTAGAGGCATGCTCGTAAAATTGGTACACAGTGAGCTCACGCATTATTTAATACGTGACAAAAATAAAAATTCAACTACGGAATATTTGTATCAGGTGTATTTTTTTTTTGAAGGTTAAAATTAGTATTGAACAACGAAATTGTCCATCAAAAATTAAAGGAATTTTCTATTTTCTTTTAAATTAAATAATTTTTGTAAAACTAAAGTCGTATAGGTACTTAACACAATATTTATGGGCAAATGTTTTAATTAGTAAATTCAATTAACAATCTTTCTTTTCCTTGTTTTATTTAAATTTAAAATTAAGAAGGTAATAAATAACAATAAAATTAAAATAAATTTTGTCCCGAACAAATTTTGCTTCTAACAAAATAAAATCAGCCAAGTTTGAGTCGAACTCGCACACGAAGGGTTCCCTACCATTGTACAAGATATAGCCCATGTTAATTTCCATGACGGCCATTTTGGTTTTTTTTAGTTGGCACAATCTAGTGCATGTTTGGAATGCTGTTGGCAATGTGGCCATGATCGACATTATCAGTACACCATAATACCAGAAAATACAGTTTCTTTAATATAAATAAACCATCGTAAGTGTAATGTAAATTATTAAATCTATTCGTTGTTAGTTGAAACAAACTGTACTATAATGCACGATGAACAAAGACTCAAAAATGCTTAAGCCAACTTATTATCATACTAGCTTATTCCCGCAACTTCGCGTGGACTACACTAATTTCAAATCCTATTTTACCCTTTTAGGGGATGAATTTTCAAAAACCTTTATTGTCAGAACTTTACTATCGGTTCGTAAAAATTCTACTAAAAATGTATGACTTCGATTGTTGTCTATCGCGTCACGGCTCTACACAATACAATGTGTTTGCGCCTTTGAGCAAGAATGGAGAGAATAAAATATTTCATTGTTATCAGATTTAAATTTCGAACGACCGACGCGTCTTTGCGGCGAACCGCGCGCGCAAATCAACACGCACTCTCTAATGAGAGTAAAATAGATGCGCAAATGACAAAACTGCCGTACGATTGTTCATGCATGTCTCACTTTCACCTGCGGCGGTCATCTGGAGGCACTTTGTCGCCTTTGTTTCTTTGTTTTGTCCACTGTCTAGTCTAGTACGCGACAGGTCGAGATGGCAATTGGGATTGGGACGCCCCACACACCCGCACAGTCCCCGCGGTAACTAGGTGCGGGATAGCGCGGTACCTAGCCATCTCGACCTGTCGTGAGCTATAGGGGAGAGGTGCCATGAAAGGGACAAAAATCTTTTATTCAAGATTTAGAAAACTATATGATAGATAAATAAAAAGTTTTCGGTTCTTAAAGTGTATTTATTCTATACTAGCTGATGCCCGCGACTTCGTCCGCGTGGATTTAGGTTTTTCGAAATCCCATGGGACCTCTTTGGTTTTCCGGGATAAAAAGTAGCCTATGTACTAATCCAGGATATTATCTATCTCCATTCCGAATTTCAGCCAAATCCGTCCAGTAGTTTTTGCGTGAAGGAGTAACAAACATACACACACACACACACACACACACACACACACACACACACACACACATACAAACTTTCGCCTTTATAATATTAGTGTGATTGTTTTTTTAGATGAACAACAAATCTCTACTTAACTAAAAACTAAAAAAAAAAAAAAACTCTACTAAACTAAAAGTTAGATTCTTACTGTTTCAAATACCTCGGTGTGCAAGTCTGACTCGCACTTGGCCGGTTTTTTATGTACCGTCTATTTACCTTTTTTTCCTTATTTTTACTACTGTCGTCTTGATACTTATTACTTTTCGAATAATTTTGCAATGCGTGAATCGTCATTCGCAGCGTTCCAAGAACATACTGATTTACAATCAAAGAATACATTTATTACAACTTAAACACATCCTGAGTGTGGCGTATTATACACAATCCGTGTAAACGATGATCATGACTGCATAAAGATGCTCATTTATATATTCATCGCTTGATCGTGCAAAGGGCCCGCAATTAATACTTTTAATTTCACTAATGCCTGGTTTACACGACGCGAGCTAGCTTGCTGGCCGTGCCGGGTGATTCGCTAACTCACGGGATTTCAATTGCTTTTATACATGGCATAATATTGTATATCAAATCTTTGAAAAGAGCAACCGCCGAGTTTCTTGCTGGTTCTTCTCGGTAGGAAAACCAGTGATAGATGCTTTCGACGATGCAAAAGAACTTGTAAAAGTCTAATTGAATAAAAATATTTTGAATTTGAATTTCAGTGTTCAATTCTAAATGATAGCCAACAAACTCAATTGACATTGGTATGGTTCTGCAGTGCTGCTTAAATGAGCGATATTAAAATATTTTTTCGTATAAAACCTTCAATGGATTAAAAATAAATGTCAAATGAGCTTGGTGGTTTATCGTTCAGTGTTGAACGTTAGCGAATCATCCCGCCTGGTCAGTAGCTGCAGGCAACAACTTGCATTATTTGGACGTACCTATCATACGAATTACTCGCACTTGCGAGTTGGTTAGTAGTTCACATCCGAGTAACTTCAACATTTTATGTTTTCGATCGCCTGTTCGCCTTCCTCTACCAGTCAAATGGCTGTAGCTCGCACGTTACTGGTATCGTTCAGACGCATTAGATAGTAAGCTCGTCAATTTATTAAAGCAAGTTCACTCGATACAGTACTACTCCAGTCTTCAGCACACAACTCGCAGACAAAGCAGCTACTCTCATCGTGAAAACAGCTAAGCCGATCCAAGTTACTGGCATACGAGTACATAATTCGAGCAGCTGTACTCTCCAGCCAGTAGCTCGCACCGTGTAAACTACTCCCTGGTGCCTGTCACGTATTAGCAAATAGTCGAGTCACGGACGGAAACTGTTTCATAGAATTAATACCTCGTTGCCTATTCGTGGGAGATAGTATTATGTAAAAGAAATTTCAGTAAAAGTGAATTTCGAAAAAATGCACTTATCACTTTCACTTTATTATTGCAGGCATTAATTATACACAGACCAGTAGGCTTGTCGTGTGAATAAAAATTGAATGGACTTGAATAATTACTTTGAAACTTTGCAAGTGAAAATGTACATAACAAACGAAAGGACATGAAACTAGGATCGAAGTAATTATTTAAAAAAATTGTAAAAGACATTCCGGAGTCGGGCAAGACTACTTTTTATTCCGGAAAATCAAAGAATTTCCACGGGGGTTTTAAAAACGCGGGGGTTTTAAATGCACGCGGATGAAGTCTACAACATGCAGTAGATCTATTATGATTAATGCTATGTTGGCGAATACAGTCAGTAAAAGTGAATTTAGTTAATCATGCTGTCATAGATGAGTGAGCTTGATGTGATTGAATAGCGAGTGACAGTTAAGTAACGATTGGGTACCTATGAAAATCGTAAGTGCTAAATCAATGTCGCTTCTCCATTACAATTCTTTGCATAGCATTCCCAAGAACTTATACTTAGTCAAAAAAATAGGAATAATTAATATCTACGCTTTTTCTTTAACAATTGTTTGACATCATATAAAAATCTTCTATCCATTTATCTATCTAAGGGTTAAGACCTAGTTCATCATGCCGGCCAAGTTGCGGATTGGCAGATTTCACACACCTTTGAGGATATTATGGATAACACAGGTATGCAGGTTTCCTCACGATGTTTTGAGCTATTTTTTTTTTTTCAAAAATATTTTTTAGAAAAGAATATTAGCCATGCTAATCATGATTAATATTCCCTTTTCCCCTCCAATTAAGCGTAAAGCTTGTGCCAGGAGTGGGTACGACAATAGTGCAACGGGTTGGATTTGAACCGCCGACCTTTCCGAATTCAGTCCACTCCTCAACCATTGAGCTATCGAGGCTTTAAGTTTTGAGCTATAGTTAAAGCATGTGATATTTTATCGAACACACAGTTTTACTGCAGATATGATATATACAAATATACAACTATATCATATTGCTCATTTATAATATTTTATGAACATGTAAATATTTAATTTTCCCAAAAAAGTGATAAGTTGTTAACATAACTTTACCGGCTTTCACGAACCAAAATAAAGTGAATAATAGGGGTTTGGATTGCGGTCTAACAAAAGCTACCCGTGTTTTGCACCGAGGCGAGGTGGCTTGAAAAATGATGCTTTTTCCTCATTTTACCTCAATTTATTATTCATAATTTTTCGCTATTGTAGACCTTTTTAGGGTTCCGTCCCTGAAAAGGATAAATGGAACTCTTATAGGATCACTTCGTTGTCTGTCTATCTGTCTGTCCGTCCGTTCGTCCGTCCGTGCGTGCGTCCGTCGTGTCTGTCAAGAAATCTATAGGGTACTTCCCGTTGACCTAGAATCATAAGATTTGGCAGGTAGGTAGGTCTTATAGCACAAGTAAAGGAATAAATCTGAAAACCGTGAATTTGTGATTACATCATTAAAAAAAATTAAAATGCGTTTAAATTTTCAAAGTGAGATAATTATACCAATTGGGGTATCATATTATGAAAGTGCTTTACCTGTACATTCTAAAACAGTTTTTTTTTTTTTTGCATAATAGTTTTTGATTTATTGTGCAAAATATCGGAATAACGCCCGAGTACGGAACCCTCGGTGCGCGAGTCTGACTCGCACTTGGCCGGTTTTTAATATACATTTTGTAGACATTTTTAGCCGTGGTAGCCATCGATCCATCCAGCCATCGATCGTAGTGTAGTGGTGACGTCCGCCTCCTATTCGGGAAGTCGGTGGTTCGATCCCGGGCACGCATCTCTAAGAGATGGCCCAATTAAGAGCGCACTTTGACTTTGCTTAGACTTAAGTTTCAGTTACTTAAAATGAGACAGATTTCTGCCACTGGTATAACGCTGTCTCGTTTTGTGTCTTACTGTGCGTCCACACACTGCTCAACTCGCGCGAATCGCGACGCCGCCGCCCGCGCGCCGCCGCACTAGGTCGCTTGCCTTTGCAACGCGATGGACGTCGAAACTGTGGCAGCGTGCGCGCTTTTGCATACTTACCGACAAAATAGGGAGCGATGGGCATGAACGAGGAACACGCGAGTAACGCGGCCACACTACGTCTCTGCCTCCGTTCGTCGCTCCTTCCCATGCCGCACGGGCAGTGTGTGGACGGGGGGTTAAGTCTGAGCAAACTCAAAGTGCGCTCTATAGATCTCAACCTAAAGGTAGCTGGATAAGACTGCGGACGCGTCCCTTATTTCACGCTTGGCCTCTATCCATCCATGCTAATATTATAAATGCGAAAGTGTGCACGGCCCAACAGTGTAACCGATTCTGACGTTTGGTACAGGGTTAGCTTATATCCCGGGGACAGACATAGGCTACTTTTTATCCCGAAATATCAAAGACTTCCCGCAGGATTCCTAAAGATCCACCCACTTAACCGATTTGTATGAAATTTGGTACCGAAGTAGCTTGCGTCTCTGTAATCGAAATTAGCACTTTTTATCCCGGAAAATCAAACAGTTCCCACGGGATCTATAATAATCTAAATCCACGCGGACGAAGTCGCGGGCATCTTCTAGTTCTGCCATAATTTTATAGCAAGTAAGCCAATACATTGCTGTATTGTAGTGGTTTGTGTGACGTAATGTTGTTACGCAATAATTGATGTAGGTCGCGAGATGTGTTGCATGGAAATGGTTGACACGCCCGAAATATCTAATGAGTTCACGGCTACAAAGTATAACGTAAATTACTTGCTAATTGTTTGCGTAGCTGCTATAAATGTTAAAGGCTAGGGTGACCATGAACCTGTCAAAAAAAATTCAAAATTCAAAATATTTTTATTCAGTTAAACTTTTACAAGTGCTTTTGAATCGTCAAAATAATCTACCACTGGTTCGGAATGCCGTTCCTACCGAGAAGAACCAGCAAGAAACTCGTACATACATTGTTGGCGTTTGTCGATCTAACGATACTTATGACAGCCAAGAAGGAGTTTCATCACAGTATATGGCAGTCAGATATGAAACCTCCCGGATTCCCGTATGGAATTTTATAATTTCTTAATCACTGGTCTGGTCTGATGGGAAGCTTCGGCCGTGGGTACTTACCATTCTACAGCAAAAGACGTGCCGCCAAGTGATTTATAGCGTTCCGGTACGATGCCGTGCAGAAATCAAAAGAGCTTAGTAAAAACTGCTATCCCCATTTGTAGGTTAGCCCGCTTTCATCTAAAATTGCATCATCCCTTACCACCAAGGGAGATTGCAGTCAAGGGTTAGCTTCTATATCATTAAAAAACCGGGCCGTCTCGTCGCGGCAGCGGGACAAAGAGTTTTAAATATTATAATATTTCTGTCGTTGATTTGAGAAACCAATAAACCAACAAACAAACACTTTCAGATTTACAATAAAAGTAGTGATCTAAAAAAAGGATTCTGAATTAGCAAAAATTCCACACAGACTAAGACGTGTGGAAACCCTACGAAAGGCTCACGATTAATATTCTATGCATGTTTCGGTAAGAGTACCTATCGTAAACCATACCATAAATAATAATGTGACATAATGCGCGATGGAGTTGTTGGAATATGATAAATTGTTGCTGGGACATACGAAAATACGAGATATTTTGTGTAATGAAATGATTCAGGAACGTGTGGCCTGGTGACAACGCATGTCAAACGCTGGTTCAGTTGACCCCGGTCGGTAACTGGTAACGGGCTGTGAGTGTTCAAAATTCTGCCTTTTCATGAAGAACTTAACTTTAACACTTTAACACAACATCAGGTGACCCATCTGCTCGTTTGCTCACTATTTTATTGTAAGAAAAAAAAGAACACAGACCGGGATATAAAAACCGGCATCAACGGCTTTATGTAGACTAAGTTGTTACGTTTTTTTTATTCAGATATAAGTTAGCCCTTGACTGGAATCTCACCTGGTGGTAAGTGCTCTCCAGGACACCATAATTCCGAATTTGACTTACTAAAGGGTCAAAGATTGACCTACTAGCCCCACTACTTTATACATTCTCTCTCTATAGGTCACAGAAATTGCCCGGAAAAATGCTACAGAAAAAAATTACCATTTCCATTTACCTTTCGATATGCGTATGTCGCTACAGTAAATGAATTTTGACTATGCAATCTGGCCCGATTCAACATCAATATTCCAGCTGAAACTCCGTAAAAAAATAAAACCGTATCAAACTCTCTTGCTCGTTCGTCGTTTTGCGCCGAGTTCTCGCCCGCGCGGGTTGGACCAATGTTTGTTTTTGTCAAAGCACCAGACGCGCTGTGTATACATGTTTTAAGGCCGTTTTCCCTTTCATCCGTCGTGTCTTGGTTGAGTACAGTCGCGAGCAGAACGCTATGCTGAAATCTGTAGAACGTACATTGATTTTGCTCAAACTAACATAACTCAATATAATAAAAAAAATTTGACACAAAAAAAAAAAACAGCTAAGTGAGAGGCAGACTTGCGCACCGAGGGATCCGTACTCGGGTATTTTTTTCGACATTTTGCACGATAAATCAAAAATTATTATGCATAAAAATAAATAGAGAATGTACATGTAAAGCCCCTTCGTAATATAGTATAGTTATCTCACTTTGAAAATTGGAAATATTAAATTACTAGCTGATGTCCGCGACTTCGTTCGCGTGGATGTAGGTTTTTTAAAATTCCCGTGGGAACTCTTTGATTTTCCGGGATAAAAAGTAGCCTATGTGCTAATCCAGGGTATAATCTATCTCCATTTTAAATTTCAGCTAAATCCGTCCAGTAGTTTTTGCGTGAAGGAGTAACAAACATACACACACACACACACATACAAACTTTCTCCTTTATAATATTAGTGTGATGTTCTTGAACACATTTTTTTTGTGACGTAACCACAAATTCAGTTTTTAATTTTTTTCCTTTACTTGTGCTATAAAACCTACCTACCTGCCCATGATGAATCCAACGGGAAGTACCCTATAGGTTTTCTTGACAGATACGACAGACGGACAGACAGACAGGCAACAAAGTTATCCTATAAGGGTTTCGTTTTTCCTTTTGAGGTACGGAAACCTAAAAAAGCTCAATGACGATTCATGTGATATGTAAACATTAAACATTCTAAGTGTGCTTTTTACGTCAGTAAGATAATGTTTGAAAAAAGTTAAAAACTAGTTATAGGTGAATGTACAAAGCAGCCCATTTCAATAAGTTTTTTCTTACCTTTACTTAAAAAGCATCGTATTATAGTAATGGTAACTTACAATTTACGATTACGATTGTCATCTTAAATTCATCTCTTTTGGTAAAATGTTTCAGATAAGTATTTCAGTTTAAAGAGATTTAATTTTTCAATACAATCATAATATTTAAATAAGGAGACCCTAAGATTTTTCTTAGGGTGTAGGAATCACCTCAGATGAGCCTAAAAAAAAAATTATACTTTTCTTTAAAATTGTACCGCTGCTGGTCTCGGTAAACGGTACAAGTGGTTAAGTATTATTTTTATTTGATTTGTCCTTAAATCGAGGCTTAACAGGCTTTTAACATTAACGTAAATATGAAACTTGACCATTGTTGAGATAAAAGCTTATTTCAAAGCCTTTAGCGCGATCAGAAATCTTTTTTCATCGGATCGCTTTTGTCTATCTTCTCATTTCAGCTTTGTACATACAAAGAAGGCAATTATTCTAGTTGTCTATGGATTAAATTTCTCTGCGATTGAAAACGGTTGCATCCTTTATATCGGGGATGTTCAAAGGAAAGACGATAAAAAAGCAAGTTTAAAAAGGAGGCCACGGAAAAATACGGTTTGCCTGCCTGAATATTCTAGTTTTGAAAACCCGTGTTATAGTAAGTGAAAGTTTTTGTTAACAGTACGAAAAATATACAAAATTCTATGGTTTGGACTGCTCTGCTCTATAAAACAACACAAACAATACCTTTGTGCCTCTATGGGATTTTCGGTGTATACAAAGGTTTCATGTGCCCTGCCCTATATCATATTATGACAAGGTAGGTAACATCTTTGTACCTTATGTATTTTTCCAAGCTTTTGGTTAGGACAACCCTCTATATCAAGGCAGCCATATCTTGATGCTTGTATGAAGTACTAATGGAGCCGCTCCTTTCTAAAAAAAATTTATTAGAAGCAATCTGTATTTTATATTTAATGATAACAAAAACTGGGTCACGAAGGTTAATTAATTTTTTATCAAATAGCCATTTAGGTGTTATCTTTTTGCCTCTATGGCAAGCTTATCTTCTATTGCAAAGGGAAAAAGATTGTATGAAAATACAAACAAACATACATACATATATACATACATACATACATACATACATATATACATACATACATACATACATACATAGACTGCTAAAATCATAACCCTTTTGGCTTTGCCGCATTCGGGTAAAAATCAATTCTACTCAGCAGAAGAAACGTACAAATTCGAAAAGTATAAATTTTAGTAAATAATCCTCTCTCCTCTCAGTTCCTATGGCAAATGTTCATGGGTGGTGGTAATCACTTAACACCAGATGACCCGCCTGTTCGTTTGCTCTATCCCAAATAGGAAAAGATCACTTGAAAGAATTAATTACACTCTTTAAAAATTTCAGACAACATATTAAACCGAAAAATATTATTTTTTCCTCCCGGACTTCTATCAAAATGGCAAGGTACAAGGTAGGCCTTGCCTTTGTACCTCTATGAAGAGCACAATAGAAGTGTCCACTATCCCAAAGAGATAAAGATCTGAACAGATTATTAGAACCGATCGATGATAATATTCAATCATAACAAGAAGCGGGACGTTATTAAAATTCTGGGGCGCACTTTGTTTTTGAGGACGGTAGGCACTAATGAGCGGTGGCTTTTGAATTTTAATCGAGTTTTTTTTACTGCTGCATATTCGGTATTAGAGTTTCGTGCTTCAATTAGAAAAACCGGCCAAGTGCGAGGCAGGCCTCGCTCCTTTAGGGTCCGTACATAGGTCAGGTTTGTAATTCATTTCGTCTACGAAGTAGAGACATGTGACATGCAGACAGACAGACGGACAGACAAACAGAGTGACATTAATAGGGCTCCGTTTTTATCTTTTGCTATCACTAGCAATAAAACTTGCAGAAGTTGTTGTTATCTCATAATATCAATGACAATTCTGCAAGTTTCTTGCAGAAGTTGACTTGTTGCAAGTGCTTGCACTGTACAAAAGACTTCTGCAAGTTTTATTGCCAGTCAACACTTGGCCTTATATATAAACAGTTTAATTAAAATCTTATGTCGAAGCTCATATTAAAATCTGTCATCGATACTAAAAATCAATGCTCTACAAAATGAGGCCTAATGACTTTTTTATACACCCGTTCTGATAACGGGGGTCCATTCCGGTTATGATTAAGTATTATTGATCGAAGCTGATAATCTCGGGTTTCAGATGATATCGGGTGTAAGCGGTCGCCAT
The DNA here is from genome assembly GCF_905333055.1 of Maniola jurtina. Lineage (NCBI taxonomy): Eukaryota > Metazoa > Arthropoda > Insecta > Lepidoptera > Nymphalidae > Maniola > Maniola jurtina. Next base: position 12,147,187 of record NC_060040.1, read on the forward strand.
CGCTACTAACAATGCCACTAGTCGGTATTCTCTAAAACAACGTGTTCGCCCTTGAGTTCGTCGATGAGCTCGCCATATACATATTTATCCATGTAACGGGTGAGAACTGAAAATTAGCTCGCTGTATTTAGTTATTTTTGACATTTGCTCATGAGCAAAATATCAAAAACAGCCAATTAAAACGTAGACACTGTTAACTGTTATTGCTTGAGAAAGCTTTTGATCATGAGTAAATAAAAATAAAAGTAATCCCAATTATTAAAGGTGATAACGTAATTTTTTATGAACTGGAATCTTTGTGGTTTACTTCTTCGCTTTATCAATACTGAAAAGGATGATGTGTGTAGTGTTTATGTAGATGGTGTAGTGGTCAGTGGCAACCGAGTTACCATTATTCTTTAAAATTACTTCTAGGTACTTATAGAAATGTAGTTTTAAATTAGAACTTTTCATCTAAAGATGTATACCTATTCCTTAAGAAAGCACTGTCAGGATCCGTACTTTCTAGTATAGGTAACCTCCCGAGGCTTTTCTTTCATCAGCAACGAGGTAGGTGGTAGATGTGCTGTGCTGCTATTGGAAGCTCATTCGTCTTTTGCCTCAGTCATGGTACGTCTATACTTCATAGTGGCTGCACCGGTGTTAATATTTAAAAGCTATCCAGAAAATTCAAAAGTTTTTAAGTAGGTTACTTAAAAAACTTGAATTTTCTGGTTACATACCTATATTTCCTTTCGTGGCTGCATCAGCGCAGTGAAAGGGAAGATGAGCTTAGAGAATAGCCCCGCTAATGATATTATCTGTTGTAAGCTGACAGCGTTGCGACTAACAATGTAACCAGATTCAGCGTTGGCTCGTTTTTGCCGCTTAAAATCCGCTTTCGTATAATTTATGGCTTTATCCGTGTTATCCAATAGAGACAGGATGCCTTAGGATGAATAATTTCCAAGAAACACTGCTCTAACAAAAATTATTGATCGTATTTTACCTGTATTGACTTCTAGAGTGAAATTATTTACGGAATGAAATATTTACGAAATACTTTAGTCAGGCCTGAGGCCATAAAAATGCATTCCAATCGCAGATTCAAAGAAAAGGAAAAATGCCTTTGGTTAGCTTCTTTTGCAAGAATTTGATAAAGTTTTCCTTATGTATGCAAAATGTGGTTTGACCATTGGGTTTGACACAATATTAGTCATTATTCATCTGAGACTTCAAAATATCTTTATAGAATATTATACATTTATTACTACTTTAAATTTTTATGTTATTTTACTAGATGACGCCCGCATGAATCTAGGGTTTTAAAAATCTTAAAAAGTACCTAATAACCCATTTTGGTGTTCAGGATGCAAGCTATCTCTGTACCAAAGATCATCCCACACATACTGTTTGAAGACTTTGGTCTTCAATTTTACCTTTTAACTTCTTTTTGTACTTTTCTTAAATTAAATCTTTTTTTAGGGTTCTATACCTCAAAAGGAAAAACGGAACCCTTATAGGATCACTTTGTTGTCTGTCTGTCTGTGTCCGTAGGTACTAGGATTACATAAAGGGGAGGAGTCAACATTACAAAATAATTCACAATAGTGAATCAGTATCCTGGATTTAATGTTACATGGCCGTACATTGAGCTCTTGGTTTCGTAATTATGTAAATACCTGTCTTGCATTATGAATCAACGTAAATCCGTGAGTGATTCAAAGCAAACTGGGTCGAATATACGAGACGACTAATGTCGAACACACATTATGATTTGTTAAACATTTTGGCTCATTAAGAGGAAAACCATCTCGAATGACTTAGACGATTTCACCTTCAAACTAGCAATTTTGACATGTCATGACCCTCTATTGACAATTAATCAAGCAGACATTTCAATCTGCGAAATTTACGCGGACTTTTAGTATTTTGACGTAGGAGGGTAAAAGATCCAGTACATGAACGAATAAGGATTACCCTGACTTTCACCTAAAATTAAGATATATGAGAATTGTTCTATATATAATTTTTATTTTTTGTGTATCTGTACACAGTATATCAAAAAATCAAATAAAATGCGTGGTATTAATTATTATAAATTATTTTATTTAACAAAAGGATAAATTGCCAGTAAATAAACTGGGAATTTCAGTGAATGAACGAACTCTATCTAGTGCATAAACTCTCGATTCCTATTAATAAATTCTTAAGTATATTTTCGGCTTGGAATTTTAAAAATATTGTCAGATTTTCAGTTTTTGACTTATTGTATATTTTTTTCTACATTTTGCGCGATAAATCAAAAACTCTCTTACATAATAATAATAAATAAAACCTGTTTTAGAATGTATAATAGAGCCCTTTCATATGATATTATCCCCTTTGGTATAGTTATCTTAGTTTGAAAGTCACCTAAATTTTCTGGAAAACAGTCCAAATGACTACAGAGAAAATGAAACTTAACGCCCTTGTTGCATCCAAGTCGCTGGAAGTGCAACATCAGCTACTGAATGTGTTAAGAGTAGTGAGAATAATATACCGTAACACAAGTGTCTGATGTTATCAGATTTGTTCCTTTGAGCCGAGAAGCCACATGTTCTGATGCTTTTTAGACAATCTAAGATCTCTCATTAAGTGATCCAAATAATTTTGATTGAATGGTCTAAGTTGAGATGTAAAAAAGTCACTACATCGTCACTACCTTCTGAAAGTTCTTGAAATGGTAGATTAGAGGTACTGGGTTGGGGCTGAGGTACAGATTTATCACCAGAAGTCAGAATCGTTCAAATTGCAGACTGCAAGTTACAATAGAGCCGCTTGGAACAATTTTTTTGCTGTTTCTTCTGGTAATATTCACAACGCAGAAATAATAATCATCATGGTGTTTAGATGGTTCGCGCCAAATAATAAAATTTTTTTTTAGTAAAAGTAGTTAACTATTCTTATTTGCTCATAAACGCAACGAGGAAATACAGCTTCCACATATAAAAATTGGAGTCCAGGCCTTGCTGTTAGCTGCTAATGGGTTCTCAAAGTGGCCCGAGTATGCTTGTTTTACTGGGCACAAAAGGAAAGAATGAAAGGAGCTTACCCAGTACATCTTAAAAGATCCGTTATAGATACATGCATCCTGCCATGCCTTACCTATGCCAGCCAAACATGGGTCCAGACAAAGAATATAAAAAGAAATAGTAACTTGCTAAAGGGCGATGGCAAGTTGCATAAATTAAGCAAAAAATATTCAAAGTGAGAATTGAAGACATAAGAAAAAAGACAAAGCCTACAGACACCTTGAGACATGCCCTAAAACTGAAATGCAAATGGTCATATTGTATCGATTTTTACAGATGAAAGAAGGACAGGTAGGTAGACCGAAGACGCGTTGGTCTAATGCTATTGTGCAAATCGCGAGAGAAAATTAGCTTGATAGTACCAAAGACAGAGAGAAATGGGGATACCCAAGAGGGATCCATATCCAAGAAAGAAGAATACCAGAATAAATATAAAAAAATTCAAAAGAAAAATAAAACCGATTTCAAAATCACAAACACTAAAAAGTAAAAAATAATTTAAGTTATTGTGGTTTTTGAAGTCGGTTTTATTTTTCTTTTGAAAATTTTTTATTTCAAAATTTTTAGTGGCCCCACTGTACTATAATAATATGCCATGCCCAGCTAAAACCCTACTGTTTACTAAGCAATTACACTGATCGCGAGCAATTTGCTCTTATCCATTGAGGAGTTCTGTTCTCCATCTCAGAAGATATTCATCAGAACTTCATCAAATTTATATGGGACCACCTGCAAAGTGTACCTAGCTTTTCAAAAAAAAAATAATTTCCAAATCGGTCCAGGCGTCTTTGAGCAATCGGTGAACATACATTAAAAAAAAATTGAATTTGCTCTTATCCATTGAGGAGTTCTGTTCTCCATCTTCAAAGATATTCATCAGATCTTTACCAAATTTATATGGGACCACTTGCAAAGTATACCCTATCAAACAAAAAAAAAATCCAAATCAGTCCAGGCGTCTTTGAGTAATCGGGGAACATACATAAAAAAAAAGATACCGACGAATTCAGAACCTCTTCCTTTTTTTAAAGTCGGTTAAAAATATACTAAGATTTACTAACATGGTGTTATACCACAGAGTAGCAAACAGAGGCAAAGCTTCTAAGAAGCGAGCAAATTTTATAACTATTTTGGTAGGGTTGGCACTGGAGGATACAATTTAATTAACAATAGTTATTTGTTCAACAAGATGGTAAAGTTTGTTTTTGTTGTGTTTGCTTAGTTTAAATATCGATCTTTAAATATCGATCCATAGATCTAAATATCGATTTTGAACGAAATCAGTCAATTTAGAAAGAATTATAAATGGTGCCAACTTTTTTAAATTTTGGTTACAGTTTCCTATTTTGTGATCCCAGGGAGCTCTAAATATCGATTTTGAACGAAATCGGTCAATTAACAAAGAATTTCAAAATGGCGTCGACTTTTTTAAATTTTGGTAACAGTTTCTTATTTTGTGATCCCAGGGAGCTCTAAATATCGATTTTGAACGAAATCGGTCAATTAACAAAGCATTTCAAAATGGCGTCGACTTTTTTAAATTTTGGTAACGGTTCCTTATTTCGTGATCCCAGGGAGCTCTAAATATCGATTTTGAACGAAATCGGTCAATTAACAAAGAATTTCAAAATGGCGTCGACTTTTTTAAATTTTGGTAACAGTTTCTTATTTTGTGATCCCAGGGAGCTCTAAATATCGATTTTGAACGAAATCGGTCAATTAACAAAGAATTTCAAAATGGCGTCGACTTTTTAAATTGGTAACAGTTTCTTATTTTGTGATCCCAGGGAGCTCTAAATATCGATTTTGAACGAAATCGGTCAATTAACAAAGAATTTCAAAATGGCGTCGACTTTTTTAAATTTTGGTAACAGTTTCTTATTTTGTGATCGCAGGGAGCTCTAAATATCGATTTTGAACGAAATCGGTCAATTAACAAAGAATTTCAAAATGGCGTCGACTTTTTTAAATTTTGGTAACAGCTTCTTATTTCGTGATCCCAGGGAGCTCTAAATATCGATTTTGAACGAAATCGGTCAATTAACAAAGAATTTCAAAATGGCGTCGACTTTTTTAAATTTTGGTAACAGTTTCTTATTTCGTGATCCCAGGGAGCTCTAAATATCGATTTTGAACGAAATCGGTCAATTAACGAAGAATTTCAAAATGGCGTCGACTTTTTTAAATTTTGGTAACAGTTTCTTATTTTGTGATCCCAGGGAGCTCTAAATATCGATTTTGAACGAAATCGGTCAATTAACAAAGAATTTCAAAATGGCGTCGACTTTTTTAAATTTTGGTAACAGTTTCTTATTTTGTGATCCCGGGGAGCTCTAAATATCGATTTTGAACGAAATCGGTCAATTAACCAAGAATTTCAAAATGGCGTCGACTTTTTTAAATTTTGGTAACAGTTTCTTATTTTGTGATACCCAGGGAGCTCTAAATATCGATTTTGAACGAAATCGGTCAATTAACAAAGAATTTCAAAATGGCGTCGACTTTTTAAATTTTGGTAACAGTTTCTTATTTCGTGATCCCAGGGAGCTCTAGGTATCGATTTTGAACGAAATCGGTCAATTAACAAAGAATTTCAAAATGGCGTCGATTTTTTTAAATTTTGGTAACAATTTCCTATTTCGTGATCCCAGGGAGCTCTAGGTATCGATTTTGAACGAAATCGGTCAATTAACAAAGAATTTCAAAATGGCGTCGACTTTTTTAAATTTTGGTAACAGTTTCTTATTTCGTGATCCCAGGGAGCTCTAAATATCGATTTTGAACGAAATCGGTCAATTAACGAAGAATTTCAAAATGGCGTCGACTTTTTTAAATTTTGGTAACAGTTTCTTATTTTGTGATCCCAGGGAGCTCTAAATATCGATTTTGAACGAAATCGGTCAATTAACAAAGAATTTCAAAATGGCGTCGACTTTTTTAAATTTTGGTAACAGTTTCTTATTTTGTGATCCCGGGGAGCTCTAAATATCGATTTTGAACGAAATCGGTCAATTAACCAAGAATTTCAAAATGGCGTCGACTTTTTTAAATTTTGGTAACAGTTTCTTATTTTGTGATACCCAGGGAGCTCTAAATATCGATTTTGAACGAAATCGGTCAATTAACAAAGAATTTCAAAATGGCGTCGACTTTTTAAATTTTGGTAACAGTTTCTTATTTCGTGATCCCAGGGAGCTCTAGGTATCGATTTTGAACGAAATCGGTCAATTAACAAAGAATTTCAAAATGGCGTCGATTTTTTTAAATTTTGGTAACAATTTCCTATTTTGTGATCCTAGGGATCCTCAGATATTGATTTTGAACAAAATCTATGACAGTTCAAGAAAATAGATTTTAAACACTATTTAAATTATTATCATTAACATTAAATTAAATGAAAACACGACGCGCGACGTGTACTGCAGCCCCTGAGCTTGAGCACAGGCCGAGCCGGTATAAACCGATTTCTCTCCGTACGCGACGTAGCGCCTGTGCTCACGCACACACGCGCCTCAAGCTTGTAGTAGTGTACCTATCGTAGCGCGCTTGTATGAAGCTTTGACTCTGTTCGCTACTCATGTGGTTATACAACGCAATACCACACTCACAAACACTCGTACAAACATACAACACACTCACACACACACATGGACGCACGCACACGCACTTTTGAACGGTTTGAACGGAACACGGTTTTGAAATTGAAATTGAAAAAAGTGTAAGAATTTGTAAGAAAATATTTAAAAAAGGTATATCAGCCGGTTTTTTATTCCAGCTCTTAATACATGTAAAAACGTCCAATCTGTTCATTTACTCGAGCCTTTACCCTAGTACCTAATTATATCGACCGCCCCATATCAAAACAAAGTAAATGTCATTTTTCCGAAAATCGTTTTATGTCATAAGCCTAACTTTCATAGTATGTCCCGTTGTATTGTAAGGACACCCACATTAAAGTAAAATTAAAAGCTAGTAAGTCGCTTTGACCATTTTAAAACATAGTAAGTCTTTGAACTGGCTAGGTTTTTATAGATTAATGCGCCTTACTAAGTTTTTAAAAGGAATTAGATTAAATAAAATAAATATCACCCATTATCTAAATACCATGTCAAAACAGTAAATACTTAATAATGCATTAAAACTTAAAAGTAAGATAGGAAAAGTCAATGACCTCTACATGTCAACTGTTAAATATGGTTTGCAAGGGAAATACTTTGCATACTTACATAATGTTTTTAGGGTTCCATATCTCAAAAGGAAACACGGGACCCTTATAGGATCACTTTGTTGTCTGTCTTTCTGTCCGTCTGTCCGTCTGTCGTGTCTGTCAAGAAAACCGATAGGGTATTTCCCGTTAACCTAGAATTATGGGCAGGTAGATAGGTCTCAACTCTCATAGCCCAAGTAAAGGAATAAATCCGAGAACAAATTTCGTGATTCTAGATCAACGGGAAGTACTGTATAGGTTTTCTTGACGGACGGACGGACAAATGGACAGACAGCAAAGTGGTCCTTTAAGAGCTCCGTTTTTCATTTTGAGGTACAGAACCCTAAAAAAGAAAATGATGCACATGTAATGAATAAATGTGTTGGCCAGTCTTCACACTAAAATATTTAAACCCCTTTAATTTAAAAACTGTCATAGCCTAGTGGTTAGAACGTCCGCCTCCTAATCGAAGGTCGGGGGTTCGATCCCGGAATCACGCACTACTAACTTTTCAGTTATGTGCGTTTTAAGCAATTTAATATCACTTGCTTTAACGGCGAAGGAAAACATCGTGAGGAAACCTGCATACCTGCAAGTTTTCCATGTTCTCAAAGGTGTGTGAAGTATGCCATTCCGCATTGGACCAGAAAGAACTACGGCCTAAACTTCTTTTGAATTTAAACCACTTACTAGGTTTTGATCTGAGAAAGAAATTTGACATTAATTGACAAAATTGAGAGACCTAAGCTTGTATAAGAACACAGAAGTGTCATAATTCGTGTTCACTTTGCCTAACGTCTCTCAGAGAGCAGAGAGAGATTTAAACTGTTTCTTATAATCACTGGCCATATTTCAAATGCGAAAGTGTGTTTGTTGGTTTAATATTCAATCACGCTGCAACGGAGCAACCAGTCGACGTGGTTTTTTGCATGGATACATTTAAAGACCTTGAGAGTGACATCTCTCTCCGCATCGTATTCTTTATTGCTGAGGGTTGTGACCTCTTTCCATTATTCCTACATCTAATGGTAGGTTTTCTTGGGATAATAATGCAGTGGGTTCAAAGAGCCTACGGAACTCGACTAGAAAAACGAGATTTTGACACTTAGGTTTAACGGTTATGAATTAGTTATTAATATCAGTGATAAAATTGATTAGGGCTGTCAGGTAAAATGACATTTATCTCGGAAAATCAAAGAGTGTCCACGAGATTTTTTTCCAAGTTTGCGCTACTAACTACATATATTATGAAGAGGAAAGGTTTGTTTGTTTGTTATCGATAAACTCTGAAACTACTGAACTACTTGCACTAAAGACATAATCATCAACATCAACCGACAGACGTCCACAGTGAACATAGGTCTTTAATAGGGTCTTCCACATGCTACGGGTTTGCGCCGCCTGAATCTTTGCGCTTGCGCTTGACGACAATCATGCTTTAAAGAAAGCAATGATGAGGTCCAAGTTGGAGCACGCTTACCTAGAAGATGCCTATTCACTCTTGGCTTGCAGGTATCTAAGGTATATATGGCAGGAAACACGGCCGCCGAAATGGCGTTCCAACCTTTAGGCTCTCCCCATTGCCCGCAGCATGAATCTGAGCTTTCTTATGAGACCCATGGTTATATTATGTACATATAATATCTCATAAGAAAGCTCTAACACACAATCCAGCTAAGTAAGTCCAATTTCGAAAAAAGCTAGCTAGCCGACAAATCTAACTCAGGCAGCCTTCGGGAACCTTCGAGATGTCTCTGTCCAAAATTCCTCAATGTTTGAAGAACAGTCTTTGAATAGTGCATATTGTCAGTGATGAAATATGGATCCGAAATATAGGTCTTTTTTTTGTACACAGGAAATGCCTGACGCATACCCCTCCGTCATGTGGGGCTTGCACCAAACTTGCACTACTACGAAATCCATTTCGGAACACGGCACCCGGAACGAGGCGCGCTATCTCCTAACATAGGTATAATACCTATTTAGAACACTTACTATCTGTCATCATAATCTATGACAACCTCCGAGTATTTACCTGGTAAAACCGTAACTTTAGAATAAAATTTAGTATATAAGCAGGCTTCATTTAGAAATGAAAAAATCCCTATTTTATTTTTCAACGATTATAAACACAACTTTCATTCAAAAATAATAAGCTTAAATTCATTTTAAATAATATTTTGCGACGAAATGACGCGCACAGTCCTTCCGCCATGACAGTCCAGTGGACACTGAATTCCATAGAGCGCCTGCAAGAAAATAAATAGCACAGGAAGTTTTTTGGTTAGTTTTAGATTATTTAAGAAACGAAAAACATTTAGTATAAAACTAACAGTTAAAATTGATTGCTAAACCTAAACATATCATTTTCTGGAGGTTGGCTTCAAAGTATCAAGATGTTAAAGAAAACTTTTACAGAACAAGTTGCGAACAGCAATGTTTTCAACTTGATTTTTTTTTTTATTGGGATAATGTATACTAAATAAAAAGAGGCCCTTATAATCTTCACAAACTGAAGTTTTTAATTGCATGTATTTAATAGCTGTTAATGCTTTAGAAAAATAAACAATTTACTTCAAAGTACAGCATTTTTGCGATTTGTCAAATAGCAATTACCTTAAACAATTGAGTAACAGCTGCCAAATGCTAATAAATTGATTTCGTTCTACATAACTTTAATTTATTTAATAGATACTGATAAAAACAGAATATATAGCGTGTTTGATATTTTTTATGAGATAAAGCTGACTGACTGACTGATTGGCTGATCTATCAATGGACAGCTCCAAACTACTGGACGAATCGGACTGAAATTTGGCATGCAGATAGCTATTAACGTAGACAGAGATCCGCTAAGAAAGCATTTTTGAAAATTCAAACCCTAAAGGGGTAAAATTGGGGGTTGAAATTTGTGTAGTCCACGCGGACGAAGCCGCGGGCATAAGCTAGTAAGTTTATAACATGACAATTAATGAAATAATATGTACGCAGGAGGTAGTACCATATAGTGTCATAGATCATTATCTAACGCCTTGTATAAAAGGGCTCAACTCATTTTCTTTTGTCGGAGTAGGGATGCTTTGAACCCTTCAGACTAGTTTGAGTTCCTTTGCGCTTAGTTACGCGAAGAGACTCGTGAATAAGAACCCTGAATGGGTTAAACAATTGGTGAAAATGTGAGTTGTGCCGTTTTATATATGTTTATAATGAAAATCACTCACGATTGTTACCATTGATGTCGAAAATACTAAGGTAATGGATAAATATTTTTAAAAAGGTACTTACTGCTTCTGTTAATAAAGTGTTTTTCTCCAAACAAACCTAGTAAACTGTTACCTTCAAAAGGCAAATAGTAAAGACCTTCCCAAAATGAATTTTCTATCTTCTCTCGCTATGAAACTTAGTTTCATGTAAATTAAGGGTAATACCATCAAATGAAATGCACGTTTATTCTTATCAAAATTCAAGTGAATATAAATGAGTAGGAATAGGTATGTATCTATTTATCTAATAACTAATCATATAGAAAATAATGTACTTTAAAAGTAGCTTGCTATAAGTAGTTTAACTATAGAGAACCATAGATAACAAAAGAATTCGTTATTATTATTACAATACCAATACATACATATTATAAAAAGAAAAGTCCTGACTCATCAACGTCCAGGCCAAACCTATGGACTCAGAATAAGGTCAGAGTTTTCGAAATTGATGTCTAGTTTAAAAGTTACACAGGTCTAAAGATTTAAATGTAAACACCAACTTGAGCTGTATATATCTTTAAAACAAAATATTTCAACGGAAATTTAAAAACCACATCCCATTCGATATAGGTTTCATTGAGTTTGATTGTTACGAATTGAAATGAGAGCCACACTGTGTTTGTTTGGAGCAAACTACGTATCTATACTCGTATACCCCTTGGAATACTTATGATTCAATATGAAACGGTCCAAAACTTGAAAACCCCAAGTAAAATTACCTACTTTTACTTCGTTGCAATCTTAAAAGGGTGTAATCGTGGTAACCTTGCCTCCCATTGCTTTTAAGCGGTCTGTTAACATCTGGCGGGGATCATTTGAATAATTTATTTGCCCACTTTATGCTAAAGTTTCCATGAAAGTAGCACTTATGATATACAACTTGATAGAACTACGTTTATATCTGAAATGAAGATGAACTTTCTTGTGCTGTAAATAATTTCAAAAATTCTTGATTATACCTTGAAACTTTTTAAAATACCTACACATAAATAGTGAGCAAACGAGCAAATAGGTCATCTGATGCTGAGTGATTACGTCCACCCATGCGTATGCGTATGCGTAACTGGCTTCTCTCGGGGTATGTTCTCTCAGGTATGTGAAGTCTGCCAATCCGCACTGCCACAGCGTGGAAAACTATGGTTACTCTTCTCATTCTTAGAGGAGACCCGTTCTCAGTAGTGAGCCGGTGATGAGTGATAAGTTAATCATGATGATGATGATAAGTTGAAGATAATAATATCATAGTAAATAATAGCTAAATACCTGGAGAGTGACATAAAATACTTTTAATGCCGCAAAAAAAAACCCGCAATGTTCAAAATTCCCATGGAATTTTTAAAAACCTAATTATCCTGGCGGGTGAAGTCGTAGGCATCAGCTAGTAATTGATACTTGATTGGTACTTGAAGATAATATCATAGAGTAGGATCTCACGCTACATGATTCAAACTCTACAAATAAAAAAACGGTCTCGCAGACTAAAAAATTTAAACAACATAATACAAAAGTTGTAATCTTATACAATCCATCATGTAATCGTGTAACCTTTACTTGCTGCCCACAATCTCATTGTCAAGTCGACTCGTCTAACGGTTCGTTAAACAGTAGCTGTAGAGGATAGTGAAAGTCTCAGTAATTTAGTAAAGGCGTTAAAACGTATTTCATGATGTTTCCTGAAAATATTATAACAGAGCTACCATTGTCAGCGGCTGTTCGTAAGAGAAGAAGTAAACAAAATTTGAACGTCTTTTGCCTTTTTTTTAAATGTATTCCAAATTTGACATGAAGTACGTTTTTCATCCTATTTTTATTTTTTAACAAAAAAGGTTTAATCGCGTCGCCTACACGCCCGCCCCAGTGCTGGCTCAGCACTCATTAACAATAGGTAAAAATGCGACGCGTGCCATAGATGCCTCAGGAGTCGTCCAGACGTCGTCCTCCCGTTCACGACTCGCACTCGCCCGTCCTCGACCTGGCAGCACCGCTTCGATGACGCCTCGGGACCACACTCCTCTGGGCATGTTAGAGTCGATGATTGCTGCTAGGACTTCCTTCAGCCAGGGGTGCCAGAATTGATCAACCAGGAGCTACGAAATGCGCCACTGCTTCCTCAGGAAAAGGTCGGAGTTGTCAAACACCCCGAGTACAGGAAGGTTAGAGGAAGTACCTAGAAGAGAGTGATTAGTAGTGATAGCTTCTGTGGTTGAAGGCTCCACAGTTACATAAGTGAGGGGACGGCTGCTAACAATCTGTTCCACCTCTGCCATCAAAGTGATCAACACCTCTTCTGTTGGTGCGCGTTCGCTCAGTACAGTCTTGAAGCTTCTGAATAAACATTTCCAGGCCCCGCCCCAGTGAGGGCTATATTTTCTTTAGCAGTGCATACTTAACAATAGGCTTGGCTATTTAATGTTGACTGTCCAATTCAGTAGACTGTTTCATTCTGGTAGTAGATACGTAACGCCATTCACTCGGAGAGGTTAGTAATTCATAAGTTTCCCCAAGTCGATGCGCTATGAATGTTTGATAATTTCGTGCATTATCTTTCATCCAGTGTAGTACAGTCATCGAACCGTTCCAAAAGTATTTTCTTTTTGATTTAATCGTATGCTGTTTAAATATCATTTCCTTCAGTAACTTCAGCCATTCAGCCCACTTGGCATAAAGTTCACCTGTAAACGATTCATCCCAGTCTAAACCGGTTTTCCATATGTCTTGAAATAATATTAATTTTCCTTTTATAGTAAATAGTGTCAAAAATCCAAACACATTGAATATTGACATTATTACTCGTAACATTTGTCGTTTCGTAGACATCTTCTCGCCGGAAACTTTGCTGGCGGGAATGCGTTTGAATGATTCGTCGAAACTAAAGACGTCTTCTTTAGGGAACCCTATTTGTCCTAAAGTACGTTCCGAGTTTTGTTCAGTATTTAAACTTACGACTGTCGGACATAAGACTTCGGTTGGGATGGACTCTAAGACCTCTTTCTGATTGCTAATCCGGTTTCTTATCTCGAAACCACCTTGCCTGTGAATAAACATAATATCTTTTATTAATTCTCTTACAGTTTCTATGTCGTCAACGCTGTCGATATAATCATCCATGTAGTGCTGTTTACACATCGCTCGTACAACAGCTGGCTTTGATGACTCGTATCTCTGTGCGTTCTTGTTTTTTATAAATTGAGCACTAAACGGTAAGTACATGATCTTTAAACTCAATGATATATTTGATATCTCTTTAACGAAATCATTTCGAAATAAATGATCTATTCTTTCTTTATAGCGTGTAGCAAAACTTACATCAATCTTCATTTTTCTTTTTATTCCTTTCAGTTTTGCCATTGCCGAAGGAAACGAGTTAGGCAATTTCGCGTCGTTATCCTTCCACGGCAGCCCAACATACCACTTTCCATCTATTGAGCTGCTTGTCTTTTCTAGATAAACTCTAGCCTGAAGTTCATCAGCATTCTCTCGTGGTGCAGCAGTAACACCTAGGGACTCTACAGTGAAAGAACGTCGAACTTCCTCATGCATCTCTCGCAGTACGTACTCACTCTTGGTATCTAGGTCACAGCAGTTCGAGCTGACGAGCAGGGTGGAGTGCCATAAACTAGCAGAAGCTTGCGCTCTGATACTACCATGAAGACACCATCCAAGGGGGGTGAGTGTAGCATACGGTCCCCCTGGTTTACCTTCAAGTACTTGCAGTGGTAATAACAAATGATAGTTATCCTGCCCTATCAACATCTGTGGCTTAGAATATTGTAAACTAATTTGACTTTCTATTTCGGAAATATGCGTGTATGGTTCCGTACATAAATGCGAGGTATCTTGCACAGGTAAGTTTAGGTTTTTAACACTATTTGCTTCAAACGTAAATAGCTGTCCATCTTTGTTAGATATTGTCAAGTTTACAATCTCGCTATCGCATTCAAACGTGTGGTTATTCCATGCTCCACACATGCGAATCTTTTTTTTATATCCACATAAACCGAGCCGCTCAGCTAGGTCCGCACAAATTAGCGTCACAGTCGATCCGTCGTCCAAAAGCGCTGAGGTCGTCTCTATTCCGTGTGGTCCGTGTATTTGGACTGTTATTGTTTTTAATAGAACTTGCCTGTTATCGTCTTTGACATGCGTTACCTGTTGCGTTTCCGTCTGCGTTTGGTTTTCAGCCGTTTCGGGTTCGTTCCCGGCTTCGGGTTGTCGTTTAAACTCGTAGTGTAACAATCTGTGATGACCCAATCCGCAGCTCTTTATATCACAAGTACCAGAGCAGCTGTTGGAATGGCTATCGCTGTGCTTTTCTACTAAACATCGAAAACAGATACCGTACCTCTTGACGTGAAACCACCGGTCTTTACGTAGTGCTTTTTGAAACATTTTGCAGTCCGGCAAATTGTGTTTTGTTGAGTTCCGGCAAAATCGACATTTCGAATCGTTCGTGTCAGAATCACTCTGTAGCAATACACTATGAGATTTATAAGTATTATTATTTTCGGCGTACTTACGTTTATGAGTAGAATATTCTGGCTTAGTGCAATAATTAATATTGATTGCTGTCTTCGTGGTTTTCACGGCTTCCTCTCTTAAAAAGTCCGAAAGTATGATTAATTTTGCCTTAGAGCCTTCGGTTATAAGAGGATAACTGTAGTCCGTCCATTTTGAAAGCAAAACTGTTGGAAATTTGGATAACACAGCCGACATGATGTTCATGTTTTTTAGGTACTCATCTTCGCCAATAGAAATAACTGCTGCTACAAAGTTCTGAACCTTGACCGAGAACTTAACTATATCTTTATGATATTCCTGTGACATGATAGGTAACTTTTGGATATCTTGAACTATTCTAGAAATAATTACATCAGGGTTTCCAAACTGTAGTTCAAGTGCATTCATTACTGTGTCGGGAGTTGTGGCGCCAATCAACAGCGCTATCACAGCTTCCTTCGCTGGTCCACGTAAGCAGCTACGCAGCCTCCACAGGTTCTCTCTAGGAGTGAAATGACATACTTCGGTGGACTCGTTGTAGGCCTGTTTGAATTGTAGCCACTCAAGCGGATCGCCTGCAAATACTGGCAAGTCCTTTTGTGTGCTGATACGACTAAGCAACCTTGAATTTGGTGCGTGGCTTTTAGAGATGGCTGCCATATCCTTCAGTGCGCTAGCTAACATCTGAACGGTTATACTTTCAGTGCCACCGCCTGCAGCGGCGGGCGGGCACAGCTCGCCCAAATCCGAAACATCTTGCCGGACGGGCTGTGCTAACCTTTCGTCGTGGCTGCGCTCCAACCATTTCTCTATGTCACTGTTCGTGCTACGTACCTCATTCTCTTCCGCGTGAGAACTGTATTCCTCATCAAGTGCGGCCATATCTGCTTGTAGTTTTTTGTCTATCAGTTGCATCTGGATTCGTGCTTTCTCTTCCGCCGCCGCCAGCTCTAGATGCCTTTTTCTTGCTATGATGGAAGCTGAGCTTGACCTTTTCGTCCTACCGATACTCGGCGCGTCATTGTGAAAAGGCTTCTTGCTAATATGTAGCTCACCATCAAGCTCCACAGCTGGTGCCTGTTCCTTTTGCTCACCTTTGTTTACTGAGGTCTCTCCAGTTCGCTGTTCCTCCTCCTGCGCCAGCCTTCTTGTTGTGCTGCGTGTGTTCACCATCGTTGGTGGGGGAGTACGGAACATTAGATAGGTACCTTTCTTTACAGATCCGGTTCGAAGGACCAACTTTGTAGAGGATAGTGAAAGTCTCAGTAATTTAGTAAAGGCGTTAAAACGTATTTCATGATGTTTCCTGAAAATATTATAACAGAGCTACCATTGTCAGCGGCTGTTCGTAAGAGAAGAAGTAAACAAAATTTGAACGTCTTTTGCCTTTTTTTTAAATGTATTCCAAATTTGACATGAAGTACGTTTTTCATCCTATTTTTATTTTTTAACAAAAAAGGTTTAATCGCGTCGCCTACAGTAGCCATGAGCTTTGACTGAGTGTTTTCTTATTGAATTATGCTGAGAGGGTTTATGTTTCACTTTAAATTATTATGATTTAGTCGGCTTTCGGCTTCGCTTGCTTCGCATAATTTATGAAAACAAATGGATCTATAGTACGCGACAGGTCGAGATGGCAATTGGAGTGGGGACGTTTCGCACACCCGCACTGACTCGGTGCGGGATAGCGGACCGAAATACACGTGTCGCGTACTAAACTCCTGCCAAAATGTATCAATCCATAAAGCGCAACGGATCAGCCTGGCTATCCAACGCGGAAATGCAGCCAGTATTCTTGGCACCATTCCACGCGGGCATGATTTGTATAGTAATTAGATAAGGCTAGCTTTAAGTTTTATTGTAATATTTTCATTAAAAAAAAAAAAACCATAAATTATTAAAAAATTAGTAAACGAATTTCTTCTAGAAAATTCTAAAACTATACATTTCACTCACTACCCATATTATACAAGTGTAAATTAAAAATTTATAACACCCCCGACGATCCAAAGTATTTGAGTTTTCCAAAACATCATTTTCAAATAAATAATTAATGTATTTAGGCAACGTCCATCTTGACAGCTTGACATTTGTCTATTGACATAATATTATGAACCTAACGGTTATCTAACCTTCTTTTCTACAAGAAAACTAGAAAAGAGCTGATAACTCTTAAACGGCTGAACCAATTTTTTTAGATTATAGCTAAGAACACTCTCGATCAAGCCACCTTTCAAACAAAAAAAACTAAATTAAAATCGGTTCATTCGTTTAGGCGCTACGATGCCACAGACAGATACACAGATACACAGATACACAGATACACAGATACACAGATACACAGATACACAGACACACAGATACACAGATACACACGTCAAACTTATAACACCCCTCTTTTTGGGTCGGGGGTTAAAAAGCAAAGTGTGCTTTGTTTGCTGGTTTGTCCTTCAATCATGTTGCAACGGAGCAAAGGATCGACGTGTTTTTTTGTACAGATATAGTTAACGAACTGGAGAGTGGCATAGGCTAATTGGTTTACGAAAAATCAAAGAGTAATCAACAGATTTAAAAAAATGAAAATACAGTGAACGAAATCATGGGCATCAACTAGTAGCAAATAATGAACGAAACGGTCTCGCAGCCTAAAAAATCTAAACATCATAGTACAAAAGTTGTAATCATATACAATCCATCGCGTAACCTTTACTTGCTGCCCAAAATCTCATTGTCAAGTCGACTCGTCTAACGGTTCGTTAAACAGTAGCCGTGAGCTTTGACTGAGTGTTTTCTTATTGAATTATGCTGAGAGTCTTCGGGTTCGCTCCTTTCGCAATTATTTGTACCTACCTATGTTATAAACGCGAAAGTGTGTTTCTTTGCTGGTTTATTGGTTTGTCCTTCAATCACGTCACACACACGGTTTTACATTCCTTGGATCCACCGGCTCTCTACGAGTCTTTTTTAATACACCTACCACCACCTGTCTATCCACCTAGTGACGGGTCTGCCAAGGCCGCGCTTTCCATGCAAAGTACATTCTTTTTAGCACATTAAAAAAAGCTTTTACTTTATTACTCTTTTTTACTTTTAACTTATTAATCATACTTTTTATTTCATTTATTTTCAGGTAAGCCATTTAATCGGAAACGGTCCCAACATGACGTAACGACGTTTTGAGTAAGATCTACTCATCAAAAACATAAATATGGAAAAGGAGCCAACTTCATCAAGGAAGTGAGAGATAGTAAGCTTCGCCGATAAAAGCATTGATATCTAGATGGTTGCCAAGTTCCATAGGTCTTTATATCATTCCTATAAGAATGTATTTCGTAGGAGTTACCTATACCTAGAAAACGAGGCACTTTGTCACAAAATCAATTAAGATTACGTTCCTAATGCACGGGGGCGTCTTGATTCAAGATATATCATCTCATTGCTATTTGAATGCCATTGTCGTAACTAGCTTGTGTTATTAAGTTATCTCGACTACCGGATTAGCCCCGTTCGTTGATTGTGTTGGAAAGTGGCCCGGTTATTATACTATCCGAGAATTTACTCTGACATTTACTATGTGTCTACAAATCATAATTGATATCTGATTTAACTTGTCATAAAATGACTCAATTAATACTTTGATTAAACTTTTATCATACTTACAAGTAACTATATAATATAATCCTACTAATAATATCCTTACTAATCCTACTAATATTATAAACGCGAAAGTTTGTAAGTGTGTATGTATGGATGTTTGTTACTCTTTCACACAAAAACTACTGGACGGATTTGGCTGAAATCGGAAATAGAGATAGATTATACCCTGGATTAACACACAGGCTACTTTTTATCCCGGAAAACTAATGAGTTCCCACGGGATTTAAAAAAATCTATATCTACGCAAACGAAGTCGCGGGCATCAGCTAGTATAATATATGTCTGTTACTTTTTACGAATTTGGCTTGCCGGTAGGGTGGTACTTAGCCATGGCAAACGCGTTGGCAACATATTGTAATTTGTACGAAATAATCGAACTTTGAAATAAATGCAAAATCACTCAAATTACTTTGCGAAAGCTCGCGCTACAAGGAAGTATTCTTATTTCTTACCTCTACTTATTTGGCATAAAGCTACAAAGTACAAACTTACAACTATAAAAATCCGCAATAAATCCGTTCACGCGACGGGCGGAACGTCTTGAATTGGCAAATAAAACAAGCCATTTGGCACTTGAGGCATAAACCGGGGGAGATTCCCATCGACACAGCACAGTAACCTCGTGCCGTGCTAGTACCGCGTTATCAGATACGCTACTCGTCAGATGACTTCACTGCGACACACAGATAACTACTCTAGTCAACTGACTTTAACTCTACGCTTGGTACTTAAAATGGAGGAGATTCTCATCGACAAAGCACAGTTACCTCCTTATCAGATAAATTATGATACTCATCAGATGACTATGACTGTACTATGACTTACTGATAACTATTTTTACAAATGCATAAAAAGTATTGCAGATAACCCGAAGCTATAACTGGTAATGTGTGGCACAGCTTTCAGAAATAAACGTTTTTTCTTTCTTTCTTTTCTTTTTCAGATTAAATTTTCTTCGTTTCATGACTATCTCTTCAATCAATTAATTTAATTACCTTATTCGAAGCTTAACCTTACATGAGATGGGCACTAAGTTTATTAAGCTTCGAATAAGGTACCTACAGTCCTAATATAACATTCCGTTCCTTATTTTAGTTGGTCGTGTGTATGGAAGCCGCTATCTTGATGAATAGCACGGTCTAGTCGCGAGGCTCACCCGCTGTTGCCACTGACAGCTTTGTCTATACGAGATACCTGGCGATTCTTTCTTTTGCATTACTCATAGGTTGAACAATCCATTATATTACAACATGGGGTTATTCAAGGGGCAGACCATCAAATTCATGAAAAGCTGGCAACGCATCCTGTTGTACTGCAAATGTTCATGGGCAGCGGTAATCACTTAACATCAGGTGATACGCCTGCACGTTTGCTAGCTATTTTTATTACAAAAAAAAAATTGGTTGTCTGTAAAGTCGGTTTACTGACGATAGTTGAACGTGACAACAAAGGCCGATTGTGCTTCTTTGTCGCTCGTTCCGCGCTCTCGCTTGCACTTCAAGCCTTATATGGAACGCCTCAGAGCGAGGTAACGCCGCATGAGTCATGTTTTTTCGTGCGTGCAGCCGGCTCTATCGAATTATAAGACGTTGTCACGTCAAAAAATCATTTCATTCACTATTTTAGTTGGTTGTGTGTATGGAAGCCGCTATCTTGATGAATAGCTCGGTCTGGTCGCGAGGCTCACTCGCCGTCGCCAGTGACAGCTTCGTCTACAGTCTACACGATACCAAGCTGCTTTACTGCCTAGCGTGCAGAGATAAGAGAATAATATGATTTAAGACATAGTTAATGTGTAACTGCTGGAAAAATAGATAAGAATCGTCTAATTATTCTCAAGTAGAAAATGCTTGCGACTTCATGTATGTGGAGAAACTTAATTCTTGCAAATATTATAAGAAATCTGTTACGGTATTGTATTAGTCTGTGTAATATCCTAACGTCATCTGTCACTTGTCACATACTTGTCACTTGTCACCTATCGCTGTCTTGATACAATGTCTGTCTGTGTCGTGTGAATGGAAATAAAATCAAATCCAAGAGCATCCATCTTTTATTTGTAACACACCAATGAAATATGGTGTCAGAAGTGGGATCACAATAAAGAAAAACAATGCAGGACGAAGATTTTGTGAACACAAAGCCTAGAAGACCACTAGGTCACAGCGAGTCGTCAACCAGCCACGCCATGACGCCATTGCCAGTAGGCATGACCCTGCCGCCGTTCATCGTTGAAGGTAACAACGTCCCATTGCTATGGAAAAAATGGCTCACACGACTGAAAGTCTATTTAAAGGCAAATAATTTAGATGAAGCCGAAGATGCACGTAAAACAGCCATTCTCTTGCAATTCATCGGATCAGATTGTCTGGAAATTTTTTACTCATTTGACCTAGATATCGAAAAAGTTAGTTTTGGCGATCTCTGTAACAAATTTACACAGTATTTCACTCCGAAAATAAACGTCACGGTAGAAAGGCATAAATTATTTAGCAGGAAACAACTACCAAATGAATCTATAGACACCTATGTCACGGATCTAAAAAATTTAAGTCACACTTGTGAATTTGGTGACATACGTGAAAGCTTGCTCAGAGACATATTTAGCTGGAACTGCAACAACACTTACTATAAAGAAAGGATTCTAATTGAAAAACCGAACACCCTAGAGGAGGCAATAAACATAGCCAAGCGCTGTGAGTCTACTAAACAACAAGCAAAAGCATTGGAAGACGCATCATTACATTTCATAGGACGCGTGTCAAGATCACCAAGTCGCAGAGACTCTTCCCATAGAAACAGGTCCAGACACCAGTCACAGCAAACACGTCAACGCACACCATCAACGTCAAGTCAGAGGAATACATCATGTGGTCGGTGCGGTCAGGTACATAGATTCAAGTGCCCAGCTCAAGGTGTCAAGTGCAGAAAGTGTAATAAGTCCAATCATTTCGCTCAGTTTTGCCATTCACATCAAGTAAAAGTAGTCAATTGTGAAAATCAGTCTGTAAATAATGAATCTTTGTTTTATGTTGGTTCTGTCTACTGTATACAGGATGATAAGTCTAATTTGTCAAAACCTTGGAATATTGATCTATGTATAAACCAAATACAGGTAAATTTTTTATTAGACACTGGAGCAGACACAAATATTCTATCCATTCACACATACAACTCATTAAATCTGCCACTTTCCAACATACACAAAAGTAAGAACACACTTTCTACATACAGTGGAGAAATTATCCCTCTGGTAGGTCAATGCAATTTGTCAGTGATTCATAAAAATAAGTCATATACAGTTAACTTTCATATTGTCGACATGAAAAGTCAAAATATTATAGGTAGGGATACCTGTAAAACTTTAAATTTAATAAGAAAAATTAATAGTGTTTCTTTCCAGAATTTAACATGTCAAGATATAGTTGATACAAATAAGGACTTGTTTGAAGGTTTAGGTTGTCTAACAGAATTTCAATGCGAACTAACCTTGAAGCCTAATGCAACTCCATCTATAGAGGCATGCAGAAGGGTTCCATTCCGTCTTCATCAACCACTAAAACAAGAGCTAGAATCTATGGAAAAAAGTGGAGTCATACAACGAGTTGAAGAGCCTACTGAATGGGTAAGCGCTCTAGTCTTAACCTCAAAAAAGAATGGTAAATTACGTCTGTGCATTGATCCTAGAAAGCTAAATCAGTCAATTTTAAGATCACATTTCCAATTTCCAACCTTAGATGAAATTAAATCTAGTCTTGCTGGAGCTCAGTATTTTTCAACATTAGATGCCAATAAAGGCTATTGGATGCTCAAGTTGTCAGAAGCTTCTTCTAAGCTCTGTACATTTATTACACCTTTTGGACGATATAGATTCACTAGGTTACCCTTTGGTATTAATGCAGCTCCAGAAATATTTCATAGAGAAATGATAAAAAGATTTGGTGATATTGAAGGTGTTAAAATTATGATGGATGATTTTCTTATTTATGGTAGAACTGTAGAAGAACATAATCAACGGTTACAAAAAGTCTTAGAAAGAGCACGTCAAATTAATGTAAAATTTAACAAAGAAAAGTCTGTGTTTTGTCAAAAAGAAGTCAAATATTTAGGCCATATATTTAGTGAAGAAGGTGTACAAGTTGATAAGTCTAGAGTAAAAGCTATTTGTAACATGCCAAGTCCTAAAAATATAACAGATCTTCAAAGATTCCTAGGTATGGTCAATTATCTTAGTCCATTTATTAAAAATTTGTCACAGCAAATAAGTCATTTGCGAGCACTTTTATCAAAAAATACTGAATGGTATTGGTCAGAGCACCATGAGTCTCAATTTAATAATATTAAAAAAGTTATTTGTTCAACACCTGTCTTAACATACTATGACCCTAAAAAGGAAATAATTTTATCTGTAGACGCATCGAAGGATGCCATGGGTGCAGTGTTATCCCATGACAAGCAACCCATTGCATATGCATCTGCTTCTCTAAGTAAAATA
The DNA here is from genome assembly GCF_905333055.1 of Maniola jurtina. NCBI lineage: Eukaryota > Metazoa > Arthropoda > Insecta > Lepidoptera > Nymphalidae > Maniola > Maniola jurtina. The sequence continues at coordinate 12,170,359 of NC_060040.1, forward strand.
CAACAGTCCTACTCGCAGATAGAGAAAGAACTACTAGCTGTCCTCTTTGGTTGTACTAAGTACCACCAATACATATATGGTCATAACATAACAGTGGAGACAGACCACAAACCTCTCATAACTCTTTTCAAAAAAGCTCTATATGACATTCCCCCAAGATTGCAAAGAATCATGCTTAGATTGCAGCCGTATGATCTAACTGTTGTATACAAGCCTGGTCGTTACTTATATATTGCAGATACTTTGTCTAGAGCAGCATTAAGTGAAACTTGTTTGTCAGAAGTTGATCAAGATATAGATTTACATGTCAATATAATAATGTCTAATTTGTCAGTCAGTCCAGAGAAGTTAAAAGAAATTCAAGAGTCTACAGTCCAAGATCAAACGTTAAGTCAAATAATTCAATATTGTCACAACGGATGGCCTGAACATAAGCGTTCAGTTAGTCAGTCAGTCAAATCTTATTATAGTCTCAAAGATCAAATATATGTCATTGATAACGTTGTCTTCAAATCTAACTGCATTATAATCCCAGAGTCAATGAGAGAGTATATATTAAAACTAATTCATTCTGCCCATCAAGGTATAAACAGCTCAATCCGTCTAGCAAAAACTACAGTCTTTTGGCCAAATATGCAAAATGACATAGAAAAATATATAGGTCAATGTAACATTTGTCTATCTTACCGTCGAAATAATAGTAAAGAACCAATTATGCAACATGAGTATGAAAACATACCATGGTACAAAATTGGTATAGATATTTTTGAATTTGAACGAACTAAATACTTAATGGTAGTTGACTATTATTCAAAGTATATAGAACTTGCCAAGTTAACATCAGGCTATTCAGCTAGCCAAGTAATTACACATTTAAAGTCAATATTGGCCCGTCATGGAATTTGCAGGATTGCAATAACAGACAATGGCCCCCCGTTTAATAGCAAAGAGTTTAAGTTATTCACTCAAGAATGGGACATAGAACACATAACTTCTAGTCCATACTTAAGTAGGTCAAATGGTTTAGTTGAAAGGACTATTGGAACTATAAAAAATATGTTAATTAAGTGTAAAACTGACAAATCTGATATGTATTTAGCATTACTTTTGTACAGAAATACCCCTAAACAAAGTCAATATTCACCAGCAGAGCTGTGTATGTCTAGACAACTGCGTACAGTAGTTCCTACTGGAAAAGAAAACTTGCTACCTAAGCTTTGTGATATGAATAAAATAAAGAAATTAAATGAAAAACAAAAGTCATACACAAAATTTTATTATAATAAACATACAAAAATTCTTAAACCATTGCATGTAGGTGATAAAATCTTATTTAAACACAAACCTGAACACAAAAAATGGGTTCCTGGAGTTATTATCCAGATAGGTCCTGAACCTAGAAGTTATCTAATAAATAGTGAACTAGGACAGTTTAGGAGAAACCGTCAGTTTATCATTAAACAGTCAGTACACACATAATATCATTTTCCACAGCACACAACACAGTCAGTATACCTATAAAGATGTAAACAAAATGAAATTGTTATTTGTTAGTAAGTTTGTTAGTATTTCAATTATTTAAAGATGTAAACAAAATGTTAGTATTTAAATTATTTTTCAGGAAAGGTAAAGGTTCAAAAAACAAATGTCAATTTTAGTAGTAGTCTGTCAATGTATCGAGAAAGGCAAAGGTTGTAAACCATGCAGCCTGGATAGTCATAAGTGATTTTCTTGTGGTGTTATAAAAAATAATGTTGTACTTGTACTATGTATATACTTGTGTTTATAAAATATAAAAAATCTGTCGTTGTCATAATAATAAAATTGTTAACAGTTAGTACCTAGTGTTAAAAAAAAAAAAAAAAAAAAAAGGGAGATGTTACGGTATTGTATTAGTCTGTGTAATATCCTAACGTCATCTGTCACTTGTCACATACTTGTCACTTGTCACCTATCGCTGTCTTGATACAATGTCTGTCTGTGTCGTGTGAATGGAAATAAAATCAAATCCAAGAGCATCCATCTTTTATTTGTAACACACCAATGAAATAAAATCTTTAATTTTCTGGAATAAAAGTAGCCTAAGTCAGATCCTATTATCCAAGCAAAAATCACGTCAATCCGTTGCTCCGTCACGGCGTGATTGAAGGACAAACACCACACTTTGGCATTTAATCTGATGCGTTAGTTACTTACAGTACAAAGCTTAACTTCTTGCTGTAAGTAATAGCTTTTTCTTACTTTTGGGTTTAAGCCAATTCTTAACACAAGGGGGTACACAGTAAATTGGTTGTATAACGTAAAAGAGTGTATATGGAAAAGTTTGGAGAAAACATTAGCACTTACATAATATTATGGTTGAAGATAAGTAGACACTCGTATATCATATTGGACGCCAAGAGCGCGTGGAGAGCACTCCAGCCTCTTATACGGAGGTTTAAAGAGCTAACTATACAGATGTGGTGAAGTATGGTACTTCAGTTTATCCTGCTATGTAATATAGAAATCTCTTTCATCTTCATCCCTTACAATAATACCGCCCTTTAGGGCACCCTGTGCCTTGCTTCAGAAAGATTCCTTCAACGAATTTAATCATTTGAGATCGTTTTCCAACTTTTATATTATCAATTAATTTTTGTATCTTGATTATATTCAAATCGAAGATTTCTCAATCTTCAATAGAAATATTTCTAAAAAAGTCAATATTATTGCAGTTTGAAGTGAATGAACTCAATTGGCACTTTTCTGTGCTATTCTGAAGCTATTTTATGTTTATTATTACTATGTCTAGTCCAAAGACAGTAGTTAAATACTTACAGCGTGAAGCGTGCACAGCCAGACAGACAAACATTCAAAAAAATTGTTTTGGTGGTCTTGGGTCCTGCACCCTCCAATTAAAATTTTCAAAATATATTTAATATAAAACCGACTGTGGTTTTTGTGGCACTGAATGTACCTAATAGAAATGCCCAGTGTATTCTATAAGTTTAAAAAATCTAAAACAAGTGTAAATTAAAAATTTATAACACCCCCGACAAGTGAAGGTTACAGTAACTAGAAAAGAGCTGATTGGATTATAGCTAAGAACACTCTCGATCAAGCCAACTTCCAAACAAAAAAAACTAAGTTAAAATCGGTTCATTAGTTTAGGAGCTACGATGCCACAGACAGATACACACGTCAAACTTATAACACCCCTCTTTTTGGGTCGGGGGTTGATAATAAATGTACAGAAATTGGCCAGTTACAGTTTTATTATAAGTATATATATGACTTGTTTAGTGCATAGTACGTAATATAAGTCGAGTACATAGTCACAAGTTATGGATGAATAGAGTTAGACTGGGCTTAAAATAGCAGATTAGATTCAGAGAGCACTAGAGTACCTCAAGAGTACTTCAAGATCTTACACAGACGCTTGAGAGCTAAATAGGTATACATAGCGTATCCAGTGGTACTAGAAATGGTAGATCTTGTATAGAGAAGACTAGCTTGCTAACTACTGTTGACTTCGCCTGTGTAAAGTTCAGCATTAGCATTGTAGGTTAAACAAAAATTGTAGATCATAAAATTATCTACAGTAATTGTCTCAATTTTTTTTTGTAACAATCACCATTCCTGAGATATCGTGATTCTAAAAGTTTTCCTTCGAATTTTAGAATCGTGATATCTCAGGAATGGTGATTCTTAGGGAAATAGGTCTCTACAATACTACAAATCTATAATTTTTGTCTGACATATTTTATGATAAAACTTACCGTTGAGCTTGCAAATGCAAAACACCCATTTTTGGGAAAGTCAAAATTGATTTGCAAATGTGAAATAGATGGGGACTTTTCACAATTCCTTTACATTGGTGTTCCCAACGTTCATACCAATTTTTAGCTCTATGCGAATTAAATTGTAACCTTAAATGTCTATTTTAATCGGACTATTCTGCTAAAATTATAAATGCGAAAGTTTGTATATATGGATGGATGTATGTTTGTTACTCTTTCACGCAAAATCTGATGGACGGATTTGGCTGAAATTTGGAATGAAGATAAATTATACCCTGGATTAATAAAAAGGCTACTTTTTATCCTGGAAAAACAATAAGTTCCTACGGGATTTTAAAACACCTACATCCACGGGAACGAAGTCACGGGCATCAGTTAATAATATAATATATTCCATATTGAAAAATCTGCTTTAGGTATATTTGCAGTTATAAGGAGTCTCTTCTTCCTATATTGGACCCTCGACTCTCGCGAACACTATGCCAACTGAGCTGTAGGTGCAATACAAGGCGTTTCGAGTGCTGAACAAACAGTACAAGTAAACGTATAAAGCTTTCTACTACGAGTACTTTGTATTTCAGGGTTATTGGAAACTAGCTGATACCCGCGACTTCGTTCGCGTGGATGTAGGTTTTTTAAAATTCCCGTGTGAATTCTTTGATTTTCCGGGATAAAAAGTAGCCTGTGTGCTAATCCATGGTATAATCTATCTCCATTCTAAATTTCAGCCCAATCTGTCCAGTAGTTTTTGCGTGAAGGAGTAACAAACATACACACACACACACACACACACACACACATACAAACTTTCTCCTTTATAATATTAGTGTGATTGTTGAACATACATATATAAATAGTATAGTTAGAACAAAATTTGCATCGCCGTTTGTCTGTGTAGGTATCTATTCACTTCGAATTTTTTTTAGTGGATTTTAATTTTTACGAATAACGCACAAGTTTTCCATTGAAAAAAGGGTTCTGTAGGTACCTTTAAAGACATAGTGTTATTTCTTAGTTGTACAGTTCGACTAAGAAATAACACTTTTTATTGTTTTGCTGATGTAACTACAAATTCACAGTTTTCGGATTTTCCCCTTTACTTGTACTGACATTGCTAGCTGCCAGGTTTCATGATTCTAGGTTAACGGGAAGTACCCTATAGGGTTTGGTTACTCTGACAGGTCTTTACAGACACGACAGACAGGCAGACAGACAACAAAGTGATCCTATAAGGGTTCCTTTTTTCTCTAGAGATACATTATACATAAAAAAAAAAGATTTATAGGATTAGTTTTCATGCTAAACTCTTGAACGTTTTCATCTGGCAAGTGTCTAGCAAGTACCAATCACACGCCTGTCAATTTAGAAACGCCTGGGTTGGATTGTCACAGTGAATACCTCGCAGCAATTAATTCTTGTTACCCATTCAAGGCAATGCCTGTCAAACTGTCAATCTCGTAATAAATTATCTTTAACTGACGCACTGCCTTTTCCTTATCTAGGGGAAATGTGTGAAATTGTAATGACTAGATTTGTGTTGATTACCCTATTGAGTGTTTCAATCTACCTATTACGGTTTACGAGATGCAGCTCGCGGACTGACAGACAGACAGATGGACGGATAAATGGACGGACGGGCAGCGGAAGATTTGTAATAGCGCCCTGTTGGCACCCTTCGCGTACGGAACCCTAATAAAAATATAGACAATTTGATAAAGAACCTTGCCATAGATTAAGAACTATCAAAATGTCAACACTAAACTCGTCACGGCAACCCACACAATAAATTAATCATGAATAATAAAAATTATTTCGTTATGCCTATCTCTCTTGGATTAACGACTTTCGCTTTCTTTGTAACTCGATTTGAAATCTAATTAATTAAACAATTTTAAAAGCAGTTTTGATTCTTGGAATGAATAAGAAAGATAAATTTTAGTAGGCATTACACGTAGCATTACATTCAAAAGCACTCAGAAATCACTTAAGTAAGGAGTGGTTATAAAAAGTACCTATTCGTAGGTACGGTGTAGGTTAACCTAACAGCTAACTCATATCAGAAGCTCTAATTTACGAAAATTAATGTCATTGTCTGTTCATTACCTAGCCAAGCATCGTTTGCATTTAACATTTGTGCAATTGTTATTAACACCTGTGTGAAAGTTTCTGACATACTCGTATTACCAACAACATTAATTACGTTATTTTAAGTTTTGTAGTATATTACTATAAAACTTTATCGAAACAAAACAGAAAATTACACTATCTACATGATCTACAGTCTATACGAATACCATGAAGAGGTAAAGTATCAAGTTTGGATGTAGGAGGTATTCTCCGAAACTTTTAAAAATTCTTTTACTGAGACGACTATAAATAGCTACATTATCCCCGCGACTATTAATAATAATTTGCGGACAAACGCTAGTAAGAAAGCCGCTGCCAGACACCCTTAAACTTTTAAACGTGAAGGGCGTCTATCAGGGTGTTCTGGCAAATATCTGGCAATGCATGATGTAATTTCTCATACTATTCCGAAACATAAAAAATTGGACTTTATACTTACGTAAGATTTTTTTGCACCTTTATTACCTGTCATCTCCCAAACCCACCATGATCCAAACTTCATAGTCGCTGATCGTTCCTCCTTGTATTGGGGACAATACGCAGAGAAACTTTCAGCTTTTATAAAATAACAAAGGCCTGGCACTCGCTGGCTCATCTCTATCACTTAGGTTCAAAAATTTTACTGTAAAAGCAATATTTCGTAAGTTATTTTCGTAGCAAAAGGAAATAACTTTTTACGAGCGATACACAGTCCAAGTCAGACTCTTGAACCAGTGCAGTGTGGTCTGCAGCCAGGCTGTAACCTGTATTCGATGAGAAAGGCATAATCTATTTTATGTTTACAGCCTAACCTTTATTTATGAGCGAGCATATTTTATCATTAGGAAAATATCATCGCTACATATAGACGAGGAGCCCACCGTCAAAAGATATGAGATTCAAAAAACCTTTCTATCTATTAAGAACTAGAGGATGCCCGCGACTTCGTCCGCGTGGATTTAGATTTTTATAGATCCCGTGGGAACTGTTTGATTTTCCGGGATAAAAAGTTCCTATTTCGATTACAGGGACGCAAGCTACTTCGGTTCGGTACCAAACATACAAATCGGTTAAGTGGATGGGTTTTTAGGAATCCCGCGGGAACTCTTTGATTTTCCGGGATAAAAAGTAGCCTATGTCCATCCCCGGGATATAAGCTAACCCTTTACCAAATTTCGTCAGAATCAGTTACACTGTTGGGCCGTGAAAAGGTAGCAGACAGACAGACAGATAGACAGACAGACAAACAGACAGACAGACACATTTTCGCATTTATAATATTAGTATGGATTTTCTTTTTCAGCGTTGATATTTCCAGTAAATCTTAAAATGCCCTATACACGAGTATACTTCATCCTTACTCAGACGTAAGACATAATTATAAGTTAAAGTGAAGAACTTTTTTAAAGTCACAGCTTTTTTAATGTACTAGAAATCATTGAAACTTATTCATTACATGGCTTATTCATGATTCGTAGTTGCATGACAGGTGGTTGCTGCCAAAGTAAAGTGGGTTGCACAAGTTAGTATTCATCATCCATTATTTAAGTTAAAGGTAAAATTTTAGTCCAAAGTTAACAAATTTTAACTTTTGTAACCCATTTTGCTTTCATTGACGGCCAGAGTGTAACGCTAACCATAAAGTAACTTTAACCGCCTGTTGTGCAACCAAATCCTAGTGATGCTAAACTTATCAAGTTAACTAATTGACATTTTGTTGAGGTGAATCTGCCAATTAGTATATGGACGAGCATACTTAAATAAATAAAAGTTTATTTAGCTCTTAAAATGTGACACAATAAAAAAATACAATTGATGTTTAAAGACTTAGTGAGACAATTCCGAACATTAACGTGACGTTTATTAATCGGTGGGATTTCTGAAAAAGGAAAAATCTTAATTTTGCTCTCAGTTCTTTCCATTCTTCCGTGTATTGGTAAGGAATTATCTTTAACAGCCATCTCTCAGACTATAACTTTTCTGCTTGTTGTGCTATCTTCGACACGTCGGACCATATTTTCTTCGGATTGAATAGATGGCGTAGGTTCTTTTCTGATATCTATGCAGGTTGTATTTCCACAATGCAGCAATCGTATGACAGGACTATACACACAAGATCATGTCCTACTTATATCTAAAAGTTTATATTCCTAACTGTACCCATATCTATGTGAAAATCGGATAGAATAATTGGGTAGGGTTAAGTAAGTAAGCGGTGATAGTATAGTGGTAAAAAAAAATATATTTCAATTAATTACCATTACCTGTAATAAAAGGGAAAATGCTAAGGCAATATTAACTTAATGGAAGGTGAAAGCATGTGAATAAGCGAATTTTAGCTCAAAAGATTCAGGCTTTATTCTTAACAAAGCGAAGATACCTTGCAAAGACAAAAGCTTTTAACAATTACACGCTTTCCATCTCATTTTTCCGATTTTTTTAACGATGACAAGCGAATACGAAAATAACCCAGCCCGAGTGTATTGTGACAACCTCTTTGGCGCAGTGGTGAGCACGGTGGTCTTATAAGCTGAAGACCCTGGGTTCGATTCCTATCAAGGACAATTTTGGAATTGTCTTAGAGAGAAGTGTTAGAGCCTCAATAGCTCAACCGGTAAAGAAGTGGACTGAAAACCGAAAGGTCGACGGTTCAAACCCCGCCCGTTGCACTATTGTCGTACCTACTCCTAGCACAAGCCTGACGCTTAGTTGGAGAGGAAAGAGGAATATTAGTCATTTAACATGGCTAATATACTTTATTAAAAAAAAAAACACAATTTCTAAATTGGTTACTGGGGCAGGCGAGTTCTGGAGTAGAGACTGCGTACCGGTAAACGCAGTGTGGGACGACCTCTAGCCCGCTGAACCGATGACCTGAAGAAAGTGGCAAGGAGCGGGTGGATGAGGAAGGCGGAGGACAGTGTATGGTAGCGCGCTCTTGGAAAGGCCTATGTCCAGCAGTGGACGTAGACAGGCTGATGGAATGGAAAAAATTCTTAATTATCTCCGGTCTGGACCTGGTGGAAGGCTTTGGTGGGATATAGAGTGGTTAGTTACTACCCTACCGGTAAAGCCACAGGGGGAATGGGCTTAGCAAAACTGCGCTACCGCTTCCAAGTTTACTAGTGAGCGTCATGTGACCGTAATCGAAATTAAATGTTAATGATGGACATCATTTGGGGAGAAGTAAATAAGTTAAAGTGTTAATGACTTAGGTAAATTATTACCTACTGGGGGGTAGAATTGGTGAAATAAACTGAAGAAATAAATCACTTACAAAACAAAGGAGCCTGTAAATTTCAGATAACGGCGCTAGAGCGTGCAATAAGAAAATCGTATAGGCGTTCCATTCCCTGAATCCGCAAAAATGCCGCGTAACAGCTGTATAAATTTCCCTTAGGCTTCAAGAATATAGAGTGGAGCTTATTACTGTCGTTATGGGCCTCATAAAGGTAATAAAATGTGATTTGGTTGTATATTGCGAAAGGGTCGTACTTTTGGCCCTTTGTAGTTTATACTTTTTATACTAAAAGTGGTAGGTATACTTAGAAGGAAATAAAATTCTACTAATAAAGTCAAAGTCAAAGCCATTTATTTATTTATTTATTCAAAAATTCAGCCAAATATTATACAACTTCTTACTACAAAAACACAGTTTTATCTAATAATTTAAATTTGATTCTTACTTCAAAATAATTGAAGCAGAGGAAATTGTTGAAGTCTAGAGAAATTCACTTTAGTTAAGATTTAGCGCAGTTAATAAACACAAGATAAAGTTCAATCAATACTAAAACCCGATAACTCCTCTTAATAAACGCTGAAATATAATAAAAAATATGTTTTTGTCGCTTGGTATAGTCTAATATTGTATTGTATTTTATATTTAAGGCTTATTATTCCATCCATCCATTAGCATTTTTTTTTACCAAAGGGACGGAACCCTAAAAATATTACTGAAGGCAAATTGGAAACATTCATTCCCAATTGGCCTGAAGTGAAAATCGTAATCCGAAAACGCAATCAGCTAAAGTAGAACTCATCCGATTTCAATTTTTTCTGCGTTCATATTCCGATTTACGGGAAACCTTTCAAAGTAAACCGCCTTCAAATAGATTCACCTCAATTCTATTTCATCTCATTCCTTCGGGGATTCGCAATATGAACAACCTATCTAAAGGTGAAATTCACACAAACCTTATTCGTCTTTATTTTAAAAACATTAGTGCCTTTATTGCTTTGAAGTTTTGTTCTTTTGTGTTGAGATCTTTTTTTCTGATCCGATTGATTCGTTCAAAATCAATTTGTGATCTCAAATGAAATGTTTATTGAATAGTAAGTGAATAGTGTAATATTTTTATTAAATAGAACAGAAAAATGTTAAAAACTAAAACCCGACTGCGATCATATTAATAAACGCTTCAATGTTAGAGTAAAATTGTTTTTCTGTCGCATTTCAATGTTGTTCTACATTTATTTTTATGAGCTAAGAATGTTCTCCTCTTTCATTTGACATCCCTCTTGATACAATAGCAAAAAAAAAAAATTTTTGGAGACCTCCACTTTTTTTGATGTAACATCCGTTAGGTCAATTTTTTTGCTATAAAATATAGCCTATGTCACCCGGACCTACTATGAATCAATTGACACCTCATTCATCAAATCGGCCCAGTAGTTTAGACACTACGGTGGAACAGACACAATCTGGATACAAACATACATACATACATAGACTGCTAAAATCATAACCCTTCCTTTTGACTTTGCCGCAGTCGGGTAAAAATATGACAGAAGAATACGGCTAGGTTGACGAGACACTGGAACAGGTAGCCCTTCTTACGCGCTTCTCCATACAAACGTATTACGCCTATTATACTATTATTTATTTTGTAATAATCGATCTAAAACTGATATCGATTTACCTCTCCATAACTGGTAATTAACTATTTTGTTCGACATATCTAAAATATCTAGACTAGAAAGATCTACTATTCAAACCTATATTTTGTTTGTGGACTAGATTGTTCTGATTCACTTTTCAAATCTAACCTTTTCGTGAATAAAAGTAGAAAGTATTTCAGATCTTTTATCTTGAAATCACGCGCAGCCACGGGCGATCACTAGAAGTATAATTTTAAACGCTCCATAGGAGTGAAAGTGAATTATGACCCCAGCAAGTCTGCGATATGTCTGCGATTCATAGATTTAAATAAGACATAATGCAATATCTGATCATATCCTTGTCACAATACATATACGTAAGAGGTAACGCACATTAGGTAAATACTTTTTGAAACGTCTTGTTTTAAGAGGGGTCTCTCCGTCACTCGCTCCATACAAACGTAGTTCAAATTTCATTTGAATATTAAGCAACCAAAGTCCATGAAATTTTGCAGACATATTCTAGAAACTAATATCTGTGCCTGTAGTGTAACTAATAACAATTAATTTCTGAACCATCAACAAACTTTTGTCTAGATAACATTAAAGGTATGACTTGTACCTACCTCTTGCATTTCATATTTTTTCTAATGAGATGATTTTGATGATTTTCAAGGTATGGAATATTTTTAGCAACACATGCCTATTAAAACCATTATAGCCAAATTTTTTCTATACTATCGTCTCGAATCTAGCGAAATATTGACCGAAATTTTTCATATTTGAAAACTTCAGCAACTAAAATTGCTCGTGTGCTGTTGCTCTAAATAAGACATTCGATATATCTGATTCTCCCGTCACAATGGACTAAAGGCAGTAAAGTCTAGATAGCAGATCTGGAGCTATTGTGAGGAGCTAAAGATTGTTTCTACGTCGATTATCGGAATGGAGTGTTAAATGTTCAAACGTTTGACAGATTGACGTGGGATTCGGTCCAAACGAGTAGGTACGATAGAATATGTGAGATTTGTAGAGATAGTTATAACAAGTCGTAATTAAAAAAAAAACAAAAACTGCCCTGCCAAAAATGAACTGAAAATGATAAAAAAATCACTTTTGCAAATGGTGACACAGCCGCCACATATTTTTTTTAATTTATAGTTAGTGTCATTCAGAATGATGTTAAGGATTTTAACGAAATCGCATACACTTCCATACATACCAATAAATCCAAATCTGTTCAGGTATTTAGAAGTTATAGTTGAACATACATGAACCCTGAAAACAGCCCTTTTTTGGACAGTGATGTAAAATTATTGGTTTTTCAGAAAGTGGCAAAATCACGCTCAAAACTTAGTCATACTCCACGTGGGTTAAAGTTATTAAAAACGGTAGGAATTCGTTGATTTTTCGGTATAAAAGCAAGAAAAGCAAGCTACCTTAATACCCGACAAAATTGGTTAGGCAGATGGAATGTGAACAGACAGATAGACAGACAGATGGATAGATGCACAAACAGACAAACACGTTTTCACATTCATAATATTAGTATGGATGGAAGTAAGAGTGATATTTTTGTTTTATTAGCTACCTACTGGAAAAACGTAATTGGAATCGTAGAAAAAACTAAACGAAACTTTGAAAATGTTTCTTCTTATTTCGTAAAAGATTTCGATTTACGATTAAAGTTGAGGTTACGAGAATTTCCGTGTGTGGATAATCGTAATGTAAAAATGCTTTTAGGGTCTCCAGATTACGACCTATTGACGTAAGATGCTCGACTCATAAATATTGGGTCAATAAGCCAGAGAAGTACCTACCATTTTTTGAGCAAAAGGTAGAAGAAACCATTTTCTTAAAATGATTAAGATTATGATTATTCCAGTTACTATGATTGTAACTGGAAACTAGCTCTTTCGAGAAACATAATATTATTTGGCACGGTAATTGAAGAAAAAAAATATTTTTTGGTCTAGCACAAATATATACAAGTTTAAACAGACTAGATTAAGAAACTTTAAAGGTCTGAATTTATAAAATCTGACTTTGAAAAGAAGATAATTTTTAAAGTTCGATCCAATAAATATAACAAAATCTCTTTAGCTTGTTCGCTACAAATTATTATTAACAAAAAGTCGATATTCAAAGCTGTTATGTTCAAACTTAAAGAATTAAGTACCGAAAGTTGCAGAAGCTGCGGGGGAGTGAGAAAATAGGTTTATAGGTCAAAGTATTCAAAACTGCCAACGGCGGTTTGGTTTTATGTCGCGCAAAACGCTCTAAGTACCTACTGAAATGCTGGCGTTTACTGCTTGGGCGGTCGCAAACTTTTGATTTCGAACTTTGCATACAAGCAGACCCATCCCGGCTACGCTTGAGTGGTTTTTTTAAATATAATTCCAAAAATGTTGAAACACCACACCTATATACTTCTTCATTTTTGCATGAAAGCCCAAATATCAATATTTATAGTCATAACTTAAAACGGCGGACTTTTAAACAAACTTACCACCATGTGAGATCGCAGTCAAGGGTTAACTTGTATAAGAATAAAAAAAATCATCCCTTATTTTTAACCCTCTTGGGGGTGGAATTTCAAAAACTTCTGAAAAATGTATACGTATTTCTTCATTTTTAACAAAATGACCGACTTTCATACAATCTTTCATCCCTTATTTGATATGGCCAGCCGTGGACGTCGATAATGATGATGAACGATGATGGGAAACCAGGCCGAGTCAGCAAGAAAGGTATTATAATTATAAATAAAGAGTGGTATTTAACATAGTTTACCTACTGTACATTTCTCCGTCTATTTGAAGCTTAAAATCCAATAAAGGAATGATTTCAGTTGAAAACCGTTTTAAAGTTATTCCAGATATCCGCAGAGGGATGAAGCTTCTATCGACGAGATATTGCAATTTTCGAAACGTTGAATTCTAGGATATCGATACCTACTTGTCGTGGAAGCGGTGAAATTTTATAGGAAAATGTAAATTTTCAATCTCGTTTATGCTCGGAGATAAATTGACAACACTCATTCTGGTATAGATACTATTTGATTGTATAAAATTGAACTACCTAAGTTTCCTTGTTTTAGTTAAAGAAACGCTTTAATTTGATGGTTAGGTCAATAAAAACGCATTTAATCTTGGAAAAGCTATCCATACTAATTATTATTATATATAAATGCGAAAGTGTGTCTGTCTGATAGCTTTTCACGGCCCAGTAGTATTTTTTTTAACATTTTTACGTACTGCTATATTGCAGCATCTTTAGCGCTGATTTATAATATTCTTATCTAATATTAATGGACGGACAAAGGTTAAACGGATGGGCCTTTAAGAATCCCGTGAGAACTCTTTGATCTTCCGGGATAAAAAGTATACTTAGCCTATGTCGTAAAAATTAGGTCAATCCGTTGCTCCGTTGTGGCGTGATTGAAGGACAAACCAACGAACAAAGGCACTTTTGCATTCAATATGGGTAGTGATTTAAAAGAGGCGAAATATCATTTTAAAATCAATTCCCTATAGTGATACCTATAAAATTCATATCCCCAGTTCATAAAACTGTGAACATATTTCCTGACTAGACGTATAAATAATTTATAGATTTTCGCACATCGCGGGACATAAAACGATACCCTTTTACGCTTTGCATCAAATCCAGTCGGAAGTGCTATGCAGTCAATTTGCATATAAAGTGGGACCTTTAATGGAGACAGAATTATTTAAATCCGTTCATTTCAATGTGATAACCTCAGCCTCCTATTTCGGGAGGTCGGGGGTTTGACCCTAAGCACAGACCTCTAACTTTTCGGAGTTATGTGCATTTTTAGCGATTAAAATATATCACGGAAAACATCGTGAGGAAACCTGTATACCTGAGAGTTCTCCATAATGTTTTCAAACGTGTGTGAAGACGGCTAATCCTCACTTGGCCAGCGCAGTAGATCCATCTGGTCATCCAGTTCCAATCACATCACACTACACTAATATTATAAAGGCGAAAGTATGTGTGTGTGTTTTTTGTTACTCCTTCACGCATAACCTACTGGACGGATATAGCTGAAATTTAGAATTTAGATAGATTATACCTTGGATTAACATATAGGCTACTTTTTATCCCGGAAAATCAAAGAGTTCCGACGAGATTTTTGAGAAACCTATATCCACGCGAACGAAGTCGCGGGCATCAGCTAGTAAATATATAAAAAGAAGCCGAATGGTCGGCTTTCCCGACTAGTCGGCCCATCTCTAATGTATATCCGTCCCACAGGCAAACATTATTTTCATTCATTTGTATTATAAGCGTTTGTTTGTGACACTACCTGCAATGATCGAATAATTTCATTTTCTTTCAAAGTCAAAGTCAAAGTCAAAATCATTTATTCAAAATAGGTACAATTGTTCTCCTTTTTATGGTCGGAATTGTTAAATTTGTACGATATAGTGGTGCTAATTAATTACGTAACTTAAAACTAAAGCTACGAGGGTTCCAAACGCGCCCAAGTCTTTCTTTCTTTCTAGTCCCTTCCCGTCCCTGGCCTAACCATGACAATGATTTCCGACGTGGTATCTTTCACAGTAAGCACCTAGTTATGAACGTTTCATTGTGTAGTCATAGCGTATTGAAAACTGCAGTATAAACCGTATTTATGCGCTTGGATGCAGTTTATTGTGCCATCTGATAAAAACCTGCCATCGTTGAAACGCTCTTCTCAATTGTACGGCTTCCAGCGCATGTCTGATTTTGCTATTAACCGGTTCATTGTTTATGTGTATCAGTACAACTACCACTATCAGAGAGAACTACAGTGAAGGAACTCTCGGTTTTGGTCCTGAATCTGTCAAATATTAGGCTAATGGTGACGTGAAATTAAATATAAGAGAGAAAGTTAAATATTTTTAACTTTTGATGTACAAGTTAAACTTTTTACCATATATTTTATATTTAGTTGTGTCCAAATGTACTGATAATAAGTTTTTTAGCAGTTTTATTTGAATTATTGGAAATTTTAATAAAGTTACCTACGTGTCCTTAGTTATTTTACTTATAATAATTGTTAACTATCGTACCTGAGAAACAGTACGTGATATACAAAAAGTAATTATGTATTCTTAATGAGCGGTGCGTATGAATAAATAAACGGGGAAAATTTAAGTGGATAGGTACTTATTTTTTTCAAATTTTGTAACGCAATGTTATTATGAAATTATGAATTGAGTGGACGAAATCGAACCACGGACCCTCCGGTTAAGAAGCCAAAGACTGAAACCACTAGGCTATCCCTTAATCGGGTAATGACGTATAATAGACGTATTATATAGCTCGTTTCAGGTTAATAAGTCCACTTTTTAACGAGTAATCTAAACGATGTCGCGATGCGAGGAAAAGCTTGGTTTTCTAATGAGGGGAATCAGAGCATAGGCCTGCACTTAGCGTCAATAAAAAAGTGCGTACTTGTGTCTTATTGCACGTTTTTGTACCTAAGGCCGTAGCCTTACTGGTTACACAAAAGTTTTTTTATTGCAGGACAGACCTGCTCGCGCTTCAAAACATGCTTAAAATATGTGTATTGAATGTGTGTGTGTGTGTGTGTGTGTGTGTGTGTGTGTGTGTGTGTGTGTGTGTGTGTGTGTGTGTGTGTGTGTGTGTGTGTGTGTGTGTGTGTGTTTGTTACTCCTTCACGCAAAAACTACTGGACGGATTGGGCTGAAATTTAGAATGGAGATAGATTATACCCTGGATTAGCACATACTTACCTACTTACTACTTTTTATCCCGGGATATCAAAGAGTTCCCACGGGATTTTTAAAAAACCTACATCCACGCGCACGAAGTCGCGGGCGTCAGCTAGTTAAAGATAAAAAATAAGAATGAAAAATATTACGATAGATACCTACTTAAGTATTGGGTTTCCACCTTTCCTTTCATTGTCCACTACACTACTTTAAAATCCGTACCTTATTGTTCACAATACTGAAGATTTAATTTAATTACACGACTTTTAAACGTCTACTGTTTCAGTGCACCGTAAAAAATATAAAATGGCGCTAAGCTGGCAAGGCAGTAAAGAAATTTTCCTCTTGAAATAAATTCTCTTCGCTAATTCCTGCTCAGTCAGCCTTTTAAGTGAGCTGCAAAATGTTAATCGCAATATTAAGCAGTCGGTCCTTCAGGGGATTTCCTTAATTTTCATATTACCCAGATTTATGCTAAGTGCCTACTTATCCGATTACGAAAAATTGTGATGGTGCATTGTTTGTTAGGGTTCTGTACCCGAGAAGGACCAACGGAACCCTATTACTAAGCATCCTCTGACCTTGCGTGTGTTTGTCCATCCGTCTGTCCGTCCGTCCGTCTATCTGTCTGTCAGCGTCAGTATATAAAAGTATCTATGGTTATAGTACAATGACGAATCCGCAATTAATAGGTGGTTTAGTTACTTGTAACAACCTCAATAGGACTTGATGATAGTTTCCAAATTATAAGAATCTGATTCGAAATCGCTCTAGATTTTTAAAAGTAATTTCTACAACTTTTACTTACATGTCTATTTTAGGTACTCTGTAATTTTTAAGTTTCCGTTTTCACGGTCTTTAACTCGACTAAGCCGTCATGGTGTATCTCTACATTTAAGGTGACCAGGGGAGTAGCAACCGATTTATCAGCTTACCTATACAAATTCACTCGAAGTAGCCTCCTAGCAACAGATCGTATTACATCAAATGAGCCAAATATCGATTTTATTAAAATTAATAATTTCATATTATTTTTAACCCCCGACCCAAAAAGAGGGGTGTTATAAGTTTGACGTGTGTATCTGTGTATTCTCTGTGGCATCGTTGCTCCTAAACGAATGAACCGATTTTAATTTATTTTATTTTATTGAAAAGGTACACAAATTTGGTTTTTTTTTTGTTTGAAAGATGGCTTGATCGAGAGTGTTCTTAGCTATAATCCAAGAAAATCGGTTCAGCCGTTTGAAAGTTATCAGCTGTTTTCTAGTTACTGTAACCTTCACTTGTCGAGGGTGTTATATATACACTTGTTAAAATAACCTTACAGTATACAAGATTTAACATCATAATCACTACACTCACTCAGTTACTACATAATGTAATTATTATTAATTAACGATCACCATACAAAATGTCCATAAACAAATTATCAGACGTGTTAGTTTATATCAACGATGGTGTAAGGTAATAGATAATCCCTTGGCGAGTGCCCCCATAAAATACAGCTTGATTGGTTTCTGATGGCCTTTTAATTAATTTGCCCGACAACTTTCCCTACCATAATTGGTGGCTTGTAAACTGTAACGGCCGTATTTTACTTTTAATTGAGACTATTTTTTACTTTCTCCCGCTGGTTAGAGAAAATTAATGCAATTATATGACAGAATGCTGCTTGGAGCAGCGTGATGCGTAAAATGTTTACTCTTAACTATATTATAGTGTAGATGCGCCGGAAGATATAATTAACAAGACGAAACCCGCGACTTCGTCCGCGTGGGCATGCCTACCTACTAGCTAAATATCTTCAGTCAAGGCAAGAGTGAATAGGCATCTTCTAGGTAAGCGTGACTATCCGCAATTGCATGCTTATCTCGCAATAAAGCAAATGTGTCAAAACAATCATCAAAACAAAATTAAACAGCACCCAAAAACCCGACCCACGAAATGCCGATAGATAGTGATAGATACCTAAATTATAAATATAGCCTTATGTGACCCGGACTATAATAACGAATCGATTGACACCTCATTCATCAAAATCGGCTCAGTAGTTTAGGCACTACGGCGGAACACACATAAATACAAACCTACATACATACATAGACTACTTTTATAAAGCCAAAAGGAATGGCTTTGCCGTAGTCGGGTAAAAAAGCTTCTCTGATTTTCCGGGATACAAATGCGTCAAAATGGTTTAGCGGATAAGCCGTGAAAAGTTAACAGACAGACACACAATCGCATACATAGTATGGATTACCAACCTAGCTAGATTTATTACTAACTCACCTACACCTACCCTGGCTTTGCTCAGTTTGAATGTCTGAAAATCTTTCATAACGTCAACGTTAGGGATAAGCTTAAATATTATGCAAAATTTCAAGTTCCGAGATCTAGTGGTTTGAGCTATAACTTGATAATATTATGTCAGTCAGTCAATTTACCTTTACTTATGTATACATATATAATTTTTTTATCCAATTGTCTCAACTCCAAACCGAGAACAATCAAGCATAATCCATATCCATACTTTAACACTAAATATTATAAATACGAAGCCTATGAATAAGCCTACTTTTAAAATGAATGCCCAATGGTTCTCGTAATATTAGGCGATTACTAAACTAAACACTAGAATATGCTCAATGCAGTTATAATGATTTATTCCACCACATTGAGTTATTGAGGCTTACCGCAAAGCACTGTTGAACCAGACTAAATGTTGTAGCTACAACGGGTGGTCCGATTTAATCTTCCAATTTGCTATGAAACGGAGAAAACCTGCGCCACTTTGAAATTATAATAGTGTATGTGTTACGTGCAAAGTATGCGGGATGTATAAAGTTCACACTTCCCGGCAAAGATTCACTTTGCACAAGAAAAAGTATTTTGTAATAGAAGAGCCATTTTCAAAATACTTTTTCTTATTTTTATAATCAATACTTTTACATGTGAAACACTATCCAATTACTAACTCAAAGTTTTTTTACTATTATTATTTACAAGATATTTTGGGCCCTCGAATTTGTACGTGTAATAAAAATCCTGCTTGAAAGCATTTCTATATTTTCTTGGTAGTTTTTGTGTCAAACAATGTTAATATCTACTGAGGACTGAGTCAAGCGCAATAGAACAAATAGATTTTCGGATCAGTAACATTAAAAACTTAAAAGTATGTATTTAAACATAACTTCCTTTTTTAAGTTGGTTAAAATTGGTCTATGGTTACTGACTAACAATTTGGCTATTTTTTAACACTGAAACTTTCACTTTTTACACTGACCTAACCTAGCTGTATTTTCTTTCATTCATTTCAGAACTTTACCTATGTGCTCTATGAAAAATTGACTCAGTCGGGCAGTCTTAAGCTTGCACACCCCACAAACTTTGCCTGTAACATATGAAATACATAATATTAGGTATTAGTTATAAAAAGTATTCTGCAATATATATGTAGGGGTTAAATATAATACTAAGGAACAATTAGTTCATTTAGCTTTCTCGAAGTAAAAATAGTGTAGAAAATGCTTTCTGCTGACGAGTAGAATTATAAGTCATGAAATCAAAATTGTGAATGGCGTCGTAAAAATTTTACTGACGCGCTGCGCTTGCTTACGCGTTTTATTGCAAAAGATTGTTAGCTTCCATGTTATTAAAATTGCTATTATTATAAATAATTTTCACCAACAATTTAATACATAAAAATAAAAATCCAGACTCACTGACTGATTCATCAACGCTCAGCCCAAACTGTGGATCTAGAAACTTGAAATTATGCAAAGATTTATTTATTTATTTGACCACTTAAAACTATCATTACAGGCTAACCTAATGCGATAGCTAAGTTAACTTAAATTATTTATATCTACTTATTATTACATACTTTTATTATGTACAACTAACTGACTTAAAATTAAATAACCTACTTTATTTAAAACTTAACAAAAACGTTGTGGCCCTTATGAACTCGCTCAGTGAGCAGCTGAACAGGTCTATGTGTTATTATATATTATATATATTATATGTTATATAAGATATTCCCTTTGTAACGTAGAAAAAGAAAATGGCTGGATTTGTCTGCTAGCTTTTCACAGCATAACAGTTTAACAGATTTTGATGGAATTTGGCACAGAGTTAGCTTACATCCCGGGGACGGACATAGGCTTTTTATTCCGGAAAGTCAAAGAGTTCCCACGGGATTCTGAAAGACCCATCCGTTTAACCGATTTAATATGAATTTGGTACAAAGGAAGCTTGCGTCCCAAAAATTGGGCAACTTTTTATCCTGGAAAGCAGAGTTCCCACGGGATTTTTATAAAACCTAGTAATAAATAATTTGACCTAGTTACATGAATTTATTATTACACGGTTCGCTTTTCTCTCGCATTTTGCGGAAGACTGTATTCAAAAAGTTACTATTGTGAATGCAATCCCTAAGTAGGTCGTCTCTTTCCATTTTCCGGGAAACTTTTAAATTGGACACCCTTAGTCGGTTGCCTGATTTAGGTACAGAATTCCGGAACTGAATTCCGGTATAGTATGCTTGTTAAGTTTGAAGTTCTTTACGAATGCATTTTATATTATTCTATAATGGTTTTGCGGTAGTAAGTTCTTCTTGGTCTAGTTTTTAGTTAGTTTTTAGGGTTCCGTACCTCAAAAGGAAAAACGGAACCCTTATAGGACCACTTCGTTGTCTGTCTGTCTGTCCGTCTTTATACGATACTCGCGTAAAACGTTTATGGTCAAAAAAAGTTATATTTTAAACGTTTTTATTGCCTTTTGGTTTCATTCTACTTACAAGATTACTAGTGCATGCCGGTTACTTTATACATTGCATGGGCGGGGCGAGTAGGTACCTGATGATTGGGCTGCTTGAAATTACTGAGCCTTTTATTTTTATGCGAGACCTTATAAAGTTTATTTTATCGACAAGGCAGTTAAGATACGAGTAAATTTCAGTATGGGCCTATTTACTGTTACTTTGTATTGTAATTATAATTATGTACTGGTTGTATGACCTGAGTGATCAATATTGATAAGTATATGTTTCTCATAAAACTTATTGTGTATGGTCAGGTACGGTTTTCCTTTTACCACATTTTAAATTAACAACCTTAAAAAAAGGTGTGACGCTTACTCAATATAATATATTTTATAGTTTCTTAGTAATAACTAGCGACCGCCCGTGGCTTGGCTCGGCGAAAACCTTTTCGTTCCTTGCCTCGTAAGAGTTTAGGAAAATCCTGCCTTATTCCTTGTCTATGATGCAGCTGTTCAATTAACAATCTAAACTTTTTACAACTACTGACAACTATTCAACTAGCGGCCTGAATCATATTCAGCTTCAGCCGTAAAGTCTAATACTTACAACATAGCTAGCTAATTCTTTGGCTATTCATTGATGATAATTAAAGATCAAGGCAAGTCTTCCGGGTAGGCTCCGTCGCCCCTTCATTCCGTTCACCTATTCGACTGTAGAAGTCGCCGGTTCACCTCGGCTGTGCGGGTGTGCAGGGCGTCCCCAGCCCGATCGCCATCTCGACCTGTCGCGTAGTATACCTACTCAACCGTGCACTTTTACACGCAAGGGTTAGTCGTTTATGGAAACTAGCGTATCAAACAAGTGTGATTAGAAATAGAGCTCCGATCTCAAAGTCCCATTTTTATTGTTCCAGTATTTCCACTCGGATTTGTAATTGTTATCTACCATTTGTGGAGCGGTTCTTCCAGTTTGATTACCTTTCTCTGAGCTCGAGTGTACATGCAATAAATACGTATAGTCACAGTTTTATTTAATACTAGATGATGCCCGCGCCTTCGTCCACCTAGGTTTAGGTTTTTTTAAAACCCCGTGGGAACTCTTTGGTTTTCCGGGATAAATAGTTACCTGTGTGAATTTCCGGCTACCTCTATACCAAATTTTAAGCGGGCGTTTAAGAATCCCGTGGGAACTCTTTAATTTTCCGGGGTAAAAAGAAGCCTATGCCCTTTCCCAGGATATAAGCTAACGCTGTACCAAAATCGGTTAAACTTCTGGGCCGTGAAAAGCTAGGAGACACACAGATAGACAGCCAGACACACTTTTCCAATGGATGGATAAAATACAAACGTATACGTTTAGAACAGTTTCTGTAAACATGTATATTGTATATTTTCTATTAATAGAGCTCGTATTTAATCCTGTGGATTTAGCCTGTAAGATCGATAGTCTTCTGACATGGAAACTCATTCCAGAGGACTAAACCCCTAAGTACTAACTTATATATAAAGTTACTGTTACTGACCCGTTTAGAGATTACGTAGTACCTAACATAGTTCCTAAGTAAACTGATGAACCAACGTGTCTTATTGAATAAATAAACTGGAAGTTCCTCTCAGTTTGAAATTTGTGTGGTCCAAGCGGACGAAGTCGCTGGCAAAAGCTGGTAGATATATAAGTAAAAAAAACTAATATATCAAACTCGAATATTTCAATACTTCAAATACAATTTTCCCTTACAAATATATGTATGTAGTTGTAAATTGAATAACTTGTAGCAATTATGACTTGTTGACAAATCAAGCTCAGGGATAGATATATCAACTATTCCATATAAGGACTTCAGAACTTCGCTATGACTGACTCGCATTCCAACTTTCTAGATAATTGATAAAGCACGCACTTAAATATGTAATTACTTACTATGTTTGTACTGATTACGGTTAATATTAACCGGCTTCCTTTCCGAATGATTGATAAATGAAATAAGTACGTAAAGGGAACAGTTTAAATACCTGCACTGATCATCATTTCACTCAGGCCTGGCCCACTACTGAACACGGGTCTCCACTCTCCTCTCAGGAAGAGAAGAGTTTTGGCTATAGTCTATTACGTTAAGTGGGGATAGGCAGACTTCACACCTTTGAGAACTTAATGAAGAACTCTCAGGTACGCAGATTTCCTAACAATCTTTTCCTTCACCGTTAAAGCAAGTAACGGAAAGTTAGAGGTGCCCTGGATTGAACCCTGAATCTCCGAATAGAAGTTCGATTCGTCTTAACCACTGGGCTATCGCTGCTTTGTAGGGTTTCTACCCGAAGGCTCAATAATTACTAAGCCTCCGCTTCCATCCGTCTGTATATCTGTCAGCGGGCTGCATCTAGTGAACCGTAATTCGTAGAGAGTTAAAATTTTCACAGAATGTGTGTATAGCCGCTATAACAACAAATAATAAAAATATCAAAATGGCCACCATGAAAATTAAATATAATAAAAAAACCGGCCAAGTGCGAGTCAGACTCGCGCGCACCGAGGGTTCCGTACTCGGGTATTTTTCTGACATTTTGGTCGATAAATCAAAAACTATTATGCATAAAATAAATAAAAATTTGTTTTAGAGTGTATAGGTAAAGCCCTTTCATATGATACCCCACTTGGTATAGTTATCTTACTCTGAAAATTGAAACAATTACTCTTTTTTTGGTGATGTGACCACAAATTCACGGTTTTCGAACTTTTCCTTTCCTACCTGCCAAATTTCATGATTCTAGGTCAACGGGAAGTACCCTATAGGTTTTATTGACAGACACGAGAGACGGACGGACAGACAGACAGACAACAAAGTGATCCTGTAAGGGTTCCGTTTTTCCTTTTGAGGTACGGAACTCTAAGAGTGTTATTTCTTAGTACGATGGATGGTACGGAACCATTCGCGTGCGAGTCCGACTTGCACTTGAACGATTTTCATTATCATAGCAGGCGTTTGTTCAATGTAGGTTATATTTATGTAAGTATGTATTATGAAAGTAGCAATTTTCTAATCTATAGTAAAATTGTTGAGTACATTGTATCTACTTAATTGGAACTATTTAGAGAATCGAGTTTACGATAATTTACTTTCGAGTAATAAGTTGATAACCGTTTTCACAGAATAGGTTCACTTTCGCTTTTACTGATAGAGCCAGGTTCGAGCCCTTGCGCCTTATAGCGTAGGCCCTACAATAATGTTGTACATATCAAATTAATTTAGAAGTACTTAGGTATACATCCCTACCAGGTAGGGACAGGTAGAGGTAGGGTAGGTAGGTACTGTAAAAACGATAACTTATCTAGTATCTAGATATACATTGTTTTTTTAGGGTTCCGTACCTCAAAAGGAAAAACCCTTATAGGATCACTTTGCTGTCTGTCTGTTTGTCTCTCTGTCTCTCTGTCTGTCAAGAAACCTAAAAGGTACTTCCCGTTGACCTAGAATCATGAAATTTGGTAGGTAGGTAGGTCTTATAGCACAAGTACAGGAATAAATCTGAAAACCGCGAACTTGTGGTTACATCATTAAAAAAAATTAAAATGCGTAAAAGGGCTTTCCTGTACATCCCAAAACGTTATTTATGTTTTTGATTTATCGTGCAAAATGTTGGAAACATACCCAAGTACGGAACCCTCAGTGCGCGAGTTTGACTCGCACTTGACCGGTTTTTTTACTGGGATAGTATGCGGAAATCCAATACCATAGGCGATAGAGTAGGTATTATTACGTAATGCTCTTTTTATGACGAAAAACAATTTATAATAACAAACATCTAAATCGTATCTCCGTAATAGAATTCTCGGACTAAAGCATGGTTAAAACAATCTTCGCCCTTAAGGGAAAACGGGATAATATGCCCCTATTTCGTTATTTACAAAAGGGATAAAAGAAAACTCCCTGCCTGAGAATGCCCTTTGATATTTGACTCGGCGAACACTTTCGCTGTGATTTCTTTACTGTGCGTAATAAATACGGGTTGCTTCGCTATTTGCAGACGTAAAATACCCGAAATACCTACTTCTTTGTAATGGTATGCTTAGGTATTATTTTTTCCATCGTCTATCTGTCTGTCTATTTATCTGTCTGTCTATCTGCTAGCTTTTCACGAACCATCTGTTCAATCGATTTTACGTTTGCAACATAGAAAGCCCGGGTATTATTTTTTCAATCGTCTATCTGTCTGTCTATTTATCTGTCTGTCTATCTGCTAGCTTTTCACGGCCCATCTGTTCAATCGATTTTGACGATTGCAACAGAGAAAGCCCGGTAGCGAACAAGAGCTACTTTTCGCCCCAGAAAATGGAATACTTCCCATGGGATTTTTAAAAACCGTAAACCCATGCGGACGAAGTCGCGGATGATATTTTTCAATAATTCTTATACAAATTATTCTGGTAGAAAGTTATGATAATAATGAGCTATCAGCTTATAGGTTTAGACTTCGGTTTCCTAATCGGGTAGTCCTAGGCACATAACACTCGTCTAATTTTTCGGAGCTGTAGGTACCTTCGTTTGAAGCAATTAATATCACTGTCTATAACCCTGAAGGAAAACATCGAGATGAGATCTGCATGTCTGGAAGTTCTCCATAAGAAGCTCAAATGGGTAAAAAATCACTTTCGTTTAAACCTAAATATTTTATTATTCTTTTAACAAAATCTTTGTTTGTCTCATATTTTCTGGACCAAAAAGCAATCTTAGCTTGAACACTTCCAACTATTATACGTATGAGTAAGGGAAAATAGAATTTTCTTTATTGGATAAGGCGAGCGCTCGTGTTTTCCAACACTTCAGCTTTATTGGAGTAGTCAAGGGATCTACTCTCTCAGACTCCCTCCAATAAGCTTTGATATCGACTTATTGCTCGAGTGGTTGCGAAAATTAAATTACATGACTAAAAGATGTATTTCACCTTTTTTTTTTTTTTTTCTTTAAATCTGGCTTTACTCTGATTAGCCAATGTCAAGTTTGTGATATTTTCAAGTTATTGAATTTATACAAGTATGGACTCCGTCTGCGCCGGCGCCCGCCGACATACGCGCGGCGCCCCTTTAGAGCGCTTCCCAGTCAGTTCCACCACCAAAAAACACTAACTAACACAAAAACCAGCCACTCTTAACAAAAAAAAAACACTCCAAACAAGCACAGCACGCGCGCCAGCAAACGCCATCGCAGACGAAGTCCGTATTTCACCTTTTCTGTGTATTATAATATCTACAAATAGTCAGGATTGACGACTGAGCAATTTTTTCCATTCTCTGCCCAAATATGCCTAGATAAACTAAATCAGTAGGTAATACGTACTTAATCTCTACTAACACATAAGTTACGTTGGACTTGTGATTGCCGTCCTGTTTTTGAAGCAACTTAATTTTCGTCATTTTAGCGCTGGTTATGGATGCCAGTGAGCGTCATGCCAGCGTATTCGAAACAAATAATATTATTGTCATACATTCCTTTAATATTTTGAATACGCTTAAAAGTAACGGTCTTTTCAGTGTTTGGCTATTCTATTAAGTTAACGTAATTAATTATCACCACTATATTATCATCTTGCAAATCTAACAATTCTGACCATCAAAAAAAAGGAAAATTGTTACCTATTTTGAATAAATGATTTGACTAAAATATCCTCGATTTAAGGTCACAAATTCAATATCACCGATTTCACTTTCTGGTTTTGTTATACCTAAATTACTTAGCACCGAAATTATCTAAAAAAAGTTTCTATTTATTTTATATTTCGATATCTTTATCGGGGTCGTAAGACTTTGACTTTGTTAATCTCTAGTCTACTTAGCAATTAGTTCTAAAGTAGTTAACAGAAAACTTTAAACCAAGAAGGTACTTAATGCTTCTAAAACCACTTAAAGTTACATTGTTCTAAGTAAGAGAATTCTTTTGCTTGTTTAGCGAATAACTAAGTTGAAAAGCAAAGTTGCGACAATGGTTCGTAACTTGAGTTTTTAGGAGGAAAGTTTCGCTTGTTCTGTTCCTCATAGTTTTACCGGTGTCTTAACAATTGTATGAAAGGTGGGTTATCCATTCGTGTCTAGTAGATTTCGATTTCTACCCGATTAGACAACACAACGGAGTAGTAATATATTCGTCATCTATATGTTATGTATGCGTTGAATAAAACTGGCATAACTCTTCCAAGTTAGCTTCCATTTAAGATTGAATCACGCTTTTACGACCTCTGAGATCACATTCAAGGGCTAAATTGTTAGGTATCGAATACTAAAAAAGAGTGAAAAAAATGACTGAATTAACGAACAGTTGTAGTCATATTAGAGTTCTGAATTAAGAGTTCTATCCTCTTGTGGAGAAATTGCTTAGCTGAATAATTAATTTTGCTTTTGCAAGTTACGGAAACATCGATACGTAACTATAAATAAGCTTTAGGACTTCGTCTGCGATGGCGTTTGCTGGCGCGCGTGCTGTGCTTGTTTGGAGTGTTTTTTTTTGTTAAGAGTGGCTGGTTTTTGTGTTAGTTGGTGTTTGTTGGTGGTAGAACTGACTGGGAAGCGCTCTAAAGGGGCGCCGCGCCTATGTCGGCGGGCGCCGGCGCAGACGGAGTCCATACTTGTATAAATCAATAACTTGAAAATATCACAAACTTGACATTGGCTAATCAGAGTAAAGCCAGATTAAAGAAAAAAAAAAATAAGCTTTACCATCCTCTGCAGTTTTAATGCAAATGTGTTGATGCTAATTGCGTGAGCAGCCAAATTGATGGCTGCGGCTTGATTTACCATTTACATAATTTTGTAAAGGTTCTGACACACAACTCGCGATAGAAATGATACTCGAGTTTAATGAGTCTATGGCGATATCCACATAGAGATGATAGATGTTGTTATACAAATTCGCACGCTACAACGAAGTATCTTATATAGGATTATTCAAGGGGTGGATCAACCAATTCCTAAAAGGCTGGTAACGCATTCGCAATTCCTCTGGTGCTGCAAATGTTCACAGGCGACGCACAAGTAGCGTTTGCTCGCTATTTTTAGAAGAAAAATAATCAAGAAACTAGATTTTGCAACGAGGTCTCAATCTCTCGCCATACATTTTCAATTGCTCTGATGAACTTTTTTCTAGTCTGTTATTTGCCGTCACGCTGCGAGTGTGTCGAGGCCTTTCTGATAAAAAATTATAAGTGTACAAAGGTCAAAAGGAAAGGACTTCGTGCAAAAAGTAATATTTCAAAGGCTTTCGCGCTAGAAATACCTACTTAATTATTTTTTGCTCGTTTAAACAGTAAAGTTCATAATATCTACTTCCCTACTTGTAATACTCGTACATTTTATGTTCGTTTTTATAGTCTATACTAATATTATAAAGAGGAAACCTTTGTATTTTTGTATGTTTGTATTGAATAGGCTCAAAAACTACTGGACCGATTTCAAAATTTCTTTTACCATTACTTAGAGGGATTCTTTCGAATCCGTATAGGCTATATTTTATCCCGGAAAATAGATAGAATTTTTCATGGTAGTAAAAATTGTGGAGTAAGGCGTCGAAAAAACTGCCGTACGTTAACGATTCTCGCGAACGCTGCCTAAAATGGTTAGAGATGTATGGTTGACTTCTATAGAAAAGTTGTAGAACTCAATAATGCCTACAAAAAAGTCCGCGATAGTATAAACCAAACATTAATATTTTAGCCATTATAACCACTTTTCCATAGAATAAAAGTAATTAAAATTATTAGCCTATGTTTATTGATCATAGTATCGTCAAATACTAATCCTTATCCAAATAAACTATTTATTGAGCAAGAATGTTTTTACTAATTACTTTTTATTTTATTCCAATCGGACAATACATTCAAAAGATATTACGAATTTAAAATTGTAATTGGTATTAAAATGAATGATGGTGTCGCACGACTCGCACGGCGAAACCGCAGGGGAGGGGGGTGCACATCTATGAAGCAGGTTATTTGTAAAATTGGTACATAAGCCGTGGACTTTAACTATGTTATTTTACGATAAATTATAACTTTGACTTGCACCCGTGCGAAGCCGGGGCGGGCCGCTAGTCGTATTATAAGCCTCATTATAAAATTGTGATATTTTTGTTTGGTAAATTAATAAACTAGTATAATCTGATTCGTTTGTTTCATTTACCCCGTACCTACTAACCTAGTGACGGTTTATTCACAATCTTTAATTTAAGCGATGATATCACTTTTTGAAGATTAAAACTGACAAAAAATATTTTCACGAAAGGCAATATTTACAAACAAACAATTTTCTGGCACTTTGTGGAATTGTCATTTTCAATCGCGGCCGCGGAAGAATAGACTTCGTAACTCTCACACAAAGGAAAATGTCATTTCATTCTGCCCCCTACAATTCCTGCTTTGAATTTTCCTTCGCGGGATTTTATATGAAAACTAGCTGTACCCGGCATGCGTTGCAATGCCGTAAACAAACATTTTTTGTTTTATTCATAGATATATAGTTTTTTTAATGCAGGAACCATCTCGGGCGCGCTCAGAACAACGAGAACCAAAGTTTCATAACAATCTGATCAGCGGTTTAGCCGCCTATAGAACACAAACATACAAACATTGATTTTTATATATTATTTTCCTTAGTGTCATAATTATGATGGAGCATGAGTGCAGTGATTTTGTTTATATTTTCTACCTTTAGTCGGCAATTGCGTGTATAATTTAGGTCAACCTGATCTCGTGTTCCAGTGGGCCTGTTTTTATCAAAGTTGAAGTAGTTTTAAAGCTTTCGAATCTAAAAATTTCGTTTCAATCATTTCAGTTCGTTAATAGATCAAAGGTCTTCGCACATTACACAGACTTAGCGTCGACTCCACTCTGACTCAACTCACAGTAAAGTATAATGGTATTATATAGCTTTATACTATGACCTATTTGGCGGTATTTTTCAATATTTTATTCAAAGAAGTCGGCGGGTGAACCACGTGTGGTTCACGCCTCACACTTCAATAACACAGTGTTGAAAAAAGTTCACTTTCCCATACTTTACTGTGTGTCGAGTCGGAGTGGAGTCGGCGTCGTGTTTGTGTAATGTGCGAATACCTTTCAGTGGTTTGTGTATGATTCCCGTACAACCATCGACATAATTTTTTTATACAGTTTTGACCAGCGCTTGGAGTATAGGATTAAGAACTGATTTTTTTAAAAATTTAAATGGAGAATATATCTAGATTAATTATTAAGAATTTATATTCGCGAAAGGTAATATTTTAGCAACAAACAATTTTCTAGCACTTTGCGAAAATGCCATTTTCAATCGTGGCAGTGGCGGAATAGTTTGAAAACTCACACAAAGGAAAATACGATTTCATTCCTGCTTAAGTTTTCCTTTGCGGGATTATGTATGAGAATTATTTTCCTTTGTGTTATTATATCACGCCGGTTGGTTAAGTCGACGGTGCATGAGGAAAGTAGATTTTATAACATTTTGTTTGAATTATTATAGAGGTGCAATTTCGCTTACGTTTTATTTAAATTTAATTTTATACGTTTGATTAAATAAAGTTATTTCTAATATTGTTTCTATACCGTACATCGTAGTATAATGAGTTGATAGCGGAATTGAATGCAACATTACGATTTCAAAGCGCTTCGCGGTTAAGACACTGGCCTTCTATTAGGCTTTGCGGCGCGAACGTGAACGCATCGTCAACGTCACGAACAAAACTTGCGAGTGTGGAGGGACACAGTTCACGCGTGAATCGCGGCATACATTCACGGCGCGAAATAACGGCGCGACTTCGCGACGCGAGTGTGGAGCCCACTTAAGAGCAATTACGCATCTGAGTCTGTGAAAATACGGATATAAAAATCTTGGTCCGAAGTCGGATATTGCTTACGCACTACCCCGATCTCTGATCAAAATCCAAGCTATTCAGTGGACATCTTTGGCATACGTCCGATATTAATCCGAAGCACATCCGAGATATTGTCACGGATGACGGAGAGATAATAATTAACGGACTCGGATCGACGAGTGCGTAATCGCACTTAGAAATAATACAAACTGCGAAACTACAAACTAGCTACAAATAAGCTACAAGCAGTTCTCTAATCATCAATGCAACAACACATTTTCACCTAGTTTAACGTCGACGTCCCAGTTATGGGAAATAAATCCCTTATCAGAGTTAGTACGTCGTGCCGAACGTATACAGGTGCTTTCTAGTAACGCTTATCGGCGTGCTAATAGGCCGGCTGTATTTAAAACTGGGCCAGCTTTGCAACACTTGAATGAGGAATAAAGTAATGGTCAATCAATGGTTGAAGCATTGATAGACTAGACGCGCTTCGACAGACAACGAGTTTTGAGTAGAAAGGTAAATGCTCAGCAGCAAACTTCATAAGAGCTTTCGATGAAGAAGCAGAGTAAGGCAAATACTTCGTTTCGTGTCCACACATTCGAATATCCTAGCTAATATTATAAATGCTTAGTGTGTTTGTTTGTTGGACGGTAAAAATCTAACGGAGCAACTGATTGACGCTTTTTTACAAGAATATTAGCCGATTATTTAACCGTGTTTTGTCACACTTTTATATCATAAAGGTGAAAGTTTGTGTGTATGTGTGTATGTCTGTTACTCTTTCGCGCAAAAACTACTGGACGGATTTGGCTGAAATTTGGAATAAAGATAGATTATACCCTGGATTAACACATAGGCTACTTTTTATCCCAGAAAATTAATAGTTAAACCTATATCCACATGAATGAACTCGCGGGCATCATTTAGTAGTAAATAAAGCTATGTTTCAACTGTTATCAAACAGGCCACTTCAACTGTCGATGCTTACGATGGATTGTATATTAAACTGTCATGTTTTGTTCCAGGTGTGGTTGTGATGTCATGGTGGTGGGCGCTGGCGCTGCTCGCGCTGGGTGCCGCCCGCGCCGCGCCCCGGGCCGGCTCCGGTGAGCTATTTTACAGTAAGCATTCTTGCGCACTACTTCCTTTCCCTTTCGAGAGATGCTGCACAGCGCACACCACTGTATCTCTTCTTCGTTCCCAAGGGATTTAAGCGGAATTCACATTACGAAATTAGTGGCACGACATTAATTTCACTATCGATTGCACGTGTAAACGTCTAATTCGTAATGCAATTACGATTTTTTTATAAAAAATATTAGCCATGCTAATCATGACTAATACTCTCCTTTCCCCTCCAATTAAGTGTAAAGCTTGTGCCAGGAGTGGATACGACAATAGTACGCGTGGGGTTTGAACCGCCGACCTTTCGGAATTCAGTCCGCTCTTCAATCGTTGAACTATCGAGGCTCGTAATGCAATTACTAAATTGGACGTTTACAAGTTTGATAATGAATTTAATGTCGTGAAACTATTTCGTAATGTACCTAAATTTCGCTGTAAGAGCGGTTTCAGATTAGCAATTTTTCGGGCGTATAAGCTCATATCTCTCTAGTTTGAGCGGTGATAGCCTTGTGGTTAAGACTTCGGCTTTCAGGAGGTCGGGGATTCGATCCCGGGCACGGACCTCTAATGTGAACTGAAATGCACTACTCTATCTCTCTAAATATGTGCCTATACAACTTTTTACACCGTTTAAAAATTCCGAAGATATTCAAAGGTTTTTTGAAAATTATAGAATTCTGAGATACAACATAGCATCAAATTAAGAATCTTTTTTTACACGATCGGTATCAATCGGAAAGTTTGTAATATAAAATATCAAAGCAACATAGTGATGCAACGTGCAAAAAGAAAACAATACAACACTATGATCTATTACATTTGGGACGTGTTTATCTGTAATAACATCTGATGCGAGTACGTACCGACCACTGACCTCTACAACTGATACAGCTAGGTACGCTGGACCTGCGATTGCCGATCTAATTTTAAAGCAACTAGATTTTTGCCATTTTGGCACTTGATAGCAGCAGTGAGCATCAAGTGAACGTATTTGGTACTAAATGTTAGTGATAAGACATATCGTCAATACCAAAACCACGAAGACACCAAGTGTCAATTTTACTTCCTGGTACGCCCAGTAATGCGCATCCAATTGGTACAATAGATAGCTGTCACTTTGTATAGCATACCTTTTCCAGCGAGCTTGTGTATTACAAGTCCATTTCAGTGGTACCGACACATACATAATGTGATTTGATTTGATGCGAGCGAAAGTGTAACTTTGACACGACACGGCTCGTCGCGAGATGAATGAATAACGAAATTATTCATAGGGAAAGCTTCTCAGACTTGCGACATTTCGCTCAAAAAATGTTGCTGTTCCCTGTTGTAGTGATAAGACCTTCTACACGTCGGTCGGGAGTTTGATTCCGAGCCCGCGCCACGCACATCTAACTGTCCGGAGTGATGTGCGTTTTAAGTGTAATTGTTTTATCGGCGCGGTGAAGGAAAACTTTGTGAGGAAACTTGCATGCCTGAGAGTTATGCTTATTATTCTGAGAGGAGTGTGGACCCGTCCTCAGTAGTGAGCTGGCGATGGGTCGACGATGATGACGCTCTCTGTAGCGCATCGATTCATATATTGTAATATTATGTTATTGTAAATGCTCCAATTAGGGTAAATCACAGGGTTTTCCGGTAAAAGCTATGATTTACCAACATTTAACGATAAAAGTCGGAACTTTCTGTGATAATCTTTAATTGTCTTACTAGTTATTATCTGTTTCTTGCCATTTTTCTCATAGATTAAGTAAACGAAACATAAAACGCAGATATAAACATTTGTCTGACACAAAGTTGTGTACTTACGTCGCGCGACATGTCTGTAGTGTATTGTTTATGTGAAGCTTATTCGAAGCGAAAGTGAACGCTGTTTTGGGATTTATCTGACTCGATGTAGCGTGTAGGTAGCCTGTGCTCGTATTTTTTGTTTCTATTTCGTATTCACAACCATACGCACTGTGAGGCGCATAAAATTGCTTTTTAATACCTTATTTAAAAAGTAAATACGTTTTTGTTTTTGGGCTTAAGAGGGGTCTCTCCATCACTCGCTCCATACAAACGTAGTTCGTCTCTCATTGGAATACTAACCAATCATACTCAATGGAATTTTGTAGAAACGTTCCGGGAATCTATGCTGTGGTTTTCTAGATTTCCGTTAAAATATTCGGTTTCAAAGTTACGCGGTCTTAAAAATTCACATATAAATCGTTGAGCCCCTGTAATTTTAAAACTACATATTTTTAGAAAAATCTAAAACACCACAGGCACAGGTATTAGTTTCTAGAATGTGTGCAAAATTTCATAGACTTTGGTTGCTTAATATTCAAGTGAAATTGGGACTACGATTGTATGGAGTAAGTGACGGAGAGAGCCCTGTTAAACATATTACACTGGTTAAACCACTACTCATGTGGTTTTTAACTTTGAATAACTGGTCAAGTTTTTGTCATAATATGCATAATCTAGGGTTTCGTAGTCATGCTATTTGCAAAAAAAACGGTCATTTTTTCGTAAAAAAAACTGTGAAACCCATTCTCTATTCAACGAAGCATTCCCTTGAGAAGGAAAATCCCTGAATAGTTTTTTTAATCAGTTTTCACTTTTTATGTTCAGGAATGTTTTTTTTTACAATTTATTAATGAATAAATGTTTAGGCATCCCTAAATTCAATAAAAATGAAGCGAATGAATTACAAGTTAGTTAATACTACAATCTCGCGTTGCATTTCAATACTGTGCAGATGCACTTTCCTTTCCGTTTTATTACTTAACTTTATTTCAAACTGATCTTGCAACTCTCACTTGCGTAATGCATGTTTTTATTTGCTTTGGATGGATGAGATTTTTTTTTATTTTGCGATACTTTCATGGATGTACCGTACCTACTATCAAAGAATACTAAGTATTACTAGACGTAAAAACCGGTCAAGTATGAGTCAGACGCGATGGTAAGGGTTCCTTACCATCGTGCAAGATATACGTGCCTATCACGTTTATGTAGAACCCTTATTTTTCGTGAACGCATTTTAATTTTTTTCACGGCCCAACAGTTTAACCCATTCTGACGAAATTTGGTACAGAGTTAGCTTATATCCCGGGGACGGGACATAGGCTACTTTTTATCCGGAAAATCAAAGAGTTCCCAAAGGATTCCTAAGACACATCCGCTCAACCGATTTGTGTGAAATTTGGTACCGAGGTAGCTTGCATCCATGTTATTGACATAGACGACTTTTTATCCCAGAAAGTCAAACAGTTCCCACGGGATCTTCAAAAACCTACATCCACGCGGACGAAGTCACGGGCATCCTCTAGTGTTAAATATTTGTAAGTCTACTCTGAAGGTGATTTCATACCATATCAGACTTGGGCGATAAAATGGGATTATATTCAAGTTGTTTATAGCTTGAAGCGGACTAGTGGAAGCTTTAAAGATTTTGATGGCCCCTTAACACTCGGCGAGTGAATTAAACTCAAGATCAACTGTTGCTTAACTTAGGTGTGGCTTTAGTGGATGAAAAAAATAGGGTGAAACGGAAAGGGTACATCGGAAACAGTTTTCGTTGGGAAATTAGAAGGCCCTAGATAAATAATAATATTATGAGTAAAGTAAAAACAGAGCCAAGACAAACACTATTAAGTACTCTTGTGATAGTGTTATCCATCTTCAGACATGTGTCAACATAAGAAAATAATACCTACTCCCAAGTCCTAACATCAACTAAGTATATTACATTTCAGGCTGCCTTTATATTTTTTTACGGAATATAAACATTTTCACATTACGATTTATGACTAACTAGCCGATGCCCGCGACTTCGCCCGCGTGGATTAAGGTTTTTCGAAATCCCGTGGGAACTCTTTGATTTTCCGGAATAAAAAGTAGCCAATGTGCTAATCCAGGATATTATCTATCATCAATCCAAATTTCAGCCAAATCCGTCCAGTAGTTTTGCTTGAAAGAGTAACAAACATACACACACACACACACACACACACACATACAAACTTTCACCTTTATAATATTAGTGTGATATACTTTTTGCTTATTTGCATATTTTAGACTTTATCGTCACACTTACGCTGGCTTAAGGCAGAAACAGATTATAAGACGCGGCTGAAGGACGCGTCCGTAACCTCCGTAGGTCGCGGACGTAACGATGAGCGTTCGGACGCGACGTCCGCGGACATTCGAAAGATATCTCGCTAGATGACTGTGCACACCTATCAGTCGCGGCTGTCAGCTGCGGCTACGGACGCGTTTCATAAGTTGTTTTACGCTTTAGGGCTGAAAAAATGCTATCGAAGAAAACAAAAAAAATATTATTATCGTCAAGCCTATCTTGCATAAAAAACATATAAACCGTTAAGCTATTTGAGGCTTTTGCCGACAAATTGCCGGCCATTATTTATTCCATATGAATAACGTTGATTCCTGCATCGATACGGCAAGTGATCGGATTACTTAATTATATTGACATGCGAATTTATTCGCTCGGATCACTATTATAGAGATTGTTGGCTGGCATAAAGTAGATATAAATTAATTAAGAAAATCCTATTTTCTACTGATGTTGTAAAATGTAAATGTAACAGTAAGTTTGTTTGTGGGTTTGCCCTTTAATTCCACCACAAAGGACAAGGTCATAACATGGCGCATAACAAGGGACCAAGTAAGTGTGCTTATGCTCGGTGTAAGCACACTTTCTTTATTAGTCGCATGTTGACTGCAAAGCTGTCAAGATGCCTAAATGCGCGATCAAAAAGTGCCGAAATAATACGTTAACGACGCAGATAAGAGATGGTGTGACTTACCACCGGTAAGTTAATTTTATTTACGTAAAATAACATGCGAAAAAGTGTAAAATACTTAGTAAAACCATTGAAAACACTAGAAATATCTAAAATTATTTACAATATTCCCATTCCTTTCTCTCACGCACATCGGAAAGAGACAGATGGAAGGGCGCGTCACGAATGTCGGAAAAACAAAACTGTGGAGTAGCTTTTTTTTTGTTTAATGTAAAATCTATTCGCCATTATTGTATCACATTTATTTTATTATTTTTTGACTACCTCCGGTGCGCAGTGGTAGCGCGGTGGATTTGTATGACGAGGGTCCCGGGTTCAATTCCCGGCTGGGCCGACTGAGATTTTCTTAATTGGTTTAGGTCGGCTGGTGGAAGTCCTTTGGCCGTGGCTACTTACCACTCTACCGCCAAGCGATTTAACGTTCCGGTACGATGCCATATAGAAACATCTATAACGGGTGTGGATTTTACCCCACCCCTACAAGTTAGCCCGCTACTACCGTAGACTGTATCATCACTTTCCACCAGGTGTGATTGCAATCTAGGGCTTTTAATTTTTTTTAAATATAAATCATCCCACGTAAAACCATATACATATAACTAGTAGGGCGCGTGAGTTCGCGGCCCGCAAGCGGACCGCAATTTTTCTACTCATCAAGTTGAATTTCGGGTCCTGATCATTTTTTGCCAAGAAACCACTCTTCCATTTTTTATAATCTTCGAGATAGACACCGGTGAAATTTGTATGGCCGCCATGTTGAATCCGCCATTTTGGTTTTATTTTTCAGCTCCCTGTCAGTTGGATGAAGTTCTGAGTGACATTTGTTCGAGCACCCCCTATCTTCAATACCCTGGCCGTGCTCCTCACCGAAATCTTCAATCATCAGCTCTATCCATATTTTTCCTCCGAATCATTTTTTGTCCTCTATACGAAACCATCGGTAAAAAAAAAGACTTACAAAGAGGTGATCAAATGAGTCAGTCAGTCAGTCAGTCAGTGAATCAGCACGAGCAGATATAGTATAATAGTTATATAGTATAGATAGTTATAGTATAATAGTTTCATATTTACAAAAACGAAAAATCTCTCAAAGAAATAACAAAAATTAATAGTGCTACACTACTCCATTCCATTTTTTGTTCAAGTTTGCTTCTAAAATCACCTTATTCAGCTTCGAGTGCTTATCGATTTACATTGCGGCTTAATCACTGAGGTTAGTTTACAGGACTTGAATGTTAGCGGGAATGTATAAATGGAGCAGTTGAAGCTAAATAGGGTGAATTTAGAAACGTGTTCCATGTTTGGGCTCTTGTGTTGTATGCCACGATGTGTCCATGCTTAGAAAGTCATTGCTATAATCCGCTAAACCAACGAAATCTGTATGGTACGGCAGCACCACACAAATCCCAACACAAATCCCTCAACACTTGAGTTGAGGGATTTGTTCTTGTAGTTGTAGAACACGATTTTTGATAAAAATAGGTACTTAATTTATTTATGTGTAGTGATGAGAAAAGAAATTATCGCTTGGTCATCCCAAAACTTGAAAATTTGCAAGTAACGAAAGCTATTAGACCCTTGAAAGGGTTAGGTGCCTCACAAAAAACACGTTGACTCTTTAATGGAACGACAAAACTTGCGAAAAATGGCGTGGACAGTAAGTTAGGATAAGAAAATAGATTAGGAAATTGCGACCTAGCTTAAGTTTGGAACTTTATATCTGGTAAGTTGG
This sequence comes from Maniola jurtina, assembly GCF_905333055.1. Lineage (NCBI taxonomy): Eukaryota > Metazoa > Arthropoda > Insecta > Lepidoptera > Nymphalidae > Maniola > Maniola jurtina. Next base: position 12,209,155 of record NC_060040.1, read on the forward strand.
ATTTGTCTGTTCATTCAAAGAGTAGGTATAAGAAACTATGAAGGTAGGTAAGGTACGTATTAATAAGTTCTCATTAATCACTTAGGCAATCTGGTAGCACTAAACTCCAAAATAGGGCGTAATTTTATCTAAATTTTCACAATATCGGTGGTCGAATTACGAATTATCCTTAATAATAACAATAAAACAATTAATATTTATAAGTTAATCCCTACAAAGCTGGAGCAATTAGCTTATAAAGTACTTAAATATGATTGCAATTAATTTCATATTATCATGATTACTTTCTGTCATTAACCGACTTCCAAAAAAGGAGGAGGTTCTCAATTCGTCGGGATCTTTTTATTTTTTTATTTTTTATGTATGTTCCCTGATTACTCAAAGACCCCTGGACCGATTTGGAAATTTTTTTTTTTTTGTTTGAAAGGGTATACTGTGCAGGTGGTCCCATATAAATTTGGTGAAGATCTGATGAATATCTTCGGAGATGAAGAACAGAACTCCTCAATGGATAGGAGCAAATTGCTCGCGATCAGTGTAATAGCTTAGTAAACAGTAGGGTTTTAACTGGGCACAGCATATTATAGTACAGTAGGGCCACTAAAAATTGTGAAATAAAAAATTTTCAAAAGAAAAATAAAACCGACTTCAAAAACGACAAACACTAAAAAGTAAAAAATAACTTTTGTTTAGCTACACGTGTAATGCACCTAGGTATGAAGTCGGGCGAGCTTCACTCTTGGATTTCTAATTTTGTTTTAATATGCTCGCTCGACTTCATACCTAGGTGCATTACACGTGTAGCTAAACAAAAGTTATTTTTTACTTTTTAGTGTTTGTCGTTTTTGAAGTCGGTTTTTTTACTTACCTACTCTTTTCATTAATTTAACGTATTTATGAATAAACCAGTGGGAAATTTTATGAAAAAACGATAATAATGAAACACTTTGGCAAGCATTGCTGCATTATAAATTAACTAATTCAATAAAGCCGATAATCTTCGTAAGTGGCATTTAATCAGTGAAAGTGCATGTCTTGTGCGTAAAGTCAACACTATTGTGTACAGACGCCGACTTGTACTTAGTGGCGGCCATCGAAAGTGATTTTTGACACGCTTTCCGATGTTCGATATCGACACACGCAATTTTGTGTAAAAGTTGGAAATTGTCTTTTTCTTAAACTTATCGCACATAATATAATATATGAGCAGTTGCGTGCAGGCCATAGAGGCATTAAAGCACTGCTGAACTCTAGCTCTCGCTAGCTCAATGCTTTCATTTTCATTATGCACTGCCGGAAAAAAAGGTAGGTGCCAAAATTTTCTTTTTCTTGGGGATATCCTCATGGATACCACCGCGCCCGGATAATTCAGAGTCATGCTTCCTTTTGAATAGCGTCAATAGCTCCTGACTGACTGACTGGATTGTTTTACTGTGTTTTTACTTTCTCTAAACTCAGTCAATTACAACAATTATTGTGATGATCACAATCCATAGTCATAGCTTTTGTACTACTATCACCACACTCAAATATTTTGTAAGCAAACATGATTGCGATTGCGCTGCGCAACTGAACCCAGTTCCGAGTCGTTAATAAAACATTTGCGGCCTATTTCCTAGGAAAGAGCAAACAGAGATTTTCCAAACATATTCGTAAACACGTTTCTCGTATCTCAGAGTAAACACATCGGACTCGAGACACGGATACCTCGGTGAAACTTTTTGACATCCCAAGGCCCTTAGGGAAACCTTTTATATGATATAGCCATAGAGTTGTCATGTTACTAGAGCAGCAATTTACCGCAAAATGAACTTAACATTTAGGTTAAGTTCATTTTGCGGTAAATTGCTGTTGACGTGTAAAGATGCTAGTTATATTTTTTGTTATGTTATATTATGATGCCCGCGAGTTTCCGCGGGAGGTCTTTGATTTTTCGGGACCAAAGTACCCTGTGTCCCTTCCCCGGGATCTATCCTATAGAAAAGAGGCTACTTTTCTATTTTTCTTTTTTCCCTCCTATTTTACCGTAAAATCGGTTAAACGTACGTATAATGGGCAGACCGATAGTGTTACTTTCGCATTTATGATATTAGTTTGGATGTGGAAGCATATGAATAAACTCTACACATATAGGTTTTTTAAATACAGTAATATTAACTGATAGATAAAGACCATAAACCACAGTTTATCAGACGTGTGCAAATAGTAACTCGTAAGTGACCCGATTCTCACGCGTACCACTTCCATTCTCTCCATATCCAAACTTGGCCCTTGGAACCTACGTCCAGGTTTCACCGGGCAATGTATCTTTATAAACTGACGATAGTTTGATCCGCTGTCCACTTAACCTAGTTTGGTGAAGCGATTTTCACACATTAATGCACCCGATCGATAGATCGCTGAATCTACAAGGGTGACATAAGGTTTAACTATATAAGGTCTTTACGGACTTCGTCTGTGATGGCGTTTGCTGGCGCGCGCGCTGTGCTTGTTTGGAATGTTTTTTTTGTTAAGAGTGGCTGGTTTTTGTGTTAGTTGGTGTTTTATGGTGGTGGAACTGACTATGAAGCGCTCTAGGGAGGCGCCGCGCGTGTGTCGGCGGGCGCCGGCGCACACGGAGTCCATACTTGTATAAATTCAATAACTTGAAAATATCTACAAACTTGACATTGGCTAATCAGAGTAAAGCCAGATTTAAAGAAAAAAAAAGGTCTTTACAGACTTTTATAGGTTCCAAACTTGGCTTTTAACATAAGCTTTAACTATCTAAGGACTTTGCAGCTCTCTATAGCTTCCACACATGGCTTCTACTTAACTTACGTCAATGTATCTTAATAAACTGACGAAGCGATTTTCACACATTTATGCACCCGCTCGATCGATCGTTTGCTGAATCTACTAGTTTAGTTTTTAACCCACGACCCAAAAAGAGGGGTGTTATAAGTTTGACGTGTGTATCTGTGTATCTGTCTGTGGCACTGTACCTCCTAAACTAATGAACTGATTTTCATTTAGTTTTTTTTTGTTATGTAAACATTTACATCTTGACGTAATATTTGTTATAAATATTTTATCTCCATTAAAAATTTTAACGACCATAAATCATATTATATCTATGTACCTATCATACGCCGTAAAATGGCGTCCTACTTAATAAAATTTAAGCTTCGTAAAAAATCAAGATTTTTGACTTTTATTAAAGTTTAACGACTTACTCACTTTTTAGCAAAAAAGAAATTTCAATAAATCATTTTTATTATTTAAAAATATACACGTTCAATGTAAGTTGTTGGTAGAAGGTATTGTAACAACATGTACCTATATTGTGAACTAGAGAATGCCCGCGACTTCGTCCGCGTGTTTTTTCAGTTTTTAAAGATCCCATAGAAACGATTTGATTTTCGGGGATAAATAGTATGTCCATCCCCGGGATATAAGCTAACTCTGTACCAAATTTCGTCAAAATCGGTTAAACTGTTGGGCCGTGAAAAGGTAGCAGACAGACAAACAGACACTCTTTCGCATTTATAATATTAGAATGGATGGTGGCTCTTTCAAAATCAATGGTATCGATGGATTTAAAAAAATACAGGATTTTAAAAAAATCGTAGTTTTTTATGGTGTCTTATCAGTAATCATTACTACTGTCGCCTGTCTTCGTTTTTGCTAACGTTCTAGTTACATCTGTATAATAACATTGGTATGGAGCACTTAGGTTAACAATATCATTACGGTTACCTACTGCTATCCAATTACATTATCTCTCGTTTGACCTCCTCTACATGACCCTAAATGAGTCTTGTGGCACAAATAAAATATAACTTTTTGATATAGTCATATTATATACTACTAGATGAAGCCCCCGACTTCATCCGCATGGATTTAGGTTTCTAAAAGTCCCGTGAGAACTCTTTGAATTGCCGGGGTAATAATAATTTGTAACCTATATCCTTCCCCGGGATACAAGCTATTTCTGTACCTTTCGTAAATTGGCCGTAAAAATCTAGCAGACGGACCGACATACTTATATTTTTATAATATTAGTATAAATATGCATATGGATTTACTTGATTAGAGGTAAAAAGCTTCATCAACGACGTATCATTTATCAAAATCGGTTGAGCCATTGAATAGTTACGAGTGGACATACATATACATTTACAGATCAAACACATAACCCTCCTTTGGACTTCGGCAAAGTAGGGTAAAAATAATGGTCATCCTAAGGGCCAGACGTCAATCGTTTAAAATCTCATCTGTAATTTGTATGAAAGTGAAACCGGTACTTTCGTACCGACAAATATAGGTTACCGGTAAATAAATTCACTTTCATGACCTTGGCAGGGCGTGAATAGTGAAAAAAGTAAAAGTCGCCCATTGTACCTCTCGCTGTAGGGCAAAGACCCTGTAATTATATTTCGTAGTGTCTGTAGTTGAACAGACAGTATAGTAATTATAAAAAGGGTCACATTAATCTTAACAGCGAATTCGATTTGAACCCTTTACTATGTAGGTACATTCGGTATATATTTACACCATTTATTTTAAGGGGTTTTTTCGATCTGAAAATCTAAAACACATTTAGTGTACAGTACAACCAAATTAATAATGCGCATAGAAATCTTCGTCACTTCGGCAACGGTCGTAAGATACACATGATATTGACTCCTATTTGTTTATAACAAGGTGCAAAATGCAAGTGCATTGTTTAGGGCTCTTACGCTTCAATGATTCGGAATACGACAATTAGCGAAGATCTGCATGCGCATTATTAATTTGGTTGTACTGTACTACTTTTTTAATGAATATGATATCATCATCAATCGGATCCTTTTTACCACCCACATGCAAACTGTGGAATCAACTAGATTACAACATGGGGTTATTCAAGGGGCGGACCAACACATTCCTGAGAGGCCGGCAACGCATGCGGTTCCTTTGGTGTTGCAAATGATCACGGTGGTGATCAAAAGACTTAACATCAGGTGACCCGGCTGCTCGTTTGCTCGCTATTTTTTATTAAAAAAAAATTAATGGTATTCATCATTATTGATGGACACTTTGTGGACGTCCACAGTTGGACAAAGATCTTCGTTAATGAGCGCCACCATACCCGGATCTCAACCTCTAGCCGCTAATCTCTTTACCGCTGTTTACGTCGTCCATCCATTGTGCTGGAGGGCGCCCCGCACTACCCATTACTTACTTCTACTCGGTCTTCACTTTAAGATGTTTCGTCTCCAATGGCTATTGCCCCTACCACAGGAATGATCTGCCCACTGTCACTTCAGCTTGCTAATGGTTAGGGCTGTGTCAGTGACCTGGGTCCTCCTACGGATCTCCTCAGTAAATAGGAAAAATTATGTCCTTTGAATTTATTCAAGGTACTTATAGGTAAATAACTAGTGGCTACTTCTCGCGTCTCCACACACTGCAAAATCACAGCCGGCTCTCAGATTACATTATGGAATTAGGGTAACGAAGCTCCTTTAAATTGTGTTAACGGTAAATGAGTTAATAGGTGGGGTAGAAATTTACCCCACGTATGTAGTAGTAAAGGGTTATGGAAATATATCCTACTATATGTAAGTATAAGGTTTTATGTAGGGCCATCCAGAATTATTAACTTAATATTAATATGGAAGTGTTGAAGTATTGTAGTCGTATTTTTAAGGAAGACTTAAATTCACTGCTACTGAGAGTAACATTCAAAGTCAAAATACTCTGATAAAATCATAAAAACTTTTCGTAACGAATGGATTTTTTAATTGAGTGCCAAAGTTTTAATGCGAGTAACTTGTCAAAATGATAAAAAATAGACATTTTTTATTCCTTGCGTTACGAAGGGATTCAGTAATTGAGTACCAAGAGTAACTTCAAAAAACTTTTTTCATTAAGCCGACCAATTAATTTTTGAAAAATTTCATACGGAAAAGGTCTTGTCAGAATTATTTATTTAGTAAAATTTTCAGCTATTTGAGAAAAACCGGTCAAATGTGGGTCAGACTCGCACACGAAGGGTTCCGCTCTATCGTACAAGATTATATTGTACCTTTTATTTCTTTTTGTAATTTAAAATTTTAAAACTACACATTTTTATGGAAATCTGGCAAATTACAGACACTGATTTTCATAATCATAATCATTTATTTGCTCAAATGTAAGTTAGCATAGATTTTACAATTTATTTTAGTGTCACTACACTTGCCATGTAATGGCGTGCAAATATTTTACATTAGCAATGTAAACTACACTAAATAGTTTAAATGTACATTGAATATGCTCAAAATACCTTACACATTACAGTCATACTTAGGTAGGTATACATATACATAGTCATAAATAGGTCTGATTTCACAACACCATCATTAATGGTGTTTGTTTTTAGAACACTTACAAATTTTCATCGAGTTAGATAGAATTCAAATGATATTTAAACTACATTTTGAATGGAGAGTGCTTGGGCAGCTAGGGAAACTTCTCTTAAATTTCAGCTATTGTGTATAGACTCTTGATTTTCAGGTGCTATCGGTCTTATTGTATTATCGCTCTCATTAGACCCTAAGTCTTGCTCAATTGTTTCGTTCATTAAGGTGAAACGGGGCAAAATGGACGGGTGGTCACGGATAATTGATGTACACAAGGCCGGGGTGTTAGGCAAGCTTTTGATTATGAAAATAATCATGTTTGGTTGAGCCTCTTTGGAATTTTTAGCATAGCTTCTAAGAGTATTTCACCTTTTCTTGATAGAAATAGTAAACTAAATTAAGTATGGCAAATAGGTAATAAAGCCATATTGTCTATGGTTTAGTATAACTAAACCATAGATAATGAAGCCAATTGAAATTGTAGGGGTGCAATTTTAGTTTTATTATTAGATAGTTAACAGGCATTCTTTGAATAAGTATAAGATAAATAACGACATTAATAAATCGACATGATTTTTTTCGAGAGTGACATATATTTTTAATCCGGAAAATCAAGCAGTTCCCACGATATTTTCAATAACTCGAGATCATAATATACCTATCATAGAGATCGTGGGTGTCATAGTCCATACTAATATTATAAATGCGAAAGTGTGTCTGTCTGTCTGTTACGTTTTCACGGCCCAACCGCTGAACCGATTTTAATGTTCGGTACAGACTTGGAATACATCCCGAGGAAGGACATAGGCTACTTTTTATCCCGAAAAATCAAAGAGTTCCTTCGGGATTTAAAAAATCGATATCCACGCGGGCGAAGCCACGGGCATCCTCTAGTATTTATAATTTGTAAATAATAGAATCCAATATGATGCTCGCGGTTTTGCGTGATAATTTTTGGTTCCGTGTGTCGCATGTTTTACGGAGGCGCAATTGAAATCACGCCTTTGTGCCAAATGAGATTAGATAAACTTGGCGCAGCCTTCGACAGCTTCCAGGCAGATATATCATGCAGATACGATCTCTGCACATTTGTTACTCTGTCTGTAGCCCGTGTAATAAAGTCATTCATCGGGAAAAATTGTTGAGTTAAAGAAAAGAGACTGTTCTAATGTTATCGGAGTTAAATGTGCGTTTTAAGCAATTTAGATAGCATTTTGAGGAGTTCGGCATGCCTGAGATTCTCCGTAATATTTGAATTTAACTAGTGTGGTGGACTATGCTTAAACAAACATTTTGTAAGGTGACCGAACTCAGTAGTGAGTTGGCGATGGGTTGATAATCATGACTTGGCTGAGCTTGTATTAAGTACGCGACAGGTCGAGATGACAATCGGAGAATAACAGAGGGGGGGGGGGGGGGGGGTTACGCCACGCACACTTGCACGTCACCCGAGTTATCCCGTACGGGCTACCGGGGCGCTGTGCGGAATTGCGGGGCGTCTCCACCCCGATACTCGGCTATTTCCAACAAATACCGACATTCGCAGCACTTCTTAACATCTACAAATCCCCTAGAGCAAACAGAAACTCCACACTATTAGCAGTTATCACGTGTTTAACGCTATGGTTCCGTACCGCTATGTTGCGGTAATAAATAAAAGTGATACCATCTCGGTTTATGGACCGTTTCGCTTTCATTTCGCCCAACAGTCATTGTTATATTATTCCCTATATATAAATAAAATAGTTTTTCCAGTGATTTCGTTTGCGTCAATCTAGGCTATTGAAATAATTATTCGAACCGCTAGGATAAAGTCCTTCTGGCATCAGTTTCCCTTGCAATTTTAATATGGGGTATTTCCAAGTCAAGAGTGAAGTTCTGCCAAGCCCGTGCACTCCAGAAGCACATGCGTTGGTGTTTCATCAACCTCCATGCAGGTCCTACACAGAGGACCTGTGTCTTTTATATTTATCAAGTCGATATTGGGTTATGAGCAACCAAATAAACAGAAAAAATCTCCAAAAATATTCTCGTTCTATGTCCATTTTCACTTTTATACAGCCATAAAATATATTTTTTTCGGTAATACAATTAATCCGAGCATCGCCTCTAGATAATTTAACGACTTAAGATAATTCACGCCCGCGACTTTGCTTGAAGAATTTGTTTAGGGAATAAATGAGACATACTCATTTATTCCCTAAACAAATTCAAAACAAATTGTTATAGATTTTTCTAAAAATATGTAGTTTTAAAATTACAGGGCTCAAAGATTTGTATGAAATTTTTTAAGACCGCGTAACTATGAAACCGAATATTTTAACAGAAATCTGGAAAACCACAGACATAGATATTAGTTTCTAGAATATGTCTGCAAAATTTCATGGACTTTGGTTGCCTAATATTAAAATGAAATTGGAACTACGATTGTATGAAACGAGTGGAAACGAGTGACGGAGAGAGCCCTCTTAAAGATCCCAACGACTACCGGTTCTTCGAATAATATGCTTCATCCATTGCCACTTCAGCTTCGCCACCCGTTGAGCAATGTCGGTTACCTACTCTGGTTCTCCTACGGATCTCTCTTGGATCTCTTCATTCCCGATTTGATCATTAAAGAAACTCAATGTTGATTACCTAAATAAAAAGAAGATAGTTTTAGTGGAAAGTGCACTAACTAGTGGAAACCGTTATCTATCCATCTCGCTTTCTCGAGATGAAATACGGCGGATGCGCAGATGTGCATCGGATATCATAGTGACAAGTGTAACACGCAACGTTGTATACTTGCGTCTTGTTATGTGTAGTTAGACACTTAAACTGATTGTTATCCGTTTATCTAGCCAATTAGTTTGTTGGGTTAGGATCATTTTGCACTTTCGCGACGTGTCGTCGACTCTATCGTCATTGGAGTTCTTTTTCTGGATATACCTACTCATAGATCACGGAAGCTTAGAAGCTTCAGTGCTTGACGACCATAGTCTTCGAACAGTGAGTGTTCCCAGTGATGACGTATGGATCCGAGATATGGTCGCTAACTATGGGTCTCATAAGAAAGCTCACAGTCACTCAGGGAGCGCTCGATGCTTGGAGTTTATGTAATCAAATCAGAAATGATCAGATCCGTAAAAGAATCAGAGTAACCGACATAGCTCAAAGGGTTGCAACGCTAAAGTACATAAGCAGGGCAGGGTATATAATTCAAAAAACTTGTAGACTTTGAGGTCCCAACTCCCAAGGGGTGCTGAAATGGTGAACTCAGCTTGGCAGACCTTCCACTAGGTCAGCAGACGTCATCAGGAGCCGAGGCATCAAGAGCTGGATTCAAGCAACGCAAAACCACTGACTACAAGAAGGATGAGTTTATTGTATGCTCTTCTTAGACTTGGCTCCGTTTGGAACCCTCGTAGCTTTAGTTTTAAGTTTACGTAATTAATTATCACGACTAAATTATCACCTTAACAAATCTAACAATTGACTATCTATCAAAACGAGTACAATACGCAATTTGAATAAATGATTTGTTTTTTGACTTTGACTTGACCGTGTTGACTTGAAGTCCTTACAAGAGACCTTTGTCCAGCTGTGGACATCTGTCAGTTGACGATGATGATTGTTATTGTTATACACTCAATAATTTAAATCTAAGTTCGTGATTCCATATTTGTTTCCTGGTTAAAAATAGGTATACTAAGGCCAATTCTCCACAACTTAGCCTAGTTCTGTATACAGACATTAGCATTTATAGATCGTAATATAACTGCTATTGAAATGGTTCCATTAATCCTCATTGGCGCGGGCGCATTCGTAACGCTCAAACGCATTCACCTTTCATAAAAGAGCTCCGATTGCATCGTTTAATTTCACGCCTCTCGGCGAGATTGCGGCGTGGATGTTGTATTGATACTGATGATCTTTAATTTGCTCCTGTTATAGGGCAGGTATACACATATGGCGACGTCGCTGCGTCTTTTAACATGGTCTTAATGACTTGAAATCTTTAATCTATACTTACTCTAATCCAGAAAGTATGTCTGTCTGTCTGTCTGTCTGTCTGCTAGCTTGTCACAGCTCATCTGTTCAACCGATTTTGACGAAAGGTACAGAGATAGCTTGCTTCCCGGGGAAGGACGTGGGCTACATTTATCCTGGAAAGCAAAGATTTCCCACGGGATTCTAAAAAACCTTTTAAAATCCCGTGGGAAGCCGCGGGCATCATCTAGTATTTTATATTTCTAAAGTACTGAAACATTTAAAACATCATCTTATCTTTATGTAGTAGGCTAAATGTTAATATAGTTGGTAAGTTTGGGGATTGAGTTTTCGGGTTGGTAAGTTTTGAATGTATAGCGCGCGACAGATTGAGATGGCAACCGGGGTGTGGATGACCCGCACACCCGCACAGCCCCTGCGGGTGAGCGTGTGTACCGTGAGGGTGTGCGGGGCGTCCCCCCGCCTCATACCGATTGTCATCTCAACCTGTCGCGAACTATACACCCATTTCGATGTCAGTCAACCGTAGATACACGTTATTAACGGTATTTATAAGGCTCACACATCGACGCAATAAATCCAGGTGTTAACTGTAATAACTCAGGTAAGAGAATCTGTATAAATCGCTGATAATTCCCAATCGCTATCGGCAATGCTAATCGGCGAAATTATTTATATAAAGGGCTTTAACACGACAAGCCAATAAATACAACTATAACGACTGGCTCTTGCCCGCGGCTTTACGTCAAAATAATGATAATACTCCCTGATATTTTCCATAAGAAACCCATATTATGCAATGCGTAATGGATTTTTAATCGCGCTCGTCATACATGAAACTTATTATGATTTATATTTGGATTTTTTTGAAGTCTCAAAATTCAATTTAAAATTCAAAACATTAAAGAAATAACATCTCTCTCTAACATCGGCTTGGAAAGCAGGTTTTAAGGTTTTATCGAGAAGAATTAGCAAGATACTTTAAAAAATACACTCACGCATGCACACACGCACTTACGCACAGACACTCACACACACACACACTCACAGACAACACACACACACGAGGGGAGGGGGGGGGGGGGTTAGGGGTTGGTTTCTCCTAGTTTAGGGGCCAGGACTTCAGGAGAAGGTTACGTATAAATGTGAGCAAGTTTTGATAAATAAATATTCATTTCATTTCACTTTCATATAATTTCTACGAAGAATTCCTAATTTTATGCTGTTACAGTCTCGTATCGCCCACTAATTCACTTTATCTAGACAACGAACCCCGTCTATTTGTTGTGACGTGTTCCAACCCAATTTCTCGCGACCAAATATAGTACAATACTTCAGCCGGCAAACTAAACAGACTAATTAATTGCTCCTAATTTGATGTAACACGTAGAAGGGGCTTTTGACTTAATTTGGTTCGTTTGTATTAATTTAAATCGGATAAGTGGGCGCTGGGCGCGGAAAGGTTTCCCTTTGAAGTAGGCTGGAAATAGATTAGTCTAAGACCTAGGCACATTGAAACTAGTTTAGTGATTTTATTAATTACTAGATGAGCACAGGACTTGGAAATCCCTTGGAAAAGCTTTGATTTTCTGGGATAAAAAGTACCTTTTATCCGTCTCTGGGATGCAAGCTATCTCTGACCCTAGGTGATGAACTGCAACTTTAGGTTTTTGAAATTTAGTTTTATCCCGTGGGAACTCTATGATTTTTGGGAGAAAAGTACCTAAGCTACGTAATTATCTGCGATGCAAGCTATTCTGTACCTTTCGTCAAAATGTAAACGGATAGTTCGTAAAAAGCTAGCAGACAGGCAGACGATTTCACACATTAGGTTTAGAGAGAATCTACTGCGTGCAAAATCTCATCACCTGCCTATCAATATATATATATTTTTTTAATTTACTATTACATAAATCACTAAAATTTACTCTTCTCACACTAGTTCATGTGAGAAGAACCAAAATATATAATACCTATTTAATATTATACATATTACTATTATCGGTGGTATGTTCGTTTCTTATTTACATAAGTAATTAGTTTTCATTTCGAGTCATTAGTAAGTAGGTACATAACTCAAAAAGTTAAAGCACCACGCAGATTAATAAAAATAATGGCTCCGACCAACGTAATTTACTAGGAGAGCTTGAACAAAGAAAAAAGTATTTAAGTGGTCTTTTTGAAAGAGCGATATAGTCTAAGAAATTGTGGAAATAACTTCATCGAAATAAATGTGGTCAGTGATTTAAAAAAAATCTGCAAAATTAAAATAATACTTAAATATAAGAAATTCAAGTTTTTTTTATACTCTTTATTTCAAGGAGTTTTTTTCCGTTTGGAATATGTCACTCCGTAAGGCCACATTATACAACCACTTACTTGCGTAAGGCCTTCTTGTACAGCCGTAACAGAGCCCTAGCCTCATCCGACAGAGATTGGGATAGGGCACTGTTACAGCCGCCGACCTGGCGAAGAATGGGAAATCTAGAGAATATCTCCCATCTCTCCGCCTCGTTCCGAACACATTCCACCAATAAACGGTGTACGTCCATGAAATTCAAGTTATCGATACCTACATCTTGGGTTGGCTTATTATACGAAATAATAATATGCTTGAAAGCATTAATATCAAAGAATACGATTTTGATAGACAATCTTTTTATTAAAACAGGTGGTGGTAACCCGGGGTGAGACAGCTAGTGTACTTATAATTTTTAAAATTCGTATGTTTGTATTAATATGTATTTTGTATCTAAGATCCAACGCCCACAGCAAATTTTTGCAGCGACAGAGAAGCGAAACAAATGCAAAAAAGCCGCGATACAATAGCGATGCGTTACTGATCCATGTACATAATGCAAAAGCGATTAAGATCGTAGGCGATGGCACTAACCTTATTGTTTGTATTCTACACAAATTCTTGCTTCTATCTCTTAGGGTATAAGAAAAACTCGAGTTTCATAAAGAAATCCCAGGGTGAATTTTACTTAAAAAGCTAGGTTCTTTCGTTGAGCATAAAACCAGTATAAAAGTTGTGTTAGTTTTTGTGTAAAAATATCTTGAAAATGTGAAATTCATTCTTTAACTTCCATTTCGAATTATTATTTTAACAAGCTTTAGAAAGAAGCAAGGAAATAAAATGATCATTTCTTTTACTTACTTATACTTATTATAATGAGGAGAACTGACGGATTTCCGTAATTCTTTGGGTTAATAATTTCAAAAATACTTGGCAAAATTAGAAAAAGTATCACTAAAAGAATTAGTATTGGGCTCTGGAATCTTATTTGACTTGGACTATTATTTAAGTACACTTAGGTACTTACCTACGTACGAGTAGGTACATAAATCATGAACTTCGCTTGGTTGGTCTTACTAAAGGTGAGTAGGTAATAGAAACCTACTACTTATGTACTTTATGCTTATTTTGGCTGTATTTATGTACTTAAGATATAACTTTGAGGAAATATTTACATAATAATTCATGATACCGGGAAGAATATGATAAACTTAATAGGATCCTAAGACCGAACGTATCAGAAGTAGTTACTACCCATATTATTATTATAAAATGCGAATGAAATAAATGTGTTTGTTTGTTGATTTACTGATTTATTGGTTTGTCTTTCAATCGCATCGCAACGGAGCATGGATCGACGTAATTCTTGCATGCTTATCTAGTTAAAAACTAGCACCCCTATCGGCTAAAAAAACAATCATTAAAGGACAGCATCAATGTCAAAACATGGTTTTTGGCCAATCCCATTGGCTAAAACCATGTTTTGACATTGATGCTTCATTGATGATGTCCTTTAATGATTGATATATGTACTATTTTTAGCCGAAAGCCCCCCAGCCCGGCTAGCATGGGCAGTAGATAATAATTATATCCCCCGATTATATCCACTGATGTCTGGACATCAGTGGATATAATCCACTAGCCGCCATGCTAGCCGGGCTGGAGAGTGGCATTGGATACTTTTTATCCCGGAAAATCAAATAGTTCCCACGGGATCTTTAAAAACCTATATCCAGGCGAACGTTGTATCACCAAAGTCGTTGGTATCAGCTGGTACCTACATCTATATGTATACTAGTATTATAAATGCAAAAGTGAGTTTGTTTGTTTGTCCTTCCTTAACACCCTAACTAGGCAACCAATCGACTGGATTTTTTGCATATAGTTGAAAGGAAGGAGAGTATTATAGGCTACTTTTCATCCCGGAAAATCAATGAGTTTCCGCGGGCTTTTTAAAAACATGAATCCACGCGAACAAAGTCGCGGGCATCAGCTAGTTATAAATGAATCATAAAGTTTTATTTTATGACCCCTCATGGTTTAACACGTAAAGAAGAAATTACGACAATTATTCGCATACGTTTCAAGACCGGTCCTGAAGGGAATACTTTCTGTAATGTTATCCTTTGTAACAACTTTAACCCACTTTTGAAAACGGGTTATTACGAGTTGTTAACGACGTTTTCCTGAATGGCTTTGATATGCCGCTGTACATTGACCTAAATGAGTCCTATAGGAGAGCTATTTCAAAAAAAACCGTGTTTTAAGAAGCTGTAATTAGTATGACACTGGGCATTAAATTATAAGCAAATTATCATACCGATGTTATAAATACGAAAGTGTGTTGGTCTGTTGATTTGTCATCCAATCACGCAGCAACAGAGTAACGGATCGACGTGATTTTTTGCATAGGTATCATAAAAGACCTGAAAAATGACATAGTGTATCTAAGTTATTCCGAAAAATCGAAGAGGCATATTTTATCCCGGAAAATTAAAGAGTTCTCACGAATTAGGGCTGATTTTTCGTCGAATAACTTTTATTTGAAGAAATAACAAGCTTGACATTTTTACTATAGGAAATATGTCAAAACGTAAATCTCTGCTCTAAATCAGTACAACAGAATTTATTAGTTAAAATGCCACAAGATTACTTAATAAAAATAAATGCGTTTTGCGTTCAAATAAAAAGTTAATAATAGGTATACACAGATTATGATTTCACATATTTGAAGTGCTAGTCAAGAAGTTTTACTCAATAATTACAATGTGGTTGACCCGCTAAAGGTCAAATAGTTTATACAAAAAACGTATGATGTCAACTATCACGGATTATATTATTCAAAGATGGTTAGAGTAACGGTGCTATGACGTACCTATGACTTAACTACTTATAAAGGACTTACCACATAGACTGAATTTTAGATGGCTCAAACACTGAGACTACCATGTAGGTCTAATGCGTCACTTTCCAAGTTGTAAGAACATTTTGACTCAGGTGGTTCTATGGTAGCCCTATTTTTCTTTAATGTCACATCTCCAAAAGCTAATATTTGACATATCTTCGATGGATCAACCCTTAGTTCTCTCACTCTTGTTCACTCTGTCTAAGCTATCTAGCATTTTATATTATCTTATGAACTAAAGTATCGCGTAGTAATGGAGACAGACTGATGAAATACAATATTTTATAGTACAACTAGCTGATGCCCGCGACTTCGTTCGCGTGGATGTAGGTTTTTTAAAAATCCCGTGGGAACTCTTTGATTTTCCGGGATAAAAAGTAGCCTATGTGCTAATCCAGGGTATAATCTATCTCCATTCTAAATTTCAGCCCAATCCGTCCAGTAGTTTTTGCGTGAAGAAGTAACAAACATACACACACACATACACACAAACTTTCGCCTTTATAATATTAGTGTGAAGTGTGATAGTTTGAAGTGTGAAGTGTGATATTTTAACATAGTCGCGAATTACAATGGTTTACTAAAGATTTCTATTAGCTTACATGAGTTACATGTACCATTTTGCATACACTATTTTAGCAAAATTGTAAACTTTAATATTATAATAATTACAGGATTCGCACAATTAACTGCCTGCCACTAAATTAATTATATTTACTGTAAGATGAGTATCAGATAACTTACTGACTTCACGCGTTATAAATTTTAATATATAAAAGAAACATCTTCTTTAGTAATAAAATGAAAATTATTAGCATTAAGGTAAAACCTTTCCTCTAATAAATTTCCAATATTTATAACTTCCACGCTATGAGGAAGAACCCCGCCGTTACAATCATATAATTCAACTTAAATACGCCTTAGGGTTGTCGCACACCAGGTATCTTTAAAATAAGAGTGAATAGGCATTTTCTAGGCAAACGCATCGCATCTTATGCCACATCATAACATTTCATGAGGTATGATTGCGGGCAAGCGTGTGCCTATGTGAATTTAAAAAAATAACACAGTCCTTTATTGTAGAAGAAAAATCTAATCACAACTCATTTTGCTTGCTACCTCAGTACGTTTAGAAGCCTGCAGCATGATAGTTTCCGTGGTTTATTATTTCTGTATTTTTCAACTTACTTAATCTATTCTTGCGCTTTGTGTAGAAAAGTTATTATCAAATGCTTTTTAATTCTTTATTAAAATAAAATAATACTTGTGCAATATGAGTAGCTTTGTTTAATATAACAAAGCCTACGAGGTACATACAGTTAGCAAATAAGCGATTTTTAAACATTTTAGTAATAAAAGGAGGAATAGAATTCATGCGCTGGACCAACCTATAAAACGCATATGCTTTTCATGCGTTGGTTCTGCGCCCGATCTCTTTCCGGCCGTGTCGAATTACCGTCCCATCAGACTAAGAGACTGGTGTCAACCCTAACAATTTTGCAACGTTGCGCTATTCACCGTACAAACTCAAAGACCTAATCATGTTCTGTTTTTCTGCGTATAGACGTGCGCAAGTCATCACGACTAATTTAAAAAAAAAAACTATAATTCGAACATAAGTTTATTGTATTGAATTGATATAATGCAGTTTTTCTTTCATTAGATACATAATCGGAAATTAATATCTAAGTTGAAAAAAATAAAATTACATATGTACGAAATATGCATCACTGATTCGTAATCAATTGCATGAATTAGATAAAAGGTACCTACTGCTAAATAATTCATCAGAAATGACTTGTTTTAATAAAATATTCAGGCTCGAACATAGTTAAAGACCTGGAGAGTAACATGGGCGACTTTTATCCCGGAAAATCAAAGAATTCCCTCGGGATCTTTGAAAATCTGAATAAAGGCGGAATAATCTATACTTATATTATGTGTCTGTCTGTCCGTCTGCTAGCTTTTACGGCCCACCGATTTTGATGAAAGCTATAGAGTTAGCTTACATCCCGGGTATGGACATAGGCTACTTTTTATCCCGGAAAATTAAAGACTTCCTACGGGATTCTTAAAGGCCCATCTTTGGTACAGAGGTAGGTAACTTATGTCCCGGAAATTGACATAGGTAACACTTTATGCGGGAAAAGTAAAGAGCAATAGATTTTAAATAATAATTTAATAATAAGTGAATTTACGCAGGTTGTAAGTAAATAAAAAGTACCAGGAGTATAATTGATATATGAATTAATTGGAGATTCTGTGCATGGTGATTAAACACGCAAACTAACAAATAACTTTATTCAGAAAATAACGTTACAGTGTAAATACCTTGCGGTTTGACTTTATTTATTTAATCTCACCACACAGAAGCTTACGAACAAATACACTCTTCATTGTACAATCCTCCACGTAGAATTATTTTTTAATTTTCTGCACATGAAAATCGGCTTTATGCTAGTAGCTTATAAAGCTGTTTTTTATGTAAGGGTTATGTAAAAATATGGTTTGATCGTCTTAATTGATACTCGTGTTGTTTTTTGTCGGTATGCACGTGGACTTTCATTAATAAGGGTTCCGTTTTGAAATTTCAAAACCTAAAGTCATTAGTGATTTTACTTCTTACTTTAAACTTTAACTTTATAGCTGCTGTAATGTCTGTCTGTCTGTTAGTTTTTCACGGCCCATCCCTGTAACCTCTTTTGACGAAAGAAACAAAAATAGCTTGCATCCCAGGCATGGACATAGGCCACTTTTCCCTTGAAATATCAAAGAGTTGTTACGAATTTTTAAAATCACATATATAATAATGGTACGGAACCCTTCGCGTGCGAGTCCGACTCGCACTTCACCGATTTTTTGATCGTGCCGATGATTCGCTCCCACTGTGTACGAAAATTAATTGGCGATGCCCAAATATAAATGAAATCATTCCGTTATGTCCATTGTGATCCCGATTTGCACTGACCGCATCATTATATTGTTTGTTTTATTTATTTCTTTACTAGAGGATGCCCGCGAATTCGTCCGCGTGGATTTAGGTTTTTAAAGATCCCGTGGGAACTGTTTGATTTTCCGGGATAAAAAGTTGCCTATGTCAATTACGGGGACGCAAGCTACCTCGGTACCTTTAATACAAATCGGTTAAACGGACACGTTTTGGGGATCCCGTGGGCACTCTTCGATTTTCTTGGATAAAAAGTAGCCTATGTCCGTCCCCGGGACATAAGCTAACCCTGTACCAAATTTCGTCAGAATCGGTTACACTGTTGGGCCTTGAAAAGGTAGCAGACAGACAGACCTACAGACCGACAGACAGACAGACACACTTTCGCATTTTTTATTGTTATTGTTAATTATATTGTTAACTTTTAAATAATAAAATATATTTCACATTTTGTTTTAGCTTGCAAGTAAAAGATTCCGGGTAAGGGTATTCGGGTTTCGGGTATTATTATATGGTGAGCGGCTGAACTTTCAGTAGCCCATAACATCGTGTAGTGAATTGATAATATTGTAATTTACTATGATTTCAAAAGAGCAATTGCTGAGTTTCTTATCGACTCTTCTCAGTAGAAGTTACTTTTCGTATCGGTGGCAGATTCACAAACGTAGAGACCACGGAAATCCTCCTTATTATTATTACTAATTCTGTGGTCTACTAGTGCTACTAGAGACTAGTCACTGCCCAATGCCTATACCATAAATCCAAAAGTTTGTTTGTTTGCTTTTTTTTGTTGGATTTATTGCACTTTTACACTATTGCGTAATTTTTTGCACTGATACAAGTAAAAACCTGGACACACATAATAATTTTATACCCAAAAATCAAAGATTTGATTGACAAGATTTATAAAATCCTAAGTCCACGCGGACGATGCCGCGGGATCAGCTAGTTGCCATATAAATAAATTATTTTTGATTTGATTTGTCGTAGTATTATAGCAGAACTATTACGAATATCAGAAGATGGTTGATAATTGATGATGATGATGAGTAGCAGAATTAATAGTATTAGTAATTAGTAAGTGTATTAGTAGGTAGGTATAGACACAAATATAGTAACTGAAGTTAGTTTAATTACGAGACACAGCCTCAAAGCCGCATCGGAGTTATGTTGACTGTGGACGCTACATTCTGTCGCCGCATGCGGTTTGGATTCCGCTAATTGATACTACCACGGGTCTGTTTCCAGATATCATTATTAAATTAAGTTTACCAGGAAACCCTAATGTGTGAACTAAATTTAAATTTTATGAATATAGGTATTTTCAGCTTATTTTAAACTACTCTTTGAGCATTTCAGCAATGAATGTTTATGAATTTGTTAGTGATTCCCTCAAATTGTTAGCGTTTTAGGTTTAATTATGTAGATTGATTTTAATCTAGTTTGTAACGATGGGGCTAGCATATATGCCTTTAATAAAATACTTATTTAAAAAAAAAAATTAGTAAACTACTAGCTGACGCCCGCGACTTCGTCCGCGTGGATTTAGGTTTTTCAAAATCCCCTGGGAACTCTTTGATTTTCCGGGATGAAAAGTAGCCTATGTGCTAATCCAGGATATTATCTATCTCCATTTCGAATTTAAGCCAAATCCGTTCAGTAGTTTTTGTGTGAAGGAGTAACAAACATAGACACACACATATACACACATACACACAAACTTTCGCCTTTATAATATTAGTGTGAAGTGTGATTTCAAAAAAAATATCTGAATAATGTGTATGGAAAATCTAAATTCTGTGAAATTACGACAATCACAGACAACAATTACCGAATTTTTGTTCGTGTAAATTAGCGATCGAGTAAATCAAATGAGAACCCCTAGTGAGAGCCATTAGAGCTAGCCTCCGTCCTTGGTATTTAACGGTAACCAGGATCTTAATAGCTACTGGTTTTGACGCGTCGAATTATTGCCAGCCTGCGAGGAATGGCTTGCCCACCAGTTTAGAGCTAAATATTTCTTACACTGCCTATATTATCTAGGTAGGTACATCTAATATGTATAGAGAGATACCTGAATTAAAGGAGAGGTGATTACGATGAGGGGTCTCTCCGTCACTCGCTCCATACAAACGTAGTTCGTCCCTCATTTGAATACTAACCAATCATACTCAATGGAATTTTGTAGAAACGTTCCGGAATATCTATGCCTGTGGTTTTCCAGATTTCCGTTAAAATATTCGGTTCCAAAGTTACGCGGTCTTAAAAATTCACATTCAAATCTTTGAGCCCCTGTAATTTTAAAACTACATATTTTTAGATAAATCTAAAACACCACGACATTCAAGGACGAAGTTAATAATAATAATAATCAATCCATCTGTAAACTGATAAGATTTATTTAGCAATGTTATTATTTGTCAAAACCCCATATTTGACAAAAATAACAAAGTTGCTAAGTAACCAATCGACAGATAACAGATAGATTGATTTTATCTATCTAAAAAATTACCTCATTTCATTTCATCTCCCTTTTAATTCATTATAATAATATTAGTAACGACTAATTAAGGTAATAATTTTCAATCTTTGTAAGATTTCGTTTCGGGGTTTTTTTACAGGTTAGCTAAGCTACATATGAAAAGTTTTCACACGGTTTTTCACACGCTACCTGTGAAATAGCCATAGAACTTTCAAATGCGTACCTAATAACCCTAAAAATAGTCATAGGCGTAGAATATAATCTAGTCTAACACCGTTTATACAGAAGGCTTTGTGCGGAAATGGTTATATAACGCACATAACGTAGCTTATTGTTACGTAGAATGCCTATTAGGTACTTGCCTGTTATTTCCTTCTTAGACAATGTGTGGAAGTTTCATGCCCTGTTACGGATGTTTATTGCCTTGCGTTTGTGCGGATATAAGAACTTATTGGACCACTTATCATCAAAAGAAACATCAGTGTGCTATATAGAGTGTAAAAGATGCTTCTGGGTAATGATTTTTATAAAAAGATTACTAGGCATACTAAACTTGACCCCTTTGCCAATCCAAC
The DNA here is from genome assembly GCF_905333055.1 of Maniola jurtina. Taxonomy (NCBI): domain Eukaryota; kingdom Metazoa; phylum Arthropoda; class Insecta; order Lepidoptera; family Nymphalidae; genus Maniola; species Maniola jurtina. The sequence continues at coordinate 12,230,724 of NC_060040.1, forward strand.
TAAACGTACAACTTGTTTTATTTATTATAGATATAGGCATAACTACGATCATCGCCTGATAAGAAGTGATGATTGTGGTCTAAGATGGAACTTGTTTGACAATTTTTCCGACATTTTGCACGATAAATCAAAAACTATTATGCATAAAAATAATTAAAAATATGTTTAAGAATATACAGGTAAAGCCCTTTTATATTATGTATGATACCCCACTTGGTATAGTTATCTTACTTTGGAAATTGAAACACATTTTAATTTTTTAATGATGTAACCACAAATTCGTGGTTTTCAGATTTATTCCTGTATTTATGCTATATGACCTACCTACCTGCCTTTCATGATTCTAGGTCAACGGGAAGTACCCTATAGGTTTCTTGACAGACAGACAGACAGACAACAAAGTGATCCTATAACGGTTCCGTTTTTCCTTTTGAGGTACGGAACCCTAAAAATTACAATGCTCAAATTCTAAGCTAAGATTTCCTAATAAATAACAAGGTAGGCACTTATTTTTTATGACAACCTAATATTACAAGATTTCCTTCCAAATTAATAAAAATTGTTGGCATATTTGGGGCATGTCGTATTTAACCCTAAATAAGTTTTTTTGACGACTCTTTGTTTTCGATACACCCGGATGAATACGGATCGCAATTTTTGGCGGTTGTTTAATATTTCGTAATAACAATGGCCGACTTTATTTGTTAACTTCTTTGTTTAAAACAGTCATTGTGTGTTTGAGAAAATTCGTTCTTTGTTACGTAAAATATTTTTTTTAGGAAATTCTGTTACATCTCGCATAGACGAGGGTTAGTTAGGTACACGTTTTCCAATTTGTTGGTTCCGGAATGTTTTGCGTATTGGTCCGCCAATATACGAGACATGCCCCGAAAAGTCTTCCAACAAATATCTGGTCGTTTGTTTCAAAATTGTAAAAGGTGTAGGTATATCATTGTAGCGGTAATAAAGACAAAACACCCATTTTTAGGGTTCCGTACCTCAAAAGGAAAACGAAACCCTTATAGGATCACTGTGTTGTCTGTCTGTGTGTCTTTAATCATTTATGTGTGAAAGTCAATCATTTATTTTTAAACCATTTCTACAAAACTGTTTGTTCTATAGCAGCTTGAATTTTTTGATACATGCCTTACTAAAATTCCTCCGAGTTCTATGAAAACAAGTGTAAATTAAAAATTTGTAACACCCCCCCACAAGTGAAGGTTACAGTAACTAGAAAAGAGCTGATAACTTTCAAACGGCTGAACCGATTTTCTTGGATTATAGCTAAGAACACTCTCGATCAAGCCACCTTTCATTAGTTTAGGAGCTACGATGCCACAGACAGATACACAGATACACACGTCAAACTTATAACACCCCTCTTTTTGGGTCGGGGGTTAAAAATAGAGATGGTTTCATTATAAAATGATGTCTAATGCCTACAATTTCTTTCATTGATGGACGTCTTGTCAACTAGGCATTTTCCTTTCTTTATCTGTCCCTTTCTTATCCGGTTTTTTTTTCATTACTAGTTTCGACCATATATTACAGTAAATAAGGCTGAGTTATCACAAATATTCGACTTCTTTGAATTTTTTCAAATGCAGTTTTTCTTTATTTACCTTTTGAATGTATACAGCAAAAGTACTTGTGGTAACTTTAATGAATGAACCTCGTGGTTTCATACATTATGCAACATAATGCGTAAGTGAGTACAATACGCATCGTGTTATCGCACTTTCCCTTTTACCAATCTACGATAGTTCATGTTTTGAATCGTAATAACTTCATTTACATATATGATATAGTCTGGCCCATTGTCTACATTCATATTTGGATATAGGGATTACTAATTATGCTTTTGTCGATTGATTGATTTTATAGATTATAAATTATAGTATTTTATAGATGTTATAGGTACATTTTTAACCCCCGATCCAAAACGAGGGGTGTTATGACGTGTGTACCTGTCTGTGGCATCGTAGCTCCTAAACTAATGAACTATTTTAATATTTAGTTTTTTTTTTGTTTAAAAGCTGGCTTGATCGAGAGTGTTCTTAGCTATAATCCAAGAAAATCGGTACAGCCGTTTGAAAGTTATCAGCTCTTTTCTAGTTACTGTAACCTTCACTTGTCGGGGGTGTGATAACTTTTTAATTTACACTTGTTTATTTATTTAAATTACAAGCTTTTGACTGTGATCTCACCTGATGGTAAGTGATGATGCAATTTGAGTTGGTAGTGGAGTGTGGACTAACTTGGAAAGGGACATGGCAGTTTTATTAAAGCTATTTTTAACACAGATAACCAGAATATTTCATTCTACCTATTTACTACCTTTGTAATTACCTGTAGCCCAAAAAGTGGTTACCAAGTACAAAACCACTTAACAGGGCTCTCTCCGTCACTCGTTTCATTCAATCGTAGTTCCAATTTCATTTGAATATTAAGCAACCAAAGTCCATGAAATTTTGCAGACATATTCTAGAAACTAATATCTGTGTCTGTGGTGTTTTAGATTTTTCTAAAAATATGTAGTTTTAAAATTACAGGGGCTCAAAGATTTGTATGTCAATTTTCAAGACCGTGTAACTTTGAAACCGAATATTTTAACAGAAATCTGGAAAACCACAGACATAGATATTAGTTTCTAGAATATGTCTGCAAAATTTCATGGACTTTGGTTGCTTAATATTCAAATGAAATTGGAACTACGATTGAATGAAATGAGTGACGGAGAGAGCCCTCTTAACGTCAAAGTGCTCCTTTGAATGAAAGGTCTTGTTCATAATATTATGTTCATATATTATTACATTACCTATGTTGGAAGAAACTCCGGTAAACATGAAAGCCGCCCTCATCAAAGTGTGCCTAAATCCTGTACATAATAACATATAATACGAGACTCCTTACAGCTTAGGGAGTAAGATGGGTTCAAGGATCTACTAAACCTTAAGTCTTATGTCTTACTGTAAATTAGAGAGCTTTAAAAGTATTGTTTTTATGATAGTCGTCGAAACTTTACATTTAAATGAATATAATATATTATAGCAATTACGTTGTTTACAGTGATCGCAAAACAAATATTTCAGTCTGAACTTGGAACATGTCTGTCTGTGCAGGAACAGCTAAGGACATCTTCCCCGCTGAATTAATCTTGAATTAATCTTGACATCTTCCCCAAAGCTTCCCCACTGAATTAATGTTTGTATATAGGTAGGTAGGTACACGTCTCATGTTCAGATTGGGCTACTTTTTTTGCGGTCACTTTACCTACAACATTTTTAAGTGTGACCCTGCGTCAAATAGAACCTTAAGGTGAACGCACACTGTCTTATCTGAGCGGAGTCGAACGAAACGAATTTTAGTATTCAGTATATGAAGTCTCATGATACCTCGCATATTTCCCCGCGTTGAATCGTCCGAATCTTCGACGCGCGGAAGTGTCCCAGTGGTGAGTCTTCACCGTATTTAGTTTTTACAATACGGTATTAATTTCAACCGTGTCATAAAGAAGCGATGCGTTTTAAGATTGCTCGAACTTATACAGGAAAATATCTACTCACATTATTTTATAAAACTAAAGCTAATAATTATTGATTAGGTGTCATACACGCTATAGCTATCGCAATTAATATTATCGCAAACTGTAAGGCTCATGCACTCCACTCTTCGCCTCTAGTTCTGTACTTACACATGCATTAGTTAATTTAGATAACTTATTCATGTGGCCTAATAAGCTCATTACACAACTATGCTGCGGAGTATAATATTATACCTACCTATATTCTAATTCTTCTGAATCATCTATGTACCTAACAGGTTCACATGAAAAGTACCTACCTTCTTTATGTTGAACATAGCAAAAAAAAATATTATTTAATTTATTTTAGATAGTGTTCGCGACTTTGTCCGCGTGGATTAAACCCGGGTTTTTAAAACCCCGTGGAAACTACGATTTTTAAAACCATTTTTCTGTACTAAATCAAAAATATTGGCGCTCGCTGCGCTCACGCTCTTTTTGATAATAGATTTTATCGTACTGTCAAAGGTCAATATGTTAGTCGGTTTCTAATTTGAAATAAGTATAGTACGCGACAGATTGAGATGGCAATCTGGGTATGAGAGTTGGAGGACGACCCACACGTCCGCACGTCCGCACGTCCGCTCATCCGCAACGGATTTGGATTAGCGTGGAGCCTGAGCTGGTGTGCGCGTCATCACCCTGGTTGCCGTCCCATATTGTCGCGCACAAACCTAATTAAATTGATTTCTAGGGAGCAGTGCAGGCTGCGTCTTTACATATAATATTAATAAACAGGTATCACCTACATTATCAATGCAGATTATTTCATGGAAATTGTGCAGACTTACATATTTTCATTTCCCAAGGCAATATCCGGCATATAAGACATCGTAGAATGTAAGTACAAAGCTCTGAAGGATGTGTTGCTTCCTGAAATTTCCATTTTCCAGAGCGGAAGCTTGTTTCTCGAGAAGATTGTATCTACTTAAGGCTCATTTACGTCATCCTTTGACGTCAAAGAATAATGGCAATCTCTTCGGTACTATAAACTTTACAGTTACATAGTTACTATGAGTAAAAAGGATAAGAGAAATCTGAAAGAGTATCGTTCTAAATTAATAAAAATTAGATCTGATATTAGATCATATTAATAATATTTATCTAAAAGGAACCAAAAGCACAATTGGATATAATCCGCCAAACCAAAAAAATCTGTATGGTGCAACATGCAACATGCGACATGCTCCATACAGATTTCTTTGGTTTGGCGGATTGTAGCAAATTAAGCTTTTGGTTCCTGTATATCATGGACTTCCACAAAATAACGCCTGCTTCTATACTATATTATTTATCTATTTAACGCGCATTGCACGTGATTTGTATCTGATCGGCAAACTTCACGCACCTTTAGGAACATGGAGAACTCTTAGGCAGGCGAGTTTCTTCACGATTTTATTGCAAGTGAAAATTTTATTATAATTGTTTAATTTATTAATTTTATTTTATTTTTATAATTGTTTAATTTATTAATTGTATAATTTTATTATAACTGTTTAATTTAGTATAATTGTTTAAAACGCACATAACTCCGAAAAGTTAAAAGCCCGTGCCCGGAATTAAACCCCGGATTGACCGAATGATAAGTCAGTTTTAGGGTGTCTGGCAGGGGGTTGCCACAATATAAGTCTCTGGCAATGCATGACGTGATTTAAAAATTAATACTCTACCGAAGAAAACAAAACATTAGACTTTATAGGTACTGTAACGTAAGATTTTTTACACCTTTATTACCTGTTATCTTCCAGAACCACCATGATCCAAACTTCATAGTCGCTGATCATTCCTCCCTGTGTTGAGGACATAGAAAAAATTTCAGCTTTTATAAAATAACGAAGGTCTGGCACGCACTGGCTCTTAATCTGTTACTAATACTGCCTATTTATACCAATTCCTCTACCTACAGTACATTATATAGCTGATATACTAATACATCAAAGTCAAAGTCAAAGTCAAAATCATTTATTCAAAGTAGGTACAATTTGTACTCCTTTTGATGGTCGAAATTGTTAAACTTGTACGATATAGTGGTGATAATAATTAATTACGTTACTTAAAACTAAAGCTACGAGGGTTCCAAACGCGCCCAACGCGCCTAATCTGCATAATCTGCATCTGCATAATATATCCGTCAGACATGACCTGCTCTACTCCAATATACAATGTGCATATCTTGCATACCTGCGAGTACGATACGTGTAATCTGTCCGTGTAAAATGTATAAAAAATGGCCAAGTGTGAATGGGAGTCCGCACCGAGGGTTCGGTACCATGAACGATCAGCAAATGTTATATTGTTAAAGGCAAATTTTTACACGATTTAATTACAAATTGGTGATTTTCAGATTTTTTCTGTACTTGTGCTGAGAGATCTTGGTTTCTGTCTTATAAGATTTAAGGTCAATGGGAAGTACCTACCTATCCTATAATAGGTTTTGATTTATTGGCGAGTGGCAAAATATGGGGCAGAAATGGCATTATGTAGCTATTTTTTTGTTGCGTTGAAGCTTGACCGTTTTACAGCTCGAAGAGACCATAACGTGTCTCTTTCAAGGGTTCCGTTTTCCTTTTGAGGTAGGTACGGAACCCTAAAAATGAAATATCGTATATTTCCCACAGAAAATCCCATTTCCCACGTCTCCGTGTTAGAATTCATCAATCTCACGTATAAGCGGTTATTGCGCTTCAAAGCTAAACCTATCAATAGGGCGCCTCCACATTGTTCTCATTGCAAACCCGACTGAACCTTTCTAGTTTTTCACTATGAAATTATAAAGCTCTCAACTTAGGACCGATTTTTCAATCAAACAATGTTCACTTGACTGAGAAATTTTACGTTTTGGTTAATTCCAACGGAGACGTTCCAATGGTTTTCCGATTAGATTAGAAAAACAAAGGGAAGGGAAATAAAGGCCCTTGAGGCTTGTGTCTATACAAAATTATTATGAATCTACCCAGCACTAAAGTTATACTCTAATTTAATCCGTACTAATTCATAAACCATGTCCATCCATAGTCCATAATATATTTATTTTTATTAACGCGTAAGTCTGTCTGTCTGTCTGTTACATTGTCTGCATTTCACATGCGGTCAACCGATTTTGACAAAACTAACTTGCATTCCGAGGAAGGACATAGGCTACTTTTCATTCCGGAAAATCAAAGAGTGCCCACGGTATTCTTAAAATCCTAAATCCTTGCGGACGAAGTCGCAGGCGTCATCTAGGTATGTAGGTAATATTATATAAATGCGAAAGTGTGTCTGTCTGTCTGTTAGCTTTTCACGACCCATCCGTTGTAAGTGCGAAAAAGATCATAGCGCTCATCACTGTGCCACGGGGATCATTCCATGACAAAATTATCACACTTGTATTTTACTTTTTTATGGTTTTTAGGTAGGTAGGTAGTTACTTTAATACCTACGGGCAAAGACATTAGAAAGTCTTGCCCTTATGTCCCTGGGTTAGTGGGAAACATTTTTCATCCTCTCGCTACTTACACTAATATAAAACGTCGTATTTGATATCGCATGATATATAATTTTAAACCGTATTTTAATAGCACCAAAGTCCAAATTTGTTTGGAACAATGAGATTTTTAAGACGTAGAATGGATTCCGTAATAGACTGGTAGGTATTTATGGCGAATTTCTCAGGCTCTACCGTTGAGAGTTAATGGAAAATGAAATGGACGTTTCCCATCAAAGCATTGGGCCTTGAAATAACCAGTGGCTAATCTTGGATTAATATTGGTTGACCCATACTTAGTTGTCTCCTTTGAACCTTGAAATTATTTTCCGAAATCTTCTCTCTCCGCGTCGCAACCAATCGCAACCCTCATTGCTGAGGGTTATGACCGCTTTGATTAACTTCACTGTTGGGTTGCCACGATTCTGCAGTGCATCACTGATGTTTGCTGAGGCTCATACGGACGGCTTCTATGGGAATAAGAAAAAAAGAGCAGCATCAGTAATGCATACAATGCGTGAAGCCTCCCGGAAAAAATAGATATGTAGTCCTTTTATGAGGCACTGGATGGGCATACACATGCATTACCTGGTAGCTTCAACTGTTGAATTTTTACTCGTTTTTCCATACAAATTAAAATTTTCATTTTTTAATGTACATTTTCCGAAGATTTAATTTATTGAAATTCCCGATTTTTATACTAGTAACGCCATCTAACAAAATTTGTGATACCTATCTGAAAGTTTTAATTTGGAAATACAGCCGTCCCGCAAGTATGTGTACGCAAACCTATAATGCGACGTAGTTCTGGAAGATATCAGATAGATGGCAGAACATAAATATGAAACGTTCACGTGTGACCCAATAACTTTATTATTTTTAAATTCCACATCAATCAAGGGTTTTGATTTTGACGAAATCGTCTTTCCGTTGTAATTTGCAAGTTCCAAGGTTTTTTTTTTGAATAAAGTAAAATGACATTCTTCTTTTCTTTCTTCCAGGTTATCAAATGTCGCGCAAATCCTGTGTTGTGGGCGGCGCGCGGGGCGCATGCATGTGGGTGCAGGAGTGCAACCGGGTCGGCGGGTTGCACGCCGGCGTGTGTGTGGACGGCTTTATGTTCGGCTCATGCTGCCGGCTGCCGGACCGGCCAGTTGTCCAAGGTCTGTTTTTAGCTTTTTATTATATGTATAGGTATACTTCGGTGAAAATATGATTTTAGACCTCCGACACTCTTCTCAGGTTATAAAGGACTTCACGGTTTTTATGAGTGTCAATCCAGGGCATTATAGTAAATTAGACCGAGCTTAAATTGCTATAACAAGTCGAGGATGAGAATGTGCTAACCTAGAAGATTCATGACGGTTTATGGTTTCAACATCGTCATTTAGACTTTAGTCGTGGCAATTTGAGTTCTGTGGACACTGTGCGGGTCGCATCTATGAGGGTACAAGACTTGTACACACTTAGTGTGCAAACGGGTCGGCGGGCTGCGCGCCGGCGCGTGTGTGAATGGCTTTATGTTCGGCTCTGAATACTGCCAGTTGCCGGACCAGTCAATTGCCAAAGGTCTGTTTTTAGCTTTTTGCTAAGCATAGATCACTGACAACATGGCTTTAGTTCTTCAACACTTATGTCAGGGCTATCGAGGTCTTTATGAGCTAGGTACCTAAGTAGATTCGCGCGTTTTTTATTTTATTTTATTTGCAACATAACGAGTGAGATGAGAACATTTACATTATTTACATTCATTTCAATAATCGCATAAAATCTTCATTAACTGGTATTCTTGAAAGTCTGTAAAAAAATAATAAAAGTAACATTTAAAACAGCATCCTTCTCATTTTTCAGAGACACCGGTCCCTGTTACCATCACAGAGCGGCCCTACACGCCACCAAGCACGACTCCCAGCACAACCCAAGCACCAACCGAGCCGTCGACAACAACCGCGAGACCTACCGTCCAAACCATACGACCGTCGTTCATGACCAAGCCAATAGATGGCGCGCCCACATACAGCTATCGCCCGCCTGAAATAAACCTACCCTCAGTAGGCAACCTAGAAGCAAATAGCGAACAAAATAGTGATAATATAGTTAATAAAATAACATATAACAGTGTAAATAAGTACCAAAATGTACATAGGCCGAGCAGTGAAATGGAAACTAGTCCACACAACAAAATATCGTCTAGTCTTAGCTTAATGCAGGGGGCGCGACCCATGGCCGTGTCCGACCAACACGCGGAGAACAATATTCCTTCAGGTGAGAACCACGCATATTCAGCTACTCTAAATAGATGACACTTTAATAAAAGTTTTAGAACCACGTATCTTCAGTTACTAGAAATAGATGACGCTTTCATAAAAAAATTACAAGGCTGGAAGTTGAAACCACATTTTTGTGATACACCAATGTATCCTTATTCCTAACATGATTAAATCAGGAACAATGAAGCTACAATCAACTACAACATCTGTAATAATATTATAGTAGTTACCATATTTTGTCCGACACTTTCTGAAATTAAATTTTGAAATATTTTTCCGTTCAAACTACCTAATTCTATAATCCTTGTGAAAAATTTCGTCATATTCGGTTCAGTCGTGATGAAGTACACAACTGGTAGACAGATACAATATGTAGATACCTATTAATAGTCCAACTTTATACATTTTCAGCACACATGATGTCACGGCCAAGCAACTTAAACACAATCCACTGGCAGGTGACAACCGAGCCTTCCTTTATAACAAAACCAAGACCAAACTGGGAGAAGCCGGCGGGGAAACCGAAGCCGACGAAGAAGTTCACCACCACGACGAGTAAGCCTCACAAGAACTACATGAGGCCAAAGGACCCAGCTGTGACCATGATCAATAAAACTGATGATTCCACTCCCGCGCCGATCCATACTACGGCTGCTACGAATAGTGCTGGTAATTTTCTTTCATTCTTTAAAGGACTTATGACAGTCCAAAATTTTTTTAATAGTAGCAAGAAAACTCTTGGAAAAATCATCGGAAAACACAAAGTAAATATTTGTTCGTCGTCAAATGATTTAATCTGAATTTATTAAATTATATAGGCGACTTGGGATAGTGATGGAGTCCAAGATTTTAGTCTATAAATGTACTAGGTAACTTCAAAAAATTTGATGCGACAATAATTTCGGCAGAATCGCCAAGAGTCTTTGCGAGGAATGGCGTCCACTTTAGCTCTGTAGGACAGGCTACAAACATTTTCTGTAATGCAAACAATCTAACAGAATTTTTGTGGTCATAATTTATATGATCAGATCTTACCCCTATTCTGCTAATGTTAGGCTACCAATATATTCAGTATCAAAAGTATGCTCCTGAAAAAAGCATATTATAGAATCGAAGGTTATGTAAATGTTAAACAAGCATGGATTTGTGTCGCTCCAGCAAATTGCGCGGGGTTGCAATTGCTTGTATAGTATGGCATATTATTGTAAATTGAACACTTAAAAGAGCAACCGTCGATTTTCTTGCTGGTTCTTCTCGGTAGGAACGGCATTCCGAATCAGTGGTAAATTATTTTGACGATTCAAAAGCACTGGTAAAATTTTACTTGAATGAAACTATATTCTATTCTAACAAGTGTAAATTATAAATTTATAACACCCCTGACAAGTGAAAGTTACGGTAACTAGAAAATGCTAATAATTTTCAAACGGCTGAACCGATTTTCTTGGATTATAGCTAAGAACACTCTCGATCAAGCCACCTTTCAAACACGCCATGCCACAGCCAGATACACAGATACGCAGATACACAGATACACACGTCAAACTTATAACAGCCCCGAATTCTATTCTATTCAATGCACTTCAGATACCTACCTGGAACTCTTCGAACCTGTTCAATAAAACCTTAACTTAAATTTTCCAGAATGCGGAGTAACAACTATGTGGCCACGTCCAGAAACCCGTATCATGGGTGGCAAAGACTCCAGCTTCGGGCGATGGCCTTGGCAGGTCTCAGTCCGTCGTAACTCGTTCTTCGGTTTCTCTTCAACGCATCGGTGTGGAGGTGCTATCATCAATGAAGGCTGGATCGCTACTGCTGGACATTGTGTTGATGAGTTAGTATCATTTTAGTTTTGCTATTTGCGTGGACATTAGACGACAGATTTTTTTTTATAGAATACTAGCCATGCTTGCAATCATCTTGCGGTGACTGATAATTCCGTAACAAATTCGTACATCCATTCTTGATATCATAAATGCTAAAGTGTGCCTGTTCGTTTGTCTGTGTACCTTTTTACGTTCATCCGTTTAACAGATACAGATTTTGACTAAATAGGGTACAGAGACAATGTATCGTGGAAGGCTAAGGCAAATGCTGTAAAGACTTTAAGCACTGATCAGTAGTTTATAAGTATACAAAGGTGAACGCACACTCTTCGTTTCGTTCGACTCGTTCGACGCGTTCGACTCGGATAAGTGTGCGTTCACCCTAATTATTACCGTTTGCTGGCGTGCGTGCTGTGCTTGTTTGGAGTGTTTTTTTTTTGGTAAGAGTGGCTGGTTTTTGTGTTAGTTGGTGTTTTTTGGTGGTGGAACTGACTGGGAAGCGCTCTAAAGGGGCGCCGCGCGTATGGCGGCGGGCGCCGGCGCAGACGGAGTCCATACTTGTATAAATTCAATAACTTGAAAATATCACAAACTTGACATTGGCTGATCAGAATAAAGCCAGATTTAAAGAAAAAAAAAACCTATTTAAATTTGTATATGAGAGGGATAGGTACTTCTTGGTGTTCTTTTATTCCAATCATGCAAAGAAAACTAAATGCCTTGAATCATCTTGGAACCATCTTGGAACATACTTTTATTTCTGACTTTAATATAATTAGAGAATGTTAGCTTAGCGATGCAGCACTGAAACGTTGCAGCTAACATTCTTGTTGAAATTCCATGCTAGCGCGGATAAGCTGTATAATTAGTAGATGTTAACTTGGAAAATAAATAGTTTAACAAAAGATTAAGCTATTTATAGTCTTAGGTACCTACTTATATAAAAGATATGTAGGTATTTTGCTTACAAAATTATTTTTAACAGACTTAAACCAAGATCTGATGTAGATAGTGGATAGGTATATTATGGGCACAAGACTTTTTTAAAAGTAGTGTCATCGAAGTCATTTTTTTAGGATTCCGTACCTCAAAAAGAAAAACGGAACCCTTATAGGATCACGTTATTGTCTGTCTGTCTGTCATAAATTTTCAAAATAAGATAACTATACCAAGTGGGGTATCATATGAAAGGGCTTTACCTGTACCTTCTAAAACAGATTTTTATTTATTTTTATGCATAATAGTTTTTGATTTATCGTGCAAAATGTTGGAAAAAATATCCAAGTACGAAACCCTCAGTGCGCGAGACTGACTCGCACTTGGCCGGTTTTTTTTAATTAATAATTTTATTTTATCATTTATTTATTTTTATTTATTCAATTTTATCATTATAATTTCAGTCTCCTGACCTCGCAAATAAGGATACGCGTGGGCGAATACGACTTTTCATCAGTATCAGAACAATACCCCTACGTCGAACGAGGAGTCGCCAGAAAGGCTGTCCATCCTAAATACAACTTCTACACGTATGAATATGATCTGGCGTTGGTGAAACTGGACTCGACCGTACAATTCGCGCCGCATATAGCGCCGATATGTTTGCCAGCGACTGATGATTTGTTGGTCGGTGAAAATGCCACTGTGACTGGTTGGGGAAGATTGTCGGAAGGTGGAGTGCTTCCATCTGTTTTACAAGAGGTATTATATTTGTTATTTTCTTATCGATACTAATATTATAATAATATTATAAATGCGAAGTGTGTCTGTCTGTCTGTCTCTCTGTCTGTCTGTCTGTCTGTCTGCTACCTTTTCACGGCCAACAGCTTAACCGGTTCTGACGAAATTTGGTACGGGGTTAGCTTATATCCCGGGGACGGACATAGTTTCTACTTTTTATCCCGAAAAATCAAAGAGTTCCCACGGGATCTTTAAAAACCTAAATCTACGCGGATGAAGTCGCGGGCATCCTTTAGTGAATGATAAATTCAACATCTACACTTAGGAATATGATATGGTCTTGGTGAAATTGGAATAGACAGTATAATTTGCACTTTTTAAAACCAATAGATAGATATCTATGCTTGCCAGCAGATGATTTTTTTATTTGTCGGTGAAATTCGACTGGATGGGGAAGATTGTTGAAAGGTGGAGTGTTAACCGTCTGTCTTACACGCGGTATGGTGTAATTTTTGAAAACCATTTTTTGAAGTATGCTTGACTATAGCAGCTAGATACATGAAAGCTTTCTGAATCATATCTGATCGTATGTCTGACACTGTAATGTAAGATAGTAATATAGAATAGTTTTTTATTAAAATAAACAGTGCTTTAGAATGTTCCAATAAATCTGTGTTACTTGTACCCTTGTACCATGTATCTTGAAGCAGACGTTTGTTGATGCTAGAATATAACTGACTGACATATCAACGTCCAGCTTAAATCGCCGGGTCCACAAACTTGAGATTTTGCATGTAACTTTTCAATATGAAACAGATCCCAAGGAGAAAGGATTTTCGGCACAGGAACGAGTTGCTGGGACAGCTACAAAAATAATAGCAATACTAAAATTGTCTAAAATCAATTTCCAGGTCCAAGTGCCAATAGTTTCAAACGAGCGATGTAAATCGATGTTTCTTCGAGCGGGCAGGCACGAGTTCATACCTGAAATATTCCTCTGTGCGGGTCACGAACGAGGAGGACATGATTCTTGCCAGGGAGACTCGGGAGGCCCATTGCAGGTATTAACTATATTTCGTATAAATTATTGTAAGAGATTTATTATAATTATTTAGAGTTAGATAACGCTGAAAATGATGTTGGTCTACATGGCTTCGTTAGTCCGAACTTCTAATCTAGCGTCCTCAAACTAAACACCCCTTAACGGCAAAAAATAAATTTTGAGTTATCGCCCGAAAGCGAAGGCTTTTTCAAAAACTAATATTTGTAAAAAATAATACTACTATGGAACAAGCTAAAAATTTACCAAAAACCTTGGTTACACAACAGTCTTTTTTAGAGATCAGTTTCCAAAAATTAAACTAAGCGTTATTTTCTTTGATATTTATTTTAAACGACTAAGTAAGTAAAGACTTAGTAAGCTCCGGGCTCTCCTAAGCTGAGTTTATGTAGTAATCAAAAATACTAAATAATTGTCTGTATGCCCGACGTAGGTACATTAAGACGTCAACAAAGTGGACATCTCCTAAAACCCTAGAAAACTCTGCTCCTAAAATCTCTCTTTTAACACTTTACACCCTTGGAAACCATCCAAGTTGTAACTATGGTGAATAAGATATTTCAAGATTTTATGCGATAAAGAATCGGAGTTACAAAAATACTAGGCACTTACAAAATCAAGTTAAGAAAAGTATCGCCCCAGAAGATAATACAATTTCAAAAAGACACAGCACCACTTTACTCCTTTGTCCATAAATTGGTCGCAAAATACAATTGCATTCGCAAACATTTCGCGAATAAACTAAAAGGGAAGGCAAGACAGATAACTTTAATGGCTAAGACTGTAACCGCATTTAAAGTTGGATGTAGTCTCGGTTCACAGATCTGGCTTAATATCTCTCTGGAGACGGCTCCAGCATTACATTGTCAAGCAACACATTATTCCCGACTAGCAATTTGTGCTAATGTTTGCTTGAGACAGGGCCGTAAAGCGTGTCCTATTCCTGTATTAGACGGCAAGATTGTTGGACTGTGTATAACTACAGTAATTACTTTGTAGGAACTGTGATTATGAGGGTAGTTATTGTATAATAGTTGTAATTTCAGCGATCTTTAGTGGTCTTGGTCTATTTCTCATATCTTGTCAGTAGCATTGTACTCTTATCCTTTATATTATACATTGGTATATCCGTACTAATATTATAAATGCGAAAGCGTGTCTGTCTGTCTGTCTGCTACCTTTTCACGGCCCAACAGTTTAACCGATTCTGACGTTAGCTTATATTCCGGGGACGGACATGGCTACTTTTTATCCCGGAAAATCAAAGAGTTCCCACGGGATTCCTAAAAACCTATCCGCTTAACCGATTTGTATGGGTACCAAGGTAACGCAAGCCCTGTAATTGATATAGGCATTTTATCCCGGAAAATCAAACACTTCCCACGGGATCTTTTAAAACCTAAATCCACGCAGATGAAGTCGCGGGCATCCTCTAGTGCATAATATACCTGAGGAACATGATTCTGATTTATTTGCTCCAGAATAATTAGGTCAGAAATCGACGAATACCTTTCTTCTTTTACCTATAGATCAAAAATTCATCGCATAGATGCCTAGTTTCCAAAGTCTATTTCCATACTTGTAGGTGTAGAAAAGGTGATGAATAAGGCAACTGTACACTAAACGAATCCAACAAAATTGTGAAGATTTGACAAATATACCTAATAAGAAAACTAAACCTTCACACAATTGATATGAATTAGATAATTAGATAGAAGTGAATGGAGTTTATTTATGTACAACCGTTAAAAAACGATAGTTAACATCGTTATAGCTACGGAACTATACTACTTCCAAGTTTTATAAAAATAAATCAAACCATTCCTTAGTTATTAAGCTATTTTATAGGAAAAATTTTCTTATTTTTTTGATTGCCCTTTCACTAACACAAAGTGGAGTTATATATTTTTTTCTATATTTCAGGTCAAAGGCAAAGATCAAAGATATTTCCTGGCAGGTATAATAAGTTGGGGCATCGGCTGTGGCGAGGCGAACTTGCCCGGAGTTTGTACGAGAATATCTAAGTTTGTACCGTGGATTTTGCAAACTGTGAACTCTTAAAACAACCATTCCGTTGGTGTTTATCAATATTGATCAATAGACTTGTAAAGTGAAAGTGAGAACTACTAACAAATATGTGGTGAAAAAACAAGAGCGGAAAATACAAGGCAAAGTGATTTTAATCATACGATTAATTTTAAACACGTAACGATAGCAAACTCGAATATTGTAAGTGATTGTAATATGATAGGGAATTTGGCTCTTGTTTTAAAGAAGTCATACAAATATGATTAATAATTTTATTAACAATCCCCGTGAATTTCCTTAAATTAGCAATTAAATTCTAACTTAGATATTAGCAATGAAATCAAATACTAACACTCATATAAAAATTACTTTAAAAAAAATATTACTGTTGTTCATATTCTGATACATAGTGTCAAATACCCTATTGTATTAACTAAAAACTGGATGATTTGTATTTTGAAAGGGAAATGCCCAGTCGACAAAGGAGTTTTGGCCAAGGTATGGCCATCAGTGAAAGGAATTGTAAGCATTAGGATTGAAGTCACTGAATAAAGAAACAAGCGCTATATTTTTGTACATAGGACTCAGACCAACTTTTGTATTTCATGTAGCAATAATAAGTGTAAATTAAAAATTTATAACACCCCCGACAAGTGAAGGTTACAGTAACTAGAAAAGAGCTGATAACTTTCAAACGGCTGAACCGATTTTCGTGGATTATAGCTAAGAAGATCAAGCCACCTTTCAAACAAAAAAAAACTAAATTAAAATCGGTTCATTAGTTTAGGATTTAGGAGCTACGATGCCACAGACAGATACACAGATACACACGTCAATCTTATAACACCCCTCTTTTTGGGTCGGGGGTTAAAAAATTATAGATGTAGGCAGTAAAACAAAGAAATGGTTTGAAAATAAACAGTATTGATTGAGTGTTACTTTTATTCTGGCTTTTGATTCCGGGGGTTTCGCACAAATAGGTAACAATAATTATTTTTGTAATATTTTATTAAAAACAACAATATTTTAATTGATAAATACTTAAATATTTTTTATAACATTGATGGCCGCGAACTTTGACCAAAAATGGGCATTTGTCTTTTGTGACCAACCTTGTCGATAACGAACTGACGATTTTGTATACCTTCAAAAATGTTGATTGAATTCAACATTTTCTGAGGCGTTTTATTATTGGAGCAGTCCACCCCAAGGCTGTGCAGGACTAGTGCTAGTTCTGTGTCACGTTTGTATAACGGTGATGTATATAGTAATTATGGTTATTGCAGATCACTGTTTCAAATACTACTCAGAATATGCCTTCAGAGTTGTGTAACTATCGCATAGCGATCCGTGCTTCGTTGATGTTTGCAAGATTTGGGCCCAATTTCACCAAACAGTCCTAAACAAGGGATTAGCTAATGTCTCTTCTTCTTCAGCTTGACATTTGTCAATTGACATAATAAATGCTCTGTTCCAAAGTCAACGGACTTCTATACCTGTGATTAAATGTGATGCCTTGTTAAGGAAGGCATTGCCTTATTAATGCCTATGTTACATGTTTATAAAGGTTAGTTAGCCTAATGAACAATTTTTAATAATATGTTGGCAATAAGTTCTTATAAAATATATCACTATTAAAAATAAAAATAAAAACAATGCCTTATTAGTGCGTGGTGGAACATTCATTTTCATTAACAGTCTGTTAAACCAGTTGACAGGATGTCAAATGGATTAACAAGCAGAGTATGGTGAAATTTGGTCTTATTGTAAAATTCTCTTGGTTAATTTAATTCTAGTCAATTCAGTTGATCTTTATGGTACCTAATGTTATTCTTACCGTGAGCTCACCAAAAACCGTAAACATGTGAATGTTTGCGAGGGTATCGTATGTGATGAATCTCGTAACTTGTTTTGTTATTAGCGTTTGCACTGCAGAAAGTTAGGTAAATTATTTGACAGATTTAAAGATTTGTTCAAATGACGAACAAGTTTCTCTTCAAGAAATTTCATGACAATGCAAGCGTAGATAGTTCGATATATTATTTACAGAAGACAAAGTAATAAACATGTTTTATGTAATTTTTTTGTCAGTGCAAACTTGTGTCACTTTTATGATACCTACTTAGTTCATAAATACCAGTAAAAATTACAATTGTAGGATTGATGACATCAAAGCTTCGTAACACGGGTTTAGTTTCTGAAAGCTTGATTGTTGTTGTTTAGGATATTAAATAAATATGCCTAGGTACCTATTATTCTTTTAATCAATAAACTGTATAGTTGGGCCCATTGATGTGTGTTGTTTATCAGCACAACACATTTCCATTTTATGTCGTCACAATCACACTAATATTATAAAGGCGAAAGTTTGTATGTGTGTGTGTGTGTGTGTGTGTGTGTGTGTGTGTGTATGTTTGTTACTCCTTCACGCAAAAACTACTGGACGGATTTGGCTGAAATTTGGAATGGAGATAGATAATATCCTGGATTAGCACATAGGCTACTTTTTATCCCGGAAAATCAAAGAGTTCCCACGGGATTTCAAAAAACCTAAATCCACGCGGACGAAGTCGCGGGCGTCAGCTAGTATTAAATAAATTTTATGCCTAGGTACCTATTATTCTTTTAATCAATAAACAACTTTATAGTTTAATTTAACTCACTGATGTGTGCTGTTTATCAGCATAACACATTTCCATTTTATGTCGTCACAATATCCAATAATTACGAGCAGTAATCTGCAATAACCGTTCAGGATTGGACTTTAATAAACGCCCTTACACAATGCAATCATAGCTTGTTTTCGACACAGTTTTACTATCTGGTTCACGCATCGCAGCAATATCAAACAGCTTACTGTAAATACAACTACATTTTGTAGAATTTATATCCATTCCAGTAGTATTATTAATTGCTTTTGACTTAATACATTGTACCCGGTTATACGGTGCACAAACGAAAGTACGTGAAACTAGACTCAAAATCGTTAAAAAGAATTTAAAAACATTGAAAAGATTTGTTTGTTTTTTTTTAATTTTTTTAATTATTTCTCTTTAGCTCAATAAAATGGCAATAGCCCGCCTCCTGATATCAGGTTACTGAGTTGAACTACTCACAAAAATAATTGTAAATAACACGTAATGGAAATAAAATAAAAAATAGACATAAGTAATCATTTTTTAATAAAAAAAAATAATGAAAAAAAAAACTACAAAATCAATTTTTTCGTTTTTTTTTACGATAAAAGTTTGAACCTAGTTTCACGAAATTTCGTTTCATCTATGCACTTTATGACTGGGCACATTGTTTTTGCCTTTTTTGCAGTATTTAATCAAAATGCTTATGCTATTATTCATTGTATAAATTTTGTTCTATTTCTGTATTCATAATTAATTTTTAAGGTTTGCTTGTAAGTGTAAATAATTACCTAGTTATCTTGCCTCAGATGCTTATATTTTGTATACAGTATTAACAATATTTATTGTAGTACTTCCGTCTCAGCATTAAAAGCTTTCTTTGTAAATATCTCTCAGATCGTTGTAAGTTATTATTCTAATAATTTCTATTAGCTTTTATTTAGGTTTGTAATATAAATAGATAAGATCAAATTTATAATATTAGCTTAAGTTTTGAAGCTTTTTTTGTATAGTTTAGCTTATAATTTGAGTGTAATACAAAAAATGTGAAATTTACCAAATCACAGTTTGTTATGATAATCTCTAGTAATTAATATATAAGTAATGTAGGTATGTGCATTTATCAAGTATATGTACACCAGTGATGTTTGTATATTCTATTATAATTTTGTTTGAATGAATATTTTATGATGATGTTGATGTATTGTTCGTTTGCACAGTAATATTGTTAATAATTAAATATTGACTCAACTTTTGTTATTTATTTGACTCTACAGTCGTTTTCTTTACAAAGAAATGTTATAGGGAGAAAGTAGACACATATTTATTTACGTTACTTTGTAATCAAATAGATTTTAATTGTTTCAACAATTTGACTAAGAGCCAACGTGTGCCAGACTTTCGTTATTTTATAAAAGGTCAAAGTTTCTCTGCATATTGCCCCCAACACAGAGAGGAACGATCAGCGTTTATGAAGTTTGGATTATGGTGGCTTTACGCCTAGATGCATTTACCAATAATATGGTACTGATAATAACTAATCACCAAAGCTTACTTAATCCTCAAAGTAAAAATAAAAAATAAAAACAAATCTAGGAACTTTTCAAATAGATTTGGTAAAACCAAAATTTAACTGTTCGGTCAACCTTAATCTAATGAGACAGACTAAAACCCAAATGAGTTTCATTTCGGTATCATAACCGAAACCAAATCCGTTAATTATCGAGTGGAATTATTAATTTGAACCGTGGCTGTGGTCAATAAATTAAACTCTGCGGTGAATTCCACGAGCAGTGAAAACAATCCGAATCAACCATTAGACTAGAATAGGACTCGTTTACATTGATTTCTAAAAAAAAATATTCTAAAAGACCGAATTTAAAAGATTAAAATACGAAAATCTGACGCATCAAATCATAGTACCTACTAACACTTATTTTTATAATAATACGTGATGTAAGTGGTAAAACTCCAAATAGCTATAGGTATTATACCAATAGTTTTGGTAGATTAATTTTAAGTTCTACTGGTAATATCTACCAGCCAAAATTTAAAATAATAATCTATCTGCATATCCATCTGTAATCAGTTTTAAAAAAAGATCAAACAACTTTTTTTTTAGAAGTAGCAACGTTGCTAATCAACCTATTGACAGGAGCTTCGATAGCTCAACGGTTGAGGAGCGGTATGAATTCCGAAAGGTCAGCGATTCAAACCCCACCCGTTGCACTATTGTCGTACCTACTCCTAGCATAAACTTTACGCTTAGTTGGAGGGGAAAGGGGAGTATTAGTCATGATTAGAATGGCTAATTCGATATGGTCAAAATAAATAATAATTTTCATTAATTTTGGCCATAAGACGACGTGATCTGATAAATCTTAATTAGAATCGATGGACAAAAAACATTATTCAAGATTTTACTAATAAAGTTTGGCACATTTTCGGATTTAGCGATGTTACTGGGTGGCCACAACCAAATCACTACAAATTTTCAATAGATCAAGGACTCATCAATCAGCTGTGCCTATAAATACTAGGTAAGTTCATCATAATTAAAAAATCCTACCCATTTCAATAGTATCTAAGATTTATTTTCTAAACTATATGATGCCCGCGATTTCGTCTGCGTGGATTTAGGATTTTAAAGATCCCTTGGGGACTGTTTTATTTTCCGGGATAAAAAGTTGCCTATGTCAATTTACTGGGACGCAAGCTACCTCGGTACCTTTCATACAAATCGGTTAAGCGGATGGGTTTTTAAGAAACCCGTGGGAACTCTTTGATTTTCCGGGATAAAAAGTAGCCTATGTCCGTCTCCGGGGTTTAACCCTTTACCAAATTTCGTCAGAATCGGTTAAACTGTTGGGCCGTGAAAAGGTAGCTCAGACAGACAGACACACTTTCGCATCACACTTTCACTTGTGTGTATGTGTGTGTGTGTGTATGTTTGTTACTCCTTCACGCAAAAACTACTGAACGGATTGGGCTGAAATTTAGAATGGAGATAGATTATACCCTGGACATACATATACATAGGCTACCTTATATTCCGGAAAATCAAAGAGTTCCCACGGGATTTTTAAAAACCTACATCCACGCGAGCGAAATCGCGGGCATCAGCTAGTTTATAATATTAGTTTGGACTAGTACAGTGAAGGACATACTCGTAAGAGCATGAAGTAGGTATGGAAGTCTATTCAATATGACTATAGATAACAGGATTGGAAACAAAAGTTTCCACCTATCTACCTGCATGAAATACATTGCTGTATTTCGATATTCGAACAGTAACATGCGTCAACAAATCCTTTTCTGATATCAAATATTGCGGAGTGGCAATAAACTGGGTGGTAGTGTTGCTGATGGTATATCGATACCATTGATATACTACAATGGGTGGTAGATTACCCATAGAATATTCTAGTTAGTATCTCCTACTAACGATATTAACGAAAATATCGATGTGTTGTGGTATTTTTTATCGATTAATTATTATTGCTTTTGCAAGCAATACCTACTTAGGTAGGTACTCCTTCAGAATAATTGATAATACTATCTGATATGTATCGATACTCAATAGTATTACATGATCAATAAAACATTTCATTTCATAATCTACCACATTCGATCAAAGTATTTTAAATAATAATTGATACGAGCGACGGACATTGTGGCTGATTGTTCTGTTATACTAATTAATATCTAAACAAGTGCTATCCTTTTCAGCAGAGAACATCACGAAAGAGATAGCAATACATTTAGAACTGCCATTACAAATTAGTTTAGATATTGTGTACAGCTGTAGAATTAGCTACAGTATAGAGTCATACTGCCCAAAGGAGAAATATTTTCACTAATTACATTAAAAGCTAATAACAGCATGCGTTGGCATACGACTTGTGCGTTGATGGCACTATATCAGAAACATTGAGATAGTGGGAAGTGACGATGGTTATAAGGGTTGCGTTTGTGATTTTAGGGTCGATATACATGTTTTCTGCAACACTACTGGATGGTTACACTGAACGGCACGATAAAATGTAAACGTGTCAACGAAATACATAATATAGGACGGGTTGGCGATAAGAGGGAATCCGAAATGAAATTACACACGCATCAAGGCGATATTTTCTCGCGAATGATGGGGCTAATGAGAATAATCATTAGTTGCGTATGGTGGTATTTCTTTAGTAGGTAGACAACATTTGATTTTGTTCCTGTAGTTAATGTTTCCTGAATCTTGCTGGTTTTTTACACGACTGCGGCAAAGCCAAAAGGAAGGGTTATGATTTTAGCAGCCTATGTATGTATTTATGTATGTATGTGTGTATGTATGTTTGTATCCAAATTCTGTGTGTTCCATCCTAGTGCCTAAACTACTGGGCCGATTTTGATGAATGAGGTGTCAATTGAATCGTCGAAATAGTCCGTCCGGGTGACTACTATGTTTTATACGAAAAAAATTTACCTGTTAAATGTTACATAAAAAAGTGGAGGTCTCCAAAAAATTGTTTTTGCTATTGTATCGAGTAGGGTGTCAAATGAAAGAGGAGAAATCCTGAACTCACAAATATACCAAGATTATTAAAATATACCAAGAAAAACAATTTTACTCTAATATTTCAGCGTTTATTAAGACGATCGCAGGCGGGTTTTAGTTTTCAACTTTATTTTAAAGTGTGAACTTGTAGATATCCAAACATCCATACTAAAATTATGAATGCGAAAGAGTGTCGCTCTGTCAGCCTGTCTGTTACCTTTTCACGGCCTATCCAGTTATGAAAAATCCATAATTACTCTGTGGGGCTGTGCTGTCTGATGTCGGTCTGCTGTTACATTTTCAGTAATTGATAAAACCTGCTGAAGTTATTGCAATAATTACAAACAGACAGTAGATAATTTCTGTTGAGCGCAATCCCTATACCAAATAGACGTGCATCCTTTTCCACAGGGAGTATTATGATTTATCATTTACAGAGGTGTGTTCACCACACTGTGAAGGTAAAATAAAAAATACTGCTTTAGCGTTTAGTATTTTAATTTAAAAAATTCGAGCAATGCACGTAAAAGGTTAAAAGGATAAAGTACTGTACATGGTCTATTTACAAATCTTAAAACTAAGTACCTACATGCTCTGCGTTGTAAATCATGCTACATGCTAAGGCCAACACATCCCAAAAATCTGCATCGGCACCTGCAACCACGACTGAAACTTCTCGACACATTTATCGTAATTCAAAACGATATAGCCATTGTACCAGTTAGATACAATACAGTCGTAATAAAAGATAATAGCACGCTTAAAACCACTATTGCACTTTTCAAAACCTGGATGTATGGCGCCTGGTGTATTTTTACAATGAACGCTGTTAAATTTAACATCGTAGGCAGCAATGGCTCTCGTAACAGGTGCCCTAGGTATACCAAATTCCAAGTCTAAAATCCATGACACATTTTCGCGTATACTTGCTAATTTACAGAACTCATCTATTATCGAATTTGGATCTATTGATAACATCCTTGCTGTTGGAAACAGTTCTCTTGGTAACTGTAGATACCGTTCAATCGGACTAATGTTTTGTTCACTATCCTCTGATTTATCAATAACTTCTTCTATTTCTTTTTTTGATAAGACATCTTCCAAATATTGAACTTTATCACTCAAAGCTTCTGTGGGCACTGATTTTTCTGTGCAATTAAATTCTGGCGTATATACCTGACTATATAAATTATTATTACATACTACAGGTGTTACATCAACTGCAACTGTTGGTATAATAGGAATTATTGGTTCCGTAACTAAAGTACTTGTATATGGGCATAGTATGGGTGTTATTATGTGTGGATTAACCACAGTAACTGGTAATAAAGGTGGTGTGTAGATGTTACATGGAGACACAGTTGGACTCCATTCAGGAAGCATCAATGGAAAACTATACATGTGTGGAATTGGAAAATGATTGTAGTATGTGGTCATTCCATCCATTATACAAACAAAATAATAAGCTTTATAAGTTTTTTATGTTTCAGTAAGTTTTCAGTTTTATTTATTTAATCTTATTTCATGCTATTTTTTAATGGTTTTTAATCCTCACTCTGTATCGTTCGTGGCTTATCACTATATTTTCATCAGTTTTGATATATTTTTGCTTAAATTCATTCCCAGTAAACATAATCTAAAACAAAAATCGCTATTATTACTATAAATAAGTTTTCCAAAACAGAATACGGAACTTTGAACATATGAAAAACTTACTTTTTAAAGATATCAACACTTAATAAATTTTCGACACTTGTTTAATTTTGTTTGATTTTCTTGCATTCAAGTAAATTAACTACTATCGTCGAACATTTTAACATTTTAAATAAACAACACAAATAGATTTCATTCAACTTAAAAGTAAACACTATTTGAAATCAACATATTGCGGGTATGATAAAAAAAAAAGTGATAGATCAAATTAATGTTACCATGTGTAAGTTAGTAACTATAATAAATTTATTAAAATAATATTTTCAGCAATAATGTGCCCTAATATGCTAAATAGGACTTTATTTATATGAAATAGAATTAAATTATTAACTAGGTTTTTCAGATGAAAATGGGCCCTGACGGCATATTTTTAAGTTAGCAAACGTGACTTGGATGTTGAAGTAAATCCGTTATTTTATATCGGCCTTAGAACGGAAGTTGTGATTTAAACGATATAATACGATCGCAAGTGTTGTGATTGACTAAATTTGTTTCTTGCTGCAATTATGCATCTTAGCCAATCGTAAAAGAATGTTAGCCGATCAGTTTCGATTGTGATCGTCATATACTATGTCATGTCATGTACATTGCAAACTAGGGCGCGGCAATGGGTAGGTACCTACCTAAAGTTATAATCTCCATATAATTTCAACAGATGAAACTCAGATGGTAATCTCAGTGTGTAGCTCGTAGCTTGTATATACGAGGTGTGTTCAAAAAGTACCCGGAATTTTTAAATTTCGGGGGACTGGAGAGACCGATTGTCAAAATTATTTTTTTATTGTGTTGGTATTCATGCCCCTTAAGTATGATAAAATTTTCAGCTATATTTACTGTTTACTTTGTCTGTGGTAGTCGCTAAGGTCTTTTTGAACACACCTCGTATACCTAATATTGGTTTAATACTTAATAGTGAATAATCTTGTAAGCGCTGTAGTCTTATTAGTGGGAGGTCCCAGGTACGATTCCCGGCAGGGGTATGGAATTCTATAATTTCTAAATAACTGGTCTAGTCTGGTGGGAGGCTTCGGCCGTGGCTAGTTATCGCCCTATTGGCAGAACCGTGTCGCCAAGAGATTTAGCGTTCCGGTACGATGCTGTGTAGAAACCAAAAGAGTATGGGTTTAATGAAAACTGCCATAGCCCTTCCAGGTTAGCCCGCTTCTATCTTAGACTGCATCATCACTTACCACCAGTTGAGATTGTAGTCAAGGGCTGACTTGTATCTGAATGAAAAAACCTTTTTGAAATATTGGAAAAATACTAGGTCTGAAGCAAACGAGTATATTAACTACAGGTAGATTATATTTTTAACTACACAAGTTCTCTTGAACCATAAATAAAACGATAATTGTATTACACAAGTTAGTATAAAACAGAACTCATTATTTCAAAACAAGTGCGCCAATTGTCTGTATCGACCCTCGCGTATTTGTACAACTACCCTCATTGTGAAAACTATTGATGCTATTGTGATTCTTATCACGTGGTGAAAAGGCTTGTTTTCATGAAAACTGTTTCTATTGTTATCTGCTAAGGTAGAATGTATTCTTTAAAAGAATTTTCCGTACTGCAAATTGCTTCCCGTCGACTGGTTCTAACGACTTCATTGTGCACTTTTCATTCAGTGTGTAGATGAATCTAACTAGGAGGTCTATATTGTGCGGTACATTCTCTTGTTAAATTGAATATATCAATCGTTAGGCATTGAGCTAGTGGGAATAAATCCCTATTGCAATTACTGTCAAGTGCATTGCCGATACAAGGATTTTTATTACGTGAATAAAATATTGTCTGTCGTTTGTTGTTTTTCTTTGCTGTCCTAATGACAAACAACCCGCAAAAGCTCTCTCGGAAAGACGCGTAAGTGATACGATTTGTGATTTGATCTCCCTGGCACAGTGATGAGTGCTGTGGTTTATAAGTGGGAGGTCCCGGGTTCAACGCCCATGAGAGGCAAGTTGTGACTATCTCACCTACAAAGCCGATCGCCGAGTGAGCCTTATTACCCCTTTCAGATTAGCCCGCTTTTATCTCATTTCTTACCACCGTGTGAGATCGAATAAAGGACTAAATTGTTATTAACCCCCGACCCAAAAAGAGGGGTGTTAAAAGTTTGACGTGTGTGCATCGTAGCTCCTAAACTAATGAATTGATTTTAATTTAGTTTTTTTTTTGTTTGAAAGAGCCGATCGAGAATGTCTTTATCTATAATCCAAGAAAATCGGCCGTTTGAAAGTTATCAGCTTTTTTCTAGTTACTGTAACCTTCACTTGTCGGGGGTGTTATAAATTTTTAATTTACGTTTGTGAAATAAAGAAATCCTGTAACATAATAATATTATAATCGCTATAGAGTTATAGGCGTTCATTAGAGTAAGTTTAAATCAATATATTGTATGGGAAATGAAAAAACTCTTGTTCACCATCCAAAAGACATACAACCTCAGCAGTCATCATCATTACCATCAAGCCATCACCAGCTCACTACTGAGCATGGTCTCCTCTCAGAATGAGATATGTTTAATCACTACCACTCACTTGTCTGTCACGCTGGCCAATTAGTGATCTTTGAGATCATTACGGAGAACTTTAAGGCATGCAGGTTTCCTCACGATGTCGCTTAAAACGTACCTACAAGAAGTATACAGTCAAAGGCCATAAGTCGTTTCGCACCTTAATGATCATATTCGCGTGGCACGGTTATGCGCATATGTTAGGCGTGTTTATAGAAAAAGGTCAGTGCGACAGGTTTTTGGATGCAAAAGTTTCGCGGAATAGGTACTCGAATTCTGAGGCCGACCGTACTCCCACTAAAGCCCCTGAAGCAGAAATAGCAAACTAGCAAAAAACACAATTTCCACAAAATACCGCGGTCCACTGGGAAAGGCCTTTGTTTTGCTTGAATTTTTTATTTATTCTTCAGATTTCCCTAATGATAAAACGAAGATTGCTTTAGTTAGGTTTGGTTTAGTTTTATTTATAAACGAAATAATTTTAATAGTCTTATTTTTGCTTTAGGCATACCTACTTACCGATTTAGTTTTCTTAAGAATTATGAGCAAGATCTTAAAAATATATATTGATAAGTACAATGATTTGGAATTTTCTAAGGTAAATATTGGCAGAAAATGATTACTGAATTATTCATAAGGATTAATTTTTTAAAATAATAATTCGCGTTTTCCGACATGATACTTTATGTATCTCATGTAAAAATCCACCTTTCTGCGTAACTTCTTTATAAAAACAATACTCAAGAGAATATACAAAAACCAAGTTCATAATGGTACTTATTTTTATTTTGATAAGTAGTAGGTACTAATTCGCGTTTTTTGGGTATGATACTGTATGAATTTTGAGTGAAAATGCACCTTACTAGATAATTTCTCCGTAAAAAGAATGTAAAAACATATGCAGAAAACAAACAAACCATTTACAAAAACCATTTACAAATATTATGCAAATACCTTCAAAAATTTTATTTTAATATATTGTGTAGATACCATTTGCATACTTTTACAAGTGCAGCAGAATTCCCGTTCGCTTTAAGTATCGTACATGCTCTTTAAATATCACTTTGGATTAAGTTGAAATAATCCTTATTTTGCGGAAAAGTATCTGGAGCGCTCATATTAAACTCTCTTTTGACCGAAACGAGCGCGAGACCGCTCAGCGCGGTTAACATGTAAAGTGGTGTGAGGAATGAGAGGTAGCGTTTTCACATTCACACTACAACTTCATTCTATACTTTATCCACGGAGAGAAGATAGTATAGCTCTCTCTCTGTTACCTAATTGCTTTAAGTACTGTACGGTCGACCTCAGCATTCGACTAGCAATTCCGCGAAACTATTGCATCAATAGCAAAAACCCTGTCGCACTTATATAACCTTTTTAACCGACTTCCAAAAAAGGAGGAGGTTCTCAATTCGTCAGAATCTTTTTTTTTCCTATAAACACACCACACACACCTGTCGCATGTGCATAACCGTGCCACGCGAATAATATGATCAATAAGGTGCTACACGACTTACGGCATTTGACTGTGCATGCTCTTTAACTATCACTTTGGATTAAGTTGAAATAATCCTTATTTTGTGAAAAAGTATCTAGGGCGCTCATATGAATATCTCTTTTGGCCGAAAACATCGAAATAATATGATAACTGAAAAAGGCAAGAAGTTTATTTCTTATACCAAGTTCCTAAGATTTAAAACATCTCATTAGTACCGAAATATTTTTTTTAAATTTGCTTTTAGTCTAAGAAATAGGAGAAGAAGAAACTTAATGAAATATAATATGTAATATAATTAAGATAGTTCTTCGAGTATTTTTTACTATTTTAATATTGATATTGTAAACACTTTCAAGAGAATATTTGAACTAATAAAAAAGTTCCTAAGTATTTTATAGTTATTTTGTTGAAATATTTTTATAATAATTTAATACTTATTTTTTATTTTTATTCTGAGCATCTTGACTCGTTACTTAGATGATATTTTTTATATAAGGTACAAATCAATTACAAATTATTGATAATAATTTCGCAATTCAATTTTATATTCATTGTTTTTTAATTATTACATTGTAGTTATTAATATTATTTTGCAATGCTCTGACACGGCCTTAAATGATGTCAGCTTAAAACGTTCATCATCATAACAATACGCAAATGAATGTTAAGAATAAATGAATATTAATACAAGTAGGTACCTATTTGAAATTATCTCGCTAAATCTTAAGCCTTGGTCCATACAACAGTTCAAGTCCAATTGTTCGTACGTTCTTTGTACCTCGCGTTAGTTTTCAGACGAAAAACAAAGACACCCGACCCGACCATCTTTTAAACTCAGAAATACTTTGGAACGTGGTGGTTTAATTTGGAACATACCTAAGATAACTTAAAACTCCTTAAACGTAGATTATATCCTGCGTTTTAAGTAATTAAGCATCACTTACTTTAAAAACATAGTGAGGACTCTTGCACGTTTTTTTTAATCATGACTAATATTTCCCCTCCAATTCTACCTCAAGTTCTACCTGCATAATTTTCTGAAATGTATGTTACCTTTACCGGTCCACACTTAGCTGGCATGATGGACTATATCCTAAACCCTTCCCCTTTTGAGAGGAGAGCCATCCTCAGTATCTAGTGGTCCAACGTTGGGTTGAGATGATGATGATGATGAATATCCTAGCGTATGGGAGATTCCATCGAGTACCTTATCATGCAGGGCAAGTTGGAAGGCATCAGAGAGAGGGAGCTGGCGGGTCACCTGATGTTAAGTAATCACCGCTGTCCATAAGCATTTGCAGTACCAGAGAAACAGCCAATTTGTTGGTCCGCCCCTTGAATAGCCCCATGTTGAAATCTAATGGAAACACCGCAGATGCGCGCACCTTTATTAAATATCTAAAAAGCGTTGCTTTGCACACGTTTCGATACAAAATATCCTACTTGAAAGCATTGAATTATATCTTGAGAGCGAACGAGATATAAAAATGAAAAATTTCCTTTAAAAACTTCTTTGAGTACTCTCTGGAAACCACGCGTGGTAGTGAAAGCGCGGTCAGTACTGAAAGAGCATCGAGTTAGGTTAGGCCATGGAATAACAGACTTCATACATCAGGCGTCCAAAAAACGCTTCCATCTTATGCTTATATTCAAGTTTCAAAATATCCTTATTTTATGTAGGACAATTTATATCATTTGCGCTACGTCAAGGCTCTATCACGCCCTCTCCGGAAAGTAGTTCTACTGAGAAGAGCTGGCAAGAAACTCAGCAGTTACTCCTTTCAAATGCAAAATGTTACAACGTTTAGCTAACAGGTTAATATAGAGAATTAGTTTTGAAACTAAAAAACATTTTCAAGTTAATATTAATATGTTAATATTAATTATCAATCAATTTTACTACTTTTGTTTCACTACCGTAAGAGCTGCGTTCAATATCAGCCACTTGCAGACGAAGTAAAGCAGGTCCAGTGCCAATTCACTGTCAGAATTAATAATACTCCATCCTTTAATAATCTGTCGATAAGTTACCTAGCAACATTTGTTATTTGTTAAAAATTGTATGGTGTTTTTGACAAATAGCAACGTAGCTAAGTTATTTTATTCAACCACTAGTTTCTATATGTTAGTTAGGATTACGCATAGATTGATTACTACTAATATATAATTTCAGCCGCGTATGAACAAAAGCATGGCAAGTACACTGCAGAAGACGCATGAGTTCATTATGCGGTTTACCTGATATAGCTGCTCTAGTAATATGACAACTCTTTGACTAAAAGCAGTTTCAAGCAGCTCTTGCGTCGAGTAGGGTTTTCAGATTTTAGAAAGCTCTTTTTTATCAGCTTTTATTAGCCTGAGAGCAATCTTAAAATACAGTTTTAACCTACTATATAAAATTATAATATTTCATCCTTACTTAAATTGCGTTTGTTCTCAAATATAACGTGTTTTATATCTGAAATTCAGTTAAAGTTTGCTGACACAAAAGCTTGTATCCATATCCAATATTCATACTAATACTGCATATGTAAAAGTGTGTCTGTCCGTTATTTTTTCATGACCAATTTTGATGAAATTTAGTCTTGACAGCTAAGACTAATCACTATGATGTATTCTGAGGTTGAATCTCGAAGATGGAACAGGGGTTCTTTTTATCTCGCAAATCAGAATTTCCACGGGATTTTTCAAGAGTCTTAATTCACCTAGAAGTAGTTGTGGTCATAATTTTGTACCTTATAATAAATAGTTTTCACTCTAAATCCATAAATTTTGATATCTACATACATCAAAATTACTCGTGGATTAGCTAAAGGATCAACAGCTTACATACTAAATAGTTACTTATGTTAATCCTTATGTTATGGTCTAGACCTAGTAGTCTTTAGAGTAGAAAATTTGTAACAAAAAAAACTTAGATAGTTAGATATACTTATTGTTAGTTTAAGTATTTACCTATAGTATTATTACCTTAATGTGTACAATCGCTTTCAAAGACGACAATTTCTTGCCTCGCGTAATAATATGACTACCTACGCAAAAGGCTGTGTTATGATTTTCACTACGTAAACGCTTTGAAATACGGTTATTAAACAATTAACACGTGCTCCTTATTTAACTTAGTAATGGCTAATAAAATAGAGTAAGTGTAGTTTTAATATTTAAACAGAGTTAAGTACTATGTAAACTACATATTATACATGTAGTTTACAATATCAGGGTCGGAAAATACACTTTTTTAGAGTTCCGTACCTCAAAAGGAAAACGGGACCCTTACAGGATCACATTGTTGTCCGTCTGTCAGTCTGTCCGTCTGTCGTGTCCGTCAAAAAACCTATAGGGTACTTCCCAATTCCCATTGACCTAGAATCATGAAATTCGGCAGGTAGGTAGGTCTTATAGCACAACGGTTATCTTTAAAACAAGAGTGAATAGGCACCTCCAAGGTAAACGCGTCCCATCTTAGACCACATCATCACTTTCCATCAGGTGTGATTGTGGTCAAGCGCTTACCTATAGTGAATAAAAAATAAATAAAAAAAAGTAAAGGAAAAAATCCGAAAACCCCGAATTTGTGGTTGTATCAAAAAAAAAAAAACAAATGTGTTCATGAATCACGTCACGCTGAAATAATGATGATGATTGTAAGGTGGTACTAATAAATGAAACATGGAAATCAATAGGAATACAAGTAATTTAAAAAGTGTTCAAAGAAACCCTGACTGCGGTTTGCACTGAATCTTTTTCAGTCCATATATCAAAGTGCATAAATCCGCCATTTTGATTTTTTAGAAGTTTATGTAGATACCTAGGTACCCAGTCACGCTCGATCCATCAAGACGAATCTAATGACGTAGGTATCATTTATCAAAATCGGTTGAACCATTGAGTAGTGACGAGCGGATACAGGAACGGACATACCTACATCACATTATTATGACTAACATTATAAAGGCGGAAAATGTGTGTATGTATGTTTGTTACTATTTTACGCAAAAACTGTTGGACCCTAGTAAATAAATAAATAAATAGACCGATTTGGCTGAAGTTCAGAATGGAGATAGATTAGGCCTTGGACTAACACATAGTCTTCTTTTTATCGAGTCCATGATTCTCGCGCGATTTTTCAAACATATATCCACGCGGACGAAGTCGCGGGCATCATCTAGTAAGTACCTACACGCATACAGGTCAAACACATAACCCTCCTTTTGGGCTTCACCGCAGTCGGGTAAAAATGTGCAATATACCGGAGTAGGTACATACAGACTACAGGCCCACTGTACCGAATAACATGTTTGTCTAAACTTCACTTTGTACTTTGAAACCAGTATTCAAAAACTGAAATAAACTTTGTACATAAAATGTACATAGCAGTTGCAGTTGTATTCTTTGCTGCGTAGGCACTAAAGTTGTACGTATTGTTAAATGTGTTCGAGTGCAATTTGTTCTGACGACACAGACTATAGGAAAAACTAGATGAAGTCTTTCAAACAAGCATAGAGCATCTTTATTAAAGTGAAGCCTTTGCACACGATCCGAGTAGGAATTCAATTTAATACTTACAAATGCTAACAAAGCTTAGAAGTTTTTCTTAGAAGCATCCTGCAAATATTATTATTTTCGAAGGGAAAGATCTTGTACGATACAATATTAGAACTGTACTCTCCACAAATATTCAATTCAATTTTATCATTTCATAGACATGCTTTGTTTTCTCTTAACTGTAACGCTTTAAAAATATACTGACACAACGGACTAGTAGCTTAATGGGGTTGCAAATCCAGAAGTCAAAGTCCCAGGTGGAGCCATAAAAATTGAGTTTTCTGTCAAGAAATTCTTAGTAGCATGCCTTAGTTGGGAGGTGGGCGCTGTTATGTACCTTGTGTCGCAATGAGCACATACATCCATTGATCCTGCACCTGATCTCTCTCCGGTCATGTCAGGTTGCCGTCCTATTGGACTTTAAAAGTGCAGGGAATAGAGAGTGTACCTGTGTTTCTACACACACTTTTGCGCTATAGTTATGCGTAGTTCGCTGATCTCTGTTGAAATTGGCGCTGCTGTGGCCAAAATTCGGCCAACAACTTTTATACATAATACAAATATTTACATAAAAAGAGATTTACAACTAAAAGATACATAGTATAAAGGTTAATAAATGGCTAGTAGAGAAGATTTAGGTTCAATGAATAAAAAGAAAATGCAATAAGTAATGAATAATTAAATTAGCACATTAAATCGTTAAAATGTCTTACGATCGGCTTCTTTGGCTAAAAGAATGTTAATGTTATTTAATTTTCTGGCTCCTTATTTACCATCTATATTTTTCCGTTAGTCTCAGCTTGACAATTGAAAACTTTTATAGTGTTGTGTTCGTAAATTCGGCAGTGCTGCATTTCGCGGGCCATTGCCTGGCATGGCTGTATAAAGGAAACGAGCTTCTTCAATTGTTGAAAGGACCGTACGTTCTTTGTTACGGTTCATAAAACCTAGTTGGCAGATGCTTTCGATTGTTTCAAAAGTTGAGCTATCTTTAGATGTTTCTTTAGATCTATGAAACGCTTCTAAGCTACTTTTTTTAATTTTTAATCCATACTAATATTATAAATGCGAAAGTGTGTCTGTCTGTCTGTCTGTCTGCTACCGGCTTCATACCGGGTGTTTTCACGGCTCAACCGCTGTACCGATTTTAATGAAATTTGGTACAGACATGGGATACATCCCGGGGAAGGACATAGGCTACTATTTATCCCGGAAAATCAAAGAGTTCCTATGGGATTTTATAAAAACCGAAATCCACGCGGGCGTAGCCGCGGGCATACTCTAGTAATATTATAAATGCGAAAGTGTGTCTGTATGTCTGTCTGCTACGTTTTCACGGCCCAGCCGCTGAATCGATTTTAATTAAATTTGGTATAGACTTGGGTCACTTCCCGAGGCACATAGGCTACTATTTATCCCGGAAAATCAAAGAGTTCCTACGGGATTTAAAAACCGAAATCCACGCGGGCGAAGCCGCGCGCATCCTCTAGAGTCTAGACGATGCCCACGACATCAATGCATATGGCTGGCTTACTACTTAGCGAGCTCAGAATGAGAAGGGTTTAGCCATAGTCCACCAAGCTGGTCAAATGCAGATTGGTACACTGAGGACATTGTAGAACTCGCAGGTATGCTTAGAAGTTAGGTTTCCACACAAAGGTATGTAAAGGTAAAAGTTAGGGGTGCGTACACTGGATCGATCATCGATCCATCCCCCCCTCTCTCCCCCTCCTAAGGAGGCCCTTGTGTGGATTTAGATTTAAAAAATCCATGAAAACTTTTGATTTTCCGGGATAAAATGTAACACTTATCCGTTTTGAAACGGATAAAGGCATTACTACTCCGTCCACGTGGATTTACGTTTTACCTTACGTGTGTTTACGTAGATCTCCGAGATACAGATTATCTCTATACCAAGTTTCTTCAAAATCGTTTAAACGGACGTAGGTTCCTCGCGGCCATCAGCTAATAGTCTATACTAGCATTAGTTATCTTTGTTCAATGATCAAGAATGCATCTTACATAACTTGATAAATGATACAGTGCATATACGTTACAGTAACGGGATAATCTCGTTTAGAGTGCACAAGAATTTGCTCAGCTCGCTTTAATGAGAAGGAATGCTGTCATTGATATGTGGGCTATTTTGATATCGTCTCATGATACCCCACATACTTTGGCTAAGTGGGCACATTTATATTGTAGAAATATTCTAAACTATCTGACCCGACAGAGACCTGGTTACCAATTTTTAACGAAAACCATAGAGGATAGCTTGCATCCCAGGATTAACAAGGCAGGAAATAGGTTACTTTTTGTCACGGTAAATCAAAGAGTCCAATGGGATTCTTAAAAACTTAAATCCACGTGGACAAAGTCGCGAGTATTATCTATATTTAGTACAGAAATAGCTTGCATTTTGGAAATAAGCAGAGGCTACTATTTATCCCGAAAAATCAAAGAGTTCCCACGGGATTTTTAAGGCACTAAATCCACGCGGACTAAGTCAGTTCAAAATCGAATTCAATTAAAAAAATTACTTTGATAACTTTTCTCACGAAGAAAGTCCATAAACTTAGCAACCTAAACTTTCTAAATTAATTATAACGAACCTTGTCCTCCTGTGTTAAAAATAAAAATCGGTCAAGTGCGAGCGGGCTTGCACATGAAGGGTTCTGTTCCACTACAAGTTAATGACGGACAGCGCCATCTACCTACATGTGATTTAGTTAATTAATTATTTGTTCGTGAACACATTTTAATTTTTTTGTGTTGTAACCACAAATTCACGTTTTTGGATTTTTTTTCTTTACTTGTGCTTTAAGGCCTACCTAAGCTACGTGACAAAATGATTCTAGGTCAACGGGAACTACCCTATAGGTAAGATTTACATAGAAGTCATTGGTCTTGACAGATACGACAGACAAGCAAACGACAGAATTACACACATTTAGATAGACAACGAATTGGTACTTTATGAGTTCCTTTATCCATTTGAGGGACGGAACCCTAAAAACCAACTAATTAACAGCACTCACCTGGCGGACTGACTTCGCACTTAAGAGGAAAGCCAATGCGAATGACATAGACGATTTCACCTTCAAACTAGCAATTTTGACATGTCATGACCCTCTATTGACAATTAATCAAGCAGACATTTCAATCTGCGAAATTTACGCGGACTTTTAGTATTTTGACGTAGGAGGGTAAAAGATCCAGTAAATGAACGAATAAGGACTACCCTGACATTGACCTAAAATTAAGGTATATGAGAATCGTTCTATATATAATTTTTATATTTTGTGTGTCTGTACACAGTAGGTATACACTCTTAAATTATTTAAATATCAAAAAATAAAATAAAATGCGTGGTATTAATTATTATAACTTATTTTATTTAACAAAAGGATAAATTGCCAGTAAATGAACTGGGAATTTCAGTGAATGAACGAACTCTATCTAGTGC
This sequence comes from Maniola jurtina, assembly GCF_905333055.1. Lineage (NCBI taxonomy): Eukaryota > Metazoa > Arthropoda > Insecta > Lepidoptera > Nymphalidae > Maniola > Maniola jurtina. Next base: position 12,267,556 of record NC_060040.1, read on the forward strand.
ATAAACTCTCGATTCCTATTAATAAATAAATTCTTAAATATATTTTCGGCTTGGAATTCAAAAAAAATTGTCAGATTTTCACAGTTTTTGACTTATTGTATATTTTTTTCTACATTTTGCGTGATAAATCAAAAACTATTTTACATAATAATAATAAATAAAACCTGTTTTAGAATGTATAATAGAGCCCTTTCTGTATAATAGAGAAAAACTTAATGCCCATGTTGCACCCAAGTCGCTGGAAGTGCAACATCAGCTGCTGAATGTTTTGAGAGTAGTGAGAACAATATACCGTAACACATGTTATCAGATTTGTTCCTTTGAGCCGAGAAGCCACATGTTCTGATGCTTTTTAGACAATCTAAGATCTCTCATTAAGTGGTCCAAATCATTTTGATTGAATAGTCTAAGTTGAGATGTAAAAGTCACTACATCGTCACTACCTTCTGAAAGTTCTTGAAGTAGATTGGAGGTACTGGGTTGGGGCTGAGGTACAGATTTATCACCAGAAGTCAGAATCGTTCTAATTGTAGACTGCAAGTTACAATAGAGTCGCTTGGAACAATTTTTTTGCTGTTTCTTCTGGTTATATTCACAATGCAGAAATAATAATCATCATGGTGTTTAGATGGTTCGCGCCTAATTATAATACTTTTTTTTAGTAAAAGTAGGGTCTATTCTTATTTGCTCATAAACGCAATGAGGAAATACAGCTTCCACATATAAAAATTTGGAGTCCAGGCCTTGCTGTTAGCTGCTAATGGGTTCTCAAAGTAGCCCGAGTATGCTTGTTTTACAAAGTTAGACACACTTGCACGACATTCTTTAATACGTACTCGCCACCAAATGGTACAAAAATGATTGGAATAACTTGCAGATGTTCTTCTTGATGTTAACACCTCGATAAATTTCGGAAATTACTTGTCTGATCTTAATAAAGTGTGAACATACAAAGTGTGAGTATAGTGCAAAATATGGGGGTACCTGTATCTCAAAAACTAGAGCTGCTGTGTAAAAAATTAAAGTAGATCTGAAATCAGCGACGTCAAATTAGTAAGAAACAGTTTCAAAACCTAATAAAACAAAAAAGTTGAATTTTGTATGCCAGTGAAATGATTCGGAATCGGAAGCCACTTTATATATCGCGAAATTTGGAAATGTGGTCAAATTTTCGAAATCCATATTTATCAATGAAAAGCGACATAATTTTGTAAGTAGTACTTACTTACTTCAGTTTACTATTTTTGAACAGTTTCGCAGAGGTACCTACAACAATCGGCCTCATTCAATCAGCCGCCATATTTATAGTAACAGGCAAATAAATACAATTAAGTATTGGAACTACAATACCTATGCTCCTAAATGTATCTTAAAAAACAAGTCTCATTCAGCGTTACAAGTGCAGAAGAGGAAGTAGACAGACGGATTAACATCAGTTCGAACAAGTACTGGGCACAAAAGGAAAGAATGAAAGGAGCTTACCCAGTACATCTTAAAAGATCCGTTACAGATACATGCATCCTGTCATGCCTCACCTATGCCAGCCAAACATGGGTCCAGACAAAGAATATAAAAAGAATAATAGTGACTTGCTAAAGGGCGATGGCAAGGAGCATAACTTAAGGAAAAAATATTCAAAGTGAGAATTGAAGACATAAGAAAAAAGACAAAGCCTACAGACACCTTGAGACATGCCCTAAAACTGAAATGCAAATGGTCATATTGTATCGATTTTTACAGATGAAAGAAGGACAGGAAAAATCTCCCCTTGGCCGTGTCCAGCAGGCAAAAGAAAAATAGGTAGACCGAAGACGCGTTGGTCTAATGCTATTGTGCAAATCGCGAGAGAAAATTAGCTTGATAGTACCAAAGACAGAGAGAAATGGGGATACCCAAGAGGGATCCTTATCCAAGAAAGAAGAATACCAGAATAAATATTTTTAAAAAAATCTAAAGAAAAATTAAACCGACTTCAAAAACCACAAACACTAAAAAGTAAAAATAACTTTAGTGATTGTGGTTTTTGAAGTCGGTTTTATTTTTCTTTTGAAAATTTTTTATTTCACAATTTTTAGTGGCCCCACTGTACTATAATATGCCATACCCAGTTAAAACCCTACTGTTTACTAAGATATTACACTGATCGCGAGCAATTTGCTCTTATCCATTGAGGAGTTCCGTTCTCCATCTCGGAAGATATTCATCAGATCTTCATCAAATTTATATGGGACCACCTGCGAAGTATACCCTATCAAACAAAAAAAAAAATCCAAATCGGTCCAGGCGTCTTTAAGTAATCGGGGAACATACGTTAAAAAAAAAAAGATACCGAGGAATTCAGAACCTCTTCCTTTTTTTGAAGTCGGTTAAAAATATTTTTTAAATTTTGGTAACAGTTTCCTTTTGTGATCCCAGGGAGCTTTAAATATCGATTTTGAACCAAATCGGTCAATTAACAAAGAATTTCAAAATGGCGTCGACTTTTTTAAATTTTGGTAACAGTTTCTTATTTTGTGATGCCAGGGAGCTCTAAATATCGATTTTGAACGAAATCGGTCAATTAACAAAGAATTTCAAAATGGCGTCGACTTTTTTAAATTTTGGTAACAGTTTCCTTTTTTGTGATGCCAGGGAGCTCTAAATATCGATTTTGAACGAAATCGGTCAATTAACAAAGAATTTCAAAATGGCGTCGACTTTTTTAAATTTTGGTAACAGTTTCCTGTTTTGTGATCCCAGGGAGCTCTAAATATCGATTTTGAACGAAATCGGTCAATTAACAAAGAATTTCAAAATGGCGTCGACTTTTTTAAATTTTGGTAACAGTTTCTTATTTTGTGATCCCAGGGAGCTCTAAATATCGATTTTGAACGAAATCGGTCAATTAACAAAGAATTTCAAAATGGCGTCGACTTTTTTAAATTTTGGTAACAGTTTCTTATTTTGTGATCCCAGGGAGCTCTAAATATCGATTTTGAACGAAATCGGTCAATTAACAAAGAATTTCAAAATGGCGTCGACTTTTTTAAATTTTGGTAACAGTTTCCTTTTTTGTGATGCCAGGGAGCTCTAAATATCGATTTTGAACGAAATCGGTCAATTAACAAAGAATTTCAAAATGGCGTCGAATTTTTTAAATTTTGGTAACAGTTTCTTATTTTGTGATCCCAGGGAGCTCTAAATATCGATTTTGAACGAAATCGGTCAATTAACAAAGAATTTCAAAATGGCGTCGACTTTTTTAAATTTTGGTAACAGTTTCCTTTTTTGTGATCCCAGGGAGCTCTAAATATCGATTTTGAACGAAATCGGTCAATTAACAAAGAATTTCAAAATGGCGTCGACTTTTTTAAATTTTGGTAACTGTTTCTTATTTTGTGATCCCAGGGAGCTCTAAATATCGATTTTGAACGAAATCGGTCAATTAACAAAGAATTTCAAAATGGCGTCGACTTTTTTAAATTTTGGTAACAGTTTCTTATTTTGTGATCCCAGGGAGCTCTAAATATCGATTTTCAACGAAATCGGTCAATTAACAAAGAATTACAAAATGGCGTCGACTTTTTTAAATTTTGGTAACAGTTTCCTTTTTTGTGATGCCAGGGAGCTCTAAATATCGATTTTGAACGAAATCGGTCAATTAACAAAGAATTTCAAAATGGCGTCGACTTTTTTAAATTTTGGTAACAGTTTCCTGTTTTGTGATCCCAGGGAGCTCTAAATATCGATTTTGAACGAAATCGGTCAATTAACAAAGAATTTCAAAATGGCGTCGACTTTTTTAAATTTTGGTAACAGTTTCCTTTTTTGTGATGCCAGGGAGCTCTAAATATCGATTTTGAACGAAATCGGTCAATTAACAAAGAATTTCAAAATGGCGTCGACTTTTTTAAATTTTGGTAACAGTTTCCTGTTTTGTGATCCCAGGGAGCTCTAAATATCGATTTTGAACGAAATCGGTCAATTAACAAAGAATTTCAAAATGGCGTCGACTTTTTTAAATTTTGGTAACAGTTTCTTATTTTGTGATCCCAGGGAGCTCTAAATATCGATTTTGAACGAAATCGGTCAATTAACAAAGAATTTCAAAATGGCGTCGACTTTTTTAAATTTTGGTAACAGTTTCTTATTTTGTGATCCCAGGCAGCTCTAAATATCGATTTTGAACGAAATCGGTCAATTAACAAAGAATTTCAAAATGGCGTCGACTTTTTTAAATTTTGGTAACAGTTTCCTTTTTTGTGATGCCAGGGAGCTCTAAATATCGATTTTGAACGAAATCGGTCAATTAACAAAGAATTTCAAAATGGCGTCGAATTTTTTAAATTTTGGTAACAGTTTCTTATTTTGTGATCCCAGGGAGCTCTAAATATCGATTTTGAACGAAATCGGTCAATTAACAAAGAATTTCAAAATGGCGTCGACTTTTTTAAATTTTGGTAACAGTTTCCTTTTTTGTGATCCCAGGGAGCTCTAAATATCGATTTTGAACGAAATCGGTCAATTAACAAAGAATTTCAAAATGGCGTCGACTTTTTTAAATTTTGGTAACTGTTTCTTATTTTGTGATCCCAGGGAGCTCTAAATATCGATTTTGAACGAAATCGGTCAATTAACAAAGAATTACAAAATGGCGTCGACTTTTTTAAATTTTGGTAACAGTTTCCTTTTTTGTGATGCCAGGGAGCTCTAAATATCGATTTTGAACGAAATCGGTCAATTAACAAAGAATTTCAAAATGGCGTCGACTTTTTTAAATTTTGGTAACAGTTTCCTGTTTTGTGATCCCAGGGAGCTCTAAATATCGATTTTGAACGAAATCGGTCAATTAACAAAGAATTTCAAAATGGCGTCGACTTTTTTAAATTTTGGTAACAGTTTCCTTTTTTGTGATGCCAGGGAGCTCTAAATATCGATTTTGAACGAAATCGGTCAATTAACAAAGAATTTCAAAATGGCGTCGACTTTTTTAAATTTTGGTAACAGTTTCCTGTTTTGTGATCCCAGGGAGCTCTAAATATCGATTTTGAACGAAATCGGTCAATTAACAAAGAATTTCAAAATGGCGTCGACTTTTTTAAATTTTGGTAACAGTTTCCTTTTTTGTGATCCCAGGGAGCTCTAAATATCGATTTTGAACGAAATCGGTCAATTAACAAAGAATTTCAAAATGGCGTCGACTTTTTTAAATTTTGGTAACTGTTTCTTATTTTGTGATCCCAGGGAGCTCTAAATATCGATTTTGAACGAAATCGGTCAATTAACAAAGAATTACAAAATGGCGTCGACTTTTTTAAATTTTGGTAACAGTTTCCTTTTTTGTGATGCCAGGGAGCTCTAAATATCGATTTTGAACGAAATCGGTCAATTAACAAAGAATTTCAAAATGGCGTCGAATTTTTTAAATTTTGGTAACAGTTTCTTATTTTGTGATCCCAGGGAGCTCTAAATATCGATTTTGAACGAAATCGGTCAATTAACAAAGAATTTCAAAATGGCGTCGACTTTTTTAAATTTTGGTAACAGTTTCCTTTTTTGTGATCCCAGGGAGCTCTAAATATCGATTTTGAACGAAATCGGTCAATTAACAAAGAATTTCAAAATGGCGTCGAATTTTTTAAATTTTGGTAACAGTTTCCTTTTTTGTGATGCCAGGGAGCTCTAAATATCGATTTTGAACGAAATCGGTCAATTAACAAAGAATTTCAAAATGGCGTCGACTTTTTTAAATTTTGGTAACAGTTTCCTGTTTTGTGATCCCAGGGAGCTCTAAATATCGATTTTGAACGAAATCGGTCAATTAACAAAGAATTTCAAAATGGCGTCGACTTTTTTAAATTTTGGTAACAGTTTCCTTTTTTGTGATGCCAGGGAGCTCTAAATATCGATTTTGAACGAAATCGGTCAATTAACAAAGAATTTCAAAATGGCGTCGACTTTTTTAAATTTTGGTAACAGTTTCCTGTTTTGTGATCCCAGGGAGCTCTAAATATCGATTTTGAACGAAATCGGTCAATTAACAAAGAATTTCAAAATGGCGTCGACTTTTTTAAATTTTGGTAACAGTTTCTTATTTTGTGATCCCAGGGAGCTCTAAATATCGATTTTGAACGAAATCGGTCAATTAACAAAGAATTTCAAAATGGCGTCGACTTTTTTAAATTTTGGTAACAGTTTCTTATTTTGTGATCCCAGGGAGCTCTAAATATCGATTTTGAACGAAATCGGTCAATTAACAAAGAATTTCAAAATGGCGTCGACTTTTTTAAATTTTGGTAACAGTTTCCTTTTTTGTGATGCCAGGGAGCTCTAAATATCGATTTTGAACGAAATCGGTCAATTAACAAAGAATTTCAAAATGGCGTCGAATTTTTTAAATTTTGGTAACAGTTTCTTATTTTGTGATCCCAGGGAGCTCTAAATATCGATTTTGAACGAAATCGGTCAATTAACAAAGAATTTCAAAATGGCGTCGACTTTTTTAAATTTTGGTAACAGTTTCCTTTTTTGTGATCCCAGGGAGCTCTAAATATCGATTTTGAACGAAATCGGTCAATTAACAAAGAATTTCAAAATGGCGTCGACTTTTTTAAATTTTGGTAACTGTTTCTTATTTTGTGATCCCAGGGAGCTCTAAATATCGATTTTGAACGAAATCGGTCAATTAACAAAGAATTTCAAAATGGCGTCGACTTTTTTAAATTTTGGTAACAGTTTCTTATTTTGTGATCCCAGGGAGCTCTAAATATCGATTTTCAACGAAATCGGTCAATTAACAAAGAATTACAAAATGGCGTCGACTTTTTTAAATTTTGGTAACAGTTTCTTATTTTGTGATCCCAGGGAGCTCTAAATATCGATTTTGAACGAAATCGGTCAATTAACAAAGAATTTCAAAATGGCGTCGATTTTTTTAAATTTTGGTAACAATTTCCTGTTTTGTGATCCTAGGGATCCTCAGATATTGATTTTGAACAAAATCTATGACAGTTCAAGAAAATAGATTTTAAACACTATTTAAATTATTATCATTAAGGACGTCTTTGCAAAATGAATAGGTATCAAAATTGCACTACTACATAAGTACACTGCCCACACGCACACAGCTGCGTCAAAATGAGTGAATCGACTTGATTTTGATACTTTGATATTTTTATTTTATTTTATATTTGGTCATCTATTTTTTTTTAACAGTTTTTTTTTAAATATGTATCTTGACAATAATACAGTAAGTAGAACAGTGCCTACAGACTAAGGGTCTGATGATGAAATATTTCACCATGACTTCTTGGCAATGAACAACATTTCCATGCTTATGAAATTATGAGCTCCTACTATGACTAAAATAATCTGAGAAGGATAGCATTACATTACCTCCCGACATGATGAAATTGCATACTTTGGAACCTACTACTGGAACTCAGAGACGAATAGAGCTAGGTGTTTCGAGTTTGGGCTCATTTTCTTAGTCATGATGAGATCTTACCTCCGGATTTGTGGAGTGACCTGATGGTATACCTCGGAAGTCACTATTGGAACTCGGAGACGAATAGAGCTAGGTGTTTCGAGTTTGGGCTCATTTTCTTAGTCATGATGAGATCTTACCTCCGGATTTGTGGAGTGACCTGATGGTATACCTCGAAAGTCACTATTGGAACTCGGAGACGAATAGAGCTAGGTGTTTCGAGTTTGGGCTCATTTTCTTAGTCATGATGAGATCTTACCTCCGGATTTGTGGAGTGACCTGATGGTATACCTCGGAAGTCACTATTGGAACTCGGAGACGAATAGAGCTAGGTGTTTCGAGTTTGGGCTCATTTTCTTAGTCATGATGAGATCTTACCTCCGGATTTGTGGAGTGACCTGATGGTATACCTCGAAAGTCACTATTGGAACTCGGAGACGAATAGAGCTAGGTGTTTCGAGTTTGGGCTCATTTTCTTAGTCATGATGAGATCTTACCTCCGGATTTGTGGAGTGACCTGATGGTATACCTCGGAAGTCACTATTGGAACTCGGAGACGAATAGAGCTAGGTGTTTCGAGTTTGGGCTCATTTTCTTAGTCATGATGAGATCTTACCTCCGGATTTGTGGAGTGACCTGATGGTATACTTTGGAAGTCACTATTGGAACTCGGAGACGAATAGAGCTAGGTGTTTCGAGTTTGGGCTCATTTTCTTAGTCATGATGAGATCTTACCTCCGGATTTGTGGAGTGACCTGATGGTATACCTCGAAAGTCACTATTGGAACTCGGAGACGAATAGAGCTAGGTGTTTCGAGTTTGGGCTCATTTTCTTAGTCATGATGAGATCTTACCTCCGGATTTGTGGAGTGACCTGATGGTATACCTCGGAAGTCACTATTGGAACTCGGAGACGAATAGAGCTAGGTGTTTCGAGTTTGGGCTCATTTTCTTAGTCATGATGAGATCTTACCTCCGGATTTGTGGAGTGACCTGATGGTATACCTCGGAAGTCACTATTGGAACTCGGAGACGAATAGAGCTAGGTGTTTCGAGTTTGGGCTCATTTTCTTAGTCATGATGAGATCTTACGTCCGGATTTGTGGAGTGACCTGATGGTATACCTCGGAAGCCACTATTGGAACTCGGAGACGAATAGAGCTAGGTTTTTCGAGTTTGAGCTCATTTTCTTAGTCATGATGAGATCTTACCTCCGGATTTGTGGAGTGACCTGATGGTATACCTCGAAAGTCACTATTGGAACTCGGAGACGAATAGAGCTAGGTGTTTCGAGTTTGGGCTCATTTTCTTAGTCATGATGAGATCTTACCTCCGGATTTGTGGAGTGACCTGATGGTATACTTTGGAAGTCACTATTGGAACTCGAAGACGAATAGAGCTAGGTGTTTTGAGTTTGGACTCATTTTCTTAGTCATGATGAGATCTTACCTCCGGATTTGTGGAGTGACCTGATGGTATCATCGGAAGTCACTATTGGAACTCGGAGACGAATAGAGCTAGGTGTTTCGAGTTTGGGCTCATTTTCTTAGTCATGTTGAGATCTTACCTTCGGATTTGTGGAGTGACCTGATGGTATACCTCGGAAGTCACTATTGGAACTCGGAGACGAATAGAGCTAGGTGTTTCGAGTTTGGGCTCATTTTCTTAGTCATGATGTGATCTTACCTCCGGATTTGTGGAGTGACCTGATGGTATACCTTGGAAGTCACTATTGGAACTCGGAGACGAATAGAACTAGGTGTTTCGAGTTTGGGCTCGTTTGTTAGTTATGACAAGATTATACCTTGAAACTTGTTGGAGTGCTCTGAAGGTATACTTCAAAAGCCACTATTGGACTTTCGAGTCGAGTAGAGTTAGATGTTATGAGTTTGAGCTCGTTTTGTAAGTTCCAATAGTGACTTCCGAGGTATACCATCAGGTCACTCCACAAATCCGGAGGTAAGATCTCATCATGACTAAGAAAATGAGCCCAAACTCGAAACACCTAGCTCTATTCGTCTCCGAGTTCCAATAGTGACTTCCGAGGTATACCATCAGGTCACTCCACAAATCCGGAGGTAAGATCTCATCATGACTAAGAAAATGAGCCCAAACTCGAAACACCTAGCTCTATTCGTCTCCGAGTTCCAATAGTGACTTCCGATGATACCATCAGGTCACTCCACAAATCCGGAGGTAAGATCTCATCATGACTAAGAAAATGAGTCCAAACTCGAAACACCTAGCTCTATTCGTCTTCGAGTTCCAATAGTGACTTCCAAAGTATACCATCAGGTCACTCCACAAATCCGGAGGTAAGATCTCATCATGACTAAGAAAATGAGCCCAAACTCGAAACACCTAGCTCTATTCGTCTCCGAGTTCCAATACTGACTTCCGAGGTATACCATCAGGTCACTCCACAAATCCGGAGGTAAGATCTCATCATGACTAAGAAAATGAGCCCAAACTCGAAACACCTAGCTCTATTCGTCTCCGAGTTCCAATAGTGACTTCCGAGGTATACCATCAGGTCACTCCACAAATCCGGAGGTAAGATCTCATCATGACTAATAAAATGAGCCCAAACTCGAAACACCTAGCTCTATTCGTCTTCGAGTTCCAATAGTGACTTCCAAAGTATACCATCAGGTCACTCCACAAATCCGAAGGTAAGATCTCAACATGACTAAGAAAATGAGCCCAAACTCGAAACACCTAGCTCTATTCGTCTCCGAGTTCCAATAGTGACTTTCAAAGTATACCATCAGGTCACTCCACAAATCCGGAGGTAAGATCTCATCATGACTAAGAAAATGAGCCCAAACTCGAAACACCTAGCTCTATTCGTCTCCAAGTTCCAATAGTGACTTTCGAGGTATACCATCAGGTCACTCCACAAATCCGGAGGTAAGATCTCATCATGACTAAGAAAATGAGCTCAAACTCGAAAAACCTAGCTCTATTCGTCTCCGAGTTCCAATAGTGGCTTCCGAGGTATACCATCAGGTCACTCCACAAAACCGGAGGTAAGATCTCATCATGACTAAGAAAATGAGCCCAAACTCGAAACACCTAGCTCTATTCGTCTCCGAGTTCCAATAGTGACTTCCCAGGTATACCATCAGGTCACTCCACAAATCCGGAGGTAAGATCTCATCATGACTAAGAAAATGAGCCCAAACTCGAAACACCTAGCTCTATTCGTCTCCGAGTTCCAATAGTGACTTCCGATGATACCATCAGGTCACTCCACAAATCCGGAGGTAAGATCTCATCATGACTAAGAAAATGAGTCCAAACTCGAAACACCTAGCTCTATTCGTCTTCGAGTTCCAATAGTGACTTCCAAAGTATACCATCAGGTCACTCCACAAATCCGGAGGTAAGATCTCATCATGACTAAGAAAATGAGCCCAAACTCGAAACACCTAGCTCTGTTCGTCTCCGAGTTCCAATAGTGACTTCCGGGGTATACCATCAGGTCACTCCACAAATCCGGAGGTAAGATCTCATCATGACTAATAAAATGAGCCCAAACTCGAAACACCTAGCTCTATTCGTCTCCGAGTTCCAATAGTGACTTTCGAGGTATACCATCAGGTCACTCCACAAATCCGGAGGTAAGATCTCATCATGACTAAGAAAATGAGCCCAAACTCGAAACACCTAGCTCTATTCGTCTCCGAGTTCCAATAGTGACTTCCGAGGTATACCATCAGGTCACTCCACAAATCCGGAGGTAAGATCTCATCATGACTAAGAAAATGAGCCCAAACTCGAAACACCTAGCTCTATTCGTCTCCGAGTTCCAATAGTGACTTCCGAGGTATACCATCAGGTCACTCCACAAATCCAGAGGTAAGATCTCATCATTACTAAGAAAATGAGCCCAAACTCGAAACACCTAGCTCTATTCGTCTCCGAGTTCCAATAGTGACTTCCGAGGTATACCATCAGGTCACTCCACAAATCCGGAGGTAAGATCTCATCATGACTAAGAAAATGAGCCCAAACTCGAAACACCTAGCTCTATTCGTCTCCGAGTTCCAATAGTGACTTCCGAGGTATACCATCAGGTCACTCCACAAATCCGGAGGTAAGATCTCATCATTACTAAGAAAATGAGCCCAAACTCGAAACACCTAGCTCTATTCGTCTCCGAGTTCCAATAGTGACTTCCGAGGTATACCATCAGGTCACTCCACAAATCCGGAGGTAAGATCTCATCATGACTAAGAAAATGAGCCCAAACTCGAAACACCTAGCTCTATTCGTCTCCGAGTTCCAATAGTGACTTCCGAGGTATACCATCAGGTCACTCCACAAATCCGGAGGTAAGATCTCATCATGACTAAGAAAATGAGCCCAAACTCGAAACACCTAGCTCTATTCGTCTCCGAGTTCCAATAGTGACTATCGAGGTATACCATCAGGTCACTCCACAAATCCGGAGGTAAGATCTCATCATTACTAAGAAAATGAGCCCAAACTCGAAACACCTAGCTCTATTCGTCTCCGAGTTCCAATAGTGACTTCCGAGGTATACCATCAGGTCACTCCACAAATCCGGAGGTAAGATCTCATCATTACTAAGAAAATGAGCCCAAACTCGAAACACCTAGCTCTATTCGTCTCCGAGTTCCAATAGTGACTTCCGAGGTATACCATCAGGTCACTCCACAAATCCGGAGGTAAGATCTCATCATGACTAAGAAAATGAGCCCAAACTCGAAACACCTAGCTCTATTCGTCTCCGAGTTCCAATAGTGACTTCCGAGGTATACCATCAGGTCACTCCACAAATCCGGAGGTAAGATCTCATCATGACTAAGAATATGAGCCCAAACTCGAAACACCTAGCTCTATTCGTCTCCGAGTTCCAATAGTGACTTTCGAGGTATACCATCAGGTCACTCCACAAATCCGGAGGTAAGATCTCGTCATGACTAAGAAAACGAGCCCAAACTGGACACATCTAGTTCTTCTAGTCTTCAAGTTCCTGTCGCAGCCTTCGAAGTTCACTATCAGATCACTATCATGCTCAAGAAAAAAATCCAGCTAACGATAAAATGTGATAATAGGTACATTATTTTATCATTATTATCTTACCTTGCCAAAATATCAGCACAATCACGGAATAAGTACCTATAAATATCAGTTAGGGTTTTGTCGAACTATTTTGTGTTCGTACAGCGATCTTTTCCACATCAAAAAATTATAGCAACCGACGCAGAGACCACCCACGAAGGCGGCTGGCCGCTGACTGATATAATTTTGAAATCATACTATTGCCCGCCCAATATCAAAATAACCCTTAGTGCACTGTATTAAGGTTTGCGGTTGAAGCAAAATACGTGAAAAATTTATACACGATGTTTTTATTTATTTTTATACTATTATTAATATAATAATTCTATATTTTGAGGTGCACATTATGTGCTAACGGAAAATATTTATTAGAAGAATAAAATCCGTACGTAAACTGAGAAAAATGTACCTAAACTTGACCCTAAATCGTTAATTCTGCGTGGAAGAGGTGAAGGAAAATCGTTCTTATAGTATCAAAATTAATGATTTTATCAAAAAATTACTCGATCTCTGGAGATAAAGGACCAATCTATTTTTAGCAATCTGTAGTTCCAATTTACTTAGTATATTTTAGCCACAAAGCGTACCGAAAATCTATACAAGTGTGCAAATACGTCCTTAACATTAAATTAAATGAAAACACGACGCGCGACGTGTACTGCAGCCCCTGAGCTTGAGCACAGGCCGAGCCGGTATAAACCGATTTCTCTCCGTACGCGACGTAGCGCCTGTGGTCACGCACACACGCGCCTCAAGCTTGTAGTAGTGTACCTATCGTAGCGCGCTTGTATGAAGCTTTGACTCTGTTCGCTACTCATGTGGTTATACAACGCAATACCACACTCACAAACACTCGTACAAACATACAGACAAGTATATACTCACACACACTCACACACACACACATGGACGCACGCACACGCACTTTTGAACGGTTTGAACGGAACACGGTTTTGAAATTGAAATTGAAAAAAGTGTAAGAATTTGTAAGAAAATATTTAAAAAAGGTATATCAGCCGGTTTTTTATTCCAGCTCTTAATACATGTAAAAACGTCCAATCTGTTCATTTACTCGAGCCTTTACCCTAGTACCTAATTATATCGACCGCCCCATATCAAAACAAAGTAAATGTCATTTTTCCGAAAATCGTTTTATGTCATAAGCCTAACTTTCATAGTATGTCCCGTTGTATTGTAAGGACACCCACATTAAAGTAAAATTAAAAGCTAGTAAGTCGCTTTGACCATTTTAAAACATAGTAAGTCTGTGAACTGGCTAGGTTTTTATAGATTAATGCGCCTTACTAAGTTTTTAAAAGGAATTAGATTAAATAAAATAAATATCACCCATTATCTAAATACCATGTCAAAACAGTAAATACTTAATAATGCATTAAAACTTAAAAGTAAGATAGGAAAAGTCAAGGACCTCTACATGTCAACTGTTAAATATGGTTTGCAAGGGAAATACTTTGCATACTTACATAATGTTTTTAGGGTTCCATATCTCAAAAGGAAACACGGGACCCTTATAGGATCACTTTGTTGTCTGTCTTTCTGTCCGTCTGTCCGTCTGTCGTGTCTGTCAAGGAAACCGATAGGGTATTTCCCGTTAACCTAGAATTATGGGCAGGTAGAGAGGTCTCAACTCTCATAGCCCAAGTAAAGGAATAAATCCGAGAACAAATTTCGTGATTCTAGATCAACGGGAAGTACTGTATAGGTTTTCTTGACGGACGGACGGACAAATGGACAGACAACAAAGTGATCCTTTAAGAGCTCCGTTTTTCATTTTGAGGTACGGAACCCTAAAAAAGAAAATGATGCACATGTAATGAATAAATGTGTAGGCCAGTCTTCACACTAAAATATTTAAACCCCTTTAATTTAAAAACTGTCATAGCCTAGTGGTTAGAACGTCCGCCTCCTAATCGAAGGTCGGGGCTTCGATCCTGGAATCACGTTCTACTAACTTTTCAGTTATGTGCGTTTTAAGCAATTTAATATCACTTGCTTTAACGGCGAAGGAAAACATCGTGAGGAAACCTGCATACCTGCAAGTTTTCCATGTTCTCAAAGGTGTGTTCCTAAACTTGTCTTGAATTTAAACCACTTACTAGGTTTTGATCTGAGAAAGAAATTTGACATTAATTGACATAATTGAGAGACCTAAGCTTGTATAAGAACACAGAAGTGTCATAATTCGTGTTCACTTTGCCTAACGTCTCTCGGAGAGCAGAGAGAGATTTAAACTGTTTCTTATAATCATTGGCCATATTTCAAATGCGAAAGTGTGTTTGTTGGTTTAATATTCAATCACGCTGCAACGGAGCAACCAGTCGACGTGGTTTTTTGCATGGATACATTTAAAGACCTTGAGAGTGACATCTCTCTCCGCATCGTATTCTTTATTGCTGAGGGTTGTGACCTCTTTCCATTATTCCTACATCTAATGGTAGGTTTTCTTGGGATGCGGTGAGTTCAAAGAGCCTACGGAACTCGACTAGAAAAACGAGATTTTGACTCTTAGGTTTAACGGTTATGAATTAGTTATTATTAGTTATCAGTGATAAAATTGATTAGGGCTGCCAGGTAAAATGACATTTATCTCGGAAAATCAAAGAGATTTTTTCCAAGTTTGCGCTACTAAGTACATATATTATGAAGAGGAAAGGTTTGTTTGTTTGTTATCGATAAACTCTGAAACTACTGAACTACTTGCACTAAAGACATAATCATCAACATCAACCGACAGACGTCCACAGTGAACATAGGTCTTTAATAGGGTCTTCCACATGCTACGGGTTTGCGT
The DNA here is from genome assembly GCF_905333055.1 of Maniola jurtina. Lineage (NCBI taxonomy): Eukaryota > Metazoa > Arthropoda > Insecta > Lepidoptera > Nymphalidae > Maniola > Maniola jurtina. Next base: position 12,282,924 of record NC_060040.1, read on the forward strand.
CGCCTGAATCTTTGCGCTTGCGCTTGACGACAATCATGCTTTAAAGAAAGCAATGATGAGGTCCAAGTTGGAGCACGCTTACCTAGAAGATGCCTATTCACTCTTGGCTTGCAGGTATCTAAGGTATATATGGCAGGAAACACGGCCGCCGAAATGGCGTTCCAACCTTTAGGCTCTCCCCATTGCCCGCAGCATGAATCTGAGCTTTCTTATGATGGTTATATTATTATGTACATATAATATCTCATAAGAAATCTCTAACACACAATCCAGCTAAGTAGGTCCAATTTCAAAAAAAGCTAGGCTAGCCGACAAATCTAACTCAGTTAGGCAGCCTTCGGGAACCTTCGAGATGTCTCTCGTCCAAAATTCCTCAATGCTTGAAGACCAGTCTTTGAATAGTGCATGATGTCAGTGATGAAAAATGGATCCGAAAAATAGGTCTTTTTTGTACACAGGAAATGCCTGACGCATACCCCTCCGTCATGTGGGGCTTGCACCAAACTTGCACTACTACGAAATCCATTTCGGAACACGGCACCCGGAACGAGGCGCGCTATCTCCTAAAAAACATAGGTATAATACCTATTTAGAACACTTACTATCTGTCATCATAATCTATGACAACCTCCGAGTATTTACCTGGTAAAACCGTGACTTTAGAATAAATTTTAGTATATAAGCAGGCTTCATTTAGAAATGAAAAAATCCCTATTTTATTTTTCAACGATTATAAACACAACTTTCATTCAAAAATAATAAGCTTAAATACATTTTAAATAATATTTTGCGACGAAATGACGCGCACAGTCCTTCCGCCATGACAGTCCAGTGGACACTGAATTCCATAGAGCGCCTGCAAGAAAATAAATAGCACAGGAAGTTTTTTGGTTAGTTTTAGATTATTTAAGAAATGAAAAACATTTAGTATAAAACGAACAGTTCGAATTGATTGCTAAACCTAAACATATCATTTTCTGGAGGTTGGCTTCAAAGTATCAAGATGTTAAAGAAAATTTTTACAGAACAAGTTGCGAACAGCAATGTTTTCAACTTGTTTTTTTTATTTTATTGGGATAATGTATACTAAATTAAAAGAGGCACTTATAATCTTCACAAACTGAAGTTTTTAATTGCATGTATTTAATAGCTGTTAATGCTTTAGAAAAATAAACAATTTACTTCAAAGTACAGCATTTTTGCGATTTGTCAAATAGCAATTACCTTAAAGCCCCTTGTATCGTGTGGACCTCTCAAAAAGTTCCCCTAACAGAAGTACCTACTAACTTGTTAATTGGATTGGAACTTCCAGCACAAAGTTTCTATGAGCTCTGTATGCTCTCTGTCTCTCCCTTACTGCGTTCTCGTTGCTGAGGGTCGTGATCCCTATCTATTAATCACATAATAATTATTGTAGCGGGTTTTCTTGGAATGATACAAAAAAACTTATGGCTTACTTAATAACTTACTTATTATAACTAGCTTTAAGTTTTATTGTAATATTTTCATTTAAAAAAAAAATCTTACTACCTATATTTTTTAAATACATAATATCAAAATCGCGGAACCGGCAGTGTAGGAACTTTGCAATGTATAAAAAATTAAAAACACTATCACAAAAATTCTATAAACTTTGCAACTATTTCCTATCGAGTAAAGTTTACGAAATCGTGTTTAGAAAATGACCCGTCAGGTTGAAAATATGATTTTTGTAACCATATTTTTTTGATAATGATAATAATAATAATTAGTGTTATGGAGCTTACTCAAAACGATCCTCATTCAGTTCAATTTCTGTATACACCACATCTTCCGGCTTGCCAAATTAACTGATCTGTTTTAAAGCCTCATAAAGAGATAATAAGCAATTCTATTGAATTCTAATACGAATCCTATTGAAATTAAATTCCTATGACACATTCTATTAATATTATGTAGATCCAAATACCAATTTAGTCGAAGCACCCGGGTACTCAATAGTTCTCACCTAATGCAATTTAAGCCACTTACTTAATTAGTAATTCAATTTATTTCAAAATAAACCTTATTGCAATGGCATAAAGACGCTATAACTAGGTTTATGGTTACAATAGAGGACATACGGTGTTCCACCTGACAGGAGTGCTAATTCCCTTTACATTTCCACGACGACCAAAATTCGGTGGGCATTGGGGATCGAATGTACTCGCGTTCAGTTTTAGGAACGAATTCGGAATACATTACGTACCTAGTACCAGTACCTAGCTGTTAAATCACACTTCACACTAATCACACTAATATTATAAAGGCGAAAGTTTGTATGTGTGTGTGTGTGTGTGTGTGTGTGTGTGTGTGTGTATGTGTATGTTTGTTACTCCTTCACGCAAAAACCACTGGACGGATTTGGCTGAAATTTGGAATGGAGATAGATAATATCCTGGATTAGCACATAGGCTACTTTTTATCCCGGAAAATCAAAGAGTTCCCACGGGATTTCGAAAAACCTAAATCCACGCGGGCGAAATCGCGGGCATCGGCTAGTTATCATTATTATTAGATGCAGTAGGTATTTATCAAGTTTCTTAGAGAGATTTTATCCTTATAATCTATCCTAAAGATCTACGGAATAACGGTACAGGTTGTAATTTTTACAGATTTTAGTCGGTTCGATTCCCGGGCGTGGCAAGCGAATTTTCGAAAATCTTTGAATGCAGTTTTTTTTCTATTCAAAAATAAAGTCCGAATGTTTTCTTTGAGTAAAATTTCAAGAGTATTAAGAGTACTTTCTCTTACAAAACATGGCATGGTGGCATTACAAAATTCCACCCTGTACCTACTTATAGAAGACTTACTGAGTTGTTCGAAATTTCAAAAATTTAAGTGGAGATTACAATAATTTAATCACAAGAATTCATTTTGGAATATAATATTTCGGACAACTCAGCATGTACAGTCAGTAACAAATCTAGGATTGCACCAGTAAATACAAGCGACTATAATAGAGAATACAAGTCGCCAAGACTTCAGGGCGCTAAGAATACAATGTAAATAGTTGTAAGAATTATGTAAATACAATAAATAAAAATAAAAAAAGACGGGTGCAAACCTATAGACTACAGGCCCATGTTCAAAAATGGATGGGTCATATGAACCACCAGGTGACGTATACAGGACGATATAAGAGCATAAAATAATAAGATTCAGCACTATGCCGTCACTTGTAAGCTGTCCAACAGAGTGCTGGTGAGAATTCAAAAGTGCAGGTAGAGTGAGTACATTTTGGTCATATATTTTTGTACGGCATTTTTACCATCGATAGATCCATGAAAAATAATAAGAAAGCGCGCAGTGCCGTAAAAAAATGGTGCGCCACGAAGTCAGTAAATTTTTTGATTTTCTGACAATTTCCAGGATAAATTTGGTCATTTAATTCTGTACGGCATTAGTTTCATACTGTTTCAATACAGCCTCTAATCCATTATTCCGCAGCGCCGTACAAAAATCATGCGACAAGGGGAAAAAATTGAGGGTAGCAACCCCCTCTCTTTCCGTGGTCCGGGGGATGATTTGAAACAACATAAAATTAATTTATTTTGAAAGTGTTTTATGCATCTATACTAATAAATAAAATTGGAGTGTCTGTCTGTAATTTCGAAATAACTACCTCATATTAAGCTCATATGGTTATTTGAACGATACCATAACTGAATCACACGTTTTTAAAATTTTTGTCTGTCTGTCTGTCTGTCTGTCTGTCTGTCTGTCTGTCTGTTTGAAAAGGCTAATCTTTGGAACGGCTGAACCGATTTTGACGGGACTTTCACAGGCAAGTAGAGGATTGACCAGGGCGTAAAATAGGCTACTTTTTTAACCGACTTTCAAAAAGGGAGTTGTGTTTTTCTACCTATGTACACCGAAATCTCCGAGATTTCTGAACCGATTTGCGTCATTTCTTTTTTAATCGATAGAGGAACTTTGCGACATTGTTTCATAAAAAATTTGGAGTCCAACTCCTCAATCCTGATGCTGCAGGGGATCTGACCAATCCACGCGGGCGAAGCTGCGGGCATCAGCTAGTAGATAATATTTTTTTACATGCCGTACATTTTCGCTGGTCCAAAGGTTTGTAGGGGATGTGGATATTATATACACACCCGTTCACTTCAGTTAGACGGCATAGTGATTTTATCATATTATCAATTGTTCTCTTCAAAAATATGTTAATTCCGTACAGTATCAGATGGCCATAAAGTACTACACCAGTAAATGGTAGCGTCATTTTCATCAGCCTAAAAGATATGGTCTGCATTAAAATGTACGGCATAATTTTTTCCTAATTTATTTATCTTAATACTATTTAAAACAAGGGAAAAGCGTAGATAATTGCTATATTTTATTAATCTATGAATATTTAAACTTTTGCAATAATTTGAAAAATTTCAGTTTTTGTATTTCTCTATAATTTTTTTTAGAACAGTTTCTTTTGAACGGCAATACTATATAACAATAGTATTTTACACTATTATGTTAAAAAAAAAGTTGCCGTACACAGTCAAATGATTTTACAGCTTTAAAAATCAAGTATACCATGAAATTAAGATAATTATTGATACACATTCAAATGAACACTAATTTTTTGACGGCATTATTTTTAATAGTACTTTTGAGTGTTAGATAATGTTTTGGAACCAAAGCCGTACTTTTTCAAATCACCCCCCGGACCACGGAAAGAGAGGGGGTTGCTACCCTCAATTTTTTTCCCCTTGTCGCATGATTTTTGTACGGCGTTGCGGAATAATGGATTAGAGGCTGTATTGAAACAGTATGAAACTAATGCCGTACAGAATTAAATGACCAAATTTATCCTGGAAATTGTCAGAAAATCAAAAAATTTACTGACTTTGTGGCGCACCATTTTTTTACGGCACTGCGCGCTTTCTTATTATTTTTCATGGATCTATCGATGGTAAAAATGCCGTACAAAAATATATGACCAAAATGTACTCACTCTACCTGCACTTTTGAATTCTCACCAGCACTCTGTTGGACAGCTTAAAAGTGACGGCATAGTGCTGAATCTTATTATTTTATGCTCTTATATCGTCCTGTATACGTCACCTGGTGGTTCATATGACCCATCCATTTTTGAACATGGGCCTGTAGTCTATTGCTGACTGTATCTATTCAAATATTCTAGAACTCATGATGCTGGGGATTGTGGTCGCGAACTAAAGTGGTTACTAAAGATTACGATACACATAACATAACAGTATTATAATTTCAATCCAATAACGTTAATATTGAGTGGTTCTCCCACTTATCGTACAAGTGCGTGCAAAGGAATACGGATTATGTAGTTAGTTAGGTAGGTACCTACTTCAAGGCGGGACATCACACTGATTTCAAGCGTACCTTTGTTATCTGTGGTACTTACCTACCTATCTGTCTAAGATTTGTAACAAAACCTGTAATATGTTACGCACGTTTTGTTAGCCAGCTTCTCTGTTAAAAACAATTATTACCTAGTACCTACTAGCCCTACTAGGGGAATCCATTATCTAGTCTTATAATTTGACTTCAGAATTTTATGTTCCACATACCCAAGCAACATTTTTATTCCCCCCCAGTATACAGTAAAGTTATGCCTCACCTGGTATCCAAACTTAGGTCTCTGAAGAACAATCAAACTTTAGAATCCCCCAACTTTAACGTATCGGAAAATAACTCCTTGAAGTTTTTATCACATAGGTAAGCAGAGTTTTACTTTGGGAACATATTTAGTATTTATTACTGAGGAACGAGGTATCATAGAAACAACAAAAGATCAAGTAGCCAGTTAAAACTTGGATAAACTAGCTCAGTTAAATCACTTGGTGAAGGAAAACATCGTGAGGCGAATTTACTTAGGCTGCATCATCACAAACTATTTGATGGGATTGTAGTTAAACGCAACCTTGTTAATTATTAAAAAAACCTTGCATGCCTAGGAGTTCTCCATAACGTTCTCAATTATGTGTGAATTCTCCAATCCGTACTTGGCCAGCCTGATGGATTACATATAGCCAAAACACTCATTTTGAGAGGACACTCGTTTAGCAGTAGGCCAGCGATGGATTGATGATGGTGATGATGAATAATTAGAACTTTATGGTTGTCGCAGAAAGGACGTCAAAATATCTCGTCAAATGCCAACATTAAAGTGACTTTATAAAGAATTTGCGCCGAAATCAAAATAATGCGCCACTTCTAAGGGTACTGATTACGGTACTTAAACTTGGGCAAGTCATTTTAACTGACAAACTTTATAAAGTACCTTGATACTTGATAGGGTTGACGTTTAAAAGTTATTTTTGAAAAGGGTTGCAAGAATATTGTTCGACAAGCTACCAGTTTTCAGGTCGTAGTTTCGTTAAGATATTGAAATTAAATAATTTATCTATGTGAAATTTATAATTTACATATAACTTTGTATGATAACATACGCATTCAAAGTAATGTTAACTGCTTTAAGCTTATAATGGTAAGAATGAAATGGTAGGAATCAAAATATGGAAATAAAACTTCTCAGTTCTGACACATTTGCAAGTTTGAGTCAATTGTAAAGGTCATAGCACACATCATATCAACTCAGAAAGGGATAGTCACCGTATCAACGTCGGTATTCGTCGTCGCCGTCCGGTATTCTTTATGGTCTGCAATTTTATTGCTAGTGGACATAAAGGTAAGAGTTTGAATTTTATTTAGACTTGTTACAAATTCTTTTTCGAATTTCAGACTTGCCTTAGGCTTTTCAGAAAGTTATTGAAGATTTAAAACTTATGAGCTATGCATGAAATAATTAGGTATTCACCATAACTATTGTGTGTAGGTAAATTTTATTTAGTATTGGCAGCCCTAACTATGAAACTCTTGTCTGGGCTAAGTTTTATGAAACCGTTGGAACTTCTTTGCTTTGTTATGTTAACCGCAAAATGCATGAAAATTTTCAAAATTTTGCGATAAAATAAATTAATGGTTTTAAATAATAAACTAAAGATAACGGTAACTCACTTTAACGTTTAGATACGATCATAAAAAGATATCTTACACTAATTAAATACAAATTATTCTCGGCAGGCATAAAAACGGGTTAAACTTAGGTTGAAATCTGTAGAACGCACTTTGATTTTGCTTAGACTTAAGTTTCAGTTAAAACAAGACAGATTTAGGTATGCCAGCGGTATAACGCTGCCTCGTTTTAGCGAATTTAAAGTGCGCTCTATAGGTAGATTTCAACCTAATTTCTATAGATCTCAGTCTTAGACCTCAACAGCATCATTGTCGTCATCATTTCAGGTCATCACCGGCCCATTACTGGGCATGTCTCCCCCAAGAATAAGCCGGGCTTAGGCCATGGTCCACCACGCTAGCCAAGTGTTCGCCTAATAAACATTTATTCAATTAAAACAATCACATAAAGTTTATGGGAGTAATAATACGTTTATGAGCAACTATTAATGTTATTGTCAAAACAAAATTAATACAGGTAACCGCACAGTTTAAATTAGCAGGTAGGAATAATATTAAACATGAAATCACGAGCGTGAGTGTTAATTTTACAACCCTCATACGTTTTCCAGTTACTGTACAGTTAAATATATAACGTTAATTAACGTTACAATAGAAGTAGGTAGGTACCTACTTAGGTCTTTAATTTTAATGGTGAGTCTGTCTGTCTGCTACCTTTTCAGGTGAGTCTGTCTGTCCGTCTGTCTGCTCTACCCTTTTCAACGGCCCAACAGATTAATAGATTCTGACGAATTTGGTACAGGGTTAGCTTATATCGCGGAGACGGACACAGGCTACTTTTTATCCCGGAAAATCAAAGAGATCCCACGGGATTCCTAAAGACCCATCCGAAATTTGGTACCGAGGTAGCTTGCGTCCCTGTTATTGACATAGGCAACTTTTTATCCCGGAAAATCAAACAGTTCCCACGGGCTCTTTTTAAAAACCTAAATCCACGCGGACGAAGTCGCGGTCATCCTCTAGTTACTAGTAAGTAAATATTTTCCGTCGGCTTCAACCGATAGCCGTCCATTGCTGGTCTCTTGCAAAGATTTCCACACGCTGCAGTATTACAGATTGGATCAAATGGCTCATTGTGCCTCGTTTGATGTTGTCTGTCCACTTAGTGAGATGGCCTGCCGAGTTGTAACACTGCACTTTCTGGTCACCATTGTTACACCTTGGAACCTTATTTTTTTTGATGTTTCAGAACTCCTTGGGTTATTTTGGTTACTCTGGTTCCGTTGGTGGTCTGGTTCTGGTGGGTTGCTTGGTGGTGACAGATCTCTTAATTATTTCTCATTTGATGACGTAGACAAACTCCAGCATAATTAGTTCTCTAGACTCCGCGTTTCTTATACAAGTCCCGTGGTTGGCGACCATGTCTTGGGTCCGCATGCGATCATTGGCAATATGATAAGCACTGTTTGCAGACTTTATACCTGTATACCTATTCCCATAAATAGTATTATTGGAAAAAAGATGTATAATAGAAGTAGAGAAGTATGTGGTGATGCACCCTCAGATTGATCTAGATAGGTAACTGTGAACAAGCTGATGATGATGATCACTACATTAATTGATAGATTGCGTCGTCGTCATGGAAGTCTCCATACTCTACATAGTAGGTATAATAAACACAAAATTTCCTATTGAGACAAAGACATGCTTAGGGTACCCATGTTTTAGAATCTTAAACATAGGTACTTATCGAATTTCTTGGTAAATTCTCAAATTCAGTTACAAATTCTTAGAGCTCTTGCAACCTCTCTATTGTTTCCGGGAAAGAGCTTTCTGAAGACGAAAATCGTATTAAGACTACGTATAATGCTGAACAGCTTACTGTTTATTTTGTATTCAATTTTAAAAGATTATGTTTTACTAGCATATTTATTTAGCTTATTTTTGAGCTTACATTAAGGAACATTTTTTTCTGGTTACATATACCATAATATTTCTGAATATAAATATATTATTTCTTAGAATAAGATTATAAACGCGTTAATCGCGTTGTTGTACAAAAGACGAAATGTCGTAAAAAGATAAGAGACATAGAACAATAGAAGTACCTAATCCCTTCGTAATCTTACAAGTTTATTGTATCTATAAACTGTTTCTCAAAAAATATTAAAAATAAGCTTTTGAAAATGAGCGCGTCTGTCGCGTTGTACAACGACGACAAAACTGTCGCGAAGACAAGAGTTCAAAACAAAAGAAACAGGTTGTCTTATGAACGGGGTTTTTAGAGATTATAAAATGTTTCCTTAGAAATGTTTATAGGCTTACGATCTTGTTTGTAGAAAAGATAGTAGGTAGGTAGAGATAGTAGTAATTAGTACTTATTTCAATAGTGTAAAAAACCGGACAAGTGCGAGTCGGACCTCGCTCTTTTAAGGTTCTGCGGAGAATTATGAACATCATATTTTAGATGGATGAAATATTAATTCTTTTCCGAGCTAGTTTTAAATTATTGATTTAAGAGGGCTCTCTCCGTCACTCGTTTCATACAATCGTAGTTCCAATATCATTTGAATATTAAGCAACCAAAGTCCATGAAATTTTGCAGACATATTCTAGAAACTAATATCTATGTCTGTGGTTTTCCAGATTTCTGTTAAAATATTCGGTTTCAAAGTTACGCGGTCTTAAAAATTTTCATACAAATCTTTGAGCCCCTTTAATTTTGAAACTACATATTTTTAGAAAAATCTAAAACACCACGGACACAGATATTAGTTTCTAGAATATGTCTGCAAAATTCATGGACTTTGGTTGCTTAACATTCAAATGAAATTGGAATTACGATTGTATGAAACGAGTGACGGAGAGAGCCCTGTTAACTAAAAACTTACGTCAATTTATTAATTAAGACGTCAAAATGTTATAACCAATGACTTCTATGTATACTATAGAATGTATACTATGTATACTATAGTATATATACATAGAAGTCATTGGTTATAACGTAACATCAGTATGAATTTCATACAAGCTCACTTACTTACTAAGCGAGCGTTTTGACGTTTGATGAAAAGTCACTGATTTGACTTCATCCTTATTGTTTGATTTTAACCTAACTACTTTTTATCCCTGATTAAATATCGATTATCTTTTTACCACCCATCGTCCCAACTCCCCGCTCGACAGAGATACAGACAGACATTTATAATATTAGTATGGAGTATGGTTGTTATGACGTTACATAACTTATTGTATAATTTCGGCGAGTAATTATTTCCCCATTAACACCTTCCAGGTACAGAAGCAATTTGCCGTAATTAATTCTACATTAGAAGCTCTGTTATTACGCTATTGTGAAATAAATTCTCTAACGCTAAAACCTATGAAAGTTTTAAGCAAATTCTGGAAATTTCTATAAATTTGTAAAAAAATCTGTAAAACAAAAACAGTAAAAATTTGAAAAATTTGCCTTTTTAGGGTTCCGTATCTGGTGAGAATCGCAGGCTAAATTGTAATAAAATAAATAAAAACTACCCTAAAAATATATTTGTATTTTTATTTTATTTTGGCTTACTTTTGAAACGAGATGATAAAAAAAATATTTGTACCTAAGCAATACAGGAAATGAAACAACAAAATGAGTTTCCCACAAGAAAACAATTTTTTCCAGCTCCTTTTTCATCTACGGGAGCCCCCTTGAAAAACAATTTAATTGAATTCCTAATTCAATATTTCAGTTTGGGTAAACGTCTTACACCAAATACCAAAACAGGTTTGTTTCTCATTTCGTCAAGGAGCTAGAGACCTGTGACACGCGGACCGGACAGACAGACAGCAGAGTGATATCAATAGGGCTCCGTTTTTACCGTTTGGTTACGAAACCCTAAAAAGCTCACTATGTACATGTTCCAAGTAACTACATAAAACCTACCTGCATGTACTGGTATTAGACAACGGTGCATTTTCTCCCACAATCTATTTATAAACTGGTCCAGAACCCGTTTGGTGGGTCTTAGGAACGCAGGTAGTCTTGCCCTGGCTGGCTGACTCACACAATAGAGGATTAGAGACTTTCAACCTAATAGCTAGATCGATAAGGTTCAATGTCGCCTGGCAAATGATTGTGTAGAGCTAAAGATGACTTGTAGAGGTGCATGAAGGGAATCATTAGTCCTCTTGCCAATTTATTGTTTTCTTTCAGTCAGTGTTCATCAATCGAGCAGTCAAGTTGTGCGTTGTGTTTTGTTTATGATAAATCTATATTGTACCAAAAACAGTACTGCAATATCGGTGCTTGAGTAGTTAGTTGAGAGCTGTTGGCGAGGTCTTCACATTTAGGTAACTATAGTATTTCTTTACCTATAACATTTTAGTTTGCGTACATATTTTTAACCCCCGACCTAAAAAGAGGGGTGTTATAAGTTTGACGTGTGTATCTGTGTATCTGTCTGTGGCATCGTAGCGCCTAAACGAATGAACCGATTTTAATTTACTTTTTTTTGTTTGAAAGGTGGCTCGATCGAGGGTGTTCTTAGCTATGATCCAAAAAAATTGGTTCAGCCGTATAAGAGTTATCAGCTCTTTTCTAGTTTTCTTGTAGAAAAGAAGGTTAGATAACCGTTAGGTTCTTAATATTATTTATGTCAATTGACAAATTTATGTCAAGCTGTCAAGATGCCTTCACTTGTCGGGGGTGTTATAAATTTTTAATTTACACTTGTATATACTTAATTTTAATTTTTGATTTATAAGTCCCATCTATTTTTTGGAAATAATAAACAATATAATGTAATGAGTTAATCAAAAAATATATAATAGGCATATTAATATGTATTATGTAGGTAAAGGTAGAACTATATACTTACCTGAAGTAATAATTTTTTTAATAAATAAATAAATATTTATTCATGAGACTGCAAGGGACATAAAGTTAGAATATTATCACACTTTGAGAGCCTTCTGCTAGTAAATTAATGGTTTCTGTTAGTAAATTAATCGTAAAAACGATTAAAACTGTGTTAATGATAGGTATTTGATATTTCGTCTAAGTAGTGTTAAATCCTAATTTTATTCGTCCTGCCTACTAATATTATAAATGTGAAAGTGTGGATGTTTTGACGTTTGTAACTCAATACCGCAAAAACTACTAGACGGATCTGACTGAAATTTGGATTGGAGATAGATGGATGAACACATAGGCTACTTTTTATCCCGGAAAATCAATGAGTTCTCACGGGATTTTCAAAAACCTCCCTCCTCGGGAACGAAGTCGCGGGCATCAGCTAGTTAATAACAAAGTTAGTTACAAATACAAGTTAAATAATTCCCAAAAATTCGCAAAATTTTTCACTGGATAATTCCAAAACAAACAAAAGAATGATTGAAATAGGCTCAGATATAATTAAAATATGCGAAAGATTAAACAAAAAATGCGGATCGAATTGATCCTACTTTTAAATTGACATTATACCTTTAAGAGGGGTCTCTCCGTCACTCGCTCCATACAAACGTAGTTCCAATTTCATTTGAATATTAAGCAACCAAAGTCCATGAAATGCAGACATATTCTAGTAACTAATATATATGCCTGTGGTTTTCCAGATTGCTGTTATAATATTCGGTTTCAAAGTTACGCGGTCTCAAAAATTTACATACAAATCCTTGAGCCCCTGTAATTTTAAAACTACCTATTTGTAGAAAAATCTAAAACACCACAGGCACAAATATTAGTTTCTAGAATACGTCTGCAAAATTTCATGGACTTTGGTTGCTTAATATTCAAATAAAATTGGAACTACGATTGTATGGAGTAAGTGACGGAGAGAGCCCTGTTAAGCCTTTTAAAATACTAGTTTTATGACACAAAAAGACCTTGCAAACTGATACAATACAATGGATCGAGGATATGAAACAAAAATATCAGCTGTTTTGTTTGGGAAAGGTCATTTTGTGAGAACAATACCCTATTATTATATCGATGCGACCGGTGCATGGTTAGATCGATATAAACATTGTTGGTATTCGTGGAATTCGTTGGATATACTTCTCGTGTAGTAGGTACCTACCTGATGGGAATGTGAATTAAAGAAGGCTGATGAATGTAACGGTTAAACCTAGACATTCATTGATGAAAATGTTAATCGATAATTGAACTAGTGGAAACGAGCGAATGTTTTTGTATGTAAGGGGAGAACTTTATTTGATGAAATATTAAACATGACAGTTTTATAGAACTTCTCATTATAGACAGAATAGAGGCTATTAAAATCTAATACTAATGTAAATAATTATTTTATAAATTTTATATATTAGGGTACGTTATTTAGAGAAATAAGCCTAGTATAATATATTTACAAGTGTAAATTAAAATTTTACAACACCCCCGTAAAGTAAAGGTTAAAGACAAATGGCTGAACCGATTGTCTTGGATTATAGCTAAGAACACTCTCGATCAAGCCACCTTTCAAACAAAAAAAAAACTAAATTAAAATCGGTTCATTAGTTTAGGAGCTACGATGCCACAGACAGATACACTGATACACACGTCAAACTTATAACACTCCTCTTTTTGGGTCGTGGGTTAAAAACGTCGAAGTAGCTACGTAGTAGGTAGCAACTAGAATCTAAACAAACTTAAATTACAAAGTGTACCTATATTTATCTAGAATGGGATCAAACAAACTCAATCAAATAAATAGATATATGATGACTGTACGAAACAAAACATGGAAACATTAACGATAACAAGTGTAAATTAAAAATTTATAACACCCACGACGATCCAAAGTATTTGAGTTTTCCAAAACATCATTTTCAAATAAATAATTATGTATTTAGGCAACGTCCATCTTGACAGCTTGACATTTGTCTATTGACATAATATTATGAACCTAACGGTTATCTAACCTTCTTTTCTACAAGAAAACTAGAAAAGAGCTGATAACTCTTAAACGGCTGGACCAATTTTTTTAGATTATAGCTAAGAACACTCTCGATCAAGCCACCTTTCAAACAAAAAAAAACTAAATTAAAATCGGTTCATTCGTTTAGGCGCTACGATGCCACAGACAGATACACAGATACACAGATACACAGACACACAACACAGAAAAATTTTCGTATTACAAAAAAGGGCAATACGCGCAATCTATAATTTAAAACCGCGCGATTCCCTACGAGAGAAATTTAAGGAAATAGGTATTCTTACAGTAGCTTCTCAATATACGCTAATTATATTTACGCTAATATAATTTTTGTACGACAAAACATTCATAGTTACAAAAAAATCGGTGATTTCCACGACCGGCAAACTAGAAACCGTAATAGGCTCGCATATCCTACGCTCCGCCTCAGGAAAGTGGGAAAATCGTTTGTGGGAATGAGTGTAATATTTTATAATAAAATTCCACAATCAATTTTAGACTTGCCTTTACACAAGTTTAAAAAATCTATTAAAAGTATGCTCCTGGAAAAAGCTTATTATACAATCGAAGATTATGTAAATGACAAAAAAGCTTGGATTTGATTCGCTCCAGCAATATACGGCGCTGCAATTGCTTGTATACAGTATGGCATATTATTGTAAATTGTACATTTGAAAAGAGCAACCGCCGAGTTTCTTGCTGGTTCTTCTCGGTAGGAACAGCATTCCGAACCAGTGGTAGATTATTTTGACGATTCAAAAGCACTTGTAAAAGTTTAATTGAATAAAAATAATTTGAATTTGAATTTGAATTTGAATTTGACACAGATACACAGATACACACGTCAAACTTATAACACCCCTCTTTTTGGGTCGGGGGTTAAAAATAGAATAAACTCAAATTGCTTTGTTTTCAGTTTTATTTTTATAGCTTTTCTAAAACCAAATCGAACCGATTTTAAATACGTAGGTATATACGAGTATATATCATGCTTCGTCACGGTTCAAATATTCACAATATAGTGTTCGTGTATGGTTTAATTAAAATATAATGGTTGAAAAAAACAGGTTCACATTTCACAAGCTGATGTTGAAGTTTTAATTGGATTTTTGCAATCAAATGATGTGTTGCAAAATAATATTTGCATTTTTAATCAAATTAGAAATAATCACATTGATTTCACACACACCTCTGAATGATTAAGGAGTTAATGTACAAATATTAAAATGCAGTAGGTATTAAACCTAATTCTTAAACAAAACTGCGGTAAAGAACTAGTTCAAAAAAAATATTGCAACACGTATAAAATCAAATCAGTGGTTTTCTCGGAACAATTTGTTAATTGACAACAGATTTTTGCTACTTAAAAAGCCATTAAAATTGACACCAGCTATTTTAAAGCCATTAAAAATAAATTGCATGACTTGTCGGTACATTTTGCTCATTAATAAAAACTTCCGAGTTAATTTCTTCCTTACTTACCTATACATAATATACGAGTGCTTTTAGTATACTTAGGTATGTTATTTAAATTTAAACGATGTCAACGTTGTCAAGTTCGTCGTCGAAAAAATTTTTGTTCTATTGGCTGCATCATTATTCATTTCGAGGCCTTATTATATTCCGAGAAAGACATTGGTGAAAGGTCAAATCTTAGATTAAAGGCCGATTCACACCAATTTCGTATGCAGCACGTACATGTGACCCGTGCGTAGTGACGCGCGTAAGACCCTAACGCACCGGGTTACGCATACGTGCACGCTTTACGCAAGCGGTGTGCCATGTTTCATACAGTTCCATACATTACAACGCAATGGTATGGGCTACGTCTATGCTTACGCAGCGTGTGTGAACGAGCTATAAGGGTTGGTCTCCGCTGCGCGTACCCAGCGCAAATCAATTCTCTACCTAAGAGCTAACTTTATAGTATGACTATGACAAATCTGCTGTTGATTAATAAAATCATAATTACTCGCTTCTTACTGTATGATTTTAGTCTTGAGACGACATTAAACGCTTGATTATTTACAATAACCAATCCCAAGCTATTTAACTATCGATTTAAGAATGGAAATAGGCTATAGTGTCTTATAAGATTTCGTATTTTTATTTAAGGAGTATTGAATTATTTAATAAGATCTTTTTCTCTTGTTACAGATCTAAAAGAAAAGAAAATGTCAAATAGGGTTAAGGAAGAGATGCAGCCAACAACATTGCAGGAAGCTTTGAATATAATCGCATTCTTAAAACTTTCACATAAAAAGGAAATTGCCAAAATGAAGGAAACACACATAAAACAATCAGAAATCATAAAGAAATTGGAACAGAATAGAACAAAAGAACTTGAATATCTATCTATTGAACTACAAAAGTATGAACTTAACCTAGCTCTAAGAACAGAAGCAGTAAAAAAACAGTTAGCGCAAAAGGATGAAATAATCCAAAAACAGCAAGAAATAATCGATGAACTTAATCAAAAGTTAAAGTTGAAAGAAGATTGCACTGCACCAGAGATTACTATTAACGTCGAATCGAATTCTGACTCCGGTGTTGCCATGGAAAATGACGATAGCATAGATAAACCAGAACCAGAAAAGACTGAAACAAAAGCAACAAGAAAGTATAGCAGACGATTTGCGGATCCCATTAGTTTCCTACGCAGAGTTGACTTTTCACCCATGAAATATAAACCAAGTAACCGAGAAGGTGCTAAGAAGAAAGAAGAGAAGAAAAAGAACTTAGAAGTACCATGTGCAGAGACGAGGGTATTAGTGCGTCAGTTCAGTAACGAGAAAGTTACGAGCGATGATGACAGGACATGCGAAGATAGTCTGTTTTCGGATGACACAGCAGAACCTGTTTTACTAAGACCTAAGAAAATGAACGACAGTATGAACAACCATTTCTCTGACGATGGAAGCGAGGATACCAGTGAAGAAATATTCGATAGAGTCATGACCAGAAGCAGTATTAGACGATCTGTTAAAGCTAATCCTAAGTATAAGAAAATAAATAGAACGAAATCGAAATTGTTGGAACAAGTCAAAGTCAATATTGTTGATTAAAATAATGTCTAACTGTACTGATATTTATTAACTAATTTCTACTTATGTTGTAAGTTCAATTTGATTGAATATTTAATTAAATACAGTTCATTAAATGGAAGTGTATTTTTATTGCCTATTTAGATACCTTTTAATGAGCTTATTAGGCTACGGATGCCGGGTTCCCGACCCAGATTAGATAAAAATTGAGTATTTGAGAGAGTTGAGATGAATGCTACGAAGCACGGGGGAGTATCACCTCCAGTGCTACTCCCCCGTGCTTCGTTGCTGCTTTAAGCCGTTAATTCTGCGCCTGATCTGTCTCCGGTCATGTCAGATTGCCGTTCTGTGCGAATGAGGGAATAGTGAGTGTGCACCATAGATTATCTTCGGCGTAGTTGGTTAGTCTCCGTTGACGTTTGAAATTCGGCCAAGAGAGCATTATTAGGGTTCCGTACTTTAAAAGGAAAAACGGAACGCTTATATGATCACTTTTTTGTCTGTCTGTCTGTCCGTCTGTCCGTCTGGCGCGTCTGTCAAGAAAACCTATAGAGTACTTCCCGTTGAGCTAGAATCATGTTTGGCAGGTAGGTAGGTTTTATAGCGAAAAAAATACCCGAGTACGGAACCCTTGGTGCGCGAGTCTGACTCGCATTTGGTCGGTTTTTATTACATCAACGTATGTACCTATACCGACGGCCGGTGGGGCAGACGTGTTCTGGAGTGGAGACCGCGTACTGGTAAGCGCAGTGTGGGATGACCTTCAGCCCGCTGGACCGATGACCTGAAGAAGGTAGCAAGGAGCAGGTGGATAAGGAAGGCGGAAGACTGTATTTGGTGGCGCGCTCTTAGAAAGGCCTGTGTCCAGCAGTGGACGCATACAGGCTGATGGATGGATGGATCTATAGGCATAACGCATATATCTAATTGAGTAGGTTCTTGCGTTAGTGGAGCGGTGCGGGAGAGATGCGATGACCTGACGCGAGAGCTTAATGATTCGTCAACTTGATACAAATGTCTCCCTCGCACCGCTCCACTACCGAAGCAGCCTTCTCAGTTATATGCGTTATACCTCTCCTAATAGGTACATTCTATCCTTACTACTGATAATACTATCTTCCTTTGTTCTAACTTAAAACTATTGGAACATAATATATGTAATCTCATTACATCAAGAAAAACTTAAGAAACTATTTTTGTAGGATGTTTTTCTGTCATTCGATATTCGAGATTCGATGTTTCGTTCCACATGATTGTCGTAAAAAGTATGTCTTCTTGTAAACATTAAATTATAATTATTAATATAATAAAGATTGAGTTTGTGGGCGGAACAAGATTTTGATTATTACCATTTGGTTATGGTCCCCTTGCATGCAAAACTGGGAGCCCTGAAACTCAATCTAAAGTGAAAAGTTCAGTATTATCGGGTCAAATATTTTGTTCGTATGACGATGGAAGAAAGACATCAGTCTGATTCTGGTTTGTGCGGCCACATCGAGAAGTTGAAAGGCACAGAAAACTTTGCCAATTGGAAATTTAAGGTAAAGAACTATCTTGAATTTAAAGGCTGGTGGTGGGTCGTAGCAAATGAAGGTCAAACGAGTAAACAAAAAGAAAACCTGGTAGAAGTGGACACAAAAGTAAAAGCAACGCTTTGCCTTTTACTTGAACCCGATTGCTTCACGCATGTGTATAGAGCAAGGACTGCAAAAGAGGTCTGGGATTGTTTATGCACAGCTTACGAAGACAAGGGTTGGGGAAGACGAATTACGTTACAACGAAAACTCTGGCAATGTAAACTTGAAAACTTCGAGTCTATGGAGAAGTACATCTCCGAAATAATGTTTTTGTGTAATCAGTTGCATGACATCGATGCTCCAATTGATGATGACTGGATAGTGTCTATTATGCTGAGCGGGTTGAGTGAAGTATATAATCCCCTTATAATGGCTGTAGACAACAGTGGACAAAAACTGAGCCTTGAGCAAATTAAAACCAAATTGATACAAGAGGCGAATAGACAACGAGATGAGTCAAGTAGGATTACATCGTCGAATGTTTTGATGGCGAATAAATCGAATATGATTTCCCATAAATCGAAATCAAATAGTTATTCGAAGGTAAATAAGTCGAAAGTCTTTAAATGCTTTAGGTGTCATGAACCAGATCACAAAGCATCAGAATGCAAAGAAAAGAAGCAGATTAGAACAGTAAATAATTTTGCGTCGATTTGCATGAATACTGTAGACAAGAAGCCAGTTAAAACGAAGAGTTGGTATATTGACAGTGGATGTTCGCACCATATGACCCACGATGTACATAATTTATCCAAATATAAAAAACAGGCGGATAAGAAAATAAGAGTGGCAAATGGGGAAGAATTGTCGATCCAAGGTAAAGGGAGTGCTAATGTGAAGATCAATGCAAATACAGAACTTGTATTGGATAATGTTTTGCACGTTCCCGAATTGTCCATGAATTTAATTTCTGTGAGCAAGCTAGCTGAAAAAGATTACGTTGTGAATTTTAACAAAAAAGGTTGTATCATAACGAAAGAGGATAAAGAAATTGTCAAATGTCAGGATGTTGGTGGAATTTTCAAATTAAAAGAAAATCATAACATGTCATTGAACGTGACATTGTCAAGTCAAAATTTATCAAATCTTTGGCATAGAAGGTTAGCACATTTGAGTAGAAAATATATGGATAATTTGAAAAATCTTGTGAATGGAATGGAATTTAAACAAAATGATTTAATTGAACCATGTATACCATGCATTGAAGGGAAGACGTGTAGGAGTCCTTTTAAGAACAAAGGTACTAGAGCACGGGATATCTTGGAAATAGTGCATAGCGATATTTGCGGTCCGATGGAAGAGCCATCGTTTAGTGGTTCAAGATACATGTTACTGTTTATCGATGACTTTACTCGGAAAACACATGTATATTTTCTGCAAAATAAAAGTCAAACTTTCGAGAAATTTCGTGAGTATAAGGCGGAAGTAGAGAAAGAGATGAACAAATCAATTAAATGTTTAAGGTCTGACAATGGGTCGGAGTACTGTAATCGATTGTTTAATAAATTTTTTAGCTCTGAAGGTATTAAGCATCAGACGACGGTCCCGTACACACCTGAACAAAATGGTGTTGCTGAGAGGGCAAATAGATCGATTATAGAAAAAGCAAGAGCATTGTTATGTGAAGCTAATTTAAATAAGAAGTATTGGGCAGAAGCTGTAAATACTGTTGTATATTTAAAAAATAGAAGCCCTACTAAGGCCGTAAAAGATGGTGTTCCGGAGGAATTATGGACAGGGAAGAGAGTTGATCTAAGTCATCTTAAGGTGTTTGGCTGTTTAGCATATGGATTGAAACCGAAACAAAAGAGACAAAAATTGGATAGCAAAACAGTACCAATGATTTTTGTTGGATATCCTAGTAACACTAAGGGTTATCGGTTGATGGATCCAAAGACAAGTACCGTTCATGTATATAGAGATGTTAAATTTTTAGAGAATACTTTTCCTGGTGTTAATGACATAGAAACGAAGAACACAGTTGTTCCTATATATCTGGATGAGGGACAAAAAGAGTCTGTGCCAAATGACAATCTTAAAGAGATTGAAAATAAGGACGTAAACAAAATAAGGAATAAAGTTGAAACTATTGTTGAGACAGTTGATAATAACAATGAAACTGAAAACAATGTAGAAATGGTTAATAATCAAGACGAGGCCAAAAACGTTGTGGAAAGGGTTGAACCACGTTATAATCTTAGATCACGTAAGCAACCAGATGTAAATAATTGCATATGTAATGCCATTGCAGATATTAACGGCGATCCTTTAACCATTGAGGAGGCTTTAGCGAGACCAGATGGGGATTTATGGCAAAAAGCTATAGATGAAGAGATTTGGTCACTAAAGGAAAACGAAACATGGAAGTTAGTTCAATTACCAAAGGACAAAAAGCCGATTCATTGCAAGTGGGTTTTTAGGATTAAAAAAGATAGCGATGGAAATATTATAAAATATAAGGCTAGGCTAGTAGCGAAAGGCTTTACACAGGTACGTGGTGTAGATTATAACGAAACGTATTCACCTGTAGTTCGAAGCTCCACTTTGCGGCTATTGTTCTCACTAGCTGCTGAATACGATTGGTTTATTGATCAATGGGATGTAAATACTGCGTTTTTGTATGGTAAGTTAAAGGAAGATATTTACATGCTACAGCCAAAAGGTGCAGTTGTCAAAGGTCAAGAAACCATGGTATGTAAATTGCAAAGGTCCTTGTATGGCCTGAAGCAAGCTTCGAATGCGTGGTTTAACGAATTAGATAGGACAATGTTAGATTTAGGTTTTGTACAGTCGAAAATAGAGCCATGTATGTATAACAAAAGCTCGGGTAACAATAAGAGAATTATTGTTGTAATATATGTAGATGATATATTTGTTTTCGGAAATAGTAAAGAGGAGAAGCATAATTTAAAAATAGGTCTTCTCGATAGATTTAAATTAAAAGATTTAGGTCCGGCTAGGCATGTTTTAGGAATGCGACTGAGAAGGGAAAATGGTGCAATATTTCTCGATCAGGAACAGTACATTCTGAATATTTTGGATGAATTTGGGTTATCAGATTGTAAGCCTGCATCAACTCCAATGGAGGTTGGGCTTAAGTTAGAAGAGGCGTCACAAGCAGATACGAGTCATTTGCCGTACCAAAACTTGATAGGGTGTCTAAATTATTTAGCAGTTAATACAAGACCTGATATTGCACATGCTTTGAGTGTTTTGTCGCAATTCAATTCTGCTCATAATGAATTACACTACAAAGCTGCCCAAAGAGTACTGCGTTACTTGAAAGGAACGTCTAAACTATGTTTAAAGTTTGTAAAATCTGATAAAGTTATTTTACGTGGTTATGTAGATGCAGACTGGGGCGGTGCATATGACAGGAAGTCATTCACTGGTTTAATTTTTAAACTAGGTCTTAATTTAATAACATGGGAAAGTAGAAAACAGCAATGTGTTTCGTTGTCTTCTACAGAATCAGAGTATGTAGGTCTATGTCAAGCGTCTAAGGAGGCGGTATACCTACGTAATTTGCTAGGTGAGTTCCTCTTAGTAAATGATGATTGTTTAATTAGTCCAGTTGTGGTGTATAATGACAATCAATCTTGTCATAAAATAGCAAACAATAAGATGAATCACAACAGAACTAAGCATATTGATATTAAGTATCATTATATAAGAGAGGCTATAGCAAATAATTTAGTTAAAATTGAATATATGCCAACTGAAAAAATGGTGGCAGATATTTTAACAAAATGTTTACATGGTCCTAAAATGAAACATTTTTTAGCAGAGTTATGTCTGAAGATATTTGATTAAGGGGGCATAGGGCATAATATTGTAATTGGAATATTATGAGCTTGCCGTAGAACTGGTTTATAGTTTAATTTATTTTGTAATCAAATATTTTCGACAGTTTTATTTCTTTAATCTGATTGACAGAAAATTGTAAAGGCGTGTTTATATTACAATGTAATAGATTGAGGGCGCGATGTAAGGGCGTGTTTATATTACACTGTAATAAGTTAAGGGCATACTATGTCAGTTGCGATGTAATGGATTAAGGGCGCGTATTGGAACATAATATATGTAATCTCATTACATCAAGAAAAACTTAAGAAACTATTTTTGTAGGATGTTTTTCTGTCATTCGATATTCGAGATTCGATGTTTCGTTCCACATGATTGTCGTAAAAAGTATGTCTTCTTGTAAACATTAAATTATAATTATTAATATAATAAAGATTGAGTTTGTGGGCGGAACAAGATTTTATTATTACCATTTAAAACAAACAAGAATAAATTAGCATGACTTTTGCACTTGGAATATTTTATTGTTGCAAAACATGTTTTACATACACTTTTATTACTCACATAGCAAACTTTTAAGAGCCTCGATAGCTCAACGGTTGAGGAGCGGACTGAATTCCGAAAGGTCGGCGGTTCAAACCCCACCCGTTGCACTATTGTCGTACCCACTCCTGGCACAAGCTTTACGCTTAGTTGGAGGGGAAAAGGGAGTATTAGCATGGCTAATATTCTTTAAAAAAAACTATATTCCTTTGTTCTAACTTAAAACAAAGAAGAATAAATTAGTATGACTTTTACACTGGGAATATATTATTGTTGCAAAACATGTTTTACATACACTTTTATTACTCACAGTATAGCGAACTTGAACACTTAAGTTACCTTCTTCTGAGTAGGTACCTAGTCTAATCTAAAAACATGATACTTATAAACTTGTGAAAGCGACAGCAGTAAATTTGTCTGTATATATTATAGGGTTATCTTGCTATTTCATTAAAACTTGGAACCAAGACTTTATAGAGACAAGAAAGTTTTGTGCTTCGATATGAATGCTGTCGAAATCACAAGTAAAAGCGTCACAAAATATAGACATTTTACGAGAAAAGTCTAGCTTCTTATTTCACCCTTTTTATATCTCATCTAAATAATATTACTTCGTTTATAAAACAGGTCTCCAGTGACTTTGTGATGTCTTTTAGAACACTATCAGACGTAAAAACAGAGGCTTTCACGGAGTCGTAAAAGACCCATTTGATATGACAATACAAAAAGTTTTATGATTGTACTGATATCCCTAGAGTCGAATTATCGACGCCCGTTTAGAAATTGTGTTGTGTTCTTACTTCTTACTTTACTTGTTTTATTACACTAATGTAATAGGTACTTGTAAAGTTTTATTTTATGCTCAGACTAGATGATGCCCGCAGCTTCGCCCGCGTGGATTGGTCAGATCCCCTGCAGCATCAGGATTGAGGAGTTGGAATCCAAATTTTTTATGGAACAATGTGGCAAAATTCCCTTAACTTTAAAAAAAATACGCAAATCGGTTCAGAAATCTCGGAGATATCAGTGTATATAGGTAGAAAAACACAACTCCTCCATTTTTCAAAGTCGTTTAAAAAAGTAGCCTATGTTACTCCTGGGTTAATTCTCTACTTGTCTGTGAAAGTCCCGTCAAAATAGGTTTAGCCATTCCGAAGATTAGCCCGTTCAAACAGACACGACACTTCAATTTTATTTATTAGTATAGATATAGATTATCAGTCTTATTCAAAAAAATCCCTTAATATAGGTTTAAAACGTTCATTAGCTAAAATGCTCATTAGGCCTATTAAACGTTTCATAACTTTCTTTATTCATAAAGGTTCAATAAACCTCTCACAACTAAATTCTCGCTATAGGCTAGTTTCGCTTTGTTATGTTGTCGTTCTGATGAATTCATAGACAAAATTGCAAAAAAACTGGGCTCTACACAGAAAAGTGACGCAGGTGTGACATTTGTTTTCGAATTTCGGTCAATTGTCTGAGTTCTGGAGGATAGTTAGGTATTATCGTTCGGAGTTTTGTTCCGATTTATTTAATTATAAAAATGGAAACAGGAAGGAATTTAGAAATTAGCGTTAGATTTTATTATACTATTTAAAAAAAAAAAGATGTATTAGGTAAAAGTATGTATTAGAATTTAGATACAGTACCTGGACAATCATGGAATAAAATCCTTTTTTTTTAAATTGAAAATATTACAATAAAACTTAAAGCTAGCTTTATCTAATTACTATACAAATCATGCCCGTGTGGAATGGTGCCAAGAATACTGGCTGCATTTCCACGCTTGACAGCCACGCTGATCCGTTGCGCAAAAAATGAGCCAGCCCTTTTTTTACCCAAATCCTTCTCGGTTTATGTAGTTAGGTACTGAGCTGCATCACCGCCATATTTCTTACGTTAGAAGAAATCACATACCTATGTAAAAGAATGATTACATGAAAAGAAACTTCGAAATTAGTTAGAAACTTTTAGGTACCTACTTCACGACGTCCGTCCCTAGCATCTTATGGCAGTTAAAACTTGCAACTCTAGTTAATTACCACAGCCTCTCGAATCCAGAATAAATAACGTACAAATAATAATTACAATGCAATGACACTAGAATCAACCAAAACAAAATAACCTCACTTCCAAACAAATTATCAGCTGTTAAGACAAGACGGCGGCCATCTTGTTCTTTAATAAGGGTTTATAGTAGGGTTCAGCCTGTTATAAGTTATGGAGCCGTTATTGAACACTTTTAGCACTATTGAACGTTTATGAATCATGTTTTTGAGAACTTTGCTTATAACAAGCTAATAAAGCTTCTACAAATTTTTATGAATAAGACTGTATCTTTTGGGATCACCAGCAGAAATTAGATTTTCTTTGGATTATTCAGTCTATGCGTGATTTATTGATCTCTCACTATTTTACGCCACAGCAACTAGACATGTTTTGTATATCACTTAGGTACATTATACTATAGTGTTTGTGCCACAAAATGTGTTTCCTTCCATCACCTTTCGAGGCAATATCGTTAACTGTAAAAAGTATATAATATTAACTGCAAATAGATATTAAGACTCTTTTTGCATTGCATTAGTTTAGCGAAGCCGTTAAGCAAAATTCAGATCTACTGGGCAACCCGTCAATACATTATAATTCAATGCATACAATATACAAATGCTAGTGGCTACGGCTACTTTGGATCGAGAATTATTGGATTCGGATTGGATGCAGTGCGTTAACGAGCCTAAGGATCTCGGGAAAACTGAACAACCTATAAAAACAGGTAACTATAATTTTAGATGCAAGATTTGTGTGTAATCACAATCACAAATTACGTGCCGACAGGCCGGTGTACCAGTAGTAGTAATCTGGAATGGAGTGTCGAGCGGTACCTGCGCTGTCTTCACTAACAATGTCAGTAATTTAATAAATTATGCCAGTGACATGGAAACAGCCAGGAAACACATATTCAAAGTTATTAATTCAATTAAGAAGTTCGCTTAGAACTGTACATCTGCAAGCGAACTTACCCAGGTTTGTACGATACAAGGAGCTTTAAGTTTGAAGTCTGTCTTCCAGGTAACCACCCAGCTAACTTTGGTTTAATAGATAATAATGTATTTGAAACTGGAGTGAACTGCATATTCTAATAATTCTAAAAACGTAATTTCGCGTAAAAATTGCTCAAAAATGGCTCAGGGGGTATAAATCTTCTTAATTAAAGGTACCACTCCGAAATAAGAAACTATACTTATCTATGTTAATTTATAGGAGCCTTTTCTAGTGTGCCCAAATTTTGAATTTAAAATCTAGGCTTACAAACTGCCTTCTGAAGCAATAGATCAATAAAACGGCACATTGAAACCTAGTCTAATTCGATTGTAATTAATTTATTACTCACCGAATTCCAATTCTTGTTCATTGTTCACTGAATTACCACCAAAATTATAATCAATGTATTTGTAATTTATCGATAAGTTACTTAGCAACAATGTTAGTTGTCAAAAAAGACCATACAATTTTTTAACAAGTAACTACATAGCTGTGTAGCTTATCGACAGATTTCAAATAGGATTGATTCGTTACTCAGGTTCAGATAGAGATTGTGTCAATGACTAGAGTTCTACAAGTGAGTAGGCGCCGAGAACTGAGATAAAAGTCTCAAGGAAACATAGGTATGTTCCAACTTGGCAATTCAATTAGGGAGTTTGTACAGGACTGTACATCTGTCGTCGAACTTTTCTAGAAGCTTGTAGGGGTTTGAGTGCGAAGTCACTTTTACAGGTAACTTGGTGACAAAATTAACACTCGAATAGTCAAGATAGGGCCTTTTACAGACAGTAATATGTTTATTAACATAGCTCTATAATAATGTCAGCGGAGTTGATGAAGTGAGCGTATGCCCATAGAAGTCCATATAAAGAAAGATATCTATTCATGTGGTTATCTACTCATATGTACTAACCACGCGAATCGAGGCGGTGCAGGTCGGGTGCAGTGTGGCTCTAATGAGCTATGCCCTTTATAAGCCTATGCCCATGTCCGAGATGCCAGCTTTGTCTGTACAAACAAACATCAAAATTGATTTGAAAATGTAATAGATAATATTACAGACAGACACACATTCACATTTATAATATTAGTAAGACTAATAGGTATGGATAATCCTTACTAAGCTAAAATAGGCTTCGGTATTAATGGCGTTTTATGTTATTTTTTTCAGAACGAAAGTAAACGATTCATCATGATCAACCCATCATTGGCCCACTACTGAGCATTGGTCTCCTCTCACAATGAAAAGAAATTGATCATAGTCATTGGTCATAGACATATGCCAACCGGGGATTGGAAGACTTCACACACCTTTGAGAATATTATAGAGAACTCATAAGGCATGCAATTGTTTCGGCCTACTTAATAGTATAAATATAACTCAAAATTTAAAAAACCCCCGACACAAAAACCTCTATAAGAACCTAGAAAAGAGCTGATAACTTTCAAACGGTTGAACCGATTTTCTTCAATTATATAACACTCTCGATCAAGCCAAAAAACAAAAAACTAAATTAAAATTGGTTCATTCGTTTATTCGATACCAATATAAGACACACAGATATAATACACACGTCAAACTTATAACGCCTCTCTTTTTGGGTCGGAGGTTAAAAACAGCTATAAACAGCAAAATGACGAGTTAAATTCACCAATAATTCGGCATTAATTCGTCCAATTATCGGCCACGGCAATATTGCTGGAGGAACACACGTTACAAGTTGGCGATTCAATTAAGAAGTTCGTATACAAGTGTACATCTGTTGCCGAACTTTCCGAGAAGCCTGTGAGATATTGCAGGGACTGTACTGTCATTTATGTACGACAGTGCTACGAAATGTTGTCTTACGTCCTACTTGACACTTTAGTATACTTCGCTGTTTTGTGAACACACTTAATTTTTAGGGTTCCGTACCTCAAAAGGAAAAATGGAACCCTTATAGGATCACTTTGTTGTCTGTCTGTCTGTCCGTCTGTCTGTCAGTCTGTCTGTCTGTCTGTCTGTCCGTCCGTTCGTCGTGTCTGTCAAGAAAACCTATAGGGTACTTCCCGTTGCCCTAGAATCATAAAATTTGGCAGGTCTTACAGTACAAGTAAAGGAATAAATCCGAAAACCGCCTGGTCATATCATTAAAAAAAATTAAAAAGTGATTAAATTTTCAAAGTAAGAAAACTATACCAAGTGGGGTATCGTATGAAAGAACTTTACCTGTACATTTTAAAACAGATTTTTATTTATTTTTATGCATACTTAATAGTTTTTGATTTATCGTGCCAAATGTTGGAAATAATACCCGAATACGGAACTCTCAGTGCGCGAGTCTGACTCGCACTTTGCCGGTTTTTTTTTGTGGTTTAACTACAAACCCTCGGTTTAAAGATTTTTCCTTTACAAGACCTATCTACCTGCCAAACATGACTAGGTCAACGGGAAATACCCTATGGGTTTTCACTGATCAAACGATTATAAGGGTTGCTTTTTTCCTTTTGAGGTACGAAACCCTAAAAATGAAAGAGTTTCCACGGGATTTTCAAATCTCGGGCATCATCTATTTGGCACAGAGTCTTTTATCCCCGACACAGATAAAGACAATTTTTTATCCCGAAAATCGAAGATGTTCCACGAGATTTAAAAAAACCTGTTAATCCGCATGGATGAAGTCACGGGCATCATGTAGTGAATTAAAATTAAGTAATTATTTGAATTTATGTTAAATAAGATGGAATAAAAATTCTCTAAATGGTACTCAACAAAGTCACGTTTCTTGTTTGTGTGTGTTACTTAGTACTTACCTACTTACATGTTGATATTATGTTTCGTAAAGGAAGTCATGCAAAGTTATAATTGGCAAACTTGGGAGCTTAACTTTGCCCGTAGATTCATCAATCACATAATATCTTGCGTAATAAATGATGTTGCATTAAATGACGTAATAATAATATGTATGTTGACGGCATTAGATGAACCGCTGACCTCTACTAATACAAGTAGGTACGCTGGACCTGTGATGGCAGACATGTATTTCAAGCCACTTAATTTCTCCATTTTGATATAATTTTATTACCTTTAGATTTAGATTTAATTATTATCTAGCCTCATGTGAGCGTATTCAAAACAAAATGATAGTGATGAGACATACCTAATATCTGTCAATGTAAATAGGTAACATAACTGACTAGATTTATGCATAGCGAGCAAAACTCGGGTCAATGCCCCCTACAACGTGGCATTGACTCTGAATGGCCTATTTACGCAACGTTCGTTAACCTCTAGCGTCAGTCAGATGTTTTATTTGCAATACATTGTGAACTTTAAAAAAAACAAGATTCAAAAAATCCCGTTTTTGTGGTATCTATCTATCAGTAATCATTAGTATTTAGTACCTACTATCTTCGCTTTTGGATACACTCTTTATACCTATTTTAAATAAATTTTTTTCTGTACCTAGTTTATTACATAAACAACCTGCCGAAATAGACTTGAAACGTATTTCACTGCATGTATTAATCACAGTATTTCGGCGTCGCAACGTCCATAAATCTTTATAGTACGGGCAAATGCAATATGCGTTCGTTTCTCATTTAACACTATAGAATGCCAGGAATTGCATTTTGTATTTAAAATAATACCTACGTGTTGCCATGCGTTTTTAACCCCCGACCCAAAAAGAGGGGTGTCATAAGTTTGACGTGTGTATCTGTGTATCTGTGTATCTGTCTGTGGCATCGTAGCGCCTAAACGAATGAACCGATTTTAATTTAGTTTTTTTTGTTTGAAAGGTGGCTTGATCGAGAGTGTTCTTAGCTATAATCTAAAAAAATTGGTTCAGCCGTTTAAGAGTTATCAGCTCTTTTCTAGTTTTCTTGTAGAAAAGAAGGTTAGATAACCGTTAGGTTCATAATATTATGTCAATAGACAAATGTCAAGCTGTCAAGATGGACGTTGCCTAAATACATAATTATTTATTTGAAAATGATGTTTTGGAAAACTCAGATACTTTGGATCGTCGGGGGTGTTATAAATTTTTAATTTACACTTGTATATGACCTTTTTATATCTCGTGGTTTATTTAGGTATTGATTTAATTATTGTAACACTAAGTTCATAATATTAAAGTGAAGGTAGAGTAAGGTGAGGTAACGTGATAAAGATAAGGAGGTAAGGTAATGTGAAGGGGTAAGTTAGTAAAGAGGAGCGAAGATAAGGTATGGTGAGCTAAGAATTAAGATGAAGGTGAAGAGAAGGTAAGGTGAGGAGGAGGAGGTAAGGTGAGATGAAGGCAGGTGCATGCCGTATTCTTAGAGTCCATTCATACAGCATTAGGCCGCACCTTTGTTTTGTATCCTGGAAAGGCCTGTTAGCATAATACAATCATATATTTTAGAAAGTCTTCTCAGGGGATTTTTCAAAAATCTAAATCAATGCGAACGAAGTCACAGGCATTATCTAATACTAGAATTAAACAAAAAACTAGCACATCATTGATAAAGGGGTTTTACTATAGTTAGTTTATTATAGTTAGTTCGCATTTGTTGGTAAAGTACTTACCTATTTAACAAGAAATTACCTACCTACGGAAACAAAGTTAGGTCATTAACTCAATTTTGTGTTACCTTTATCTGAAAATTTATCTAGTATCACGCAATTTGTGGTAAAGGGAACAAAGCAAAGAGTTCCAACATTATCAAACTTTGCCAGGACAACAGGCCACGGTCATAAGTCCTTGAGCTCTAGGGTTGTTACTTGGGCACAGAAAATGTTTTGCAATAATTATAATTATAATTTTTAAGATGGTCATTAGACTTGTACCTTTTTTGCAGTGTTGCATGCGACTGAAATGAAAATGATGAGATGGATGAATGGTGAAATAAGGATGTGTAAGTCACGAAATGACTATTTAATGGTAAGTTTAAAATAGTGCCCGTGACAGAAAAGATGAGGTGAAGGCTGAAGACTGAGGATGGGAATGTAATGCGAAGAGAAAAATCCATATTACTAGAAGAATGTTTTAAATATGCGTGTGAAATGACAAAGGAGTAGAGACAAAATAAGAAATTGATGAATTGTGATGGATGAGTATAAAAAAGGAAAAACACATAAATAAAATATGAAAGCGGATAGTAAGTGGAAGAAAAATACATGCGTTAATGCCAGAC
Source organism: Maniola jurtina (assembly GCF_905333055.1). NCBI lineage: Eukaryota > Metazoa > Arthropoda > Insecta > Lepidoptera > Nymphalidae > Maniola > Maniola jurtina. Next base: position 12,314,007 of record NC_060040.1, read on the forward strand.
TGTGTTGATATAAGGGCAAGAAGAAAAAATCATTACTCGTATTTTAAAGAGTTACGAGAAAATGAAAATAATGTGCTTAACAGGGCTCTCTCTGTCACTTGCTCCATACAATCGTAGTTCCAATTTCATTTGAATATTAAGCAACCAAAGTCCATGAAATATTGCAGACATAGTCTAGAAACTAATACTCTGTGCCTGTAGTGTTTTAGATTTTTTTTAAATATGTAGGTTTAAAATTACAGGGGCTCAAACCGCGTAACTTTGAAACCGAATATTTTAACAGAAATCTGAAAAACCACAGGCATATATATATATATAGTTTTTAGAATATGTCAGCAAAATTTCATAAACTTTGGTTGCTGAATATTCAAATGAAATTGGAACTACGTTTGTATGGAGCGAGTGACGGAGAGACCCCTCTTAACACAAATCTATCAAATTAAAACAAATTCAAATTATTTCTGTCGATGTGATTAGATTTTACATTGTTATTTAGGAACAATTATGATTTTTTCCTTGAATGACTTTCACAGATCAACGAGTAAGGCGAGCAAAACCACTTTGGATTAGTCTCAGCTGTTGAACTGTAAATAATCTGGTGATTTTTATTAGCCTTGAGCGTTACATCTACAGTTTACAATTATTTTTCTAAATAGATGATGCATGTGACTTCATCTAAATGTATTTACATTTTTGAGGATCCCATAGGAACTCCTCGATTTTCTGGAAAAACTTCTAAGCATTTTTTAAGGCTCCCGGATGCAAGCTATCTTTGTCATAAGTTTTGTCAAAATGGGTTCATCGGTTTAACCGTGAAAAGTTAACATACAGGAGAGTTAGTTATTGGTTCTTCTCAGTAGAAAGGCATTCTGAACCAGAAGTAGATTCACGTGATGATTTAAAAGCACTGATAAACGTTTACTCGTGTAAAAAATCATTCTTTTATTGTTTAAATAAATCTTTCTAGACAGAGAGGTATATTTTCTTTTAATCATGATCTACTCATCGCCAGCCCACTACTAAGCACGGGTCTCCTCTCAAGATAAGAAAGATTTAGGTCAAAGTCTGCCATACTGGCCCAGTGCAGATTGGCAAACTATATTTTTGCTTTTATAATATTAATATACTTACCTAGATCAACTGGCAACCCTATCCAGGTGAAATAAAGTTTCGGCAGTCATAATGAGTCGTTACGCCGACTTTCGGGTCGTAATCAGTTTCCCCGGAATTAGGGAAACGTTCATTTTGATTTCAGCGTGAAACTTTTTATGAAGTGTAACCTGAATTGATGAAACATTTCATTTTAAAGTTCCCGGCTTTAATGGCCGTTACAGATTTTGGGGAACCTTTTGAAATATTGGGTAGAAATATTTTAACCTACTTTATATTACTTACAGTTATTACCGCTATAATAATAATCAATAATGTGATTGATTACTGTACAGCCTGAGTTCAATTTTTGGTCAGGTTAGTTTTAGGCAAGTGGTCTGTGGGTTAGTTGGAGTCCTTTCCATCCACCATTGCTCCTACGCCTAGGTGGATTATCTACTCTCATTCCAACTTGCTGATAGTTTGGACTATATAATTAATAATTATATATATTTTAGAAACTATAAATTTCTAAATTGCTCCTTCCAGGAATCAAACCAGGAAACCTTTCATTCATAAACCACAGCTTACAGCGCTCATCACTAGCCAGGGATTTCATCAAAGTATAAACAAAGTAGGTACTAAAATAAAAGTAATTATCTAAATTACTTCAGCTCTAAACCGACTTGTCGCACTTATACCTTCCATCTACTTAATTAACAATTCTACAGCAGTCCAGAAGTAATACACCTCTTATAAGTACCAGTTAGTAAGTTAGCTCCTCGGGGACCAATCAAACTTTACAGTCTTCCAACTTTAACGTAAGGAGTACCCTATCGGAAATTATTTCCTGGAACTTTCTAACAGGTAGCAGAAATGCTTTTTAAGGAGATATCAAACTTTTTCTTCTGTTGCACTTGACTGCAAAATGATTGATCGTCATCATCGTCATCGATAGATGTCCACTGCTGGACATAGGCCTTTGGAGGGACTTGCGTGCTGCTTGGATCCAGCGCCTCCCTGTGAGTCTTTTAATGTCGTATGTCCTAACAATGCCAATGTTGTCTTTTCCAGTGCGATGTATTCCAGCACTTAAGAACCCAGCGTTCTTTCAGTTCCTCGAACTATGTGCCCCGCCCATTGCCACTTCAGCTTTACAACCCATAAGGCTACCATACTAGGTCCAATAGTAGCCATAGCCAGATTAATCAACCTATGGGTTGGTTAATCTGGCTCTTTTAAGGGCCTCCTCATCTTAGACTTGATTACGTAGAAAAATTTCGAACGTTATCTATCCGCGTCGCCCGCTGAGTGATCTGAGCTTTCTTTAGTACCTACGAACCATGTTTCAGATACATATAACACCGCTACTGCTGTCAACGTGGACTATTCGAAGTCTTTGATCATTGACACTGCGGAATGTTGGGCGAGAAGATACGAGTAGGATGATATTATTATGAGAAGGGCGATTTAGTGGAGTGTAAGGGACATCGCCCACGCCGACTTTTTGTAGTGATACAGCCGCGCGTATCTTGAACATGATTTTGAATCGCAACAGCTCATGTGGCTCAGCGATACAGAGTCGTGGGCAAAGATACATGTACTGTATCGCGACCATCGATGTACACGACCTTTTAGCGGCTGTATCCTAGGATGTTCTGCGACTGCATTGCTCCAAAAAGTCGCGGTGGGCGGATTCCCTTATTAATTATATTTTCTCTCGTAAATCATAAGTGAAATAAAAAATCCTCGTTTATATTTACGAGGGAGGGTTAACCCTAATAGGAAAGCGGGATAAAAAATGCAAAGCACTGTTGGTCTCGTTCGCAAACAATATAAATATTTTGGTAGGTCGTGGTAGGGACGTGCGTAAATATGAAATGGGGAAAGGTACCTAAATATGTCACTTTTCAAACTTTGCTGCCGGAACTGTTATGGTGAAATTCGGCCATTTTTTAGAATTTGTAGCTATCATAACGGATGCTGTTGTACTAGAATGTGTTTTGATAAAAGTTTCATTCGATGTTTTTATTCACAAGTGTAAATTAAAAATTTATAACAGCCCCGACTAGTGAAGGTTACAGTAACTAGAAAAGAGCTGATAACTTTCAAACGGCTGAACCGATTTTCTTGGATTATAGCTAAGAACACTCTCGATCGAGCCACCTTTCAAACGAAAAAAACTAAATTAAAATCGGTTCATTAGTTTAGGAGCTATGATGCCACAGACGTCAAACTTATAACCCCTCTTTTTGGGTTGAGGGTTAAAAATGCGCAAACAAAGACTGTTTCTAAGGTTCCGTACCCCAAAAGAAAATACAAACCCTTATAGGATCACTTTGTTGTCTGTCTGGCCGTCTGTTCGTCTGTTTATCTGTCCGTCGTAAAAAAATTGTTAAGGTATCTACAGAATACTTAAGAATACAGAAGAATTAAGAAAGTAGCATCCTCTGAAAGACACTAAGCCTTGAATTTTGGAATATAAAACTGTTCATATTTTTTCGATTAATAGTGAATTGATGATGATTGAATATTAAATTACGTCCAATTATTCCCCTTCCCGCATTGCACCAATATCTCGGCGGTTTCAATAAAATAAGCCGCAGGTTTCACAATACGCAAACCGATAACCGCAACAATTTAATAACGCCGTGACAAACGGCGGATCTGATTTAATTATATTATTAGTTGGGTAGGTATAGCTGTGATAGCCTAGTGGTTAAACGGCGTGCGCCTTCTATTTGGGATATCGCCGAGTTCGATCCTGGGATCCCTCTAACATTTATATTTTTTTATTTCTAAGTTAGCCCTTGACTGCAATCTCACCTAGTGGTAAGTGATGAAGCAGTCAAAGGTGGAAGCGGGTTAACCTGAAAGGAGAATGGCATTTTTCATTCAACCCATATTCCTTCGGCACTACATCAGCAGTTATTATTATACTACCTAAACACAATACAACGCCAATAACCATTCGCCTTATCTTGTAGTTTTAGTGATTTATATTAATTTTCAAACCCGCATTGTATAGCGCGCAAAACTTGGGTTAATGCTTTACGATGTAGCATTGACTTCGAGTGGTCTATTTACGTAACGTAACGTTCGTTGACCTCTAGCGTCAGTCAGGTGTTTTATTTGCAACATATTGGGAACTTATTGAAAAATATCAGGATTTAAAAAAACGCGTTTTTTTCGCGGTACCTTATATCATCAGTTCTATCACCGGTCTTCGTTTTTGCTAGCTGGTAACACCTTGTATACCTATAGATAATGGGTATATTTAGTAGACAAAGCATGCAGGTTAACGGCTAAACAGATACGTAGCGCTGCATTTCCTGAACTAATGAGCTGTGAACCGATGGATTAGCCCTCGGCCGCGCCGACTAATATATTAAATCAGGCCCGCCATTTGTCAGGGCCTTATTAAATCGTTGCGGAAATTGCGGTATCCAAAATCTGAACTGAAAACCTGGAGCACCACATAGACGTAAGTCCTTTTTGCGTTATATCTCTTTTATAATGCGGAGTGCTCTGAAGAGTTGTTTGACCTCATTCCACCCTCCTTTTTCTACAACCGCACCGCACGCCACCGCAAGCAATTTCACCCTCACCACCTGGGTTCCTGGTGGACTTCGACTGCCTGTTGCCAGATCCTTTTATCCACGGACACGCAAACTGTCGAATCAACCGCCTTCTGCGGTTTTTTCATTAGATTACAACATGGGGTTATTCAAGGGACGGACCAACAAATGCCTGAAAGGCCGGCAACGCATTACGGTTCAGCAAAATTCAATCACAGTGAAATTTGCAAATCGATCATGGGTAATTTCGAGAAAAGAGTGGGTGTATGCCAGTGAAGCCGCGGAAGCCTCTATATTCTATTCCAGACATAACCCTATATTGTAGGTATACCTTCATGAATGCATAAGTGTAAATTAAAAATTTATAACACCCCCGACAATTAGTGAAGATTATAGTAACTAGCAAAGAGATGATAACTTTCAACCTTTCAAACAAAAAAACTGAATTAAAATCGGTTTATTAGTTTAGGAGCTACGATGCCACAGACAGATACACAGATTCGCACGTCCAACTTAAATAACACCCTTCTTTTTGGGTCGGGGGTCACTAAAAACTTTTCCATCAAAATTATATCTTGCGTGATACATTCAATTTTAGGAATGCCCTCTTTAATACAGTGTGATCAGGCGTCGAATGCGCGTCGATTTTGGTAGTTGCTGCCCGATATGTTAACAGGGTTAGCACTCTTGTGCCAGGTGCTTCACTGCGTGTTCTCCATTGTACCTACCTACGCAGAATCACTTACACAGCTATTCTTACCTTAACCAGATGTAATAAAGTCGTCTTTTCAATGGCAAAGAATAAAGCCAGCTTTTAATGCAGCTGAATTTGAAAGTGCAGGTAGAATTGAATTGTACCCATTAACTGGTGAAATAGACATGGTACTCGGTACCGAGCAATAAAAGTATGTTGGTCTATTCTGTACGCGTTCCAGCAAAATTTTCTGAAACATGAAGTCCTTTATGCCTTCCCAGAAAGAAATTGGATAAAACCGATGCGCGGTGGCCAAGTTAGCAACCTCGATTTATTGCTTAGTTTTTAAAATTATTAGCTTAATTTTAAATGTATTTTTTATTTCATTTTAAATATTATTTTATTTTTTAACTTTTATATTTATTGCAAAAATTAAATTTATTTACTGTATCGGTCTGTCTGTCCGTCCGTCCGTCCGTCTGTCTGTCCGTCTATTGTGTCTGACAGGAAAACCTAAAGGGTGCTTCCCATTGACTGAATCATGAAATTTAGCAGGTAGGTAGGTCTTATAGCACAAGTAAAAGAATACATCCGAAAACTGTGAATTTGTGGTTACATCATTAAAAAAAATTAAAATGTGTTTCAATTTTTAAAGTAAGATAACCATACCAGGTGGGGTATCATATGAAAGGGCTTTACCTGTTTATTTGAAAACAGATTTTTATTTATTTTTATGCATTGTAGTTTTTGATTTATCATGCAAAATGTCGGAAAAAAGCCGGAGTACGGAACCCTCGGTGCGCGAGACTGACTCGCGCCGGTTTTTCTTTGATTTTACGTAATCATAGCCTAATATTTGACATGTCGTCGAGTTCGATCTACGTCATCTACAATAACTTTTAAAAGTTTATCTACATTTCCAAACTTTTGGTGTTTGTTCCTGCTCGGTTTACCGAAGTCTCAATAAAACTTTCTTTACAAATTACACGAACCATTGCGCGAACGTGTTACGACCTTGGCGATTGAAACTCTCTCGGTACCTACGTGAATAACATTGTGTTCGTACGAATGAAAACGTAAGATTTAAGACACGAATTTGGCAAAGTTTCCTAAAATCCTAGTAAAAACAGTTGTAAATAAGAACGGAATCTGTTTAAGAGATTTGGCAATCTTCATTAGTGTACCAACCTGGATTAAGAAAACGTTATCCTGTGCTTATTTTATTTTGAGCGGCTCCACACAGAAATTATGATTAAGTTAGTATATTAAAGTCCCCCGCCCATGCTGAGTGCGTTTGTTCCGTCAAATCTCAGAAACTACCAACTGTACGGATTTTCATACGGTTTTCACCAGTAGAAAAAGGGATTATCTAAGAAGGCTATAATTTAACGTTTTGCAAAAATAAGCTACAGGTACGAGTGTTGTGAACGAAGTCGGAAAAAAGCACCACTCCGCTCCGTGGGTATGCATCGAACTTTATATCATTTCATCATCATCATAATGATCAACCCATCGCCGGCTCACTACAGAGCACGGGTCTCCTCTCAGAATGAGAAGGGGTTTGGCCATAGTCTACCAAGCTAGCCAAGTGCGGATTGGCAAACGTCACTCACCTTTGAGAACATTATGGAGAACTCTTACAGGTGTGTAGGTTTCCTCACGATGTTTTCCTTCACCATTAAAGCAAGTGATAATATTTAACCAATTAAAATAACTCCGAAAAGTAAGAGGTAAGAGAGGAGAGAAAAGTTGTATCATTTACTTTTCAAAAATAAATCTACCGATTCAGCAGCTTAACAACAAAGAGACGTTATGCCTTGGCTCTAATTGGAAATCTTCAAAAGTTTCACCCACCTTGCTTAGCAAGCAAATTTGTTGAGTCATTATTGAACAAAAGAAACTTGATTGCGTTTAGGGAACTTTATCGGGAAGAATTTCTAATTGGCAACGTAATCGCTAAGTTTAGTATTTGAACATTAAACGTTTGAAAGACAAATTTTACAAGAAATTCTTCTGTAATTAAAACATGTTTGGAAAATAAAATATCCATTAAATTAATTGAATTCCATCTCATGAACACCTCTGATGTTATAAGTGGGAGGTGGATTATTTGATGACTTATGGCAGGACAGTCGAATTTGGACTTATTTTCTTTCAATGAAAGTTTTCATGAATAATTTCAAAAAACACAATATTTACAATGAGCCTAATGATGGGCACTGAAACTCCCTAATGGCATATGATAGGATTTGGGCTTAGGTCTACACATAATATTTTGTTTTCATGAGGAAGTTTCAGTTAGTGTAGTATACTAAATAAAGCTTCTACTTTTTTTACTTTTAACTTATTATGATTAGATAAAGATACCTAGAGGACTTGTAGAAAATAGTTTTCAAAGGAAATAAACTTGTAAAATGCTCTTACAAGTTTATTTCCTCTAAAAAGTCTGTAAAATTAAACTTCAACATAAACAAGCTCCTTACAAACAGTTTTAACAGGGCTCTCTCCGTCACTTACTCCATACAATCGTAGTCCCAATTTCATTTGAATATTAAGCAACCAAAGTCCATGAAATTTTGCAGACATATTCTAGAAACTGTTTTAGATTTTTCTAAAAATATGTAGTTTTAGAATTACAGGGGCTCAAAGATTTGTATGTGAATTTTTAAGACCGCGTAACTTTGAAACCGAATATTTTAACGGAAATCTGGAAAACCACAGGCATAGATTAGTTCCCGGAACGTTTCTACAAAATTCCATTGAGTATGATTGGTTAGTATTCCAATGAGAGACGAACTACGTTTGTATGGAGCGAGTGACGGAGAGAACCCTCTTAAGAAGCTATTTTATACAATCCGCATTCTATGAGGGGCGTGTCGCCGAGGTTTTAGTACCTTGTTTACACCGAGGACCTAAAAAGTATGTGAAACTTCTGGCAACGCTTGCATCTTAAATCTTTATTCCTTTTTATTTCCTTGGACGTAGGTACGTACGATGTTATTTATGTTCTATTGGAATTTCCATCGACAAGAACGTAACTCGCTTGTGCTATCGCTCGAGAAAATACTAGAGGAAACTTTTATGCGAAGCAAGTTTGTCTATGTAGGTACATCAGCTTCTACTTTCGTTATAGTCAATGTCAGTTTTTAACCCCCGACCCAAAAGAGGGGTGTTATAAGTTTGACGTGTATCTGTCTGTGACATCGTAACTCCTTAACGAATGGACCGATTTTGGTTTAGTTTTTTATTGCTTGAAAGGTTGCTTGATCGAGAGTGTTCTTAGCTATAATCGAAGAAAATCGGTTCAGCCGTTTGAAAGTTATCAGCTGTTTTCTAGTTTTCTTATAGAGGTTTTTGTGTCGGGGGTTTTTTAAATTTTAAGTTACCACTTAATTCGTTACTGGGGGATTATTGATTGTAAGTTTACACAATTTTTAGTTCTTGAATAACTTGGATTTAAAAAATCATCGTCAATTCGTTGCTTATTCACAATTATGGTCTTTACGGATATTATAAGAGTAGTTCAACGAGTTGCAGAGAGGTACAGTAACACTATATCTAATAGCCCGAAGATTATCTCTTGTGCCTAGATGTTTACAATTACTTAAAACTTCTTTTCTAAGCTAAGTAAGTAAATAGGTACTTAGATGTCAGTGCAGTTTTTACTTATTATTTATTTATTAACATATTTATTAGTAATATATTTTATAATAATATATATATTTTATATAATATATTATCATATAGTACATAAATACGAAACTGTGTCTGTTTGTCTGGCAGCTTTTCACGGCCCAACAGTTTAACGGATTTTGATGGGTACAGAGGTAGCTTGCATCTCGGAAACTGACATAGACAACTTTTTATCCCGGAAAAATCAAAGAGATCCTACGGGATTTTCAAAAATCTAAATCCACGCGGACGAAGTTGAGGGCATCATCTAGTTTAGAATATTTCACGAGGAAGGCATGTCTAAAAACCTTTTTCTCCTTCCTTAGTTCATTGTAAAAGTAAAGTAAAAGTAAAAGTAACATAGTATAGATTCTAATTACTGCTAGTTATTAGTATATTAGATATCCCTCATTGTTACCTCATTATTTGGAAATTATTGTTAGCAATTGATTAATATTAAATTAAGCTTGAGCATTGATTAACTGAGTTTCTGTGGAAATTAACTGGATAAACGATGATTAAATTGATTATAGAATAATACTCAACTAGATTAGTGATGTCTTTTGATTAGGCTATGGTTAGATCATTATTTGAGGCAAATACATACTGCGGCGAAGTGATAGACTCATATTCCGAGGGTCTGGGGTTCAATCCATATCTTTTTGAAGCTTTTTTTATTCAGATACAAGTTAGCCCTTGAAGATGGTAGCGGGCTAACCTGGGAGGGTTAACCTTTTGTAATAAGTTAAGTAATAATAATATAGTTAACTTCTATTAAGTAATTAAATGATGTGAAATGCAACGATAGAGGATAAAGAGCTGAAAATAAAGAATAAGATAAAGAAACTAAGATAAAGAACTTAAAAAAAAAAATTGGTTTAAGTTTAGATTAAGTATATTACAATATTAATATTATAAGTGATAGTTGTTAAGGTTGTTGCACTGTAAATAGCAACAGATAAAACAGTTATATAAAAAAAAAACCTGGGAGGGAGATGGCAGTTTTAACTAAACCCATACCCCTATGGTTTCTTCACGGCATCGTACCGGAACGCCACTTCGCTTGGCGGCACGACTTTGCCCGTAGGGTGGTAACTAGCCACGGCCTAAGCCTCCCACTAGACCAGACCAGAAATTTTGAAATTATAAAATTCTAAACCCTTGCCGGGAATCGATCCTGGGACCTCTCACTAATAGACCAATCACTCACCACTAAGCCAAGGAGGTCGTCAAACAGTTGTATCACTTACTTTATCTGACTGAGAGTTCTCTAAGGAGTGTGAAGTCTGCCAATCCGTACTTGGCCAACGTGGAAGACTATGGTCAAACTCTCATTATTCTGAGAGAGGACCCGTGCTTAGCAATGAGCCAGCAATGGGTTGATTATGATGGTGATGAGAGTACTGATTTCAACAAAATTTTTGTTAAAGGCGGTAACAGAAATCTGTACTTACACTGTTATTACGTTTAAGTTAGGGTCAGGAATGTTTCTGCACATTCAAGGGGCGTTTAATGTGAATTATTCGGGTAGGAGGATGACCCCTAATTACCTACAGCGAGATTAGCGCCGGCCCTTGCTAAGGTCAAGTAATTACATAATGCTCTGCATGTACTAAGGAACTTGCGGGTCTTGTGCACAAGGCTTGAGCTGTCGCTGAAAATAACTTTTGAAACAAACCACAAAACTTTCATTTTTTATTTATTTCATGTACCAGAATAGTAGTAACATAGTAACAATAAATTAAGTTACATTGAAAATGTTTACCTCTAAACAGAGACAAGCAACTTCAAGGTCGCTGTTTTCAAACCCTATTTTGTCACGGAGACTATCTCAGCCCTATCTTATTCCTAACCTTACCAATATTATAAGTAAATGTGAAAGTTTGGATGTTTGTATGTGTGTTACTCCGTCACATGAATGACTGGACCGATTTGGCTGTAATTTGGAATGAAGATATACCTACCTTGTAATTGATGGTAACAGAAATCTGTACTTACACTATTACGTTTAATGTTTCCGGCAAAATATCCAAGGGCAGTTTAATGTGAATTATTCGGGTAAGAGGATGACCCCTAATTACCCCGAGATTAGCGCCGGCCCCTGGTAAACCGTGTTGAGGTAATTGCTTAATGTTCTACGTTATACTATAGGAATAGCTTTAAAATCCTAAAGGTATCTTTTTGAAACAGGGATTTTGTCAGCAATAGATCGCGCGTTCCATCCTCTATAAACTTTTTTTTTATTTTTTTTGGTAATAATATAATCTTTTCTCAATACCAATTCGTGTAAAGTTAATTCTGGTTCAAATGTCTGTCTGTATGTAGCTTTATAAATACTCAACCACTGAATCGATCTTTACTAAAAGCACAGGGACAGTTAAATCTTGGAGAAAACTATACTATACTTTTTATATATGCAGAGTCAAAGAAACTCCTGAGTTAAAAAAACCGGCCAAGTGCGAGTCGGATTCGCGCACCGAAGGTTCCGTACTCGGGTATTTTTTTCGACATTTTGCTCGATGCATAAAAATAAATAAAAGTCCGTTTTAGACAGACAACAAAGTGATCCTATAAGGGTTCCGTTTTTTCCTTTTGAGGTACGGAACCCTAAAAACTACATCTAAGAGAATGAAGTCGCGGGCATCAACTAATAATAAAGGTGGGGCCGCTCCCAGATTCTGTGAGGTCATCAACACCTCTACCATAATCCGATAATACGTAACCGAATTTTCCTAACACCCACCCCCCAATAAATCCACGTCACAGTTTAGCAATTTTGTTTCCTTCACCTGATCTCCGATGAAATATTTAGTGGCGTTTTACTACCCTGGGGGTTATATTGTAAAATCTAATACACTATATTGCGGTCAAGTTTCATGAAATATTGTTGGCAGTGTGACAGTGAAAAATATTGTGCTTTTGAATTTTAAGTTTTGTTTTGAAAATTTTGAATTACATTATCGTAGACTAGCTGACGCCCGCGACTTCGTCCGCGTGGATTTAGGTTTTTCGAAATCCCGTGGGAACTCTTTGGTTTTCCGGGGTAAAAAGTAGGAAATCCAGGATATTATCTATCTCCATTCCGAATTTCAGCCAAATCCGTCCAGTAGTTTTTGCGTGAAGAAGAGTAACAAACATACACACACACACATACAAACTTTCGCCTTTATAATATTAGTGTGATTCTCGAGCAGCGTTATAATCATTATCATCATCATCATCAACGATAGATGTCCACTGTTGGACATATTAGGTCTTTTGTAGGGACTTCCCCCCGCCAGTCTTGCACTGCCTGAATCCCTCTTTCCCCACAACTCGCTTGATGTCGTACGTCCACCTAGATGGGGGTCTTCCTGCGATAGGGATCAGAAAGTCTGGTGCGAGGTCGTCATTCCAGCACCTTGGGACCCCAACGTCTATAATTTTTCGAGCTATATGCATTGCTCTTTGCCACTCAAACTTCGCAACCCGCTCAGCTGTGTCGGTTACTCTGGTTCTCCTACGGATCTCATTTCTGATTTGATCATGTAGACCAAGCATAAGATCCATCAGGTTTCGCTTTCAGGCTAGGATAACTTTGGAATAAAGCGGTGATGGCCTAGTGGTTAAGACATACTAATTTTTCGAAGTTATGTGTTTAAGCAATTACATATCACTTGCTTTAACGGTGAAGGACAACATTGTAGGGAAATCTACATGTCTGAGAGTCCACTGTAATGTTCTCAAAGGTGTGTGAAGTCTGCCAATTCACACTTACCCAGCTTGGTGGATTATGGCCAAGCGCTTCTCATTCTGAAAGGAGAACCGACTCTGTAGCAAGCCGATGATGGGTTGATCTTGATGATGATGATCATAGTAAGTATCAAAACCAAAATAATATAGTGCAAATGATGTAGACACTTATACGCAGGCAATATCGCACACTTTTACTAGACTTGAACAACCAACAAGAACCAATTTGACGAAAACGCATGTAAATAGGATCCAAAAAAATGCAACGAAATAAAACTGGCCCACACATGTTCCCCAACGCTTCCCAGTGACAGACACAATTGAAAAAGGCCGAATACTTGTGGATTTTTCACTTTCAACAGAACTGTGGCTTTCAGAGGCATTGGCAATTTGAAGAATGGAATTTACAATTGGCGGCCGGCAGTATTTTATCATTGGTCCAAAAAAAGTGACAAACAATTGTACCTATGTGACTTTTTTGGACTCTGTATTACTGTTAGTCCTTCTGTAATATACAACAACTAACAACAAATAGTATGAATTACGTGAATTTCTAAGATTTCTACGAATACTGAAAAAATACCTTGGTTAATTTGTATCTTGTAATTCTTAGACTTATTTGAAATTTAAAAAAAAATGTTTTTTGTTTCTGGCAATTTGTTTTATTAGGTTTTCAATGCTTGATTCTGGAAAAACAGGATGTAATAATTAATTAATTAATATAATATAATAAATCACAAAAATTAAATTAAATCTATCTAACAATATGTACATAGGAAGTAAAACCTAAGTAGATATAGGTCATGTTCTTAAAACCTAAATTACAGGTATCTTCTTAATTTTACAAAAAACATTTGCAACAAAGGTTTGCAAAACCTAGGTTTTAAACTGATAAGTACACACCCATTTCTTTTAATGGGTCTAACCCATAGATTCTGCATAGACTACTTACATAGAATATATTGGCACGGTGTGTAGGTAAGCCAGTTTTTGCAAAAAGACATAATAAACGACCATATGCTTCAAAACATAGTTTTCTTTCTATAAGTATAACTCATTGAATAGATGGGTACCTAAATCTTATACTTATTGTTAGGGCGCATCCTTACTAGACCATTAGTATGCGACTGTTCACTGACTGACTCTGTGCTCTGAACTAAAAAAAAGGCCATTTGCGCCAGAAAATTAACAAATAAGCTGTTGCCTAGAATCCGTGAAAGAGCAGAAAACTGCGTAGGCTCTGCTTAGTTTATTTCTGTTCTTGAATATTGAAATGAATCTAAAATAGACCGGCGTTGTAGTTCATTTGAATATTCAAAGCACCTTTTAAAAGCTTACCTGAATAAAAACCGTTTCTATTTCTGTTTATTAAATACAGTATCAGGAGACAAACAGCCAGTTTTTTTTTAAATCAAATTTATTCATAGGGGTTTGTTCATAAAGTGAGCATGTCACCCCTGTAAGATCTAAACCAATAACTCAAAATTTAAAAAACCCCCGACACAAAAACCTCTATAAGAACTCAAACGGCTGAACCGATTTTCTTCGATTTTAGCTAACACTCTCGATCAAGCCACCTTTCAAACCAAAAAAAAAACTAAAATAAAATCGGTTCAATCGTTTAGGAGCTACGATGCCACAGACAGATACACAGATACACACGTCAAACTTATAACACCCCTCATTTTGGGTCGGGGGTTAAAACCAAATACTTAATTACTCTCTAAGACAGTTGTAAAGTAGAAAGGTAGGTACGCGTTATACATTAGTAGTGAATTACAACATCAATTTTCTTACTACTTAAAGCTACTAAGTAATTAAGTAGAAAAGGAACTAAATGCTTCTAATTTTGCTAATCGACTATCTATTTGGCTATAGATTCTAGAATAGGCACTATACTGCCGAGTGAATCAGCATAGTAGTCAGGCTTCAGTGTTTCATGAGACATCATTTCCTCCTTTGTCTTGTTGGTTAGGACTAGAAGTGTCTTGAAGCCGGTCGCTCTTCCTAATCCTACATCTTGTTCAATCCTGTGAACAAAAAGCAATTTGAGTTTTCAGCATACATTTTTAGGGTTCCGTACCTCAAAAGGAAAAACGAAACCCTTATAAGATCACTTTGTTATCTGTCTGTCCGTCCGTCCATCGTGTCTGTCAAGAAAACCAATAGTGTACTTCCCGTTAACCTAGAATCATGAAATTTGGCAGGTAGGTAGGTCTTATAGCACAAGTACAGGAATAAATCTGAAAACCGCGAATTTGTGGTTACATCATTTAAAAAAATTTAAATGTGTTTCAATTTTCAAAATAAGATAACTATACCAAAGTGTGTGTAATTAAATATGGATTTTTTTTGTCAATCAAAGTGTGTACCACTATGGTACCAACAATGGTACCTATTTAAACTCCATTCTTTACTCCTTCCACGTTATCCCGCTTCCCTTTTAGACTGCATCGTCCCAACAGGCAAAAGTATTATGAAACTCCAAATAGGCAAAATAGGTAGGTACCTACAACATAGACCTGGGCGCGTTTGAAACCCTCGTAGCTTTAGTTTTAACTTTACGTAATTAATAATAACTAATTATCATCTTATAAATCTAATTATTCTGACCGTCAAAAGGAGTACAACAGTGTCTACTTTGAATTAATGATTTTGAGTTTGAGTTTACATACTTATTGTATTTTAATAACAGGCCGAATTGAGAACCACCTTCTTATTGGAAGTCGGTGGATAAGTGAATTCATACGCATAAGGTGGTTCAAAAATGCTGGTTTCAAAATTTAGCAGGGTTGTCACCAGGTGAGATCGCAGTCCAGGGCTAACTTGTAGGAAATAGAAAAAATATCATGTATGAAATGTGACTTACATATCCCCAATAAAAAGCACTCGGCTAGGGTCTGACACACCAGCTCGCTTCATAGCGAATTCACCGAACGTCTTCCCCGGCTTGCCCAGCAATATTGGTTCACGCTTTGATTCCTGGCTTGCTATTTCAGTGAATAATCCAGTGCCTGCAACAAAAATACCTACTATTATAGCACTTATCGTTATTGACCGTACGTATTTACATTAGGAATTTAGTGGCATGAAATTAGTTTCATGACATACGCAATTTCACGTGTAAACGGCTATTTTCGTGCGAATTGAAATTAGTTGCGGACATTAATCTCAACGTGCATGAAAGTAATTTCGTAGTGTATATTCCGCTTTAAAGCAAATGTGCTAGAATGGCAAACGAGTCGCTGGATTTAGGCATTGCAAGAACATGGCATGTGGAAGTTCCTCCAGTTCCTTTAACTCAAAAGCTCCGATTGAAGCTCAAATAAACAAGTGGTCCGCCTTGTACCTTTTTAACCCCCGACCCAAAAAGAGGGGTGTTATAAGTTTGACGTGTGTATCTGTGTGTCTGTGTATCTGTGTATCTGTCTGTGGCATCGTAGCGCCTAAACGAATGAACCGATTTTAATTTAGTTTTTTTTGTTTGAAAGGTGGCTTGATCGAGAGTGTTCTTAGCTATGATCTAAAAAAATTGGTTCAGCCGTTTAAGAGTTATCAGCTCTTTTCTAGTTTTCTTGTAGAAAAGAAGGTTAGATAACCGTTAGGTTCATAATATTATGTCAATAGACAAATGTCAAGCTGTCAAGATGGACGTTGCCTAAATACATAATTATTATTTATTTGAAAATGATGTTTTGGAAAACTCAAATACTTTGGATCGTCGGGGGTGTTATAAATTTTTAATTTACACTTGTATATTATTTATACTATAAATAATGTTACTAATTAGGTACTATAATGCTAAAGTGTTCCTGTCTACCTATCAGTTTTTTTCACGCTCGAAAATCGGCACAAATATAACTATCATTTTGTATAGGACACCTCTTCCAGTGTACTTGAGTAATATGATCAATCACTGGTTACTTACCTAACGTCAAAACTCCAGCTTTCAAAGGCACATACTTGTCAGTAGCGCCGCTAATGAAGAGGACTTCAGGCCTCCTGAGATAAGTGAGAGCTTTGTACAGCTTGGGCAAGTTGACTTTGAAGTCACTGTCGAAAACCACCGCGCCGATCTCTTCATCGTCGGTCAAGTAGTCGATGTAGTCACCGTAGTAATACGTGCCAACGTCGGGCTAAAATAAATTGTTTGTTATATAGGCAACTAGCCGATGCCCGCGACTTTGTTCGCGTGTATGTAGTTTTTTAAAAATCCCGTGGGAACTCTTTGATTTTCCGGGATAAAAGTAGCCTATGTGCTAATCCAGGGTATAATCTATCTCCATTCTAAATTTCAGCCCAATCAGTTTTTGCGTGAAGGAGTAACAAACATACACACACACACACACACATACAAACTTTCTCCTTTATAATATTAGTATTATACTAGCTGTGCCCGCGACTTCGTTCGCGTGGAATAGTGACTTTTCGGGCAGCATAATATACTCTGTACGTTAAAAATGTTCGCCGTGATTATTTAAAGCGACATAACTTTTTTATTTATGAACCGATTGACATGAAATAAACACTAAATGTTAAATGAAGCTTACTACAATATATTAGTGAAAACCGTATCTAAATCGAATAAGCCGTTTCTGATATTAGCGTGCACAAATACACAGACAAACAGACAGACAAAAAAAAAATTAATTACAATTTCGGGTTCGGCATCGATATAATAACAACCCCTGCTCTTTTTTTTTATATATTTCCATTGTACAGACACCACTTTTCTACAATTTTATTATATGTATATAGATAGAGCAATAAATCAGCATCATCATATTTTCAACCCATCGCCCGCCCACTACTAAATACCGGCTCTTCAGAATGAGAAGCTTTTCGGTCATAGATAAAGTCAAAGCTTTTTATTCAAATTGGGTATCCATTGTATTTACATTACCTATATAATGCGTAAAAATGAATTCTTCCATTTTTAACTTTAAGTGTCAAATATTATGTCAAAAGTACGATTTTAGTCCTTATTTTAAAGGTATTTCATAAACTATGCTCAGTATATTCTATTTCAATAGATTTGTTTAGTGAAATGGTCTAATTGAATTGTCGTTTTAACATCTCTCGGGAGTTAGCCATATCCATATCCATATAAGGGTCAAGGGATATGGCCAACTCGTAGCAACTTCTAGGCAAACGCGCTCCATCTGAGGCTGCATCATCACTTGCTAGCAGATCTGATTGCAGCCAAGGGCTAGTCTATACTTAAATTTAAAAAAAAAAACTATGCCATTTCACTGCGACGCGTTGTATAAGTAGATCTCACAAAAGATAGGTTCACAGTTTACAATTTCACGAGATTGATTCTGTTAGATCATAATCTAACGGTATTTACAATTTCACGGGGACATAATGTACCTATTCGGTTATAACTTTTTTTTTAAATTTTTTGTGTTTGTGATTAGGTATTGAAGTCGGTTTTTTTTTTAATTTCTAGTTAGGTATATTACGTAGATCATAATATCATGAGAAATATTATAATATCTTACCCCTTCTTTGCATTTGAACCCATGTGACTTCAGAACGACGACAGTTTCAGGACAGGCTACGCAGTATACGGTTTTGTCGAACTTCACTGATTTGAGGTACTCGGCGATAGCAGTTGATGGTATCGTAAGGTGCTCCTGTGAAGTCAAAAATTAAATTTATTTTTTATTAATTTTTTTATTTTAAATAAAAATAGGGAGCTAATGAGGAGGCGGGCAGGTCACCTGAAGTTAAGTGGTTGTCTGGTGGGAGGCTTTGGCCGTGGCTAGTTACCAACGTACCAGCAAAGCCGTACCGCCAAGCGATTTAACGTTCCGGTTCGATGCCGTGTAGAAACCTAAGGAGTATGTGTTTAATTAAAACTGCCATACCCCTTCCAGGTTAGCACGCTTCCATCTTAGACTGCATCATCACTTACCACCAGGTGAGATTGCCGTCAAGGGCTGAATAATAAAATAATGGTAAAATTAGTATGATGAATAGAAACTAACTAACGATACAATGAACCTAACAAATACCCTTATTTTGTATAACAATCAGGAGAGATTCTTTCATCTTCTAAGAAAATTCTACCTATCATAATATTATTATGTTTTCTCATACAACGAGCTTATGATGGTATATGTAATTTGGTAATCAAAGTACACAAAGACTATACAAATAACAATATTTAATATGTTACATTTTGTTTATCTTCAATAGAAAGCTTTCTCAGAGCCTAACATTGTACATCAATCATTGTTCCAATTCCTATTTGGAACTCTTTTTAGGGTTCCGTACCCCAAAAGGAAAAAGGGAACCCTTATAGGACCACTTTGTTGTCTGTCTGTCTGTCCGTCTGTCCGTCGTGTCTGCCAAGAAACCTATAGGGTACTTGCCGTTGACCTAGAATCATGAAATTTGGTAGGTGGGTAGGTCTTATAGCACAAGTACAGGAATAAATCTGAAAAGCGCGAATTTGTGGTTACATCACTTAAAAAAAATTAAAATATGTTTCAATTTTCAAAATAAGATAACTATACCTACCAAGTGGGGTATCATATGAAAGGGCTTTACCTATACATCCTAAAACAGATATTTATTTATTTTTATGTATAATAGTTTTTGATTTATCGTGCAATTGGAAAAAATACGCGAGTACGGAACCCTCAGTGCGCGAGTCTGACTCACACTTGGCCGGTTTTATTAAAGGTACCTGGCCCAAATTATTTATTTGTACGCACAAAATATATCGGACAATATGTTCTCCTTGATAAATAATAAGATCGTAGAAATGTCTAGTACAAAATATACTGAATTAAGCGACTATCGAATATCACGGAATATCTGAAAATCATTTCTTAGTGGAGATTTAGGTTGTAAGGAAAACCTACGAGCAATATCTCATGTTTTTAACCCCCGACCCAAAAAGAGAGGTGTTATAAGTTTGACGTGTGTATCTGTCTGTGGCACCGTAGCTCCTAAACTAATAAACCGATTTTAATTTAGTTTTTTTTATTTGAAAGGGGGCTTGATCGAGAGTGTTCTTAGCTATAATTCAAGAAAATCGGTTCAGCCGTTGGAAAGTTATCAGCTATTTTCTAGTTACTGTAACCTTCACTTGTCGGGGGTGTTATTAATTTTCACTTATTAGATCTAACGGTAAAAGCTGTCCGTTGATATTTTACATGAACCTAGGTACAAATATCTCGGTTACTTGATTTATATCTGACTAGCTGATGCTCGCGACTTCATCCGCGTGAACTTAGGTTTTAAAAATCCCGTGGGATTCTTCGATTTTCCGGGATAAAAGTAGTCTATGTCACTTTCCAGGTCTTTAACTATACTTATTACCCATGCAAAAAATCACGTGGATCCGTTTCTCCGCAGTGACGTGATTGAAGGACAAAACAACAAGTAGGTACACACTTTCGCATTTATTAGGATGGGTATTTATGTACTTATCCTTACTGTTATTATATACATCGATGTATTATACAAGTGTAAATTAAAAATTTATAACACCCCCGACAAGTGAAGGTTACAGTAACTAGAAAAGACCGAAAAGACCTGATAACTTTCAAACGGCTGAACCGATTTTCTTGGACTATTCCGCGCCTACGATCTAAAGTATCTGAGTTTTCCAAAACATCATTTTCAAATAAATAATTATGTATTTAGGCTACGTCCATCTTGACAGCTTGACATTTGTCTATTGACATAATATTATGAACCTAACGGTTATCTAACCTTCTTTTCTACAAGAAAACTAGAAAAGAGCTGATAACTCTTAAACGGCTGAACTAATTTTTTTAGATTATAGCTAAGAACACTCTCGATCAAGCCACCTTTCAAACAAAAAAAAAATTTATTAAAATCGGTTCATTCGTTTAGGCGCTACGATGCCACAGACAGATACACAGATACACAGATACACAGACACACAGATACACACGTCAAACTTATAACACCCCTCTTTTTGGGTCGGGGGTTAAAAATATGAGAAAGCCTGTTTGTGTGTTGGTTTTTTCTTCAATCACGCTGTAAAGGACCAACGTGATTTTTTTGCATGAATAAGGTAACCTAGCCTACTAGCCTAGTTGAATAGGTGTCTGAAAAGTGACATAAGTTACTTTTTTTTCCTGAAAATTAAAGAGTTCCTGGGATTTTAAAACCTAAATAATCTCTGACGAAGTCTGGTAGATTTGTACTTCGTTGATTTTTGTCCGAGGCATATTTAGTAAGGTACTTACAAACCCATCATCAATATCAGCGGATTTGAATTTCGCTTCATAGTTTTCTCTACTCCTTAAACTATTGTTGGAGACGAAGTGAACAGTCTTCCCCAGTCTCTTCATCAGCTCGAAGAACTTCCCTGCGCCTGGGAAAGCATTATTTGTTTCCCAAATCACACCTAGAAACAAGAAATTATTCGTATAGTACTTACCACAGAACAGCGAAAAATCGTGAGCCATTGGGTCGATATGATAAAGAGAGAACTCCCTGGGACTTCGTCTGTGGTGGCGTTTGCTGGCGCGCGTGTTGTGACTTTTTGGAGTGTTTTTTTGTTAGAAGTGGCCGGTTTTTGTGTTCTGCTGGTGTTTATTACTGGTGGAACTGACTGGGAAGCGCTTTAAAGGGGTGCCGCGTGTATGTCGGCGGGCGCCGGCACAGACGAAGTCCATACTTATACATATAGTTTCCCTAACTTGTAAATAACTACAAAATTGACATTGGCTAATCAGTGTAAAGCCAGACGTGAGAAAAAAAAAACTCCCTGTGTTGGAAGCAATACACAGAGAAACTTTCAGCTTTTATAAATAACGAATGTTTGGCCTTCGCGGGTCAAAAAGATATATGTATTATGATAGCCAATAAGACATCCAATCTACTAGCAAGAAATATTTTTGTTCAACGTTTCATATCTTGTCGCCAATCACCTCGTCTCCTTGGGTCAACGTTGCTTAACAATCGCAATCGATTGATATGCGTTGTCTCAATAGGCCCCACATCCTAGGTAACGCGGTAAGCACCTCCTATTTGTTTAATAGCAATTTTGCTAGTTGGCAGAATAATTATTATTATCTTTACCCACCAAAGTCATTGCCCTAATTAACCGGCTTCTAATAATTTTATCCTTCCCTCTTCCGTATTTGCAATTAAATCATAATAATCGTGCGAGAACTCAGTTACATTTTAACATACCTATATCAATTACTACAATATAAATACTATGTATGTAGTATGTATGTATGTATGTGTGTATGTATGTAGGCAGGCACTCGAATAGTAAAGGTGACGTAGCATTTAAGTAACATGATGAGTAAGAGGAAACGCCATACTATGTCGCGGCTAAGGGCCATTTTCCTCGTATTATTTAGGATTTCCACCTATTTTTAAGAATTTGATGTGTCATGAGTCATGACTGATGAAAAGAATAGTCGTGTCACATTTACTGATCATGAAATCATTCTCATTTCTTTCATTCATCGTACCTACCATTGTACCTATTAATTCACTGGCTAAGCTGCTCCGCATTTCGTCTTCGATGATGGAAATGATTTTCGGAAAATCCTATCTAGTAGATTTTTCGATAGAATTCATTAGATGTTTGGCTAGTGGGAAACAGAAAATGTATTTACCACGGTACCTATCTACCTACAGTTCGATGAAAATAAATTCTATACCGAAGTAGATAAAAGTACCTACATAGGTGACATAGTTACCTATTTGTTTTTAAACCCCACGCCTAGAGTGCGCTCTGGTAGCCTATCACCAGTTTGTCTGAGAACATCGATGCTGAAAATCTGCGGAGTTATTTGCTAACTCCGTGATCATTTATAAATGAAAACCATCAATCTCATGCTTCATTCATGATCGACCCATTTCCGCCCCACTACTGAGTACGGGTCTCCTCTCAGAATGAGAATAGGGTTTAGGCCATAGTCGCCACGCTGCTGGCCCAATGCGGATTGGCAGACTTCACACACCTTTGAGAATATGGAGAACTCTCAGGCATGCAGGTTTCCTCACGATGTTTTCCTTCACCGTTAAAGCAAGTGATATTTAATTGCTTAAAACGCACATAACTGAAAAGTTAGTGGTGCGCGCCCGGGATCGAACCCCCGACCTCCGATTAGGACGCGGACGTTCTAACCACTAGGCTATCACAGCTTTATTTCCTTTATAGAATGATAAAAAAAAATATTTTGCAGCATATTTTCAATGGTTTAAATTAGTGTTTGAGGGAACTAGGGAACTTGGCACTTTCATTCAATGATGATCACCGAGTAGCGAATAACCTCCAGGTCAGAAATGATACTTTGTGGAAGCAAATAACTAATTCACTCCAGCAATCGTTCCAGCAGTTTTCAGGAAAATTGTAACAGACTGACATAAACATACAAACTCACCCGAAACGCATAATCACACTGGTTTCATTATAATATCGTGGGTAATATAGTAATTAAAAATCTTACATAGATAAAAACATTTTTTCTCTTATCAAAATAAGACTTTAATACAACGTAGGTAGGTATATACATACATGTAACTGATAAATAATAATTAGAACGTTATCATGAATACCACTTCAAGTCACTAATTAGCAATCTCATCCGTTACTCAAATGATAATAACCAAACGTAAAACATTATGGGAAACATAAATGACGTCACTAACCATCACAATCTGAGAACACATGGTCGAAGGAACTCAAAAATTCCTTAACTTCAGTCTCATTCAATTCCAATAAACTGACTGGTTCCATAGTTTCACTATCACTTATTCACTAAGTGTGAATAATTCGAGTTGTGCGATTGATTATGGATGTAAAACACGTGCTGTCTAACACTAGCATGCGTTAAAACTGCGCTCGAGTCGCCTTGATCCTAAATATATGTACACACAACGGCTCTACCTTTTTTATTCGACCTTAACTTTACAGAAATAAGAGTGGATTTCCAACTGTGAAGTCGTGTAGATCGCGAATTTTGTATAATGGTTTCCATTGCTCCACGGATTTGTTTTTACAGCGTCATGTCATGTGTAGCGTCCTATTACGGGGTTTTAATTGTTTCACAATATTTAATTTGAATTTCATCAATTTAGTAATATTTATGTATTTCGTTTTCTTCTCTATTATCACTAATTCAATAAAAGTTTGAATTTAGGATAAAAAGAAAAAAAGTTAGAAAAATCTAAACATAACTTACATTAATAAAAAAAGAAATGGCAAAGAATTTTACTAAAAATCATAAATTAATTTGAAAGTTTAAAAAAATAAGTTAAGTAACAAGTGTAAATTAAAAATTTATAACACCCCCGACGATCCAAAGTATCAGAGTTTTCCAAAACATCATTTTCAAATAAATAATTATGTATCTAGACAACGTCCATCTTGACAGCTTGACATTTGTCAATTGACACAATATTATGAACCTAACGGTTATGTAACCTTCTTTTCTACAAGAAAACTAGAAAAGAGCTGATAACTCTTAAACGGCTGCACCAATTTTTTTAGATTATAGCTAAGAACACTCTCGATCAAGCCACCTTTCAAACAAAAAAAACCAAATTAAAATCGGTTCATTCGTTTAGGCGCTACGATGCCACAGACAGATACACAGATACACAGATACACAGATACACAGATACACAGATACACAGACACACAGATACACAGATACACAGATACACACGTCAAACTTATAACACCCCTCTTTTTGGGTCGGGGGTTAAAAAGATAAAAAAGGAAAGAAAACAGAAGATACAAGTGGTCTAATATGATATTTCAAACTCAAATAATTGTATTCAAAAACAGATCCGATTCCGACAATCTATTCCCTCTTTACGACAATGGGAACTCTGTCCCATATCGATCGCGCTACCTCTGAATGCCATAGAGACGGTCTTGCTACAGTTGCGATGAGTCAATCGCAGGGAGGGCCGCTACACTCCTCTAAATGGGTCCTCTCACTGAATATTCCGATCTTACTGATTCCGACAATCTATTTTCCATTGATAAGACAATGGAAACCCAGCCCCATATCGATCGCGTTACGTCTGAATGCCATAGAGACGGCCTTGCTACAGTTACGATGAGTCACAATCCAGGGAAGGATGGTACACTCCTCTAAATGTGTCTAAATGTCACTGTCATGCCTTATAATATCATTATGGTTATACTGAAGTATCCAAGAACTGATCCGATTCCGACAATCTATTTCTTTTTATGATAATGGAAACTCAATTCCATATCGATTTCTAACCCCCGACCCAAAAAGATGGGTGTTATAAGTTTGACGTGTGTATCTGTCTGTGGCATCGTAGCTCCTAAATTAATGAACCGATTTTAATTTAGTTTTTTTTTGTTTGAAAGGTGGCTTGATCGAGAGTATTCTTAGCTATAATGCAAGAAAATCGGTTCCGCCGTTTGAAAGTTATCAGCTCTTTTCTAGTTACTGTAACCTTCACTTGTCGGGGGTGTTATACATTTTTAATTTACACTTGTATTACGTCTGAATGCTGTAGAGATGACCTTGCTACAGTTCCAATGAATCACACCCCAAGGAGGAATAGTTCATGGTACACTCCTGTCACTATCATGCCTTAGTACCAAGATAGTCATCCGAGCTAAGGTGGAAAGGGAGACATTATTACAACACGAGGCCCGGTATTATGGCTCGTAGTCGTGGAATCAAATCTGTATTTGGAGCGAAGCTTGTTGGATGTTAAAATGAAGAAAAATGAATCTGGCGCTACATGACCGAAATGTTCGAACTTTAGACTTTATATAGAGCATTCCGCATTATCTGCGGTAAGGTGCTATTCCTTATTCGGTCTTTACAGAGGTCTCGATAGTGCAACAGTCAGGGCACATGCGATAACTCTATTGATTGCACTATTGTGGTACCTAACTCCTACACCAAAAGCTTGGAGAAGAAAATGGAATATTAGCTGATACGGCTTCATCCATGTTGATTTTGTTTGAAAAAAACAGTGGTATTGTAACCCTTTCAGTTTCAAGGATAAAATATCCTATGGCACTTTCCAGGTCTTTAACTAAATCCACATAAAAAAAACATTTCGATTACACTGTTGTAACGGACATTGAAATACAAACCAACAGAAACATTCATAATTTTAATATGGGTAGTGATGCTTAGTTTTTGTGACTTCGTGAAAAGCCATCCATGTTATTTAATTATAATTATTATCCATGGTAAAAGCATTGGAATATTCGAACGTATACGATTCGTATACTCTGAATTGATTCTAAAACACCATAGTACCTACTGGGTACTGGGTAACCTTAAAAGGAAGTAAAGCAGATCAAAATTGATTAACACTGGAACGAAATGAACTAAATTAACTTTATTAACTTTTTTTACGGTATAGATATAAAAACTATGCTGCTAAGACAATTACAGATCAAATTACACTAATTATGCTAATTCATTTCTGGAGAATGGGAGAAAAAGAATCGAAAAACTGTGAAGTTGACCTTGTCTGACAGTGGAGGTATGGAAAAGTGGCGAATGCTCGTGAGGCGTATAACATTTGCCCCAAAACGTTACTTCGTGATGACCACGACCGCTCTGCCAAGAGTGTTACGACTTAGAAGAAGAATAAGTTCAGTAGTGATGACGATATTATTATCTAGTTTTAGTAGATTACATTAAGTTTTTTAACCCCCGACCCTAAAAGAGGGGTGTTATAAGTTTGACGTGTGTATCTGTGTATCTGTCTGTGGCATCGTAGCTCCTAAATTAATGAACCGATTTTAATTAAGTTTTTTTTTTGTTTGAAAGGTGGCTTGATCGAGAGTGTTCTTAGCTATAATCCAAGAAAATTGGTTCAGCCGTTTGAAAGTTATCAGCTCTTTTCTAGTTACTGTAACCTTCACTTGTCGGGGGTGTTATTTAATTTACACTTGTTTATTGTGAAATAAATGTTGAGGGGTTACAATATTTTTTTGGATCATACAAACTTTCTAACGTAACTTAAAAATGAAAATTTTAACTTCGTTTTTAATATGATAGTGAGTTCAGCGGCCGAACTTTAGCAATTAGGGGAACAACGAGGAGACAAATTTTCTTTGCCGTCAAGATATTAAACTTTTACCGTAGACAGCAGCGAAAAATGAGCCATCGCTGTTAGGCGCCATCTCCACGGGCGAGAGAATCGCAACGAGACCGCTCTATATCGTCGGATAATATCCACGGTACAGCGATAATTTCCAGCCAAGCCTGTGTATTGCCAGCGTATCGCCGCGACTCGCAACGAAACGCCACGAGACCGCAACGGATCGGCGCGTGACGTCACACATTTCGTTGCGTCTCTCAACTGTGGCGTAACGTCACACACCTCGTTGCATCTCTCAACTGTGGCGTAACGTCACACATCATTGCGTCTCTCAACGTGGCGTAACGTGGCGGTATCGCCGCGAGACTCAAGACATCAATTTTCAATTCAATTCGTCAATTAAATTCAAGACAATTCAATTTAATTCGTGATTCATTTATTCAATCAAAATTCTTAAACTATTTAAGCACAAAAACTTATGCTAAATATTATTTTTGTTCTGTATTATTTGTTAATTTATGTGACTAACAATTGGCACTCGATCGTGTCGTCGTGAAACGCAATGGTATCGCCGCGAGACGCGATGAATCCGTGACGTCATATTTATCCGGAGTCACTCGTCGTATCGCCGCGATAGTATCGCCCTGTGGAGATTGTCCCATAGAGTTTCTATCGAATTTTGTCACACGGCGAGACTATCGCCGCGATTCTCTCGTCCGTGGAGATGTTACCTTACCGTAGAGAACAGCGAAAAATGAGTCGTCGGTGTTACAAGCGAAAATCAGTTTCAAGGTTTCATCTTGAAAATTGTCACTTTGAAAGGAGCATCAAATTAGATTCTAAACTTGGACGAAACTCATAATATCACAATAAGTAAGCTTTTGAAGTTTTTAGAGATTTAGAGTCAGTAATTCGAGGGTACAGAAACGAAAAGACGTCTGTTAAAAGTACAGGTATGATATTATCGTAAAAAGAACATGTTACGTTATCATTGACATTAGCATTATATGAAAAGACCGGTCCACTGCGAGCTAGACTTGAAAGAGGCATATTTATTTATAAGTCACCCGAATTTGAAAAACTTTTATCAAGATAAAAAAATGATACAGTATTAATGTCACGCCAAGACGATTATGCTGAAAAGGTTTCCGTGTTTTATTCAAATCGAGCGTAAAGAAAGATGGTACATTATGATAATAAGCCAATTGATCTCTCTTGTACTCTGATCTGGTTTATATTTCTCCTGGAGCCTCTTACTTACAGCGTGAATATAAAACACTCTGGAAAGCGTCGTGGTAAAACTGGGGGCCAATAAAAAATTGAGATGCTTTTTTGTAGGGTTGCCATCATTTAAAACAAAAACAGAACGAAAGCTAAAACAAAAACAGATATGACAAGATGAGATGGGACAAAGTAAATAGGACTTAAGGCACTTTGCACGCTGCATCCAATCCGTTTTTTTAAACTAAATAGCGAGCAAACGAGCAAGTGGGTCAAATGATGTCAAGTGATTACCAGTGAAAAAAGAGCCAATGGTAAATATCGGGACTTTCATAACTTTGCTCATTATGACGTATTTTGTTTTGGAGTTACATATCTGTTTATCTGTAGGTACCTATGCGTGGGTTTCACATCGCTTAATTGATTGAAAAGTATTCTTCGAACGTCTGACGCCAATTTAGAGTTATCAACTTATATTGGATGTGGGAATACCAGTGAATATAATTCATCTCTAGATATTAAACCTTTTTGTCATTTACAGCTCATACTATTAATAGAATCCCTGAAAATTGTATTCTCTAATGTGACCCTCGTAAAAATTGGGTCTGAGGGCGAAAATGTCAAAAATTACGTCACTATTACAATGGCAAGCAAGTGGCAAGTGAGAACGTAAAAATAACCCTTTTTGACGACAGAAGAGTTTATGACAAATAACTGAAAGTGTGGGGTTTATTTTACACCCAGCCGTGCCGATTCACAATTATTCTATTTCACAACAATTATTTCAAATCAGCCCTATCATCTGAACTATTTAGTTCAGATGTTTCCTTTTAGAAATAAATCAGAGCTCTGAATAAAACTTTTCAAGTTATGTTCAGTTTCATTTATAGTTAGGTGTTTAATGATGTATGTATAATAGACCATTTTCCTTAGTTTCGTTAACCGCTTTTGACGAAAGATGTAAAGATAACTTACATCCCGGGAACGGATATAGGCTACATTTTATCCGAGAAAATCAAAGAGTTCCCACGACGCAGGCGGAACTGCAGGTATCATCTAGTAAAGAAATGTTTGTCTGTTTGTTTTTTACCTATGCGTTCGCGCATCGTCATCCGTTTGATTTGAAACTTTGTACAGTTGTTGTTGACATTTGCCTGGAGGTGTATGACATGGTATCATAAACGTAATAGATATGACGCACAAGTCACGTAATCATTTGTAACTAACTAATAAATGTTATTAATTTCATACAAAACTTTTACCGACTCCACTCATTTCATGCATACCTCGTGACCTAAATAGGTAGACGGTTGTCGACGCGGGAATAATCAGAAGGTTTAAGAGGGGTCTCTCCGTCACTTGCTCCATACAAACGTAGTTTCAAAGGTTCCAATTTCATTTGAATACTAAGCAACCAAAGTCCATGAAATTTTGCAGACATATTCTAGAAACTAATATCTATGTCTGTGGTTTTCCAGATTTCTGTTAAAATATTCGGTTTCAAAGTTACGCGGTCTTAAAAATTCACAAACAAATCTTTGAGCCCCTGTAATTTTAAAACTACTCATTTTTAGAAAAATCTAAAACACCATATCTAATCTAATACATATATTAGTTTTTAGAATATGTCTGCAAAATTTCATGGACTTTGGTTGCTTAATATTCAAATGAAATTGGGACTACGATTGTATGGAGTAAGTGACGGAGAGAGCCCTGTTAAAGTAAAGTGGAAACAGCTACGAACGTTGGCATCCTTGGGCATCAACGTTGACCTCAATTCAACTCGCATCGATACGTTTCTGATGTACAAATAGCTAAGGTTCGGAACGCCCTTCCAATGTCAGTTTTTCTACCCAAGTACCATCCATAAGCACCAGGGCTGGAAAAAAAACTGTTAAACAACATTTTATGTTTGAAACATGATTAAAACTATAACTAACTGTTTTTAAATTAAAAAAATCATAACCCTTCCTTTTGGCTTTGCCGCAGTCGGGTAAAAAACAGCAATGCCAATACTGCTAACTGCTAAGCACAACCTGCCCCTCATGATCTTGAATAAAAATCCTATAATATGCATTGAATCATCATCATTATTATTAGATTTAAGTTTTTAAAGATCCCGTGGCAACTTTGATTTTCCGGGATAAAAGTAGCCTATGTCCTTGCCCAGGATGCCAGTTATCTTTGTACCTTACGTCAAAATCGGTTTCACGCATGAGGTGTGAAAGCTAGGAAACAGACACTTTCGCATTTATATTATTAACTAGCGACCCGCCCCGGCTTCGCACGGGTGGACTTTTATTTTTTCTATTTTGCGGGATAAAATATAGCCTATACGGATTCGGAAGAATCCCTCTAAGTAATGGTAAAAGAAATTTTGAAATCGGTCCAGTAGTTTTTGAGCCTATTCAATACAAAAATACAAAGGTTTCCTCTTTATAATATTAGTATAGATATATTAAATAAATAAATATTAACTACATAATATGAATTTAGACAATATCACACAAAGAAAATATTGAGCGCGTTAGCTAACGATATTCAGTTTCCATCTATTTTGTACATTGAAGAAAAAAACAGGAAAAAATATTGAAATCGTCGTGTCGTAAAAGTTTTATTTCTTCATGAAATGTTGGTGCTTTTACAATAATGAAAATTACGATGAAAATACTGAAATGACAATTTTTGTCCACAGAGTGTGCTCAGTTAGATAATTCAAAAATATTAATTAAGTTACGAGTAACTAAGCATTTTGTGTTCCGTTCATCACGTGAAAGATTCTTCGTCATTAGTAATGACGCTATCTGCATTGTGTTCAGAGGCCTTTGGATTTCATCTAAGTTTTAGGGTTTCGTATGGTTTCGTACCTCAAAAGGAAAAATGGAACCCTAGGATCACTTTGTTGTTGTCTGTCCGTCCGTCTGTCCGTCGTGTCTGTCAAGAAAACCTATAGGGTACTTCCCTTTGACCTTGAATTTATGGTTACATCACAGAAAAAAATATTAAAATGTGCTTAAATTTTCAAAGTAAGATAACTATATCAAGTGGGGCATGATATGAAAGGGCTTTACTTGTACGTTCTAAAACAGATTTTTATTTATTTTTATGCACAATAGTTTTTGATTTATCGTGCAAAATGTTCGAAAATGTCCTCGGTGCGCGAGTCTAACTCGCACTTAGAAAACCTGCATGCCTGAGAGTTCTCATAACGTTCTCAAAAGTGTGTAAGTCTGTCAAATCCACGCTTGGCAAGCGTGGTGGACTATATAGCCTCTTATTCTGGGAGGAGACCCATTCTCAGTAGTGCGCCATGGGTTGATGATGATGATGTTCGCAGAAAGTTATTATTGTATCATTTTATATGATAATGGGATGTTGTAGCGGCGTAGAGGCGTAGAGCGTCAAACAAAGGACATTAAGGCATTGTGTACACATGGGTAATTAATGCCAAGACAATGTAAATTTTGTCTTTGGGATCATTGTTGAGGGCTCTTGTTTTGAAGTTGTACGGCTTAGTTATATTTTAATTACGGCGCGGCGTATAGATAGTAAAACCGTGATAGCCTAGCGGTTAAGATCGGCGGCTCTTACACAGGGGTCGGATGTTCATTCCCCGGCATGTACCGCTAACTTTGTGGAGTTATGTGCGTTCTAAGCAATTGAATATCACTTAAAACATCATGAGGAAACTTGCGTGCCTGAGATTACTCCATAATGTACTCAAAAGTGTGTAAAGTCTGCCAATCCACGCATAGCGAGCGTGATGGATTATAGCCGAAAACGCTTCTCATTCATAATTATGAAAATTGGACTACATTTACGAAGAGAAAAACGTTATCGCTTTTTGTACGAAAACTTATAACTAGGCAATCCTGTTAAAACTTACAACAAGGATGAGAAATGCTAGCAGACAGACGACAGACGCACTTTCGCATCTATAAATTTTTACTATTCAATTACTAAGTAATTAATCAAAAAATTAGGCCATGCATACTAATAATTTATTAGTATGCATGGCCCAGTTTCTCAACAGATTTATCTTATTTAATAAATAATCACTTTCCCATTGAAAAGCTTTCCGTGTTTTATTCAAATTCAGCGTAAGAACGTCTTCCTTACATTATGTTAATACGCCATTTGATCTCTCTTGTACTCAGTCCTGGTTTATATTTCCTCAGGTTTTAACTTACGGTGTGAATATGGAATGAGTTTGTGTAAAGTACCGTGACAAATAAAGTCAAGGATTCGAAAGAGCAATGTAATGATAGGGCCCGTTCTCATGGCCGTCCAATTCTGCATTTTTACAGGTTCCCAGAAAACTTGTTGGGGAATAAAAAAAACTGACTGGAGTATTCGCATGGTACTATCTCATTTCGTAGGGGATAGAGTGCGTGTAATCGACCGTCCTAATATTATAATAGAAACACGAATGCCCCGCCAAAGAACGAATTAAAAAATTAAAAATTTTACATTTGAAAAAGTTTTAATTTTTTTTTAATGATGTAACCACAAATTCGCAGTTTTCAGATTTATTCCTGTACTTGTGCTATACCTACCTACCTGCCAAATTTCATGATTCTAGGTCAACAGGAAGTACCCTATAAGTTTCTTGACAGACACGATGGACACACACTGAAAGACAGACAGACAGACAGGCAACGAAGTGATCCTATAAGGGTTCCGTTTTTCCTTTTGAGGTACGGAACCCTAAAAAACCGGTCAAGTGCGAGTCCGACTCGCACACGAAGGCTTCCGTACCATCATATAACAAAATAAGTAAAATGTTCCTCCTATAGGGGTTCCTTTTTTTAGGAAGGAAGAAGGTACGGAACCACAAAAAATATAGCCAGTATCACTTGTTATCTTGGGATAGTGTACCACATGCTAATCTGGCAACCTGGCACTACCAGATACTAGTCTAGCAATATTTTTATTCATAGACTGTAGCATAGAACAATTCGTACTTTTACCACCAAGATTTGGAAAATCTTAGGTTTCACTGGAAAAACGTTGTTTGTTTGTTTGTTTGAGATTTTAGAGTAGGTATCTAAATCATCTCACAATTATTTAGCTTTCACATAATCAACTTGATGTACTTTTCAGAAACTTTTCCAAACTTTTGTCGCTTGATGAGACATCAATAAATTAAGAGAACAAGGATAGGTAAAATATTCAAAATATATTTTACCTAAAAATATGCACATACAACCATTTTATCCAACACTGACGATATTATAGGATAAGTTCAGTAGCTTAATGTTATCAAAGAAAAGGTCTAGAAGGGTCTGAAGGCTGACAAAACCTATAAATCACTAGCGAAACGTATCTTGAACTGGTCTTGTTATACATCCCTATAGACTAACTCTTATTTTTATGAGGATAAAGTTGATAATCCTTTGTAACCATTTAATTGTGAAACCCGGCGAACTATGATGAAAAACCGCTGCCTACCTGTACTTGGATATAAATTTCGTTTAGCTGTAATTTATCACATCGAGGATATGATTTTTTGATGTTATATATTCCGAGGTATAAATTGGTTGGTGCGATACTGCGAAATATGTTATAGTTTGGAGAGAACAGATTGGTTTTTTATTGATAACGGATTTGTGCTTGGTAAGATCACCTGATGATTGGACGCCTTTTTTAGGGTTCCGTGCTTCAAAAGAAAAACATGAACCTGATAGGATCACTTCGTTGCCCGTCCTCCATCTATCTTGCTGTCTGTTTTGAGGAACACGACACTTTGTTTCAGGAACACATAGAGGTTAAGATCAAGTTGAAATTACTAGTATCAAATACTTAGTGTACCTAAGTGATGGGGTTTATTAATGCTCAGTTGCACTGGTTTCTAGTAGAGCCTTGTTCCCTACTAACGTAGTGGTGAATTATAACAAAGAGATTACACAGGAAAATTGAAAGAATTCATTTGACTCTAATTTCTAATACTAGTTGCAAGTGGACCAGTGCAAGTGGCGGTTAGAAGACAAGTGACACCAGCTCGTTTCTACATAAGCCACGATGGCAAAAATGCTGAAGCCAGCATCCGATACGCATAGGTCTACGGTCTTATGGAGAAAAAAAAATCA
The DNA here is from genome assembly GCF_905333055.1 of Maniola jurtina. Classification (NCBI taxonomy): domain Eukaryota; kingdom Metazoa; phylum Arthropoda; class Insecta; order Lepidoptera; family Nymphalidae; genus Maniola; species Maniola jurtina. The sequence continues at coordinate 12,348,149 of NC_060040.1, forward strand.
AGCCTCTACTACATCTGAATCAAAGCAATCTCATTCAAAATAATTTTTTTTTTAATTCAAATCCAAAATATTTTTATTCAATTAGACTTTTACAAGTACTTTTAAATCGTCAACAGCATCTACCACTGGTTTGGAATGCCTTTCCTACCGAGAAGAATCAGCAAGAAACTCGGCGGTTTCTCTTTTCAAAGATTTGATATACAATATTATGCCATGTATAAAAGTAATTCTGTAAGGGTAACTCCCAACACCACGAAGTTACGATAGTAACGAAATGTCTCAACATTGCCCTCCCTTCAGCAAATCTCGAAGCCGTCTAAGAAAGCGCTGGCTAGTTGTGAGCGGAAAATCGGATGCTGCTGGGTAAAGTGGGCAGCAAAATGTAGGAAAGCGGACCTAATCTAGGTGGAACAACGCTAAGACAAAGAAAAAGAACAACAATTTGATGCATGGTTCTTACTCAAACGACTCACCAAATGCAAATAAATAAAGGGATAAAAATATCAATAATTAACCCAATTGGGTTTTTTTCGTAAAGGGTTAAAAAAATTGTTACCGAACGTTAATTCAATCAATGTGGCAGGTAGGTACGAAGCGAAAAGCAAATGTTTGCACCAATCAGGGACAAAAAGTTACCGGAGAGCTACGTGCTTCAAATAAACCACATTGATTCATTGGGAAGCAAGTACAAGTTTCATCGATGTTATTGTAAAATCATTCTATAGTTCCGATTTCCGTTTCAATTTTAGTACCACAAAATATTAGGGTAGTGTTATGTTTTTAACCCCCGACCCAAAAAGAGGGGCGTTATAAGTTTCACGTGTGTATCTGTGTATCTGTCTGTGGCACCGGAGCGCCTAAACGAATGAACCGATTTTAATTTAGTTTTTTTTTGTTTGAAAGGTGGCTTGATCGAAAGTGTTCTGAGCTATAATCCAAGAAAATCGGTTCAGCCGTTTGAAAGTTGTCAGCTCTTTTCTAGTTACTGTAACTTTCACTTGTCGGGGGTGTTATAAATTTTTAATTTACACTTGTATGATGAGTGAAAGATAACCGGTCAAATGCGAGTCAGACTCTCGCAGGAAGGGCTCCATATCATCGTACAAGATTATGAGATAAGATACAACACTATTGACTTTTTAATTTTTTAAAGCAAGGCGGCCATTTTGAAATCCGCCATCTTGTTTTTTTAGATATTAGTTGTTACAGCGATAATAGAAATACACTGTGAAAATATCAACTCAAAAAATATACATACCTACGTTACATAAGAAAATTGATATTCATAATTTCATACGAGTTACTGAAAGTAAAGTTTGATATAAGAAAAGCCAAATATACTAAATAACAATTCAAGTACCATAATCAAAGTAAGGGATATTTTAATACACAATACATTTTGAAAAAATATTTCTGGTAACAAAAAGACTAGTTCATTTTCTTCGCAGAGAATCTCAAAAAAGCATCAGAACGAAAAAAATACTATTCAAATGTAATTGCAAAAACAATTATTACCTACTTGTATTGATTCAAACATTATACGAATCTAACCTCTACGTGCCTTTACCCAACCGACCTTAACAGGGCTCTCTCCGTCACTTACTCCATACAACCGTAGTTCCAATTTCATTTGAATATTAAGCAACCAAAATCCATGAAATTTTGCAGACATATTCTAGAAACTAATATCTGTGCCTGTGGTGTTTTAGATTTTTCTAAAATAATGCAGTTTTAAAATTACAGGGGCTCAAAGATTTGTATGTGAGTTTCTAAGACCGCGTAACTTTGGAACCGAATATTTTAACAGAAATCTGGAAAACCACAGGCATAGATATTAGTTTCTAAAATATTTCTGCAAAATTTCATGGACTTTGGATGCTTAATATTCAAATGAAATTGGAACTATGTTTGTATGGAGCAAGTGACGGAGAGACCGACCTTAAATTCCTCATTAAAAATCAACTCCACTTAATCCGCGTTTCAGCAAACGCGACCTAAATAAACGTTTGAAATGTCCAACGCGGGAACAATGCGAACAGGTTCACTTTAACACACACAGATGCACACTTCTTAGACGCGTCGTTTAATTTTGAGGGTCGAGGGTCTTACCCGAAACGTGCCAACGGGATCCTACGACTAAAGCTTAGATCTATAGAGGGCACTTTGATTTTGCTCAGGCTTAAGAGTTAAAACGAGACAATTTATGTGAGAGATATACCTCTGTCTCTTTTTAACTCTGTCTTAAGTCTAAGCAAAGAGTACGCTCTATAAATCTTATCCTAAGACTTCGCTGCCTGTTCGCCTGTCCATCCATCCTTTGGTCCGTCTGTCAACAGGCTGTATCTCATGATGCGTAATAGGTAGAGAGTTGAAATTTTGACTGTGCTTATTAGTATTATTGTAATAACTAATATTATAAAATGCATAGGTGTCTGTCTGTCTGCCCATCCACCCGCCTACAAATAATGAATTTCAGCTGTTAGTAATTAGATAGATAGCACTTCTACTATAACTACTGATCCAAGAATATGTGCGTAACATTTTTATCGACGTTTTAGTTACACTACGTGTTAGCAGCGTCATTCAAAGTTAGTCTGTCTCTATCATAACAACAAAATGAGACTAAAATCTTGGAAAGCGAGGAATCGTTAAACTTTTATTTCTTCATGAACCGATGCGTACCTGTACTTTTACGATAATGAGAATAGCTTTCATACATTCGAAAGAAAATCCCCCAATTTTAGACCTCAATAGAAATTGCTAAACCAGGGTAATTAAAGCAAACATTGTTTTAGGGTAGCCTTAATTAGGTTGACCTGAAAATGGAAATCGCTTTATTTTATTTCGGTCCAATTTTATTCAAATCTTATTTATATTGTTGGACGTGGATTGTGGACAAGGGACGATATTTTGTAAATTGGACCTGATTGAGGTCTATTTTATCTGAACAATAAATTTTAGGGACTTTTCTTCACAAGCCGCTTTCCGAATCAGCGGTAAAGTTTACTACCACCGAATTCAAAATATGTATAGAAATGGTAAAGAAGCGTAAGTTTTATAGCGTAAGGTTTATTGTACAAACACATGTATTTGTTTGTATTTGAGTATTTAGGTACCTACACATGACCGTCTTATGTCTACGAAATCTTAGCATTTAAAAATCTAAAAATGTTAATATATAGACATACTTACTGAAACTCAGCTTTCTTCAAGACACTTCCTATTCTTCTCAATTCTAACAACAACAAAAAAACACTAGACCCAAAAATATTCTATCAACTTAATATTACATTAAATGGCCCATTTCCCTTAGAGTGGAAATGGGGCATTTAATGTAATTATAAAATGATCCCCTAATTTTACACTTATATATATTATTTCTACAAGAATTTAGCTTGTCACAAAGTTGCTGTAAAAAATTAATACAATTTTGTTATGTGCCCTTCCAAAACCTGAACTAAACACATAAGTACACATCTTTTTGCAAACCGAAATCTCCAAGAGGCGTTCATATCATATAACAAAAAAAAAACTACCAGTCACAAAAATATTCTATCAATTTAATATTTTACGTACCTACATTTCGTCCATTTCCACTCTAATACTATTTATTGAAATGGGTCCCTTACATTTCACACAGCCATTAGGTACAAGCATTTGGCTCGTCATAAAAGTTGGTGTAAAAAATTCAATACAATTTCGTTATGTATAAGATCCCTTTACTTTTTGTGACTTTCGAAAAGGGTTGCCTTTTACGTTCTTTGTCATTGAGTAGGCGAATAAACGCGATGTGGACTGTAGTGCCCAATTTTTATGGCGGCTACTTTAGCTAAAAGGTAATGGTTGCTTTATGTTGGCGGACGGGGCACTTATATTTTTGCATTATACGGAAAGTAACCAAATACTCTTATGAAATAGTATCCTTTTTAACCCCCGACCCAAAAAGAGGGGTGTTATAAGTTTGACGTGTGTATCTGTTTATATGTATCTGGCATCGAAGCTCTTAAACTAATGAACCGATTTTAACTTAGTTTTTTTTGTTTGAAAGGTAGCTTGATCTAGAGTGTTCTTCGCTATAATCCAAGAAAATCGGTTCAGCCGTTTGAAAGTTATCAGCTCTTTTCTAGTTACTGGAACTTTACTTGTCGGGGGTGTTATAAATTTTTAATTTACACTTGTGAGCTGGAACAAGGGAGTACAATAAAAACAATTGCAAAATTTTGTTTCACGACTTACGATTAAAACGCCATGACTTTGACTATAAAACAAACCGTCACAGATTTTCAGCCCATCTCCCTGAACTGGATCTAAAGTAAGCTGCCATCTAACAATTTTGTCTTGTAATTTGCTTGAAAAATATCTAAAAGGATGACAAGCATTACAAAACTTTGTCCAGCATTGACAGTTGTCCAGCATTTTTCGTGCTTGACAAGCATTTTTGACAGTTTAGAATTAAGCTGTTAAAAATATACGTACCTACTTTTTTGGCCAAGTATGCCGGCCTAAGAAGGTAACATTAGAAATTCTTAAGCCAATCAATCTTTAGCAATAACTGAAACTCGCACCCATAACTCACATTACGAGACGCGTTGCGCGTAAATGGGAAAAGTTTGATTGGCGTAAAGCTGCTGAAATTCATTATCAGGCGCCAAGTGATATTAAGCAACCTTCATAAAAACTTGGCGAACTTTTAAAGCTGGTTCAAGCTTTAGGTTTCAATGTTTTTGCACCATTACCATTACCATTTTGTGTCTTTATCATCAGTTTGTTTGACATGATCAACCTGTCGCCGGTTTACTACTAATCACAGACCACAGTCTCATTTTAGGGTGAGAAAGGTTTAAGCCGTAGGCCATGACGCGCTGGCTAAGTGCGCGTTAGCAGACTCCACACACCTTTGAGAACATTATATCGGAACAAGTCCAAATCTTGAAATTTCAAAATAGGTCTTAAAGGTATTTTAAAGCTATTTAAATAATATTAGAATGCAATCAGTACTCGAATATCTAATTATAGAACAACCAAACACCTACAATAGTTGGACGTTTTCTTAATTAATTTCTTGTCACGAGATCTTGGTAAAGTTTGTCTAACTCTGTGAAACCATTAAAGTGGTTAGCAGAAGATGGCGGATTAAATTTATAATTTACGATGTTTGTTGTGATCCTTGGTTTATGATTTCGATAATATTGAGAAGTTAAAACTAAGTAGTCTAAGTAAATACTCGGGTGGGCATCATTTGGGAAGCTTCGAGATTCTTGATCAAAATATCTTAGTGCCTGACATGCTATCAAATCCGACTCGATGACAAATTGCGAATTCTGTTAGGCAGCCTAACAGCTTTCGCAATAATTTTATATATAAAAATCAAGGTCTTTGAGGTTTTTGTCGTTCTACTTATTAAATTTCCTCAGTTATATTTCAAATTATACTCCAGTGATGAAAGGAGATTCCATTAAAATATGAAAATGTTACTTTGCAAGAATTCGCTTCAATTTGTTCATAAGGAGCATGTTGGAATATAAGCTTAGGAGACAGCATTAATTCTAACAACAGTTAAGGATTTCTTTAAACATTCCCATAACTCTTTATTACACCTTATAGTGTTGTAAATAGAGTCTATATTTCAAGTAAAAGTAGTTTTCTAGGTGTAAAGTTAAAATTGTTTGTGTATGTTCATTCATGGCTCTCGCACTTGCGAGGAAAGCCGAGCAAGCCGAGCCGACGTGTGAATATATTGTTTCAAATAGAATTACACTCGTATTGTGTGTAGAATGTATGGAGTTTTCCTGTCTTGAGCTGTCTACGAGTAGTTAGCACATTTTATCTCTACATAGTATATAACTTAAATTTAAAAACCCCCGACACAAAAACCTTTATAAGAAAACTAGAAAATAGCTGATAACTTTCAAACGGCTGAACCGATTTTCTTTGATTATAGCTATGAACACTCTTGATCAAGCCACCTTTCAAACAAAAAAAATTAAATGAAAATCGGTTCATTAGTTTAGGAGCTACGATACCACACACAGATACACACGTCAAACTTACAACACCCCTCTTTTTGGGTCGGGGGTTAAAATAAAGTCGCATCCCGCTACCTGTATGTATGTACGCTTAGATCTTTTAAACTACGCAACGGATTTTAAACAGCCAATGCCTCCTACTAGACCAGACCAGAAATGTAGAAATTTTGAAATTCCAAACTCCTGCCGGGAACCTAACCCTGGACCTCCCATTAATAAGACCCAATACGCTAGGAAGGCCGTCAAAGACTTGGCTATTACTGCTTTTATTCTTTTTCTGCATTCAAAGTATAGTACTTAGGTACATTTTAGTTCACTCTTATCAACAGTGTGTGTAAAAGTCAAAATAGAGCAAAAAGGACATCCAAACGGATTTTAATAGCTCCACCCTTTTTCACAGCTTGCTGCAAAGTAATGACTTTCCTGCGTCCAAGTATGTCGTTATAAAACTGGAGTTTGTCGCGAAAATTATATTACTTTCTCGTTTCAAGTGTCAGGAAAAAGTGCACTGAAAAATATTGCTACTTCAAGATGAATTCGAGTTGAGAAAAGTTCAGTAGTTTTTATTTGCTTTATATTTTTTAGGATTCTATCAGCTCGTTAATATTTATGAAGGATGCTAAAATAACGTCCTTAAGGCAAATTGACGAAGAGTCATAATCAAGATCATGATTAACGTTTTGCCGGCTCACTAACTATGCACGGTCCTCCTCTCAGAATGAGAAGAGTTTAGGTCTATAGTCTTCCACACTGGCCAAGCGCGAATCGGCAGGACGGAATATCAAGATATTATAACCTAATTTATGTGGCTGGAGATAAACTTCGTTTATTTCCCAACGTTTTAGACTTTGGATTTTATTCGACTTGTCGCTTTGTGCCGCCATCTCTATTTAGGTATGGTATGTACATACATATATCCAAACTTATATTTATTTATTTCATATTATGATACATATTACATTACAATAGTTGTCAAAATTTTGTCAAAATCGGTTCGAAGGAACGTGAGAAGCTAGCGAACAGACAGACACCCGTCGCATTTATAATAGTACCTAGTAGATATTTATATATATTTATATTTATAATATGTAGCTTAATATGAGGTAAGCTAATACCCGTGACTTCGCGATTATATGGATATGAAATGCATATAACTTTCTTTTCACTGCAGCAATTAGGGTGGAAATGTGAAATGATGTGCCTTGAATAGGGAGCTCAAATCCCACTACTTAAGCCGATCCTGAATACAGTATCACATTAAAAATTATGTCCTTTCATTGCATACTTTACTTAATAATTTCGCTGTAATAGCTTCGAAAAAAGGATGTTTTCTTTTCTGTATGTACTTAAATTGGTCATTAACCTTTCGTCTGTGTCTCAGAGAGGATGTTGACGACGCGTTGTGTGTGTTCAGTCATCACTAAAACCTGTACTAAGTCGAAATAACATACTTAAATCTAAGTTAAGTTTGTATGTGAGTGGAAAAAAGGATCTGGCACAACGGGCGGCAGAAGTGCACCTGGTACCCAGTGGAATTGCTTGCGGTGGTGTGCGGTGCGGTTGTAGAAAAAGGAGGGTGGAATGAGGTTAAACAGCTCTTTAGAGCACTCCCTATTATAAAGGCGATAGAACATGCAAACAGAGTCTCTGCGGTGCTCCAGGCTTTCCAACGAGCCGGTTAGATTGGGATCGTCCACAAGTCGAACAGCCCGAAGATCCAATCAAATGGAAGGAGTTGGTACTGGGGTGCTCCGACCCATAGGTGAGAGACTGTGGCCTTCGGAGCCAATCAACTGGAAGGAGTTGGTACTGGGGTGCTCTAACCCATAGGTGAGAGACTGTGGCCCAAACCCTTCTTATTCTGAGAAGAGACCCTTGCTTGGTCCTTATAGAGGACCATGGACTGGCGATTAGTTGGTGATGATGATGGCATTGAAATACAGACGGACGTAAACGGCATTGACCATAATGCGGCAATGAACTAAGTGAAGCATGAAACTTTGAGTGTTCATTTTCATTTTACACTCAATTTAAATTCGCAGCCATTTAAAAATCGCGGTGGAATTTTTAAATTTTTAACGCATGAAAGGGTGCAAAGCTATGCGAGTCATTAGTTACATGTGGAGCACTTTTATTCAAGTGTGAAAAATATTAAGTTCATGACTTCAAATCCATTAAAGCGAATCGTTGAAGGTCTGTGTAGAGTGTATATAAACATAGATGGGTAATGTCTCCTCATTTTCATAGTCTGATAGGATGGCAATCTGACACGACCGGAGAAAAATCAGACGCAGCAGCACCAATAAGCTTTGCTTGCTGAGTCACAGTCCTGTTATGGTCAATTTTTAGATAGAAAATCAATATAACTTTTTTTTGGCCCGACCAGGGATTTCCACTTAAGCGAAGCGGAGAGGCGATGTGTTCAGTCAACCAATCAGATTCCTAATAGATGACGTGAAAAAAAAAATGTGATTGGTTGACTGGACACAGCCGTTCTGCCTATGTGAGAACCGGCCACTGTAGTGACTGACTGAGTGATCTATGAACGTACAGTTCAAACTACTGGACAGATCGGGCTGGGCATGCAAATAGCTAAATGGAAAACGTCTACGTCATAATTGACGTAGACGTTTTCCATTAATTTCTCCATCCATCCGCTGGAATTTTTTTCGAAAATTCAACCCTTATGGGCTTCCTTATGGGGTTAAAATAGGGTTTGAAAATGTAAGACACGTGGATGGCGTCGCGGGCATAAGCTAGCAATTATTTAAAACTAAGACCAATATACCTAGCTGGAAATTAGACCCGAACAGACTCGAGTTAGCGCCCTCATTCCACATTCGTCTTCGTTGCCAACAATAGTTGTAACTTGCGCTAACCGCTCTCCTCAATTAGCGGGATTTACTGCTGTGAATTACTGTATGCAGCTTAGGTAATAGCTTTCTAAATCTTCCACGTACCTATGTAAACGTTAAATGCATGTAGGTACATATTTGATTAATTACTTGATTGATAACTCAAAATTTAAAAAACCCCCGACACAAAAACCTCTATAAGAAAACTAGAAAAGAGCTGATAACTTTCAAACGGCTGAACTGATTTTCTTCGATTACAGAAGAAAAAAAAACCGCACTTGGCCAGCGTGGGAAACTATGGCCAAACTATGCTCATTCAGAGTAGAGTCTGCTGTCAGACAGACAGACAGACAACAAAGTGATCCTATAAGGGAACCGTTTTTCCTTTTGAGGTACGGAACCCTAAAAATTAACTTTAGTGTGTTATGGAGATCTGCAGTAAACGCAACTCGTAAACATTTTGACTATAGGGTCAACATCTCAATACACACATTATTAAACTACTAGCTGACGCCCGCGACTTCGGTTCGACGGAACTCTTTGGTTTTCCGGGATAAAAAGTAGCCTATGTGCTAATCCAGGATATTATCTATCTCCATTCCGAATTTCAGCCAAATCCGTCCAGTAGTTTTTGCGTGAAGGAGTAACAAACATACACACAAACACACACACACACAAACTTTTGCCTTTATAATATTAGTGTGAAGTGTGATAGTGTGATGTAGTATGTATGTAGGTATGTCAAGTACCTATATATTGGAAATTCACGCTAACTACATACAAGCATAGAGTATAGACGTCCCGTAATGATTCAGAGAGCTTATCCGATTTCGATACAAAGCTCGGTCCACTGGCTACGTAATTTCCCGCCATTCAGCCGCATGTAATACAGTGCCTAATGATAATTGCTGGAGCTCCGCACTGTTCTGGTCCTTGACTATCAAACGCTATTTACGACTTATTGTCATGAACTCCGTAGCACAGGATAAGGAGATACTCTAACAACTGTCATTATCAGTATCGTTTATTTATTTGCTGATTATAAGTAGGTAATTTCCTGCCATTCAGCCGCAAACATTATGAAATTTAATGTTTCACTAAAACATCTGAACAGTTTTTCACAGACATAAATTTTTATCTCATTACCATATCCAATAACGTTTTCGTAAACATATTAATGGTTTTTTAGAGTTCCGTACCTCAAAAGGAAAAACGGAACTCTTATAGGATCACTTTGTTGTCTGTCTGTCCGTCTGTCATGTCAAGAAAACCTATAGGATACTTCTCGTTGACCTAGAATCATGAAATTTGGCAGGTAGGTAGGTCTTATAGCACAAGTACCGAAATCCGAAAACCGTGAATTTGTGGTTACATCATTTCAAAAAATTAAAATTTGTTTAAATTTTCAAACTAAGGTAACTATACCAAGGGGTATCATATGAAAGGGCTTTTTACCTGTACATTCTAAAAAAGATTTTTATTTATTTTTATGGATAATAGTTTTTGATTTATCGTGCAAAATGTTGGAAAAAAATATCCGAGTACGGAACCCCGGTGCACGAGTCCGACTCGCACTTTGCCGGTTTTAATACGATTATGCGACCCGTGCCTGAACGCGGGCGCGGCTCCCGATCGCTCGGCCGCAGACACTGTGATAATCAAATTAAACGCTTGTACAGTTATAATTAGTGTGCTCCACCGAATAAATAATGTTGCTTGTTAAAGTATATAATTATTTATCTTATTTAATTACAGACTTAACTTAGTTTAGGAGTTACGATGCCACAGACAGATACACAGCTACACACGTCAAACTTATAACACCCCTCTTTTTGGGTCGGGGGTTAAAAACAAGTTGGGGAGTGAGGAGCGAGCGTGTAGTTTAGGATAGTTTTGTCGCTGTAAGCAAGTGTACGGGCGATTACTCGCACTTATCTTTCGAGACATACTCGTAGGCTACAGCTGCCTACAGTCTGCATAATCAGCGACAAACTATTAATGTATATTTCTTTTATTGCCATGGAAGTTTCTTAAGCGAGAAATTAGTCGATAGCTATAGGTCGCGATAGGTCGAGATGGCAATCGGGGTGATGCCCTGCACCCCGCACAACCCCCTCGTCAACCCGGTGTGGGACAGCGCGGGTTGACGTGCGGGTGTGCGGGGCGCCCCTCCGCCTCACAATCCGATTGCCATCTCGATCTGTCGCGTACTATAGTTGCATCCTCGTCGACAGTGGGACAAGTGCCTTAATCTAACGCGCGCGGAAGTTATATTATAGTTTAAGTTTAAGAATAATTTAAATAAAAAATAAATAGAATACAATGTTGTTTTATAAACCCGACGCGGACGGCTAGTTTAGCTAATTACTTTTAGCGCCTTTAACAGAACAAAAACATCTCAAGGTATCCCATTAAATCTATTAGCAAAAGCTAGAATTGCAAGCATTCGAGATAGCAATAGACTCGAGCACTTAGCGTTGCTGTAGTGTAATTAGTGCTATCAAGTTTCTGAGGAAAGTTTGTATTCAGAGTATATATTACCTAGGTGGAATAGAAAACTCTATCTTAGGCGATGCCTAGGCACAACCATAAGACTAAAATAGCGCATAACAGAAGGGAACCCTTCAATCCTTTCTTAGCAACAAGTAGTCCACTTTTGACGTGACAACGTCTTATAATTCGATAGAGCCCGCACGAAAAAACATGACTCATGCGGCGTTACCTCGCTCTGAGGCGTTCCATGTAAGGCTTGAAGTGCAAGCGAGAGCGCGGAACGAGCGACAAAGAAGCACAATCGGCCTTTGTTGTCACGTTCAACTATCGTCAGTAAACCGACTTTACAGACAACCAATTTTTTTTTCCATGGCGACACATAGCAAATTATAACATGTACTTACTTATAGTACCTAATTCCATGTGTATTCGCAACAATTTTTTTCAGCTCCGCCAAAAATGGTTTAACATATAAAACACTCATAAATATCCCATCCTCTGCTAAAAAGCAACATAAGTATTTCAATTGTGTTTTTATTAAAAGGAAGTACCAAAAATATGTTAACACGAAGCCATAAATATACGACAGCGTGTAGTTAATGGCAGAAACTTAGGCAATTTGTTGAAAAAACGGGAGCCAACAATTTTGGTATATCGAGTTTCAGCCCTGCAACCATAATAAGTCGCATAAATAAAAATTAATTGCGCGAATCCGAAACGAGATTGGAAAAAACGCTGTACAGTAACTTTGTAAGTGTTTTCTATATTCCATTTTTGGTGCCAGTTTGCAAGATTATCATCTACTAGCCTTTGTCCGCGACTTTGTCCGCGTGATATAGGATAATTTAGCTACCTATCTCCCATTGAAAGAATTTTTTGAGTATGATCATTATTTCCAGAGATTATCCCCTACAAACTCACAAACTAACAAATTCCTCTACTTATATATATATATATATCTATAATGCTAATGACAGGAGAAGCTTTAAACTGACTGACTGACATTTCAAAATACATCTTATAGATACCAATGGATCTAGAAACTTGAGATTTTTCATGTAAGACTATTCTATCCAAATACAGGCGATGACGTCACTAGCATCTATTTACAGAACTGAAATACCTATTATATCATCACAGAAGTACCTATACCTTTAATGGAAAATAATTAGCTAACACGTCTATTTTCGGCGTCGTGGGATGGTCTATACCTATTGTAAAGAAACCTACATGCAAAATCTCAAGTTACGATGTTTGTGTCAGCAGTGTCAGTAAGTTAGTTTCTCCATTTGTGTGTATAAGAATATTGTGTCAAGTAGCAATACAGGGTGAGCAAAAACTTAGCGTTATTATTATACCACCTTAACGCAATCCAACGCCAATAACCATTTGCCTTATCTTGTAGGTAGTTTTAGTGATTTAGTAGATTTTTCAAACCCGCATTGTATAGCGTGGTATAGCGTGCAAAACTTGGGTCGGTGCCTTGGTGACCTATGACGCGGCATTCACTTCGAGTGACCTATTTATCAAACGGCCGTTGATATGTAGCGTCAGTCAAATGTTTTATTTGCAACATTTTGTTAACTTTTAAAAAATACAGAATTTTTTATTTAATTATTTCGTAGTTTTTTTTATGGTATCCTATTATAGTTTTCATCGAATAGTACCTATGGCGTTATGTTGGCTCCCCTGTCTGTCCAAGTCATTGGCACCATATTTGCATAAGATTTTGTTTATTTTCATTTGATTTTCCTTTTCCAAAATCTGCGTCTTCTCATGCCAATATGGTGCCAATGACCACCCAACAGACAGGGGAGCCAACATAACGCCATAGGTACTATGCGATGAAACGCACTATAGTAAAGATCAGTACTAGCACCTGTCTTCGTTTTTGCTTGCGTTTTACTAACACCCTGTATAGTATAAGTTCTATTAGTGCTTGTCAAGTGATCCCCCTTGTCACTTTGTCAGCCAGAAACCATTTCTTGTCCCTTTTACCTTCCTTTCGGGGTAGTGGTGAGAGTCAATGAAGGGAACGATTTGGTTTACATCGCGGCATAGACCAATTATGAGTAGAGGCCCAGGTTACACTTAATACGTGCTGCTCCATACAAAAGTATTACGCCTATTATTCTATTATTGGCAATTGATTTACGGGTTACCAGCATCAAAATAAAAGTTTTAAGTTTTTTACGGGAGATAGTGTTTTACATAGATTTTTTTAATACCTACAAAAGAAACAGCTTTTAAAAGCTCTTCATTTTGTGGCACAAATGTATGAAAATCTTAAAATTGCATCGCCTTCACAGTATCAATTGAGTCCGTTTCGGCTACGCGAGTATTGGTCCACGCATTGCCGCATAAGGATGCCGCTATCTACTGGACAAAACGCCAGGGTTTGGCTTAGCCAGTCAGCGCCAGCTGAATTTGTAAAAAATACGGGAGCTTTATTTACCCCGTATTTTATCTCGCAATTACGGGTCTCTCTAAAATCATACCTTACAAGTGTAAATTAAAAATTTATAACAGCCCCGACAAGTGAAGGTTACAGTAACTAGAAAAGAGCTGATAACTTTCAAACGTAAACTAAATTAAAATCGATTCATTAGATTAGGAGCTACGATCAATCAATCAATCAAATTCTTTATTTGCTGAATACTGACAAAAGGTGGTACAAATAGCATAATACAATGAGTCCAGATGCCACAGACAGATACACAGATACACACGTCAAACTTATAACACCCTTCTTTTTGGTTCGGGGGTTAAAAATACGGGACATCTGGCAATCCTAGTTCATCATGATGAGTATTAAACTGTTATCTATATGACGTAGCTACTCTGTCTAGTAGTGAATGTTATTGTATTCTCGTCGCAGGTTCGGATAAGGGGCTTGGAAATTGTTTTACGTGACGCGTTATAACGAACGGAGAGCTCTCCGCGCTGTGAATCACTAAGATTTCTCCACTTTTGAGGACTCTACCGTTTAATTTAATATGTCACAACAGCGAACGACGTCTTGAATAGGTAATTGTTTACGGCTTTAGCACACAGCCGTGACGCGTAATGCCGCTAAAGTTTCGTCATCAGTTGTACGGAATTCACAACAAAAACAGAGTGAACTAGAGTGAGGGAACTCTCCGTTTAATCCTGAATCGACGGTAGGTCAAATATTAGGCTATGAGTGACGTGACATCAAAAAAAAAAAGTCATGACAAAATATGACACCTGCCGATGACGTCGAACTATCAATGTTTTGTTACAAGTTCCCTAACTGTCGTGAATTGACTGCAAGACTGCAACGTTTAATTTAATATGTCACAACAGCGAACGACGTCTTGAATAGGTAATTGTTTACGGCTTCAGCTTACAGCCGTGAAGCGTAATGCCGCTAAAGTTTCGTCATCAGTTGTACGGAATTCACAACAAAAGCAGAGTGAACTAGAGTGAGGGAACTCTCCATTTAATCCTGAATAGACAGTATGTCAAATAATTAGGCAATGGGTGACGAGACATCAAAAACAAAAGTCATGACAACTGCGGATGACGTCGAACTATCGATGTTTTGTTACAAGTTCCCTAACTGACTGTCGTGAATTGACTGCAGGACTGCAACGTTTAATTTAATATGTCACAACAGCGAACGACGTCTTGAATAGGTAATTGTTTACGGCTTTAGCACACAGCCGTGAAACGTAACACCGCTTAAGTTTCGTCATGACTTTTCAGTTGTAGCTACTTAGTGCCTTTGCACACCACGTTTTTTAAACGCACCGTTTACGCGCGTTAGCGATACAGTCGCGATATGTACGCGAGTCAGACGCAGCCTGTAGATCTTTGCATACCTGTTATGGAATTCGAAACAGAAACAAAACTGCACTAAAGCTTTATTTATGCCAGCGCAAAATATGTAACATGCAAATGTTATAAGAAAGGTAATGGTAATAATGTGAAGAAAAACTCCGAATGCGGTGAGTGCCATACAACTTATTTTGCACAAAATATTGGCGCGAATTTAATTTGTACTGCACCGCGTGTAATTTGTATCAAATCACAGATTTTTTCCGCGTAAATTTTAAATCGCAAGTGTGGGTATCTCCATAATATGATTGCAAGTATTACAGAATTGCAAAAAAAAATCGCGCGATTTTTATTCGCTGTGCTGGCTAGCTCTCATCATCATCATCGCATGTGAAAGGAATGGGCTGGGCTTATTGTCAAATATCTGCATTACTACAGGCAGTTTTAGTATTTCTTTCTTTCGCTGCTGTTTGACATTTTATAATAACGTAAGTCAGGGCGAAACTATAGCGGTTTTGCTGTTATGATTTCGCAACGGAGGTGTGGCAAAGGCTTTACTTTTCTATTCAGTCGATGTTCACATTTGCTGTCATTTTAGAAGATTGGGTTAGTCTCAAAACCTGAATGAAAAGATTTATGCCACGAACTTTTTGGAGGAAAAATTAAGTGAGTGGTTATTTTAGAGGCTAGAAGTTTCAGAAGAAGAAGAGGAAAGATTTGCTTGTCTGTATGTGTGTGTTTATTATGTATATGTATGAGCAACAATTAGGACAACGCGGTATACATTCTAATTTGTCTTATGAAGATTAACGAGGCTCAGGCGCTATAAGCATCAGAAACAACAACAAAGCTCTAAGCACATAACTTGAAACGTCGAACTTGAAATACATGGGCCTGTTTCATGCTTGTAGCCGCTGCAGTGATTTTCGATATCTTTTTCTTCTTTTTGAATTTCAATTGCCAGATTTTTTTACTATAATGGATCAAGCTTAACTTTGCTTGGTAGCACAATCGATATAGCCACTCCACGACGGAAAAAATGTGTCCTGTTTCAACAAATAAATAGATTTTGCTTTTGATTTTGTAATGATGATTACTACATAACGGTATTTTATGTTAGATAGCTACATTTAAATCTGTTGTTGTCAGTTGTCGCCTTTTGTTGTATAAAGAGTTGTTGACGGAAACAGATTAGTAACACCGTTAGAGTCGGTGTTGTTTATAAACTGGCTTTTCTATTTCACACAACATAAGCTAGAAACTCGAATAAAATAATTATTTTATTCGGGTGTTTAATTAAGTGGTGAGATAGAGTAATGCAAAATGTAAAATGCCTTAGCGTTTATATTTCAATCTCCAAAAATTATTTAACTGATGAATCGATTTGAAGTTTTTTTTTTACTGTCATATGAGCTCGCGCTTGACGACAAACATGTTTGATAGAAAATAATGACAAGCCTATGTCAAAGCGCGCTTGCCTAAAAGATGCCAGTTCGCTCTTGTCTTGAAAGTATTTGGTTTATAATCTTGTTTATAATATTATGTGGTAAGAAACACGGGCACCAGAAAGCAAGTATTGATAATTTGGATTGAAAAATTACCATTAGATAATTTATTTATAGGTCGTTAACGTCCGCAATAAGAGCCCGTATATTTCGCAAATGAACCGCGATACATCAAGACCGCTGAAACCCCCCAAGTTTAAGCAAAGCAACCCTGAGACAATGCGGTTACGTTAACTCGACACTTTGATAGATTGCAAGTATTCCAACAACCCCTATTGGGCTAAGTGCCTACTGTTTTTGAAACCATAAAACTACAAATATTTTTCATTCAAATGAACTTATACAAGTACTATGAACAAGTACATCTACCACTGGTTCGGAATGCTTTTCCTACCAAGAAGAACCAGCAAGAAACTCGGCGGTTGCTCTTTTCAAAGACTTAATATACAATTTTATGCCGTGTATAAATAATTGCAGTCCCGCGCATTGCTGGAGCGAGCTGCAGGTCAAATCCATATTTATAAACATGAAAATGTGGTTATCTGTCTGCCGGCTAGCTTTTCATGGCCACTCTGTTTAAGTGATTAGTGTGACGAAAGGTACCTACGTGAGAATCAAAGGATTATCACGGGGTTTTTAAAAACCTATGTAAATCCACGATGGATGAAGTCATGCCCAGCATCTATTTTGCTTAAGGTATGATTCCGAACTACGCTGCACGCAGCAGTGCTGCCGCAACAGTGCTGTCGCGGCACTTCTGGTCCCCATACAAACTCTATAAGCTTATATGAGATTACATTCCGAACTAGGCAGCAATGTCGCGGCAGCAATGCAGCGGCAGCACTGCTGCGCGTCAGTGTCGCCCTGCCGCCGCGACAGACCAGTAGTGACGCGTCTGCCGCCGCAGTAAGAGTACCTACGTGAATGTTGACAAGTAAATTGAAAGTAAACTACGAATACACAACAACGCATCACCACGAACAGAGCGACACTGCCGCCTTGCTCGAAATCAGCGCGGCAGGCAGCACTGCTGGGCAGCACCTTAGTGGCAGCACTGCGGCAACAGCACTGCTGCTTGTTGCCGAGTTCGGAATCATACCTTTAGAGTTAGATTGTATACCGGACCCAGCTAAGTATATGCTACTTTTTAACCCGGAAAATCAAAGAGTTCTCAATGAGTTCTCACGAGATTTTTAAGGTTTGACCAAAGATACCTATACCTACATAAAATAGCAGCTATAATACAAAAAATGGAATAACTGATCGTCAGACAATAGTATAAATCCATAGTAACATTATTTTGAGAAAGTGTGTCTGACTGTCTGTCTGTCCTCTTCATCACTTCTTATCCGAAAACTTTAGTGTAAATATTTATTTGGCATTAAATTGCCAGTGAATGGTTTTCGTTTACCCAAAAGCATACTTTCGTATATAATAAACACCTATTTAGGAAAACAAAAATGTTTTCATGCGGTTCGCAGAAAATGTCTACATTTACAAAACTGGACTGAAAACTACGAAAACCTGAATAGAACTGTTAAGCTTCATTTTAACGTAGTAACTGCTATCGCATTAAATTTAATTGCTACGAGCTTTTCGTTACTTTGCAACAAGACCACCATGCAGTTACGTCGTTATACAAGATGACCTTTCAAATTTACTTAGTTTTACTATTTAGAATTAAAGAAATAGTCCCAAATATATTAAGCACATGAAACACGTAGGACGTTCATCAGGCGTCATATATTTTTAGACAAAAAAATTGTACAGTAAAGTCAAGGGGAAAATATTATTCTATTTTGAAACAGTGGGTTTAAATAAAAAGAGCAAATCAGTATAATCGCACTAATTTATTTTATCACTTCACTCAACACACTAATAATTACTTTCATATATTTGTAACTAATTATACAATTTACACTTATTTACACAAACCGGCAGTATTTCAGCTTATAATGCGCTCGATACAATAATAATCCTAAAAATGAGCTCGCATGGCTTTATATGGCGTTATCCCCACCGTGGGCGTTCGGTAGTGGTGGCTGAGTTGCGTTCGGCTGTCAATGGCGCTGGCGTTGGCGTTCAATGGCCGCTAGGCTATGATTGGCCGGCGTTTGGCTCGGCTTGACTCGGATAGTCTGGTTGGCGTTGGCGCGTTGCGATTGGCTGAGGCGGTGTGGCGTTACATTCGGCCGTCCTGAAACAATGAATTGCTCCCGCAATGGGAAAATGCTTGGTTAGCTTTCTGGTAGGCAATAGCTCAATAAGGTCTTCGGTTTCAAGTTATTTATCGGAACAGTTAGCACTGTTGGATATAAGAACCGTAGGCGCTGTGATATGGCTTTAAAGAGTCTGCTCAGGCATGTACAAGCTTTGTAGCCTCGAAATCCCTTAACACTGCGGGTTCTCTTAATGCCTACCAGCTTGGTTACGAAAACTATAAATAAAACAATACACACAAATATCACATTTACAAAAATTAAAACTGAAACTCGTTGAGCCAGTTACCTTGCCTTACCCAAAACTAGTACAGATTATGGCAGAGAACCCCTTACCTATGAAAGAGCTAAACTGTACAACAAAATACCTGCACACATGAAAAAATGTACACTCATTTAATCCATAGAAAACTGAATTAGCTGCTCGCATTATGAGTAATCCGAATTACTTCAACAAATGCACTGATTGAGTACTTAATTAAATGGCGAATATTGTAAACTTTATTTTCTTAGAATTAAGTTCTCATGTAAATGACTTTTTTTTTGTCTTTATGAGAATTAAACGTCTTTAAACCTAAACTTTTATTTGACGGTCAGATATGCCACAAATTACAGTTATATTTATCTTTAGCTATAACTCAAACCATTCACTATCCGCGAGCGTATGGTGACCACTTATCATAACCCGCGTGCCCTAATACTAATTTAATAACCTCAAACTGGGTGTTAGCAATATTACCCTTTCACCGTTGCAACAGAATAAATTCCTTTTTAAAATTGTTCCAAGACTAAACTGATGACCCCATTCGTTTAGTTACACTTTCACATATATTTTTAGGTGAATTTCAAAGTATCTACCTCACGGTCATCTCATCAGTAGAGGTTACAAACACGATCAACCTCTTTAAACTTTGCATCAATATCATTAAAAACGGGATTAAAATTTGAAATGGATAATGGATGGATCATACCTCAGTTAATACGCGTAGGAGTTGAGGGTAGGTCGCCATCGGGCGCAGAAACCATGCACGCCGCAGATGAATGTACCTCCGGTTCAAAAACTCTTCTAAGGATCTTCCGGGCCCCAGAAGCGGATGATCTTCATTGTCGCTTGATTTTTACACGGTGATTCGTTTCATCCTTGCGGAAGAACAAAGCTGCCGGCATGTCTTTGCCGAATCGTTAATTGGCGCGATTATGCATCATAACTTTCTTTATTTATCCCACTTCTGAGATGAAACAGTGGGTTTAAATAAAAAGAGCAAATCAGTATAATCGCACTAATTTATTTTATCACTTCACTCAACACACTAATAATTACTTTCATATATTTGTAACTAATTATACAATTTACACTTATTTACACAAACCGGCAGTATTTCAGCTTATAATGCGCTCGATACAATAATAATCCTAAAAATGAGCTCGCATGGCTTTATATGGCGTTATCCCCACCGTGGGCGTTCGGTAGTGGTGGCTGAGTTGCGTTCGGCTGTCAATGGCGCTGGCGTTGGCGTTCAATGGCCGCTAGGCTATGATTGGCCGGCGTTTGGCTCGGCTTGACTCGGATAGTCTGGTTGGCGTTGGCGCGTTGCGATTGGCTGAGGCGGTGTGGCGTTACATTTTACACGTAAAATAAGTACAAATATTATGTGTAATAAAACATTTGAACATACTCTGTTTCGATCATAATCGGTAAATTATATAACTTCAAACATCTTTAAACCTACCTACTGTAAAGTTATATGTATAAGAAATTATTATATTATTATGTGAACAAAAAATCTCTAGATGAGGTGTTCGATAGAAGCGATCTGTATAAATTAAAATAACTTCTCATTATAAATTATAATTAAGTCAAATCTTAAATGTTTGCATTGGAATGGGATTTGCAATACAGTATCTTGGAAATTCTACGTTCATAATAGTCGACTATAAAGCTATAAAGTCAGGTTTGGTTTTGTCAGAAATGTTAAAATAATGATAATAGATAGAGTTTTTCTAAATTTTCATCATCCTGCTATAACAATAAACATAGTGGAGCTTAAAAAAAGCTATTCCTACAACTCAATTCAAGGAATTTAATTCCCGAAGTTGGCGGTACGGCTCGCCAGACCTACTCGGGGACAGTTTCCTAAAGTGCTCCTCTTCAGAGTCGTTCAGTTCACGTTTACTTAGTTCCTTACTATTTCAAATAGTTGGCATCACAGGTGCATACTTGACTCTCGAACTTGGCAACAGAGTAAAAGCATTCCGCCCACCTGCGTTCCCATTCACGTATTATATGCCGGGCCATATCACATTTTGTTTGAATATATGCCAGTTTTAGTGCTTAGTATATTCTGAAATATAGTTTATCAAAATATTCTTGAACGAAAGTATGAGTATAGAGATACTTTATATCCAACCTGATAAATAGATTTTCGAAATAAGTATATTCGAAAGAAAGTACGAATATACTTTTTATTCATAGGTGTATCAAATAATGCTATGGATTGCTAATCTATTCAAAGAATTACTAATAACTTACGGACTACTGGATGGATTTGGCTGAGGAATGGACATAGATAGCCTATTTTTTTTTGCTTTGCAGGTGGTCCAATAAAAATTTGGTGAAGATCTGATGAATATCTTCGGAGATGGAGAACAGAACTCCCGCGATCAGAGTAATAACTTAGTAAACAGTAGGTTTTTAACTAGGCATAGCGCATTTTAGTACAGTGGGGCCACTAAAACCTAGAGTACCACATAAGCTACTTTTTATCCCGGAAAATCAAAGAGTTCC
Source organism: Maniola jurtina (assembly GCF_905333055.1). Classification (NCBI taxonomy): domain Eukaryota; kingdom Metazoa; phylum Arthropoda; class Insecta; order Lepidoptera; family Nymphalidae; genus Maniola; species Maniola jurtina. Next base: position 12,369,833 of record NC_060040.1, read on the forward strand.
CACAGGATTTATTAAAAAACCTATATCCAAGAGAACGAAGTTGCGAGCATCAGCTTGTTTACTATAGTTGTACAATTTGTTCTACAGTAAGTATATTATAAAAATTGAATTGAGTTAGTATTTTTTTATAAGCTTTAAGTTGATAATTTCTTAAATTAGAATAGTTCATCAACTAATTATTCATTTTTAATTTTGCATTTTAAGATAATTATTGGTTAAAAGCCGATTCACACCAAGCACGTACACGTGACCACGCGCGTAGTAACGCGCGTGAATCCATAGACATAACTGCACGCATTACGTCTACGCGAACGTTGACGCCACGCAAACGGTATGCCATGTCTCATACAGTTCCATACATTACAACGGAATGGTACGCACTACGTCTACGCTTACGCGACGCATGTAACGCGGCCTGTGTGGCCGGCACTTTTACGTTAATCATTGCATAATACAACTAATTTGTAACAGGTAATCTAAATGTGAATTGTTCATACGAATTATAATTACGTTGAAAACCAACTCCTAAGCTTCCAAAGTTAGTTAATTAGCAGCAAATTCCTAATTAATTTAATAACAGTTCGTGTCATAGAGATTCTAAGTGGCAATACAAAGCAAGCCAACTTACCTGCTCGTAGATAAGTAACTAAGTTTAATGAGCAGTATTTGAACTCTAGTTGTGCGGGCTTGAAGGACTTTAAACATTTTTGGCTTCATTAACAAAAAACCGGCCAAGTGCGAGTCAGACTCGCGCACCGAGGGTTCCGTACTCTAGTATTTTTTCCGACATTTTAACAAACTATTATGCATAAAAATAAATTAAAATATGTTTTAGAATGTACAGGTAATGCCCTTTCATATGATAACCCACTTGGTAGGTATAGTTATCTTACTTTGAAGTTGAAAATACTAATTTATTTGTTCATGACCACATTTTAATTATTTTTTTGTCATGTAACCACAAATTCACGGTTTCCGAATTTTTCCCCTTATGTGTGCTATAAGACCCCCCTACCTGCCAAATTTCATTATTCTAGGTCAATGGGCAGATACACGACAGACAGACAGACAACGAAGTAATCTTATACGGGTTCCTTTTTTCCTTTTAAGATACGGAACTCTAAAAAGTACATTTTTAACCGTTCATAGAATACGGTTAGGTAGTAGGTATTATTAATGCACAATGAAAGAGTCATAATGAACTATTGAACGTGAATTCACGTTATTTCAAAAGGTGACTTTTTAAAACTGGCGCAGCCGTACAATAGTTGCTGACGAGGTCAAATAATACTCAGCAATAGCGAGTCGTAGTTTCGTTATTATTATCCGTCAGAAAAGATGAATATTCATAGTCGTCTGAAGATAATAAATGCAGTTATACCTCGTAATAATAGAAAGATGGTCGAAAAGAATGGATAATTTATAATGGTTCTAACAGCAGACGTAGAATTTACGAATTTTGGATGATCTTCTATTTAATAATACCTAAGAAATAATTTATTTTAGACAGAGGAATCATTCTAATTCCAGGATATACATTGAAGGGTCTTTCTTCGTGGTCTTCATTCACCACGAGAATAAAAGCGTTGGATTACTGCATCTCCTTATACTGCGCTATAGGTAAACTAGGCCATATGCCTCAACGAATAATAATTAATCAATCGATTAAGTAATTACTTATTACCCACTGACAGTTTTCAGTCATAATTATACTCAACCGAGACATGGACAGTGATAAATTACTCGTATATTTGTGTAGATATTGTTTGACGCCGCATATCAAACGAATAGCTATACGACCATTCACTATAACGTATCCCTTGCCGTCATGTTGGCATTATTGCACTTCACATAAGAAAAACCTTGACAACATGACGGCAAGGGACAAATTATTGTGAACATTGACTTATATAATGATTGTGAACGTTCTGTAGATACACTTCCGTGGGTTCCGTTCTTAAATCGTCATATCTGAAAACTTCAGATTAGAAAGTTTCGAATATTTTCCATTATAATGTATGTGCATCTTTGATGTGAAAACCCTTCTATCCAGAGCTGTTTTTAACCCCCGACCCAAAAAGAAGGGTGTTCTTCTTCTTCTCTTCTTCTCTCTGAGCTGGTTTCCGCACTTAAAAAGAAGTTCACTTAAGAAGAAGGGTGTTATATGTTTGACGTGTGTATAGGTGTATCTGTCTGTGGTATCGTAGCTCCCAAACTAATGAACCGATTTTAATTTAGTTTTTTTTTGTTTGAAAGGTTGCTTGATCGAGAGTGTTCTTAGCTATAATTTAAGAAAATCGGTTCAGCCGTTTGAAAGTTATCAGCTCTTTTCTAGTTACTGTAACCTTCACTCGTCGGGGGTGTTATAAATTTTTAATTTACACTTGTAATTCTATACTTAGGTTAGCTACATCCTGGAGCTGTCCATCCCCTTAAGAGAAGTTATTGTAGTGCACTCCCCATCGCTTCCCACACTGATGTAGTTAATTTAGTTCTAGTTTTGGAAATCAACCAATCCAACTCAATGTGTAGACACGTTCTAGAAACAAAATATCTGTGGTATTCCGGGTTTCTGTAAAAATATCATGTAGTTCTAAAGTTACACGGGCTCAAAATATACACAAAAATGTTTGAACAAGTGTAACTTGATTGGTTAACTAGCTGATGTCCACGATTTAGTTCGCGTGGATATAAGTTTTTTTTTAAATCCCGTAGGAACTCTTATATTTTCCAGGATAAAAAGTAGCCTGTGTGTTAACCCAGGGTATAATCTATCCCCTTTCTAAATTTAAACCAAATCAGTCCAGTGAATTTTGCGTGAAAAAGTGAAAGCTAGAGAAAAATACACACATACCTACACAGAATTTTTCGCCTTTAAAATATAAGTGTGATATTCACAGGAGAACCAGACTATGTTTATATGGAAAGCACTGAGGAGTGGGTTAGGGTAACTTCCCCATAGGGTAACTAGGCGTCCCATCTTAGACCACATCATCACTTTCCATCAGGTGTGATTGTGGTCAATAAAAAAAAAAACTTCTCTTCATCATCATCATCATCATCATCAGCCCATCGCCAGCTCACTTCTGACCACGGAACTCCTCTCAGAATGAAAAGGGTATGGTCATAACCCACCACGCAGGCCAAGAGATGATTGGAGGACTTCACACACCTTTGAGAACTTTATGCAAGCATGCAGGCATCAGCACAGTATGAGTTCAGGATGCAGGTTTCCTCACGATATTTTTCTTAACCATTAAAGCAAATGACATTTAATTCCTCTTAATAAGTCTGGTTTATGTTACTGGCTTGGATGAATAAATACTCGTTACTGGTCAAATAAACTTTATTTGATTTATTGAACTTTTTTGGAATTTTCTAATACCAGACGAAGTTCAAAGGGGAGTGTTTCAAATAAAAAGTCAGTATCTCTCACTATCTCAGCTCCGGAATCGTGTTTGCCGAGGAATGTCTTTATTGCGCTCGGGAATTTCCTGAGAGGAATTCAATAAGAAGGTCCTTCTTTTAACGTAGTTCTACTACAATATTCAACGAAAAAAATGTTGCTTATCAATTTGTTTTATACTTGACTAGCGTATGCCGGCGACTCCACAAATTTCAAACGCCTCATCTGTCAGTAGTCAGTTAGTCAGTTCCTTTTACATTAGACTATAGCTTATGCCGGCGACTTCATCTACGTGTACTACACAAATTTTAACTCTCTATTCTTATATAGCTATCTGCATGCCTTTCAGCCCAACCCGTTTAGTAGTTTGAGCTGTGCGTTAATAGATCAGTCAGTAATCACTAGTCACCTACTAAGGTGACTAGTGACTAAGGAGAATGGTGACTAGTCAGTCACCTTTTCCTTTCATATATTTAGACTTGATTATGCTCGCGATTTCGTCCGTGTGGTTTTTGTTTCTTTACAATCCCGATGGAATTCTTTAATTTTCCGAGATAAACAGTAGCCTAAACCGTTTTCGGGATGCAAACATCTTCATCACACTAATATTATAAAGGAGAAAGTTTGTGTGTGTGTGTGTGTGTGTGTGTGTGTGTGTGTGTGTGTGTGTGTGTGTGTGTGTGTGTGTGTGTGTGTGTGTATGTATGTTTGTTACTCCTTCACGCAAAAACTACTGGACGGATTGGGCTGAAATTTAAAATGGAGATAGATTATACCCTGGATTAGCACATAGGCTACTTTTTATCCCGGAAAATCAAAGAGTTCCCACGGGATTTTTAATAACTTACATCCACGTGAACGAAGTCGCGGGCATCAGCTAGTACCAAATAAATGATAAACAGTAAAAAAATGTAATGACGTACCTACTTAGACAATATTTGTAATTATTTTGGCAATAAATGGCTTATCTATTTATTCAATAGAAAATTCCGGGGAACTCTTTAATTTTTCAGGATAAGATGTAGCCTATGTTACTCTCCAGATCTTTAACTAAACCATGCAAAATCCATGTCAATCCGTTGCTTCTTCGTTGCGATGTGATTGAAGGACAAACTAAAAAACAAACACGCTTTCGCATTTATAATATGGATAGTGACTATAAAAAGTCAAAGTTGATTTAGAACTGGGAGAGTAAAGTGAAGCTAAGTGTGGAAAGTCCCTTAAGACTTTAAAACTTAATTTTCAAGAACTTTTTATAAGTTCTTTAAAATTTTTCTTTGACATTTTGAAACGGTGAAAAGAAATCTAATATTAGAGAATGCCCGAGATTTTATAGCGTTAGTACTTTTACCCAGACTGAAGCAGTAATAGCAAATCCAATCAGCCGAGTTTCTAAATCCTAATGGTCTATTTTAACTTTCCTAGCGAACTTGAAAGGAACCAATTTCTTTTTTTTAAATGCACATTGTAAGCTCTTGAATGACGTCTGAATGCTGAGTGAAATAGATTTCTTTTTACTCAATTACCGCAAAGCTAAAAGGAGGAGTTCGAAGATAGACGAAGTCGCGGGTATCATGTAGTGACAAGTGTAAATTAATATAACACCCCCGACAAGTGAAGGTTACAGTAACTAGAAAAGAGCTGATAACTTACAAACTGCTGAACCGATTTTCTTGGATTATAGCTAAGAACACTCTTGATCAAGCCACCTTTCAAACAAAAAAAAAACTAAATTGAAATCGGTTCATTAGCTCAGGAGCTACGATGCCACAGACAGATACCCAGGCCAAACTTATAACACCCCTCTTTTTGGGTCGGGGGTTAAAAAAATAATTTTATTTCATGTAGGCCAACTTATCACAAATCAATACTACTAATGAGTATGTATAGTTCGCGATAGGCCGAGATGGCAATCGGGGAATGGGGCGCGGGGACGTTCCGCACACACCGATTTTAATCAGCTCACCCTGTCGCATAATACAGATATTTAATATACTTACAGGTAAGTATATAGAAATATACTTTATACCTTTATATTATGAATGCGAAAGAGTGCTTGTATGTTAATTTATTCGTTTGTCCTTCAATCACGTTGCAACGGGGCAACGGATCGACGTGATTTTTTGCATGGTTATAGTTAAAAATCTAGAGAATGACACCAGCCTTCCTTTATCCCGGGAAATCAAAGGTACAAATTTAAGGTACCACGGTATCAAAAAAACTAAACCCACATTAATAGTCGCGGGCATCAAATAGTTAAAACATAACTTACCCGGTACCTACTACGAATATAAGCTTTCATAATATCAGCCAGAAGCAGGCTTTTCCAACTCCATGTATGTATTCAAGTAACAAACAAACTTGAAGTAAGTTTGAAGTCGCTGCACCCCTGACAAACCACTTCTGTGAAACTTCTACTTCTAAAACTCCTAGTAGCTAATGATCTTCTATATATTTTTACATATTATAATAACGCGGCAAAGTTAGGGAGTTTTTACCACATATCAGTAGATATCTGTGTTTATACTTTTGCTAATATGTATTTGCAAACAAGTGTAAATTAAAAATTTATAACACCCCCGACAAGTGAAGGTTACAGTAACTAGAAAATAGCTGATAACTTTCAAACTGCTGAACCGATTTTCTTGGATTATAGCTAAGAACACTCTCGATCAAGCCATCTTTCAAACAAAAAAAACTAAATCAAAATCGGTTCATTAGTTTAGGAGCTACGATGCCACAGACAGATACACAGATACACAGACACACAGATACACACGTCAAACTTATAACACCCCTCTTTTTGGGTCGGGGGTTAAAAAGTTGGTACCTACCTAATTTTTTTCGTCGAAAATTTTAGTTTACATTTTTTAAAAATAAAAATAGTGTGCAAACGAGCAGGCGGGTCACCTGATGCTAAGTGTCATAAACATTTGCAGCACCAGAGAAACCACTGATGCGTTGTCGGCCTTTCGGTAATTTGTTGGGCCGCCCCTTGAATAACCCCATGTTGTAAATTGTAATCTAGTGCTAATACCGCCGAAGGGAGTTGATTCCACAGTTTGCATGTACGTGGAAAATTTAAACTAGTTTTATTCGATTACGAAAGGGTAAAAGTCTTCCAGTCAGAAAAGTGATGCTATCTATACTTAGCGGCCACAAATATTGGCACAGAACTCTTAAAATAGTGGCGATCCCAATGGATTGGAGACGGTTGAAAGTGATACAGGGAATTCTAGGACCTGCATAGCATAAAGCAGAAAGAAGAAGAATAAGAAGGGAAAACGTGAATTTACTTTGTGGCATTTTAGCAGACTTTTTAATATTCTTTTCAAACTCCATCACGACTCCGACGGTGCTTCGCAAAAACTTATAGTTCCCAGCAGGAAATATTGTATATTGAACTTTAGAAAGAGATTTCGGCTTCGTAGAGCGTTGTCTCTGTCACTGATACCTATATCGACGTTTCGTCGGTCTCAACGACAGAGACAATGCTCTACCAAACCGTCATCTCTTCCTAAAGTTCGATTCGGATCGCGTATTCTTCTAACATCCGAGCAAGTGATTAAATTGTCTGAAATGCATCAAAAAGTTAGAACCCCTAAGCTGGACCGCCTGGACTATAGCTTATATCTTAAGCACTAAGCTATTACCACATAGCTATATCCAATAATAGTAGCTACTAGCTAGTATTCATAACTTATTTAGGTAAATAATTATTACCGTAAACACAAAATAAACTATTCAGAGCCAAGCTGAAATTAACATTGATGGTTAAATCACGGAACCCGGGCCCATCGATTAGTTAAGCGACATTATCAGTTTGACCTAATACTGAGCCTCGACGATAATAATTTATTCAGCAGGAAACCCGACGTTTAGCGCCCAATAAATTTATCGACGTCAAATAAAGGCGATGGGGATAGATTTATTGCGACCGATATACACCGTTTAGTGATACAAGTGGGCAAGTAACAATGCATTGCTTCTCAATTGTTCGGTTTCACTTATTTGACAAATCGCAAAAATGCTGTACTTTGAAGTAAATTGTTTATTTTTTTAAAGCATTAACAGCTATTAAATACATGCAATTAAAAACTTCAGTTTGTGAAGATTATAAGTGCCTCTTTTTATTTAGTATACATTATCCCAATAAAAAAAAAAACCAAGTTGAAAACATTGCTGTTCGCAACTTGTTCTGTAAAAGTTTTCTTTAACATCTTGATACTTTGAAGCCAACCTCCAGAAAATGATATGTTTAGGTTTAGCAATCAATTTTAACTGTTAGTTTTATACTAAATGTTTTTCGTTTCTTAAATAATCTAAAACTAACCAAAAAACTTCCTGTGCTATTTATTTTCTTGCAGGCGCTCTATGGAATTCAGTGTCCACTGGACTCTAATGGCGGACGGACTGCGCGCGTCATTTCGTCGCAAAATATTATTTAAAATGAATTTAAGCTTATTATTTTTGAATGAAAGTTGTGTTTATAATCGTTGAAAAATAAAATAGGGATTTTTTCATTTCTAAATGAAGCCTGCTTATATACTAAATTTTATTCTAAAGTTGCGGTTTTACCAGGTAAATACTCGGAGGTTGTCATAGATTATGATGACAGATAGTAAGTGTTCTAAATAGGTATTATACCTATGTTAGGAGATAGCGCGCCTCGTTCCGGGTGCCGTGTTCCGAAATGGATTTCGTAGTAGTGCAAGTTTGGTGCAAGCCCCACATGACGGAGGGGTATGCGTCAGGCATTTCCTGTGTACAAAAAAAAGACCTATATTTCGGATCCATATTTCATCACTGACAATATGCACTATTCAAAGACTGTTCTTCAAGCATTGAGGAATTTTGGACAGAGACATCTCGAAGGTTCCCGAAGGCTGCCTGAGTTAGATTTGTCGGCTAGCTAGCTTTTTTCGAAATTGGACTTACTTAGCTGGATTGTGTGTTAGAGCTTTCTTATGAGATATTATATGTACATAATGTAACCATGGGTCTCATAAGAAAGCTCAGATTCATGCTGCGGGCAATGGGGAGAGCCTAAAGGTTGGAACGCCATTTCGGCGGCCGTGTTTCCTGCCATATATACCTTAGATACCTGCAAGCCAAGAGTGAATAGGCATCTTCTAGGTAAGCGTGCTCCAACTTGGACCTCATCATTGCTTTCTTTAAAGCATGATTGTCGTCAAGCGCAAGCGCAAAGATTCAGGCGGCTCAAACCCGTAGCATGTGGAAGACCCTATTAAAGACCTATGTTCACTGTGGACGTCTGTCGGTTGATGTTGATGATTATGTCTTTAGTGCAAGTAGTTCAGTAGTTTCAGAGTTTATCGATAACAAACAAACAAACCTTTCCTCTTCATAATATATGTAGTTAGTAGCGCAAACTTGGAAAAAAATCTCGTGGACACTCTTTGATTTTCCGAGATAAATGTCATTTTACCTGACAGCCCTAATCAATTTTATCACTGATATTAATAACTAATTCATAACCGTTAAACCTAAGTGTCAAAATCTCGTTTTTCTAGTCGAGTTCCGTAGGCTCTTTGAACCCACTGCATTATTATCCCAAGAAAACCTACCATTAGATGTAGGAATAATGGAAAGAGGTCACAACCCTCAGCAATAAAGAATACGATGCGGAGAGAGATGTCACTCTCAAGGTCTTTAAATGTATCCATGCAAAAAACCACGTCGACTGGTTGCTCCGTTGCAGCGTGATTGAATATTAAACCAACAAACACACTTTCGCATTTGAAATATGGCCAGTGATTATAAGAAACAGTTTAAATCTCTCTCTGCTCTCTGAGAGACGTTAGGCAAAGTGAACACGAATTATGACACTTCTGTGTTCTTATACAAGCTTAGGTCTCTCAATTTTGTCAATTAATGTCAAATTTCTTTCTCAGATCAAAACCTAGTAAGTGGTTTAAATTCAAAAGAAGTTTAGGCCGTAGTTCTTTCTGGTCCAATGCGGAATGGCATACTTCACACACCTTTGAGAACATGGAAAACTTGCAGGTATGCAGGTTTCCTCACGATGTTTTCCTTCGCCGTTAAAGCAAGTGATATTAAATTGCTTAAAACGCACATAACTGAAAAGTTAGTAGTGCGTGATTCCGGGATCGAACCCCCGACCTTCGATTAGGAGGCGGACGTTCTAATCACTAGGCTATGACAGTTTTTAAATTAAAGGGGTTTAAATATTTTAGTGTGAAGACTGGCCAACACATTTATTCATTACATGTGCATCATTTTCTTTTTTAGGGTTCTGTACCTCAAAATGAAAAACGGAGCTCTTAAAGGACCACTTTGCTGTCTGTCCATTTGTCCGTCCGTCCGTCAAGAAAACCTATACAGTACTTCCCGTTGATCTAGAATCACGAAATTTGTTCTCGGATTTATTCCTTTACTTGGGCTATGAGAGTTGAGACCTATCTACCTGCCCATAATTCTAGGTTAACGGGAAATACCCTATCGGTTTTCTTGACAGACACGAAAGACGGACAGACGGACAGAAAGACAGACAACAAAGTGATCCTATAAGGGTCCCGTGTTTCCTTTTGAGATATGGAACCCTAAAAACATTATGTAAGTATGCAAAGTATTTCCCTTGCAAACCATATTTAACAGTTGACATGTAGAGGTCATTGACTTTTCCTATCTTACTTTTAAGTTTTAATGCATTATTAAGTATTTACTGTTTTGACATGGTATTTAGATAATGGGTGATATTTATTTTATTTAATCTAATTCCTTTTAAAAACTTAGTAAGGCGCATTAATCTATAAAAACCTAGCCAGTTCAAAGACTTACTATGTTTTAAAATGGTCAAAGCGACTTACTAGCTTTTAATTTTACTTTAATGTGGGTGTCCTTACAATACAACGGGGCATACTATGAAAGTTAGGCTTATGACATAAAACGATTTTCGGAAAAATGACATTTACTTTGTTTTGATATGGGGCGGTCGATATAATTAGGTACTAGGGTAAAGGCTCGAGTAAATGAACAGATTGGACGTTTTTACATGTATTAAGAGCTGGAATAAAAAACCGGCTGATATACCTTTTTTAAATATTTTCTTACAAATTCTTACACTTTTTTCAATTTCAATTTTAAAACCGTGTTCCGTTCAAACCGTTCAAAAGTGCGTGTGCGTGCGTCCATGTGTGTGTGTGAGTGTGTTGTATGTTTGTACGAGTGTTTATGAGTGTGGTATTGCGTTGTATAACCACATGAGTAGCGAACAGAGTCAAAGCTTCATACAAGCGCGCTACGATAGGTACACTACTACAAGCTTGAGGCGCGTGTGTGCGTGAGCACAGGCGCTACGTCGCGTACGGAGAGAAATCGGTTTATACCGGCTCGGCCTGTGCTCAAGCTCAGGGGCTGCAGTACACGTCGCGCGTCGTGTTTTCATTTAATTTAATGTTAATGATAATAATTTAAATAGTGTTTAAAATCTATTTTCTTGAACTGTCATATATTTTGTTCAAAATCAATATCTGAGGATCCCTAGGATCACAAAACAGGAAATTGTTACCAAAATTTAAAAAAATCGACGCCATTTTGAAATTCTTTGTTAATTGACCGATTTCGTTCAAAATCGATATTTAGAGCTCCCTGGGATCACAAAATAAGAAACTGTTACCAAAATTTAAAAAAGTCGACGCCATTTTGAAATTCTTTGTTAATTGACCGATTTCGTTCAAAATCGATATCTAGAGCTCCCTGGGATCACGAAATAAGAAACTGTTACCAAAATTTAAAAAGTCGACGCCATTTTGAAATTCTTTGTTAATTGACCGATTTCGTTCAAAATCGATATTTAGAGCTCCCTGGGATCACAAAATAAGAAACTGTTACCAAAATTTAAAAAAGTCGACGCCATTTTGAAATTCTTTGTTAATTGACCGATTTCGTTCAAAATCGATATCTAGAGCTCCCTGGGATCACGAAATAAGAAACTGTTACCAAAATTTAAAAAGTCGACGCCATTTTGAAATTCTTTGTTAATTGACCGATTTCGTTCAAAATCGATATTTAGAGCTCCCTGGGGATCACAAAATAAGAAACTGTTACCAAAATTTAAAAAAGTCGACGCCATTTTGAAATTCTTTGTTAATTGACCGATTTCGTTCAAAATCGATATTTAGAGCTCCCCGGGATCACAAAATAAGAAACTGTTACCAAAATTTAAAAAAGTCGACGCCATTTTGAAATTCTTTGTTAATTGACCGATTTCGTTCAAAATCGATATTTAGAGCTCCCTGGGATCACAAAATAAGAAACTGTTACCAAAATTTAAAAAAGTCGACGCCATTTTGAAATTCTTTGTTAATTGACCGATTTCGTTCAAAATCGATATTTAGAGCTCCCTGGGATCACAAAATAAGAAACTGTTACCAAAATTTAAAAAAGTCGACGCCATTTTGAAATTCTTTGTTAATTGACCGATTTCGTTCAAAATCGATATTTAGAGCTCCCTGGGATCACGAAATAAGAAACTGTTACCAAAATTTAAAAAAGTCGACGCCATTTTGAAATTCTTTGTTAATTGACCGATTTCGTTCAAAATCGATATTTAGAGCTCCCTGCGATCACAAAATAAGAAACTGTTACCAAAATTTAAAAAAGTCGACGCCATTTTGAAATTCTTTGTTAATTGACCGATTTCGTTCAAAATCGATATTTAGAGCTCCCTGGGATCACAAAATAAGAAACTGTTACCAAAATTTAAAAAGTCGACGCCATTTTGAAATTCTTTGTTAATTGACCGATTTCGTTCAAAATCGATATTTAGAGCTCCCTGGGATCACAAAATAAGAAACTGTTACCAAAATTTAAAAAAGTCGACGCCATTTTGAAATTCTTTGTTAATTGACCGATTTCGTTCAAAATCGATATTTAGAGCTCCCTGGGATCACGAAATAAGAAACTGTTACCAAAATTTAAAAAAGTCGACGCCATTTTGAAATTCTTTGTTAATTGACCGATTTCGTTCAAAATCGATATTTAGAGCTCCCTGCGATCACAAAATAAGAAACTGTTACCAAAATTTAAAAAAGTCGACGCCATTTTGAAATTCTTTGTTAATTGACCGATTTCGTTCAAAATCGATATTTAGAGCTCCCTGGGATCACAAAATAAGAAACTGTTACCAAAATTTAAAAAGTCGACGCCATTTTGAAATTCTTTGTTAATTGACCGATTTCGTTCAAAATCGATATTTAGAGCTCCCTGGGATCACAAAATAAGAAACTGTTACCAAAATTTAAAAAAGTCGACGCCATTTTGAAATTCTTTGTTAATTGACCGATTTCGTTCAAAATCGATATTTAGAGCTCCCTGGGATCACAAAATAGGAAACTGTAACCAAAATTTAAAAAAGTTGGCACCATTTATAATTCTTTCTAAATTGACTGATTTCGTTCAAAATCGATATTTAGATCTATGGATCGATATTTAAAGATCGATATTTAAACTAAGCAAACACAACAAAAACAAACTTTACCATCTTGTTGAACAAATAACTATTGTTAATTAAATTGTATCCTCCAGTGCCAACCCTACCAAAATAGTTATAAAATTTGCTCGCTTCTTAGAAGCTTTGCCTCTGTTTGCTACTCTGTGGTATAACACCATGTTAGTAAATCTTAGTATATTTTTAACCGACTTTAAAAAAAGGAAGAGGTTCTGAATTCGTCGGTATCTTTTTTTTTATGTATGTTCCCCGATTACTCAAAGACGCCTGGACTGATTTGGATTTTTTTTTTGTTTGATAGGGTATACTTTGCAAGTGGTCCCATATAAATTTGGTAAAGATCTGATGAATATCTTTGAAGATGGAGAACAGAACTCCTCAATGGATAAGAGCAAATTCAATTTTTTTTTAATGTATGTTCACCGATTGCTCAAAGACGCCTGGACCGATTTGGAAATTATTTTTTTTTGAAAAGCTAGGTATACTTTGCAGGTGGTCCCATATAAATTTGATGAAGTTCTGATGAATATCTTCTGAGATGGAGAACAGAACTCCTCAATGGATAAGAGCAAATTGCTCGCGATCAGTGTAATTGCTTAGTAAACAGTAGGGTTTTAGCTGGGCATGGCATATTATTATAGTACAGTGGGGCCACTAAAAATTTTGAAATAAAAAATTTTCAAAAGAAAAATAAAACCGACTTCAAAAACCACAATAACTTAAATTTTTTTTTACTTTTTAGTGTTTTTGATTTTGAAATCGGTTTTATTTTTCTTTTGAATTTTTTTTATATTTATTCTGGTATTCTTCTTTCTTGGATATGGATCCCTCTTGGGTATCCCCATTTCTCTCTGTCTTTGGTACTATCAAGCTAATTTTCTCTCGCGATTTGCACAATAGCATTAGACCAACGCGTCTTCGGTCTACCTACCTGTCCTTCTTTCATCTGTAAAAATCGATACAATATGACCATTTGCATTTCAGTTTTAGGGCATGTCTCAAGGTGTCTGTAGGCTTTGTCTTTTTTCTTATGTCTTCAATTCTCACTTTGAATATTTTTTGCTTAATTTATGCAACTTGCCATCGCCCTTTAGCAAGTTACTATTTCTTTTTATATTCTTTGTCTGGACCCATGTTTGGCTGGCATAGGTAAGGCATGGCAGGATGCATGTATCTATAACGGATCTTTTAAGATGTACTGGGTAAGCTCCTTTCATTCTTTCCTTTTGTGCCCAGTAAAACAAGCATACTCGGGCCACTTTGAGAACCCATTAGCAGCTAACAGCAAGGCCTGGACTCCAATTTTTATATGTGGAAGCTGTATTTCCTCGTTGCGTTTATGAGCAAATAAGAATAGTTAACTACTTTTACTAAAAAAAAAAATTTATTATTTGGCGCGAACCATCTAAACACCATGATGATTATTATTTCTGCGTTGTGAATATTACCAGAAGAAACAGCAAAAAAATTGTTCCAAGCGGCTCTATTGTAACTTGCAGTCTGCAATTTGAACGATTCTGACTTCTGGTGATAAATCTGTACCTCAGCCCCAACCCAGTACCTCTAATCTACCATTTCAAGAACTTTCAGAAGGTAGTGACGATGTAGTGACTTTTTTACATCTCAACTTAGACCATTCAATCAAAATTATTTGGATCACTTAATGAGAGATCTTAGATTGTCTAAAAAGCATCAGAACATGTGGCTTCTCGGCTCAAAGGAACAAATCTGATAACATCAGACACTTGTGTTACGGTATATTATTCTCACTACTCTTAACACATTCAGTAGCTGATGTTGCACTTCCAGCGACTTGGATGCAACAAGGGCGTTAAGTTTCATTTTCTCTGTAGTCATTTGGACTGTTTTCCAGAAAATTTAGGTGACTTTCAAACTAAGATAACTATACCAAAGGGGATAATATCATATGAAAGGGCTCTATTATACATTCTAAAGCAGGTTTTATTTATTATTATTATGTAAAAGAGTTTTTGATTTATCGCGCAAAATGTAGAAAAAAATATACAATAAGTCAAAAACTGAAAATCTGACAATTTTTTTTAAATTCCAAGCCGAAAATATACTTAAGAATTTATTAATAGGAATCGAGAGTTTATGCACTAGATAGAGTTCGTTCATTCACTGAAATTCCCAGTTCATTTACTGGCAATTTATCCTTTTGTTAAATAAAATAATTTATAATAATTAATACCACGCATTTTATTTGATTTTTTGATATACTGTGTACAGATACACAAAAAATAAAAATTATATATAGAACAATTCTCATATATCTTAATTTTAGGTGAAAGTCAGGGTAATCCTTATTCGTTCATGTACTGGATCTTTTACCCTCCTACGTCAAAATACTAAAAGTCCGCGTAAATTTCGCAGATTGGAATGTCTGCTTGATTAATTGTCAATAGAGGGTCATGACATGTCAAAATTGCTAGTTTGAAGGTGAAATCGTCTAAGTCATTCGAGATGGTTTTCCTCTTAAGAAACTGTATGCTCCGCCACATAAAAATATACCCACGCTTTGTTCACTTCGTTGCCACTTCGTTTACTTCCTCAGCGTGGCGTTAGGTTGTTTAAAAAAATCGGTCAAGTGCGAGTCGGACTCGCACACACACGAAGGGTTCCGTTCATGCAATACCTAACAATTTTTTTTGTGATGTATCCACAAATTCACGCTCTTCGGATTTTTCCCTTTACTTGTGCTAGGTATAAGACATTGCTACCTGCCAAATTTCATGATCTAGGTCATCGGAAAGTACCCTATAGGATTGATTCCTTTGTCTTGACAGATAAGACAGATAGGCAGACAACGACGTAATCGTATAAGGGTTCCTTTTTTCTGTGGAGTTACGGAACCCTAAAAAGATCTTTAACTAAGTACCTAAATTAATGCAAAAGATCACATCGGTCCGCTGCACCATTGCAGCGTTTTTAAGGAAAAACCAACAAACAGACACACTTTCACATTTATAATAATAAGTACTAGTAGACTATACAGTATACACTTTAACGTTTGAAGTTTCGACTCTCACAGATAGTCTTGTTTGTCCACAAGTTTTATGTAAACAAAGTCTGACTTGTTCTGAAGGTGTTAAAAGCTGATGGCTGTTTTAAGCTGATAGGGGCAGAATTATGAAAACAATTGTAGTGGAACTTAAACTTACTTAGAGCACGGAGTAAGGAGTATTATACATTATTATTACATATTATATATTACATACAGAAGATCGAAGAAGCCGTCTAGAGTCTAGACTCTAGAAAGTGAGCCACGGATTAACGTGATTTTTTGCATAGGCTTATACAATGAAACAATAGGCTACTTTTTATCCCAGAAAATCAAAGAGTTCCTGCGGAGTTTTATAAGCCTAAACCCACGCGAACTAAGTTGCGGGCATCATGTAGAACACGATAACTGAGGTAAAGACTAATAATATACTATCGAATTAAGGCCTCATTCGCAGGAAAAAAGCGTTGCGTTAAACCCGGCGTTGCGCTGACAATACAAAGTACGCGTTAAAAAAGCGTCGACGTGTGAACAGATACAATGGGAATGCATTTGTTTTATTTGAACGTTAAAAAAGCTCTCGTGCGAATGAGACCTAATTCACATATTTCCTTCAACCCCGGCAGGACTCTCGCACAACAAGTCCCTTGAAGCGATACAAATAACGTGTCATCCGAATGACGCCCATAAAGAAGTCCCTCGTAATCGGAACGATCCGTAATAGTTCCGATTGTCATAATTCGTAGTGCTTACTCGAGCTTTATTACCTGATGTTCATTGCTGTTTTTATTATCCAATCGAGCAACAATGTATTGGATGACACGTTTACAATATGTTTTCGACACATTTTAAAGAAATGAAATGAGCTTGCTTTAACAGCGAAGGAAAACATCTTGAGGAAAAATACATACCTGAGAGTTTTCAATAATGTTGTAAAAATATGTGAAATCTGCCAATCCGCATATGGCCTACTTATTCTGAGGGAAATCAGTCCTCAGTAGTGAGTCGGTGATGGGTGATCATGATTAAGTACCTACGAATTATGTGCATTGCCCACTATCACTTCCATTGAGCTAAGTCGGTTAGTTCTCCTAAGGATTTCCTCATTTGATTATGTAGAGAAACCTCGAGGACCCAACTCCTCAATCCTGATGCTATAAGGAATTGCATTTTTAAATCCTGGTGATCCCTTGGGATTTTTAAAGGATCATCCGTTTAAATGTTTCTACGTGGTACAGAAACACGTTGCAACCCGGGGACGGGCTTTTACGGATAGGCTACTCTTGTCGTGGGAAATCAAAAATTCCCACGATATTTTTAAGAAACCTACATCCACGCGGGCGAAGCTGCGGGCATCAGCTAGTTTATAATACTATTAGGATTTCACGTTCAGCTTTATAATATTGAGTGCGAATCATAAATAATAGACTACTGCAACGCATTACTAATTTATTAAAGTCTGATGATTAGAGTTGTGACTTTTGACCCCATTTCATAATATTATATAAATCTTGTACGTTGGTATGGTACAGAACCTTTCATGCGCGAGTCCAACTCGCATTTCACCGGTTGTATGGAAAGGCCATTTTAATTATGGTAGTGAATGTTACATATGAAAACTCTT
Organism: Maniola jurtina; assembly: GCF_905333055.1. Lineage (NCBI taxonomy): Eukaryota > Metazoa > Arthropoda > Insecta > Lepidoptera > Nymphalidae > Maniola > Maniola jurtina. The sequence goes on from NC_060040.1 coordinate 12,387,378, forward strand.
TTCCGATGATTTTCACATGCTATCCGTGGAGTGATCCATTCTATTACTTACTTACCTATGTATAAAATAAAGTTGCCAGGGTATCAGATAACGAGGCCCCACCTGTCTCTATCCCATTGAATTTATATCCCATCCTATAATTTAACTCAATCGCCGTTTGTACATGAACCCTGCAAAGCCATACCTAACAAATGACTCCAATAAAGATGGCCGCCGTAATTGGACTACGTCATAATCGCTGCGATTGACATAACTCTTGGTAGGTTGTTAGCTAATATTATTATATTGTTTTATTCAGCGATATCAGTCTTCAAAAGTATGTGAAGGCTGCTAATCAGCACTTTCCACTTTCCAGGTTAGACACATACCTTCTGAACATGAAATGTCGAAGAAAAATACTTAGTTTAGGCCTCGGTAAGTAAAAATTTTAAACCATTTGTGAGGTATTTTGATCAGTTTTTGAAAAAAGTTTGTGTGCTACAAACTTTTTTAACATGCTAACAAAAACCTTCCATAGGCGTATTTTGATACGCAAAGGTCCGACTTTTTACCCAAACTTCAAGACTTTTACAGTTTTATTATTACAAACAAGGTATTCACATAAAATATACGGCTTTTTAACGGAATTTCCTTTTATGTACTTTCAAGTACAGAGAAAACGTCTCGAAAATATTCCCCGACTGCTGTATTCGAGGTTGGCTTAATATTTTATGCAAAGACAGGCCCGTCTGTTGCCGGGACAGAGTTTTGTTGTTTGCACAGCAGAGATCAAAAAGGAAATTGCCTCCAAATTTCCCGCGTCGTGTTCTGAATAACAAATCAAATTATCTTTCGCTCCCTGTCGAAATTAAGTCGTGAAACTAATTATATTCTTCACGAGGCACCATATTAAAGTCAGCGTCTGAAGTTTTACTAATAATAATCATTTGGTATATTATAGTCATAATACGACATTGGATGCTTTTGCTCTTCTTCATTCATCGAGCAAACAGTTGAGCAAGTCTGAACGAGAGCCAGTGCTTCAGCGTACGTAGATAGGTTGGAACTCGAGTCCAAGATTAATACAGAAATCATAACTTAGAACTGAAATTCCCTATCACGTGGTTAACGTTCAGGAACAAAATTCTCCGACTTTTGCGTCGTCATGAGTGCAGTGGCTAGAATAAATAAATAATTTAATGAAAACGAATTACTGATTTTAGGCTTATTTCCTGGTTTAACTATAACTGTAACATAACGTAATAACGGGATATAAATCTACGCGGATCATAAGTTGCTAGCATCAGCTTCTAATATTGTAGACTAGAGTGTAGTTTGATAGCTAATGTGACGTTCACAAGCACCCTTGATTGACTCTCTCTTCCATGGTTAAAATGCAGTATTGACTGCACGAATTCTATATAAATTCAGTCAATCACAACAATAGAGATTATATCAATGTGATAATGACAACTGTCATACTAAGACTGGTTAGATTCTATAACACCGTTGATCTATAACCTCCATAGCCGCCTTATAAAGCCATCGGAGCAGTCACGTAAAACGAATAGCGGCAATAAAACAGAACCCCAGTAATTGGACCACGTCATAATCATTCCAATTGACATAATTCAAAGGACGCTGTTATCCGATGTTTATTGTTGATTTTATTATTCAGCCAGCCATTAACATCGGATCGAACGATAAAATTGTACGATGGAACGGTATTGTATCGGTTTTGGATGTGTTGTAACACCGTTGTTAATCCTTACAAGATTTTATTGGCACGTAGGCGCGGGCTCCTGTACTTTAGATGAGAATTGCTTTTACATCAATGCTTAGAGAAGTTTATGGACTTACCCTAAAATAAGAGAAGTGTAGCACGCTCCTCAGCGTTATTCATCAAGCGTAGTTTGGTTCTCATGCAATCAAACTCTATTAAGTTTTGTAGACGCTTTCTAGAATGAATACCCTAAAAAGTCTTTCTTTACGTTTGGCATAGAAAGTTATTTATTTTCAGCAAGCTAAAAATGTAGACCAAAGTTCTAAAAAAAAAATTTTAGCAGTAGAGCACAGAACTCGTTAATTTTTGGGACAAAAAGTAGCCTATATTATTCTTTTATTCTTTATCTATATTCATGCAAAAAATTACTCGGATCTGTTGCTCTGTTGCGGCGTAATTGAAGGACCAACAAACAACCAGTAAACCAAGAAACCAACATTGGTACAAATGAGTATTTATTCAGTAAACTAAAATGTAAAGATATAAAAATATATATTTTAGCACTAGAGCGCAAAAGTTCGTAGATACAATCAGCTGGTCATGTAAATCCGTGCCCCGGCGGGCTATAACGAAGCTACTGATATGATAATGATGCTCGTCAAGCCCCTATTGTACTGTTTGAGCTAGTTTTAGAATCACTTTGAAATAAAATGCGAAGAGTATAGATTTTGTACGACGAAGATTCTAGCAACTGATGCCAACGACTTCAATTGATATAGGCTTTTATTAATCCCGTGGGAACTATTTGTTTCTCCGAGCTAAAAAGTTGCCCACGCCACTTTCAAGGTCTTTCCTGTTAATCCATACGAAAAATCACGCTGTATTGCTCCGTTGTGATGTGATTAAAGGGCAACCAACAAACAAATCGACATTTATAATATGGGTAGTATTTACATATGTGTAGTGTTGTAGCAAACTAAAATGTAGGGCAAAGTTCTAAAAATATATTTTGAGCACTAGAGCGCAAAAGTTCGTAGATACAATCTGCTGGTCATGTAAATCCGTGCCCCGGCGGGCTATAACGAAGCTACTGATATGATAATGATGCTCGTCAGGCCCCTATTGTACTGTTTGAACTAGTTCTAGAATCACTTTGAAATAAAATGCGACGAGTGTGGATTTCGTATGATTACTGTTCTATATTTTCAAAATGCCAATGCGGGATGTATTGAGCAGCCCATACAAGTGTAAATTAAAAATTTATAATTCCCCCGACAAGTGAAGGTTACAGTAACTAGAAAAGAGCTGATAACTTTCAAACGGCTGAACCGATTTTCTTGGATTATAGCTAAGAACACTCTCGATCAAGCCACCTTTCAAACAAAAAAACAAAATTGGTTCATTAGTTTACCAGCTACGATGCCACACACAGATACACAGATACACACGTCAAACTTATAACACCCCTCTTTTTGGGTCGGGGGTCGAAAAGACTAAAAGTGTAACTATTGAGTTTGGTGTCGACTCTTCTGATTACAATATTCTTTTCGACTCTACCACCAAATGGTGGCAGACGTAAATAATAGATAATCGAATTTTATCTTTAATATAATATACTATAACAGTCCGTTTCTCAGAAAATAAGACACGTCTGACGCTAGTGGGATCTTTGACCATACCTACCCTAAATGGCTTTAAAACCGCGGTCGACTTCAATAGTTCATTACGTTGCATGCTCTAGTGCCCTAGATTATTAATACCTTCGTAAAAACCGGTATTAAAAAGAAGCTTTTGGAGTTTTCCACGTTCCGTCGCGTCGATTCTATTGAAATCATTACGGAGGAAATTTTGAGTTCTGAAAGTCGGTTTCAGTGGCATGTTTCAGGAATTACTATACACATTTAGCAATTTCAATTTCTATGACGATCTTTTTGGTGTTTTTAGGGTGTCTTCAAAAGGAATAACGGAACCCTTATAGGATCACTTTGTTGTCTGTCTGTCTGACTGTCCGTCTATTCGTCTGTCCGTCTGCCAAGAAAACCTATAGGGTACTTCCCGTTGACCTAGAATCATGTTTGGCAGGTAGGTAGGTCTTATAGCACAAGTACAGGAATAAATCTGAAGACCGCGAATTTGTGATCACGAAAAATTACTAAATCACCTTTATTTTTAGGTCGGGTATTGAAAAAAGAATGTACTACACTGTAGCTACTAGCAGTTTAATTTGTTGCATAAACTACGTATAACAGTTTTAGAAACTTCATAATATTTCTTAGAGTTCACTGCGATAAAAATGTCTTAACAGGGCTCTCTCCGTCACTCGCTTCATACAATCGTAGTTCCAATTTCATTTGAATATTAAGCAACCAAAGTCCATGAAATTTTGCAAACATATTCTAGAAACTAATATCTATGTCTGTGGTTTTCCAGATTTCTGTTAAAATATTCGGTTTCAAAGTTACGCGGTCTTAAAAATTTACATACAAATCTTTGAGCCCCTGTAATTTTAAAACTACCTATTTTTAGAAAAATCTAAATCACCACAGACACAGATATTATTTCCTAGAATATGTCTGCAAAATTTCATGGACTTTGGTTGCTTAATATTCAAATGAAATTGGAACTACGTTTGTATGAAGCGAGTGACGGAGAGAGCCCTCTTAAAATATCTACAATGTTTTAAAAACAAAGCAGTTCTCAACTCCGTAACAGTTAGAGTGCATCTTAAACTTTTCACTTCAAAATAAATCTGTCAAGCGCGAGCGGCCTTGTGTGATGAGGGTTCCGTGCAATACAAGTGTAGGTTGTTGCTAGTGTTCTGGTTACACCTTGTATAGTCACCTTATTTCTTCGTCGTAATAAAGCTTTTATTAACCGACTTCCAAAAAAGGAGGAGGTTCTCAATTCGTCAGAATCTTTTTTTTTTTTATTGACCTACCTTAGTAACAAGCTATACTGTATTCGTTTTCTTCGAAGCGGAGATAAGCTCTTATTTCATGGATATTTTTAAATAATTTTTAAATTGTGTAAATCATTACAAAATAGTGTAAATAAAGTAAAATGATTTGAAACATGACTTTTATGATAGTTAGAAATCATTTTAACTGCCATAAAAGTCATATATCAAATCAAAAAGAGGGGTGTTATAAGTTTGACGTGTGTATCTGTGTATCGGTGTAGCTGTATATCTGTGTATCTGTCTGTCGCATCGTAGCTTCTAAGCTAATGAACCGATTTTAATTTAGTGTTTTTTTTTGTTTGAAAGGTGGCTTGATCGAGAGTGTTCTTAGCTATAATCCAAGAAAATCGGTTCAGTCGTTTGAAAGTTATCAGCTCTTTTCTAGTTACTGTAACCTTCAATTGTCGGGGGTGTTATAAATTTTTAATTTACACTTGTTATCCTAGTCAAAATAAATCAAAAAGTTAATGAAGTCGCTGGCATTTGTATCAACAATTGAAATAGAACGACACACCATGTTCCCTTTATGTACGGAACCCAAATAAAACACACAGACAATAGTATTAAAAATACAGAGTTCTTAAAAGGGATTCCCGGATAACACTTAATCCGAGACACTTAGCAACGCCTTAATGATAACAGCGAAATGAAGACCTCTGTATAAAATAAACAACATTTAATGCTGAGATTGTTTATTGTTGAACCAATCAATCCTACTTATATTATAACTTAGCACGGTTAGGCTTACTTATTCTAAGCTTATTCTAGGTGACCCAACTTAAACATGGATTTAGATTTTTTAAATCCCGTGAGAACCCTTTGATTTTCGAGCATAAAAAGATGCCTATGTCCATTCTCCAGGTCTTTAATTCTATGAGTAGGTACAAAAAATCAAGCTGATCCGTTGCTCCGTTGCGGCTTGATTGAAGGACAAACTACTCAATAAACCAACAAACAGCCACACTTTCATAAACCCTTCTGATTGCGAAGGAGACTCGTAGTCAGTAATGGGTCGGCGATGGGATGAAATGATGATACGGAAATAGGCCCGTAGTACTGAGAAGGTCACTTAAATCCTATCAAAAGCTGTCACAAATCACAATAGCAAGGGCCATTACACTTTGGCAGTTTATAACTTTTCCTATTACCAGACCTAGCGCGTTTTGTCCTTGCCATTCTTGGGAATGACTAAGTCGGGCTGTTGAGATGATATTTACTGTTCTGCTTTATTTTTAACCCCCGACCCAAAAAGAGGGGTGTTATAAGTTTGACGTGTGTGTCTGTGTATCTGTGTATCTGTCTGTGGCATCGTAGCTCCTAAACTAATGAACCGATTTTAATTTAGTTTTTTTGAGAGTGTTCTTAGCTATAATCCAAGAAAATCAGTTCAGCCGTTTGAAAGCTACCAACTCTTTTATAGTTACTGTAACCTTCACTTGTCGGGGGTGTTATAATTTTTTTATTTACACCTGTGCTTAGTTGTGAAGCCATCTGTTGTTATCTAGCTGCTCATCCGCAGCGGATAAGCCCGGGGGCTGGGCGGGTGTGCGGGGCGTTCCCACCCCGGTTGCCATTTCAATCTGACGCGCACTATTTAGGTAATGGTTCTCGTCTCAAAAGGAAAATCGGCCAAGTGCGAGCCTGACTCGCGCACTGAGGGTTCCGTACTCGGCTAATTTTTCCAACATTTTGCACGATAAATCAAAAATTATTATGCATAAAAATGAAAATAAAATCTGTTTTAGGATATACAGGTAAAGCCCTTTCATATGATACCCCACTTGGTATAGTTATGTTACTTTGAAAATTCAAACACATTTTTTTTAATGATGTAACCACAAATTGACGGTTTTCGGATTTCTTCCTTGACTTGTGCCATAAGACCTGCTTACCTACCAAATTTCATGATTCTAGGTCAACGGGAAGTACCCTATAGGTTTCTTGACAGACAGACAGACAACAAAGTGATTCTATAAGGGTTCCGTTTTTCCTTTTGAGGTACGGAACCCTAAAAATGATTACTATTATGATATTTAAAAAAATAAAACCCTGTGGATAGCCGTCGAGCTACATTATGAAGCACTTACTTAACTGTAAAAGCACTTGTGTGGATTGTGAATGTAAGCGTTTCCTCTTCTCGCATAACGTTTTACTCAAATATTAAGGTTGAGTAAAGTTTTACTTTTCAACGTTGATATTTTAGTGTCTACTAGTATTTGTAACTTTTCTATCTTGAAATTTCTACCATATTATGCTTATACATAAAAAATAAGAACTGAAAAAACTGAAAATATACAAATTACAGATTCTTTTATGTAACCCCTCTGAGATAAAATGTGAGAGATGATGTCTTCCATCAAATCATCAGCTTATGTGTACAGTTCGACATAGGCCTCTTTTACAAGTGTAAATTAAAATACCCCCGACAAGTGAAGGTTACCGTAACTAGAAAAGAGCTGATATCTTTCAAACGGCTGAACCGATTTTCTTGGATTATACTTAAGAACACTCTCGATCAAGCCACCTTTAAACAAAAAAAAAAAAACTAAATTAAAATCGGTTCATTAGTTTAGGACCTACGATGCCATAGACAGATACACAGATACACGCATCAAAATCCTCCGACCCAAAAAGAAGGGTGTTATAAGTTTGACGTGTGTATCTGTCTGTGGCATCGTAGCTCCTAAACGAATGAACCGATTTTAGTTTAGTTTTTTTTTTGTTTGAAAGGTGGCCTGATCGAGAGTGTTCTTAGCTATAATCTCAAAATTAAAAAAAATATTTAAATTTTGAGTTTCAAACAGCCGTATTTCGCTGCAATTTAGATTTCATGGTGATAATTACATAGAACTTAATGAACAAAACTTTGTGAACGCTGCACAGGGAAATTAAAACTTTAATTTCTTACTAAATAGTGTTCACTAGTTTCTTTCAGAGACGGAGATAAATTAAATTGAAACTTTTTAATATAGTAACTAGCCAGACAAACTAAGGCACACTACACACCGGTTCAGAGGAGTGTTATCGAGACGAGGTGTCTATTTATTTATTTATTATTTAATTACAACGGACATATTGTAGCCCAATCACACTAAATAAATTAACTTAACATAAATATACTTTAGCCTAAAAAGGGGTGGCGCAGCGCGGAGCATGGCACCCGGCATTTTTCACTGTATTTTTTAAAAAGTGATCATAAAAACTTAACAAATGAATTCAAATTTGACTGTCTTGACATATACCATCAGAGGGTTCCAAATTCCATCTCGATCATCAGAGACACTCAGTGGTACTATAATTATCTATTGTCATCCAAACCACACGCCAAATTAAAAAAGAGAACCAGATTTCGCCAAAATGACAACATACAAACAGGTCAAACTAATAAAAACTTTTACAAGTGTAAATTAAAATTTATAACACCCCCGACAAGTGCAGTTTTCGGTAACTAGAAAAGAGCTGATAACTATCAAACGGCTGAACCGATTTTCTTGGATTATAGTTAAGATAACTCTCGGTAGGCCACCTTTCAAACAAAAAAAAACTAAATTAAAATTGGTTCATTACTTTAGGACCAACGATGCCACAGACAGATACACAGATACACGCATCAAACTTATAACACCCCTCTTTTTGGGTCGGAGGTTAAAAAGACGTTACGTCTCGGCCTCACTCTGCACTGCTAGTGTGTGTTGCGCTTTATGCTTAAACAGAATAATAAGCATTGCGTGGGTATACATTTTTTTTACTTCGCATGCAAAAGGAAAAGTGAAAATCGAAAATCGGATGGTGCAAAGTATGCCTCTTATTTTTTTTAAAGGATGTTAAAGTCAAAAGTCAAAATCATTTATTCAAAGTAGGTACAATTGTACTCTTTTTGATGGTCGAAATTGTTAAATTTGTACGATATAGTGGTGATAATTAATTAAGTAACTTAAAACTAAAGCTACGAGGGTTCCAAACGCGCCCAAGTCTGAGTCTTGTTGTTCTTTGTGCCAACGAGATAATTTTACTAAGTTAACTGTCGTACTTTCTAACAGCACTTAAGTTGTCTAGAAAGATTCAACAGAAAACGGTCGTAGTTTTTGTAGCTTCCAATACTTTTAGCTGAAGCTCTAAACAGATCTTTTTAAAGAAAAACAAAAGTTCCGCTCCTGCAAGAGATTAGTCTTTGATCTGTTTTTCTTTATTCTTTGCAGACATTCAGCGTTTGGCCGAGATTAAAACCAAAGTTTCAGCCCAAAACAAAAGTGGCTACTTTAATCTTTAGATGGTTTTCTTAGGAAAGTTATTGAATTTTTTTCTCTTTTAAATGTTATAAAGATTCGATTTTCTAAGAAAGAAGATTTTTTTATTATTTTTTTTGTATATTTTAAGTCAGCAATTTTCTTCGATATTCTTATATTTCATACCTATATTATATTTTGTTTGTCTCAAAAAGGAAAAGAAAAACGTTAGTTTTTCGTGTAAAAATCTATACAAACACTCGCTTATACTATAATTTTGTAAACCTACAGATTTGCATGTAAATCTTTAAGCCAGTGTAACTTTAAAACTAGGTACCCATTTTTGCAGAAATCTTTACCTAAAATTTGTAACATAGATCTTTGTTTCTAGAACGTGGTTACAAAATTTCATTGAGTTCTATTAATCAATATTCTAATGAGAATCAAACTACGTTTGTATAGACAGCGCTGAGGGGTGGATTCTCTTAATTATTAATTAGGGTGAAGTTCAAAAACATACATGCATAGATATAGGCAATAGAATTAAAAATAATTTTTGTATTCATAAATCCTAGACGCATTTTATGACCGGGAAACAATATGACTAAAAGCCTGCATTGTTATTTAAGCTAGCTTTTGTTAACGATGTAAAACTTTACTTTTAACGTTTGTGCATAATTTTATAATACGTGTTGGTATGCATTTAATTCTATGACATAGTACGTGGTAAAATAAAGAGCGCATTGTGTTAAATAAAAGTCGTGAGAGCCCAGTGATTTAGACCTCAGCCTTCCAGCCGGAACGCCAGGGTTCGATCCCCGACACGCACCTCTGACTTTTAAGAAATTAAATATCACTTGCTGAAGAAGCATGAAAGACAAGTGTAAATAAAGTTTATAACACCCCCGACAAGTGAAGGTTACAGTAACTAGAAAAGAGCTGATAACTTTCAAACGGCTGAACTGATTTTCTTGGATTATAGCTACGATCAAGCCACCTTTCAAACAAAAAAAAAAAAAACTAAATTAAAATCAGTTTATTAGTTTAGGAGCTACGATGCCACAGACAGATACACAGATACACACGTCAAACTCATAACACGCCTCTTTTTGGATCGGGGGTTAAAATATCACGAGGCAACCTGCATGCCATTTTAACTTGTAAATTATTCCAGTATCAGTTATATTACACGTAACACCTCTACGTTAGCCCCAAGCTGAAAGAGAGAGGTAGGATTAAGTTGGATGCTTTGCTTTTCGAGATGTCTCAAACAAAACTGATATTGAACTAACCATTACATTCTAGAATCTAGTCTATGTTAAGTCTATAGTGTTCTCTCTGTTACCTAATACTTATACTATACAAATTATAGAGGCAAAATCACTTTGGGCGCTAACCATTTTGAGAAACTAATTTTCGAAACTATTCGAATTCCGAATGTTATTTGTAAACATTTTCGAATTGAATTTCGAATGTTTTTTGAAAACATGTTTGTGATTGGTTGGTGACTCAAAATGGTATCGCTTACTGAGAAATTTGTCAACATTTGTATGGGGTTACGTAACAGAAAGAGTGCTATACTAGAGCGCAAACTGTGGAATCAACTCCCATCCGCGGTGTTCCCACTAGATTACAACATGGGGTTATTCAAGGGGCGGGCGAACAAATTCCTGCAAGACCAGTGGTACCTCTGATGGTGCAAATGTTCATGGGCGGCGGTAATCACTTAACATCAGGTGACCCACCTGCTCGTTTGCTCGTTTTTTTTATAAAAAAAGTAAAAACTTCTTTCCTTGGGTATAAAATCTAGTGCATGGTTGAAAGCGTTAATGTGTTTTAAGAGGATTCTCCTTAAGTTCCGCGTAAGAGCCTTAGATTAGAGGGATCGGGGAAAAGAGCGGTTAGACGTGACGGTGTTGCTAGGTGGAAGGATTGATTGGTTCAGCGTGAGGCTTACGTGTTGCGCAAATGTAGGGCATTTTGTAGAGGCATTATGTAACTAAAGTTTTTTTTTTTTTTAAAGAATATTAGCCATGCTAATTAATCATGACTAATCCTCGTCTTTCCCCTCCAATTAAGCATAAAGCTTGTGCCAGGAGTGGGTACGACAATAGTGCAACGGGTGGGGTTTGAACCGCCGACCTTCCGGAATTCAGTCCGCTCCGCAACCGTTGCGCTATCGAGGCTTTAAATAAAAGTGTAGCATATCTACCAACATGATAACTATTTCAAATAGCACTCCACATGACATAGTTTATTTTGTCGAAGCGCTTCATCTGCTTGAGGCCTTTTGGTTTTAATGCTCAAGTATAAGAGGCACCGGGATAACCAAATCCTTGGGTATAACTGGTGTTTTCTAGGGTTCCGTACCTCAAAAGGAAAAACGGAACCCTTATAGGATCACTTTGTTGTCTGTCTGTCTGTCTGTCTGTCTGTCCGTCCGTACATCCATCCGTCCATCGTGTCTGTCAAGAAAACCTATAGGGTATAACCTCAGAATGATGCTATTTAGGTACTAACATAGTATAAAAGTAAGAATTTCCAAAGTTTCAGAACCAGAGCTCAGTCAATTTGAATTTCAAATAACACTGTCTTAAATCTTCTCTCGTATGTAAGTAGATTCTGTTTATACATAATATGTAAGTACCTAATAAGAAAGGAAAGTCGTAGAGTTAGCTTAGATTTAGGTTTTCTAACGGCATCGTTAAAAAACCTAAATCGAAGAGGACGAAGTCGCGGGGAAGGCTAGTAGTGTAAAGAAGTCGACATCATAAAGCAGCAATGAATTTATCGCTGCCTTTAAATTATAATATCACAGTTCCCGTAACATCGTGTTGAAGTAATAATTTTCTAAACGTCTATTTTCATTAGGAAATTTCCACGCGAAAACTAATTTTAAATTTCAATATAAATTCTAGTCTGTATTAGTTTTAGGTTGAAGACGAGATAAGCTTTTATTTCATGGATATTTTTAAATATTCCATTACGTAATGTTTTCTATTTGCTAGAATATTTCTGTCCCTTTTTAATTTGTATTTTTGAAACATTCCTTTCACTTTACACGATACTGAAACTTTAGTCATTTAATTTTTGCAGAGCCAAGCTTGTTTGAATATATGTATTGGAATTGGGACGCAGCCTTATTATTTGATTTTCCAATACGGATAGATATAATATATGCAAAAGTTGTTGCTATAACTTTGCAAATTTTCAAAAAATATATCTGCGAACGAAATCTAGTTTAAAACAAAACCGTAAAAATTTAACACCCATGATTCCAGACCAGATTGGCAAACTATAACTCGCAGCTTCCCGGTTGATTGCGCACAGATCGCAAACCCAAAGTTTGATCAGATTTACATAGAAAATGGTTTTATGGTTTTGTCGGGTTCGCTCGCGGATTTTCGAGCTTTCAACAACAAATCAAACCACTCAAATCTAAGTCAAACCAATCAAATTCATACTAATTCATCAATACTACCCTATTACTAAACTTATACAAGTGTTAATTAAAAAATTATAACACCCCCGACAAGTGAAGGTTACGGTAACTAGAAAAGAGCTGATAACTCACAAACGACTGAACCGATTTTCTTGGATTATAGCTAAGAACACTCTCGATCAAGCCACCTTTCAAACAAAAAAAAAACTAAATTAAAATCGGTTCATTAGTTTAGGAGTTACAATGCCATAGATAGATACACAGATACACACGTCAAACTTATAACACCCCTCTTTTTGGGTCGGGGGTGCGAATGTGTGTCTGTCTGTCAGCTAGCTTTTAACCGATTTTGACAAAATTTGATACATACCTTGCAATCTAGGGACGGACATACTCGTAAGCTACTTTTTATCTCGGAAAATCAAAATAGCTCCCGTGGAATTTTATAAGGCCCATATTTTGTTTAATCGATTTTAAGAGGGCTCTCTCCGTCACTCGTTTCATACAATCGTAGTTCCAATTTCATTTAAATATTAAGCAACCAAAGTCCATGAAATTTTGCAGACATATTCTAGAAACTAATATCTATGTCTGTGGTTTTCCAGATTTCTGTTAAAATATTCGGTTTCAAAGTTATGCGGTCTTAAAAATTTTCATACAAATCTTTGAGCCCCTGTAATTTTAAAACAACATATTTTTAGAAAAATCTAAAACACCACAGACACAGATATTAGTTTCTAGAATATGTCTGCAAAATTTCATGGACTTTGGTTGCTTAGTATTCAAATGAAATTAGAACTACGATTGTATAAAACGAGTGACGGAGAGAGCCCTGTTAACGAAACTCAGTATAAATATAGGTTGCATCCCAGGGACAAATATATTATTTTTATCCCAGAAAATCAAAGATTTTCCACGGAATTTTTTTGGAAGTCAAATCTGCGCGCAACACAAAACCATTGCATGTTAACGTCAGAATATCACAGTTAAAATTCATTTCAGTAGAAAGTTCTCAGCGTCTATGTTACTATAGATTTTGTCAAAGCTTTGCACATCGTATTTGCATTGCGACTGGCAGTCAGGTCATGTAACGCGAACGTCACGTAACATTGAAATGTGTCTAACCATTTATTCAATGTATCCTACCCCGACCATATCCCGACACCCATACAAAACATCAGCTTCAGGGATAGACAGGTTTGAAATGTGGAATTTTATCATTTTGCAAAAAGCTGTGAATCGATTCCGTTTAAGTATTTCGAAGTTAAGTTATACCTTTCTAGATGATTTCAGCTGTGATAGATAGATTAGTTGTTAAGACATCCGCCTTTTATTCCGAAGGTCGGGGGTTTGATTCCGGGCACGCACTTCCAACTTTTCGGAGTTATGTGCGTTATAAAAATGAAATGAAGGAAAATATGGTGAGGAAACCTGTATGGCTCAGAGTTTTCCATAATGTCAGAGTGAACTAGAGTGGGGTAACTCTCGGTTTGATCCTGTATCGACGATAATTCAAACATTAGGCTATGGTGACGTAAAATGAAACAAAAACAGGGCTACTTTAGATCTACCTGCGTCAAATGTACTAACATTTGACGCCTGCCAGTGACGTCGAAGCCTCGACGTTTTGTTAGAAGTTCCCCAACTGTCGTGAACTGTGATAATGTTCTCAAAAGTGTGTAAAGGCAGCGCACTTGGCCAGCGTGGTAGATTATTGACCTTAACCCTTTTCATTTGTTGATCATAATGCTGATGGTTTGTATTGTGTCCAATAGAAGAGAAATACGTTTACACTACCTTTCCCTAGTTTGCATACAAGACAATGAGTCTGATTTTTCTCTACGAGTCCTCCTGGTCCCAGGTCCCAGTTTATCTGGAAACAAAAGTGTACGATGCAAAATCCTCTAAAGTTTATTCAAATGAGGTATTCCGAATAAATGCATATTGGATTTGTTTACGTTTGCTAGAGTCGGGAGATAGGCCACGGGAACTATTTAAATTTGGACCTACGATCTCCATATTATTGTCCCGGTGCTCTTTTGTCCCAGACACACGTGATCAGGGATTTTCGATAGGGTATTGTTTAAATATTGTATTTTCTTTTATTGATCACTAGCGGATACCTAACGTGTGCTACTATGCTAAAAAAGAATGAGCCTAATGCATTGTTTTAGTGGTCCACAACCATTTTCGCATTATTGCCTTTCTAATGAATAATATTTATTAATTCTTGAGAAATAACTTATTTTCGACATAGGCATCATCCCAATTGCACGTTGTGTTGCCATCCTTGCGATTCGGCGTCGTACCGCAAGTATTGTGGTAGGGCCCAATAGCCTTACTAAATACACGTTGAGCCAACGATAGGCCAATACATTTGAGCCAACGTTAGGCCAATACATTTGATCCAACAAGAGGCTGGCAGCCAACAAGAGGTCTTGGAAGGTTGCCAGTTCGTCCACTCGTAATAATTAACATGCGTGTCGTCTCTACACCAGTTTAATTGGGTTTATTCACTTTATTGGGATAGAAAATGTGTTGCAATTTGGGTTTCAGAATTAGTGCTGTACCAATTATGTAGCTGTTACCAAGTAATTCACTGTCACAATCAGACTGGAGGAAGTTAGTAGTGGTATTACGTGTCATAGGGACTTCAGTTTTGACTTAGTTTTTAGGCTTCAGAACCCAATGGTTGGCAACGGCACCAAATTACTAAGCCTCCGCTGTCCATCACTCCGTCCGCCCGTGTGTCTATCCTCCTGTCCATCCGTCTGTCTGTCTGTCAGCGGGTTCTATCTTATGAACCGTAATAGGTAGAGAGTGTGAATGTGTATTATCATCATCATCACCGCGTGCCTTCTCCGAAACGTAGTTTGGCGATCATCATTCGAAAAGCTTTTCTATATTAAGCCGCCTCTTTTAACTTCAGGTAACTAAGCCCTGTCCACTCTCTTATATCGTCCAACCATTTGCGTCTTTTGGCGACCTTCAGCTCTTTCTTTTTCTTTTCCCTTTCAACACTAATCTTGGGAATGAATGTCTTCCTCTCTGTAAATGTCCAAAGAAAGCGAGCTCCCTTCGCATGATGGTGAAATGTACGTATTTTATTGCCGCTATAAGATAATAATGAGTCCGATGCGCATTTAACCGATTTTTTTCTTTATAATTAGGTATACTGCGTATGACTAGTATAGTTTTAAAGAAAAAAATCGGTAAAGTACTGGTTAAATACCTATTTTTGTTTTATCGAATTATAATAATCTGATTCAACAAAAAAATCTTTTCGTTAAATTTAATCCGAAATCTTGTTAGCGACTGATTGTTTCAAAAGTTTCTATCACTACACGTGATACGGTTAAATGCAGCTAAGAGTAAACTTGCGATTAAAGTGATGGTAGAATAATTATTTCTTGTTTAGCGTTAAGTTATGCCTTGTGACTCTTACTTGGAACGACTACTTAGTTTAGTTTACACAGTTAGTGCAACAATTTGGTATGATTTTTCAAAAATAAATTATTTCTTACGAATTATTAAAATAGAGAGTCTTCCAAAATTCGTAAAATCCAAGTCCTCTGTTAGTTTAAAGTTTGCTAACTGCTGATGCTCCGGTGTCGGAGCGAAAGGTGTATCGAATGTGTTCTAGTGGATTTGTGTGGTGTTGCATGGTGGTTCTTGGGACTTGCTTGGTGACTGGCTTTTCCTGCATGCTTAGCAGTGGGAGGGCGAGCGGTGTATGTCGCATGCTGCATGTTGTACCATACAGATTTATTTGCTTTTTTCAGCAGATTATAGCAAATCAAGCGATTTCTTGTGTATCATGGATTTCCGCGAAGTACTTAAGGCCTGCTTCTATACAATAAAATTACCTTAGATGAATCTATTCAATACTAATTTTATTTTAAATATAATTGTACTAATATAATATTTGTAGTGATATATAGTTGTAATAATATTCCGTGGGAATATAATATCAATCTCATAAGATACTCAATTACTCAAAGCCACAATGCAATTTCGTATTACATACGAGGTGAATTTGAGTGGATGGATCAGTGGATTCGTGTTATAAGAGAAATTCAAATTGCATCTGTATATAACACTGAAGCGCATTTGGCAATATATTTGACACAATTTTACTCGCAATTTCGTAGATATCTTGAGATATGCATGCTTGAGAGTTCTGTATAGAGCTGGAGATTGACTTGTAACATTTTGGTGTAATGTATCGAGTTTTTGTAACTTACTGACTGATTTATCATTCGTTGCGAGGGCTGTGTGCTCCACTCGACAGTCAGTTTTTTCGCGAATTTGCTGTGTTAGGGTGAGTACTGACTGACGTTACAGGGCGTAATGTAACGTATTACACCGCGAGTGTTTATGCAGTCAGTACGTGAAAACAAGGCGTTCGCAGCGAGCAACGAGCGGCTCGTTGCTCGCTGCGTGTGTTCCACTCCGCTGTGGAGTTTTCTTTCGCGATAGTTTAAACACTAAGAAAGGTACCATGAAAATTCAATGCTTTTTGCAGTGGTGATCAACCTTACAACAAACTATTTTTAAAATGGTTGTAACACACAGACATATGGACTAGACGAAACTATTAGGCTTCCTTGTTTTGCAACGGAACCCTAAAAATAATAGTAGTAGTTGTACGGCCTTCCTCCCCCCGCAATCTCTCCAAACTAATACCCCTTTTTAATCTGCACATTTTTCCAATTCGACATTAGTACTGTTCCAATTTGCGGTGTGCTGTTAGCGAGTAATTTACTGTCACGATCAGATACTCGGAGGTCGGAGGGAGCCTTACGTTCTGCGATACTTCTATTACGTGTATGAGAACTGATATTAATTTTTAGTTTTTCGACATTAACTATTAATTCTCTACTTGATATTAATTATAAATTCTCTTCTCAGACTTGAGCGCGTTTGGAACCCGCGTAGCTTTAGTTTTAAGTTACGTAATTAATTATTATTATCACCACTATATCGTAAATTTAACGATTTCGACCATCAAAAGGAGTTCATGAATTGTACCTACTTTGAATAAATGATTTGACTTTGACTTTGACTTTTCATTGCGATTGTTATTAAAGTACAGTCAGCAACAAAGCTAGGTTTGCACGCCCACAGTCACTTGTACTGGCGGGTGCAAACCTTGCTTTGTTGCTGACTGTACTACTGACTGAGGAACTGAAGTCTTGGTCTCCCACACTAGAAGCTACTACCCGTCCTTACACTGCTCTACTTTACACCTATAAGTATCAAGAAACACCAGAGCAGACATCTGGATTGTCCGTTCCAAAATGGACATTGCTTTTGCTATAAGTACGTACGACGTATAGCGTCCCTGGTAGCGTAACTGGTGGTGGAATGAGCGAGACACCAAATAGCTGTAATACAACATACCTAATAATATTAGTGGTGGCTCCACCAAATTGGTCGCGCGACACCAGGTGAGGTACTCCATAAAGCTGTATACATTTTATGGTAGAGCGACTGGTTACGCCGTGCCTGCGCCACCACTGGTATCCTAGCGAGATAGTGCCCTTAAAAATAGCGTCCCTAAAATAATTATTTTTTCCATTATACCAATTAATTATAATTAATTGGTATAATGTCATGTAAGTTTTATCCTTTTTAGAAGTTTAAAAATAAAGCAACCAATATCAATCGCTAACAATATCTCGATACGTAATACAATCGCTAACTCCACTAAAACGTACCTTGTGATTGAAGATTCCTGGTAAGCCTCACGTCTATTTCTTTTGTCTCGTGGCTTGTGTCGATATGTCAACCATTGTAATGAATTTGTTCTTTCACAGACAATAAGGGCGCCTGTACACTAGGTCGATCCAAATCTTAGTTATTTTTTATTACTTACCTATACTCGTACTGATGTCAGAAACTTTCATACAAGTACCAATAAGGGCGATGTTTCAACTCAATCGGATCCGATAAACTTTTTTTTTAAACAGAGAAACGAAGTATGAACGAATAGCTTACGAATAGACAGACTGAGAAACATTAATTTCGCATGTTACTACCTACTTTCTACTTAGTAAATATTTCGCACCTAATTTGATGATATAAACACTTACAGATTAACATAAACACAGATTGATATAAATACTTCAAGTATTTTTCTTACAATAACAAAAAAACTTGAAGTATATATAGGCACTCAAAAAGTATTAAAAAAGTTGGAGGTATTTTTAACAAACAAAAATGTAAAAAACACCACGTAAAATTCCCTGTATAAATTACAATTACATACATTTCGCTTTCCCCATTCCGAGAAAATCTCGAAATTATCTTACCAGGCAAACATGCAGAGGGAAGAGGATATTAAATTCCTACATGGCAGATTTGTACGTAAGACGCCTCAACTCAACCTGTGGCGCCCTCCGCCGCACTCCTCATTCCGTTTCACAGATGTTTATATTTTCAACAACTCGCATGAATGATTTCAACAAGAATCAGGATTATTCTGATACTAGCTGTTGCCCGCGACTTCATCCGCGTCGATTTAGGTTTTCAAAATCCCGTGGGAAACTTTGATTTTCCAGGATAAAAAATAGCCTATGTGTTAATCCAGCGTATATTTTATCTCCATTTCAAATTTCAGCCAAATCCGTTCTGTACTTTTTGCGTGAAAGAATAACAAACACACAAACACACACATACACGCACACGCACATACGCACATGCACACGCACACACACAACACGCTTCCCAATCGTAGTCCGCTTTATGACGCAGAAAAGTGTGCACGTCCTATAGATACAAATTCCTACATGGCAGATTTGTACGTAAAATATCTCAACCTGTGGCGCCCTCTGCATCACACCTCGTTCCGTTTCACAGATGTTTGTACACAACAACGCGCATGAATAATTTCAACAAAAGTCCAGATTATGGTAATATTGAGACTCAGTTCGGAGTTATTAGCTCGAGAGCCAGTCAACAATTTATTCAAACCGTTTTCTCTCTTTCTGTATCGTATTTTTTATGTTCCCTTCTTTATTTCTCTTTTCGCACTGCATCCAATTCGAATCCAAGAAAAGTCGGATCGAATCTGGATGTCGATAGTACACTGCATCCGTTTCGACGGACGTTTCTGCCGTCATCACCCGCATCGGTTCGGATTCGTACGCAGTGCGCAAGCCTTCGTACGACAAAATCCGAATTGAATATCACTATTAAATTCAAAAAATTTGATGGCTGTTGTGGTGTGTGTGCTTTGTATTTGTGTTACCTTTTGTTTATTTTTAATACTGTGTGTCTCCATAAAAAAAAAACTCAAAAGAGCCTCGATAGCTCAACGGTTGAGGAGCGGACTGAATTCCGAAAGGTCGGCGGTTCAAATCCCACCCGTTGCACTATTATAGTACCTACTCCTGGCAAAAGTTTTACGCTTATTTGGAGGGGAAAGGGGAGTATTAATCATTATTAGCATGGCTAGTATTCTTTAAAAAAAACTCAACTTCCAAAAACAAAATTTGGATCTAGCGCGTAATCCTTCATACAAATTATAGTACCTACTTTGTATTGAAAATTCTTGAATACGAATCGGATATAGTGTGAAAAGAGCCTAATATAATATCATAAAGTCTGGTTTTTGTATTGTGGAGCCAGACCCTGTATGTACCTAGGGTATCTATTTGCGTCATTCGACAATAACACCTACAACCAGATTGATATAGATTCTTAGGTACTTATTTATATTTGAATAGTTGAGAGTTGAATTTATATTGGGTCTCATATCTTTTGATAAAAACGATTAAAAAAAAATCCTCTAGTCTATTTTCAGTTTTATGAATAACTATAAATAAATTGTTCCCCCACTCTTCGTCTATTTTGTACTGTGCGCAATTTATAACACAAAACATTGTTATTGTGTTAGCGAGTTTAGGACGGGTGTGTGTACAAGTAGGTACCTAGTAGTAATATACCAATCTAAAGTCGAAACTTTTGTAGGTTGATGTAATAAGGAAACTCATGAAATGTATATTTTCATAACATTTATATCTTGTGATGTATATGTTTTTAGGATTCCGTAACCGAAGGATGCCAACGGGAGCCTATTACTGAGCCTTCTCCGTCCGTCCGTCTGTCTGTCAGGCGGGCTGTATCTCATGAACCGTAATATGTAGAGAGTTGAAATTTTCACACAGTATGTATCTCAATAGCAACAAGTGTAAATTAAAAATTTATAACACCCCCGACAAGTGAAGGTTACAGTAACTTGAAAAGAGCTGATAACTTTCAAACAGCTGAACCGATTTTCTTGGATTATAGCTAAGAACACTCTCGATCAAGCCACCTTTAAAAGAAAAAGAAAAACTAAATTAAAATCGGTTCATTGGTTTAAGAGCTACCATGCCACAGACAGATACACTGATACACACGTCAAACTTATAATACCCCTCCTTTTGGGTCGGGGGTTAATAAATAATAAAAAACCAAGATGACGAATTTCAATATGGCCACTGCAAAAAATTACAGGGTGTTATTTAGCTTATACGATGGTATACAGTATACACTATGGAACCCTTCGTGCCCTAGTCAAACTCGCACTTGGCCGGTTTTCTTCATTGATTTAAAAAGTGATCAAATCTCAATCTTTATTGTAATTTGTAGTTTTTTGTACCTATGTAAATTTATTTTCCCGTAGGTAGGTTTTTTCTTAGTTAGAATAATGGTTGGTAGGATGAAATAACGGATATACTCGTAAATAACAAAAAATAAAGATGTGGAAAGGCGAATATTCTGTTGATTGTGCTAGTGACATGTGAATTGATTTCCTTTGTTCTGAATGTAAAGGAAATTGTAATCAATTCCGTTTACTCGAAGCTAATACCAAAAGCTTCAAAGGAATTAGACACAGTTCGAAGAAAAAATAATGGATTTACTTATACCTACTTAATTGATAGCCTAGTCTACTCTGTGGCCTAGTGGTTGAGACGTTGCCCTTCTATTCGGGAGGTCGGGAGTTCGATCCCAGACACGCACTCCTAACTTTTCAGAGTTATGTGCGCTTTAATCAATTAACAGGGCTCTCCCCGTCACTCGCTTCATACAATCGTAGTTCCAATTTCATTTGAATATTAAGCAACCAAAGTCCATGAAAATTTGCAGACATATTCTAGACACTAATATCTGTGTCTGTGGTGTTTTAGATTTTTCTAAAAATACGTAGTTTTAAAATTACAGGGGCTCAAAGATTTGTATGTAAATTTTTAAGACCGCGTAACTTTGAAATTGAATATTTTAACAGAAATTCGGAACACCACAAACATAGATATTAGTTTCTAGAATAAGTCTGCAAAATTTCATGGACTTTGGTTGCTAAATATTCAAAGAAATTGGAACTACATTTGTATGAAGCGAGTGACGGAGAGACCCATCTTAAGTACCACTTGCCGGAAAACATCCTGCAAAACATGCTTAAAACTGTGCCATAATGTTCTTAAAAAGGTGTGTAAAGTCTGCCAATCTGCACTGGATCAGTATGGTAGACCATGGCCTCACCCTTCTCATTCTGAGAGGAGACCCGTACTCGTCCACTGAGACGGCATGGTGCCTCAAAATAGTTAACGCCCACTGAGATTTTTGTCTCTGTCATTTGTATGGTTACGTAACAGAGAGAGCGCTATTACTAACTTCTTTCCGTGGATAGAGTATAGTGTTAAAAAAATAATTAGTATATAATGCTCACGACTTCATCCACGTGGATTTGGGTTCTTTAAATCCCGAGAGAACCCGTGAGTGGTAAGAGCTGTGGTATATTAGTGGGAGGTCCCGGGTTCGATTCCAGGGGTTTGGAAATTTATAATTTCTGGTCTGGTTTGATGGGAGGCTTCGGGCGTGGCTAGTTACCACCCTACCGACAAAGCCGTATCGCCGAGCGATTTAGCTTTCCGGTACGATGGCGTGTAGAAAACATAGGGGTATGGGTTTAATAAAAACTGCCATATCCCTTCTTGACTAGCACGCTTCCATCTTAGACTGCATCATCACTTACCACCAGGTGATATTAAGGGCTAACTTGTAACTGAAGAAAAGAAGAACTCATTTTGATTTCCTCTCCTCCTCCTCATTTCAGATTTGATAATGTAGAGAATTTGATAATGTTATGATATTATTGTGTGTGCAGCAGCTGTGGTCATGCTTGCGGTCGGGTGACATTATTGCCTGTCTGATGGTCTGGCCACATTGAATTATGTCTACCTTTGAATCTACATTTGCATAAGCTCTGTGGCGGAATATGGTATAATATATGGCCAACTATATTCTGCATTATTAATATTGTATTTCATATTAAATGATTGTAATTTATTCCGTTTATAAAATGTTGTGTTATGAAAGAAATTAGAGATTTACTTCGTATTAGACGTGCTTATGCAGAACAATCACTTTCTATCTTTTTAATTTTCAACTAAGATAAGCTTGGCCGTTGTGGGCGTAGATGGAGGAAAAAATTAGACTCAGTGGTTGGGGGTATAAAAATTCATAAAATAGTCCAAAGGAAAAGCATTGAAAATTTAAATTGGAATCATAGAATTAAAGTCCCTTCATGTAGTTGCATAGAAAAAGAGTAAAAGGGTGTACCTACGTAACTTAAGTCATCTCAATACAATAATATAATAATTGCAATAATTCCATTCAATTTAATACGAATCTCATCGGTGGAGGTGTCGTAAAAGTATAATAATAAAGATAACTAGACGGCGATTTCGCTGAAACGGTGATGAAATTCGTCTCGTAAAATGAATAGACTGGAGACTTTATAGTGTCATAAATTCTAGGGACCGAGGACCGTCATGCCGGAGGGGACAACTTAATCTCTAAAAACATAGAGATGCCCCTATTTGCATAAGAAATGCTAAACCCAAAGGTATTCGCAAGGAGACTAGTTTGTAACGAATATAGAACCTTTTTAGATAATCACTTAGAACAAAGGTTCAGAGTTTATTGACTTCGTTCGTTCAAATACCTACCTAGATTTCAAGTTAAGTTTTCTACTTGTTTATAACTAATTATTATATTTTATTAGTTCGTCCTCATGGATTTATTTTTAAATAATTCCGTAGGAACTCTTTGATTTTCTGGGATAAAAATTAGCCCTTGACCGTCTCTAAATTCGAAGCTATTTGTGTACAATGATGCAAGCGATCCACGTGGATTTAGTTATTTAAAAAACCGTGGGAACTCATTCTTTTTTCCGGGACTAAAAGTAAACTAGTTTCTCCCCTGGAGATGCAAGCTATTCCTGTGCCTAATTTCAAAAAATCGGTCAATCGAATGGACCGTGAAAAATTAGCAGACAAACAGACAGATACAAGTGTTAGTCATTTATAATATTATAGTATGATTGTATCCACTGTAAGTGTAACCTTTTCAGATAGCAAAAGTATGGGCGAGAAAGCAAAGCCTCTAAAGTAATTATTCAGAAAATAAGCTTCGGTGTTCCGAATAAATACATACTGAGTTTGCTTGCGTTTGACTAGTAAGGCAAAGGCCATCTGCACCCATATGGGTTAAACGGATGGGCTGTGAAAAGTTAGCAGATAGGCAGACAGATAAAGTTTTCGCATTTATAATATTAGCATGGATTACACCCACCAAAGTCGGAGCGAGCTTTTTGAGACAACAAAAGTAAGGGTGAGAAAGCAAAGCCTCTAAAGTTATTCAAATAAATAAGCTTCGGTGTTCCGAATAAATACATACTGAGTTTGCTTGCGTTTGCCTAGCAAGGCACGGCATAGGCCATACACTTATCTGAATATGAATGAACAATCTCCATGTTATTGGCTCACTGAGACTATTTTAAGTTCTGTTCGCCCATCTGTATTACTGTTTTTTGATGTGGTTAGGTTTGTTTGAATGTATAGATTATATTTCGTCGCTTCATTCTTCAGATATAACTAACAAAATGGTAGTACCTTTACCTTGCAGGCAACACTTCGCACTTTTAGAAAAGAGAAAGTCAATTTATTTTATCTCTTGTGGGTAGGCTCTGTGACGGTTCGTCATTCTTTTTCCGTGCGAGGCAACAAGCGCACGCTTCAAATTATAAGAATAAATTAAATATCATAGTGAAAAAATGAAGAATAAATTAAATATCATAGTGAAAAAATTAAGAGGAAAAGTGAGAGAAAACATAGGCGATTAATTGTGTACTCATAGGCGATTATTTGTGTACTCATCGTCGGATTCCGAGGACAATATATGTAAGTACTTTAACAATGCGTTACAGTGTGTAATTCCCTGGCGTGCGTAAAGTGTCAGGTAGGCTTTCCTGGCGGTTAACTGAGGGTTAACACGAAGGACAAGCATGACACTAAAAATCAACCCAAGGGTTTAGCGCCGGTCGACTTAACCGGACAAGTGAAGGTATCTGTAGGCTGACCTGGCGGTTAACTGCGGGTTAACACGATGGTTCAGCGGATGCCAATAACACCCTTTGTTCCCGAATGTTCAATTCGGTAGATTCATAGCTAAAATATTATTTCAAACTACCCTCAAAATTTTAACTTTTAACACCGTTTTCTCGTTTTTTTGTTCCCGAATGTTTAATTCGGTAGATTTATTGCTAAAATATTATTTCAATCTACCGTCAAAATTTTAACTTTTAACACCGTTCTCTCGTTTTAAAAAACACAAGGGTCAAATAAAAACAATAACGCACCGCCCCTGTTATCTCGTTCGCCAACGCCATCGCCGCTGTCACCACAACAGCCAAAGGCTCCGCCTCCGTCAGCTTGCGTAGCTGTGGATGAAATTGTTCCGTCGTCGTCACAAGACGCATGCAGCGAGCCGGTCGGTGCCGGAACTCGAGCCGGAATTATTACATGCTTTGGGGGACGCAGCGGATGATATACCGACTTATAGTCCCAGCATTCATGGTAAATTGGCGCAGCGATGGCTCCCAATTTTAAAGTACGTGACTCCAAAAAATGGCAAACTGTTAAAAGCTCCGAATTTAAATACAGATATATCCGCCGCTGTCGCGGATATTGTAAGGGCCCGAGACAGAAAGCTTCAGTCGAGGCAGGATCAGTTGGGCCTAGGTATAACGGCCATAAATAAAGCGATGACCTTGTTATTGACCGATGGTGACAAGGTACAAGCGTTTAAAATTTTTATCGGATAGCTGCTGAATACTTACCGATCTTCACCTTACTGAGACACAAGTAAGATCGAAACTGATCACCCCGGGACTAGATAAATCCTTTTTATCTGTAATTCGGGACCAATATCTGTAACTCCTTTCGGAAATACACTTAAGTACCTGGAAAAAATAAAAGCCTCAAAGGCCATTGAGAAACAGGGACTCCAAATCAAAAAAGGGAAAACTTCGACATCGAAGTCCGAACCCAGAACCGCCGCGCACGGCCGATGACGCCGCCGCCACCGTCATCGCGGAACTCATCCAAGCGCGACGAACGCCACCAACAGGCGCGCCCCAACGCGGCGCTAACACAGGTACACGCTGGCAAACTGCAGCATTACAATAATTGTTGGCTTAGGATTACTAAAAATTCTGTAGTTTTAGTTCGCAACGGTTACGGTATACCTACCTACCATTCACTCATAAAGTAGTGCAATATGAGATCCCTCATAATACCTTCTCAGTTGGAGAAAAACGGGAAATGGCATTATCCATTATGAAATTATTAGAATTAGGAGCTATTAGAAAGTGTAAACCTCAAAAAGATCAGTTTATTTCTAACACCTTTTTAGCTTCAAAAATCTAACGGCGGCCATAGGTTTATTCTCAATCTTTGACAGTTAAATTAATACGTTT
The DNA here is from genome assembly GCF_905333055.1 of Maniola jurtina. Taxonomy (NCBI): domain Eukaryota; kingdom Metazoa; phylum Arthropoda; class Insecta; order Lepidoptera; family Nymphalidae; genus Maniola; species Maniola jurtina. Next base: position 12,413,514 of record NC_060040.1, read on the forward strand.
CCAATTCTCATTTTAAGATGGAAGATCATAGAACGGCATCAAAATGATACCAAAAAACGGCTTCATGGCCACCATAGACCTTAAAGAGTCCTACTTACTGGTCCCAGTAACGGGTGCCCAACATAAATATTTACGATTTCAATTCGAAAACGGAAATACGCAAATAATACCTAACTTACAAGTTAAATGTGAGGCCTTACGCCGTTTCTCCACTGTACAGTGCACACCGCACGGCACGACATAATACTGTGACGACTCCGAGTGCCATACATTTCTATGGACCGTTTACCCACTGAACGACACCGCACCACACGACAAACGAGAACAAAAATGACATTGACAACAGGACACAAGCAGACGGGAAAAATGTGGTGCCGTGTTTAGTGGGAAAACGGCCTTATGGTCTATGTTCCGCCGACGACGGACGTTTACAAAATTAATAATGAAGGAGGTAGTTAGTTATCTAAGGTATGCGGATATATCGCATTTCAATCAGTCGTGTATTTAGACGACATTAAGTGCATTGTGGACAGCTTTGACAAATGTCTTAGAAACGTAAACGAAACTGTAAGGTTACTAAATTGTTTAGGTTTCGTAATTAATTACGATAAAAGTAATTTACACCCTCAACAGGTTTTTAGGGTTTATGTACAACACAATTGATAGGACAATATCGCTTCCCTCAGATAAGCGAAACAATATTTTGAACCTAGTTAAGGGTAAGCTTCCACTAAAACCAAGAAATCTAAGATTTCAAGCTACAAATTTACCATCATAGAAAAGACTTTCACGTAATTGAATACGTGTAAAATAAATCAATCTTTCGTCTCAACATTTAATGTATCATGTTTACAAAAACTATTTTATTTATTTTGTAGTGATCAATCTCCCGTACCTAGTTTTACGAATCATATTAATAACACGATTTGTTGTATTGAATAAAGCCTAAGTTCAATCAAAAATTTTTGTGAAAATAAACTAGGTTCTATAACAAATCTATTCGTACAGTTTTAGTAAACATCCATTTATTTAAAAAAAAAAAAAAAAAAACATAATAATAAACATCACTTTATATTACAATAAATAGCCACGAAATGCCTTTGTTTGGTTAGTTTGTATGGGATGTTTGTTAAAGTGCAAGCTGGACCTTAACAAATTTTATACCTACCGAATGGTACTATTAGGGATTTCGCTCAACTAATAGGTGTTCTCACCTCAGTCTGCCCAGCTGCAAGATATGGCTGGTTATAGACGAAGAAATTAGAAAGACTGAAATGCCTGGCTCTTAATAAGCACAAAAGTTACGATGTAAGTTTTAAAATCCAACGTGGATATCTTGCCAGATTTGATGTGGCGGTCGAATAACATTCCTACCACATCAAATACACTTATGAGTCCTAATTTTGTCTTGGAAATTTTCAGAGACGCATCCGGGGCAGGCTGGGGAGCTTATTGCGAAAACAGGCACTTGACTTAATCATGGCATCCTTATCTAAAAATACTTTAGATCAATAGGTACAGAGGGACCTATAAATTATGGTGGCAGTTCTGTCTCGGTAATAAACTCGACCCCTACAAGTGTTCACTTTCGTCTATAATGATATTTTTAACTGAACAATTTAATAAAGGTGCCGCATACTGCTCCCTGCACCCACCGTTCCGCACGGTCTTTACTTTAGGTACCTAGTGATTTAACTACCAGCGACGGGGAAACGATTACTTAAAGGTGCCTATAAGTTAAGACCAGCCACATCGAAGTATTCATCCACTTGAGACCCACAGTTAGTATTAAATATCGCCAATTGGATACCCAATCTTTCGTTAGAGAAAATCACCGAAAAATTGATATTTGCTCTGTGCACAGCACATCGAGGACAAACTCTTTCGCTAATAAAATTGGATAATATATTAATAAGTACTTAGGTCTCACGGGCGTTAATCGTAATTAATCGTAATCGGGATATCAGACGTAATTAAAACTTCCGCAGCTGGACGTGAGCAGCCGGTATTGTTTTTACCTTATTTTAATGAGAATAGGTCATTTGTCCCGCTACCGTCATAGAGGACTATTTATTCCTCACCAAGAAGATTAGATCAGTAACTTCGAATAACCTGGTATTAACATTCAAACGACCGTTCAGGCCCGCGACCGCCCAAACCATCAGCAGGTGGATTAAACAAGTGTTGGACGAAAGTGGCGTGGATGTGTCGGTGGTCAGCGCGCACAGCATGCGCTACGCTGCCACATCCGCGCCGCGCGCCTCCGGTATTTCGGTGGATACCATTAGGAAAACTGTCAGTTGGACAAGCAGCTCACTGTCCTTTGCCAAATTTTACCATCGCAGAGTATTAGATGACGGTGTCTTGGCCAAGTCTATTTTATTACCTAGGGAAACGTAATTAGGTTTTCCTAGTGACAGGAATTGACTACAATATAGAATATCTAATAAGTAATGACTTATTTACCTAGTTGGTTTAAAAACTTACCTTTCTTTGTATACCTATCAAATAAATGTGTAAGATTTATTTTGCTACCTAATATAAAATGTGATTTGTTTAGCTAAACACTGTTTACTGTTTGGCTGTTTATTTTTCACTTTTAAGTATCCAAAATTTTCCTCTCTAAACATCTACCATTTTGTTAGTTATATCTGAAGAATGAAGCGACGAAATATAATATATGATCAAACGAACTTGCAAAGTGAAGTTCGATCGATATTATATGAGTACGCTTCATTCGAAGATATATACACCCTCCCGAACCCAAACCCTTATCAGGAAAATTTTGTTCCTGGTAGTTATTTACTTACTCTAAAAAGAATGACGAACCGTCACAGAGCCTACCCACAAGAGATAAAATAAATTGACTTTCTCTTTTCTAAAAGTGCGAAGTGTTGCCTGCAAGGTAAAGGTACTACCATTTTGTTAGTTATATCTTCGAATGAAGCGTACTCATATAATATCGATCGAACTTCACTTTGCAAGTTCGTTTGATCATATATTAGTTTTCAAAATAACGTAATGTTGTAGTTACTACTCGGCTGATTTTGTTATGGGCTCTTCTCAGACCTAGACGCGTTTGGAACCCTCGTAACTTGAGTTGTATGTTTAGGTACATTATTAGTTATCACGATTATATCTTACAAATTCAACAATAATAATTGTCAACAACAATAAATGTAGCTTATGACCTTCCCCGGGATGTGTACCAAGTCTGTACCTTTCATTAAAATCGATTCAGTGGTTGGGCCGTGAAAACGTAGCAGACAGACAGACAGACAGATAGACAGACAGACAGACACACAGACAGACAGACACACTTTCGCATTTATAATATTAGTATGGAAGTATGGATTGTCCATCGGGTAGGTATAACTAGCCCGTTAATGTTGATTGGAATAGCATGCGTTCACGCACAACTTGGAGGGACCATAGTGAGTAGGTACTCTTAAGGTATTCAAAGAACCAAGAATAAATACATACTGAATTCGGTTGCGTTTGCTTTCGTTTGCTAAAGTAAGGAACGGGATAGGCTACAGCTACACAATTTGAATTTGAATCTTCGATCTCCATGTTATTGCTTTCTACGCTTTTTGTGAAGAAATGAGGATTTTGTTTGTAGTTTAAAAAGGTCTATGAGCAACTCAAAAAACAAAAAACCAGCCGAGTGCGAGTCAGACCTTCGTATTCGGGTATTTTTCCAACATTTTGCACGATAAACCAAAAACTATTATGTATACATAAAAATAAATAAAAATCTGTTTTAGGATGTTCAGGTAAAGCCCTTTCATATGATACCCCACTTGAAATAGTAATCTTATTTTGAAAATTGAAACACATTTAAATTTTTTTCAATGATGTAACCACAAATTTGCGGTTTTCAGATTTATTCCTGTACTTGTGCTATAAGACCTACCTACCTACCAAATTTCATGATTCTAGGTCAACGGGAAGTACCCTATAGGTTTCTTGACAGACACGACGGACAGACAGACAGACAGACGACAAAATGATCCTATGAAGGTTCCGTTTTTCCTTTTGAAGTACGGAGCCCTAAAAAACAATCAAGTGCGAGTCGGTATTTGTAGTTTTAGTATTAATTGTTGTTAAAGCGGTAATAAAAATACAATATTAAGTGAAAATTTCAACTCTCTAACTATTACAGTTCACGAGATACAGGCCGCTGACAGACAGACGGACGGACGGACAGCGAAATCTTAGTAATAGGGTCCCGTTGGCACCCTTTGGGGTACGGAAATCTAAAAAGTAAAAGGACATCCTTTTCTCTGTAAAAAACCGGCTCTAAAACGTTTACTGTTTTAGGCCTCGTTCCAAAAGCGATTCAACGAATGACACTTGTTGGTTTGTTTGTTGTTAATGTTTGTTAAGGTTATCTCAGTAAGTACATTCGGCCGCTACAAAGCCCAAAAGTAGGGTAATGATTTCCTCAAGTGTTTAATTATATTACTTCACCTCCACTTGCTCGTAAACCGCTACTTTACATAAGAAAGGATTTTATTACAGCGAACTATAATCGATTCTTTACTGTCCGCAAGACAGTAATTTCCAAGAGGACTATAATGGAAATTGCTGGAAAGTTTTATACTGATGACGAGGTTCTAACAGGACTGTAACGGAAATTGCTGGACAGTTTCATATTGATGACGAAGTTCTAAGAGGACTGTAATGGAAATTGCTGGAAAGTTTCATACTGATGACGAGGTTCTAAGAGGACTGTAATGGAAATTGCTGGATAGTTTCATACTGATGACGAGGTTGTAAGAGGACTGTAATGGAAATTGCTGGATAGTTTCATACTGGTGACGAGGTTGTAAGAGGACTGTAATGGATATTGCTGGAGAGTGTCATGCTGATGACGAGGTTCTTTGATTGTAGTTAGGTTGTTTTATTCGTATTAGGTAGGTATGTAGATACACGATTTTAGAAACATTCGGACCACCATCCTTATTTGTTTTTCTATAAGGGTTCCTTTTTCTGAGGAGATGCGGAACCCTAAAAATTTAGGTAGGTATAGTGCGCGACAGGCCGAGATGGCAATCAGGGTAGGGACAGCCTGCACACCCGCACAGCTCCCGCGCTAATCCGGGCTGGGGTGATGTGCAGGTATGCAGGGCGTCCTCCCGCCTCATAATATCACGATTGCCATCTCGACCTGTCGCCTACTATACCTACATCCATGCGGGCATCATCTAGCAAGGAAAAAATTACTGAAATCTGAAGCGATTTCACCTTAAAGAACTTGTCTGTATGTCTTAGACAAATTCTTTAACGTACCTCCTAATTGTGCCAACATTTACTTCCCTAATCACGTACAATGGATGGCGTTCACCATAAATAAAGTAGAGTACTACAGCTCTGGGTAGAGCCTTAGTAAATTACAGACAACTGTTTTTATCTTAGCTCTCGTACAAAAATAGATTAGTTTTATCGCTTTCTCTGTGAAAGAAAGTAGAAACTAGTAATTATTGTAAAAGGGGGAAAAGAGTCAAAAAGACAAGACAAAAAGTTTTTCAGCGATTTAATTTTCTAATGAAACGTAGGTATATGTAATAACATAGTCATCAACTTTGTGACAAACACTTTCATCTTCAACCACATCAACACTTACTATTAGATTTGATTGTGTAGTCAAAAAATTTCTACCCATTGTACGTAAAAAAAAGAAAATGTTATATTCAGGTAGGCCCAGCCTATTAATATAAGGCTGTCAAATTGTACTTACCTGCCTATATTTTTATTTTACTTTTTAACCCCCGACCCAAAAAGAGGGGTGTTAAATAAGTTTGACGTGTGTATCTGTGTGTCTGTGTATCTGTCTGTGGCACCGTAGCGCCTAAACTAATGCACCGATTTTAATTTAGTTTTTTTTTGTTTGAAAGGTGGCTTGATCGAGAGTGTTCTTAGCTATGATCCAAGAAAATCGGTTCAGCCGTTTGAAAGTTATCAGCTCTTTTCTAGTTACTATAACCTTCACTTGTCGGGGGTGTTATAAAATTTTAATTTACACTTGTTACCTATGTGTTTCCTCTGCTTCTGTTTTGTTTTTCGTGTACTTAGAGTGAAATTACTCATCATGTCATCATGTTACTTGCGTTGTTAGAAAATTACACTATGTTTTAGTTGTTGAAATGAAATGCAGGTTGAATCCCTTACTTTTGGCCAAATTTATTCATAATGCGAGAGCGCAGTTGCATAAACATCCGCGCCAAAACAAACGGAATGAGGTATGAGGCTCGCGCCACAGGTTGAGAAATCTGCCATATAGGAATTTAATATCCTCTTCTCGAGGGTAAGACGAATTTGTAGAATGGTTTATTCGTACACGTGCATATGCAAGAAACAGAAGTAGGTATATAATATCTTAAGTTTCCAGTTTGCAAGTTTACAATCTGCAAAAGTATATTTGACTTTCTTATTGAACAAATACATAAATGCATGCATGGGAAGGATTTCGGATTTATTAAAGTCTGAAGTTGTAGGTTTTACCCATAGAACTCCTCATTTTTGAAGAATTCTGAGTTGATGCATATTTGAACAATACTTTTTCGCTTTCCGCGAGTCCCTTGCTGGTTCTTCTCGGTAGGGTAGAACCCAAACATAAGGTCGAAATTCTAGACTCGTACGATTCACTTCCTCTTTTCTTATACGCACTGCTAGAATATAAAATGCCATTTTGGCTCTATTGCCAAAGTCCAACCTAACCAGCCCTTCAAAATTATAAATTAAATTTACTCGGCTGCGAATCGAAACCAGGACGCTGCGTAGGTATATGGGCTTAAATCACTATATTAAAGACCGTCAGTTTGCAAACTAACTTATTCAATCGTTTTTGATTCTCAATCAGACCTCAACCAAATAAAGTTGTTAGCCACAATACTATGAGATTGAAATTTTAACTAATCCCTTTCAGCGTTCAAAGCGAATGAAATATAAAAAGAGCAAAGATTATTAAAGCAAAGGCTTTAAAAGGTTTCTTAGAAAAATCTTCGAGATGTCGTCTCCTTTCCCCGAATTCAGACTTTGATACAATTTCCTATGATTTCTTTCATATCTTTTACCAGTACTAATCAAATTAATGTGATTCTATACATGTGACGCAGTAATTGCAGTAAGAAATCGATCTGCTTTACTTTGCTAGAGCCTGTTCCATATCTTGCGTTTATTTAACTTACTAAGAGCTGATTTTTCGACCGCTGGATAGACTTTAACTCAAGTATAATTTGAAATGTTGATAGATTTCCTATACAATAACTGACAAAGTCTCTTTATTCCTCAGATAAAAGTTATTTGACGATTAGAAAATCGGCCCTAAGACGGAAGAGGTAAATATGTAGGTACCTAGAGTGATATTTGGTTGTATGTCTGTTTCGTCAGGTTCTCAAAAACGAAGAGTGAAATTGATGGAGTCTTTTTTTGTCACCCATAAGTCACAAAAGCTTCTTTATAAAGTTATACCATTTTTGTCCACCACTGTGCGCCATAGCAATTATGAAGTCCACCATATAGCACTGCAGCAGTTATGTACCATTTTTACTTTCACATAATTGTTAATTTCATTAGGGTAGACAAACAAAAAAAGAAATGTTCACTATATCAACTCCAATCTGTTCAGCCTCGTTCAGCCCACGCAAAAAAAGAGTACAAAAATCCAGACCCGGCTTATTTTTCGCGAGCCTTTAAAAATTGGAGTGAACAGGAGTTTTTGATAATGTCGCTACATTTCGATGTCGAGCACTCGCCATTTTGCAGCACTTTTGTACAAGTTATAATTAAAAGGATCATCCAGTGCGATTCAGCGCTGATGGAATTTTTAAACAAACACTTACGCCTACCTCGCAAGCTCTGCTATTTTTCAATGAATTTTTTTCTGACAATGAAAAACAGTAAAAGTAGGATTTAGATTCTTAAAAATCCCCTCTTTGATGTTTCAGGATAAAAAACCGGTCATGCGAGTCGGACTCGCGCACCGAGGATTCCGTACTCGGGTATTTTTTGACATTTTGCTCGATAAATCAAAAACTATTATGCGTAAAAAGAAATAAAAGTTGGTTTTAGAATATACTGGTAAAGCCCTTTCATATAATATCACACGTGGTATAGTTATTTGAAAATGTACTTTGAAAATGTTAACACATTTTAATTATCACAAATTCTCGGTTTTCGGCTCTATTATTTTACTTGTGCTGTATATAAGACCTACCTATCTGCCAAATTTCTTGATTCTAGGTCAACGTGAAGTACCCTATAGGTTTTCTTGACAGACACGACGGACGGACGGACGGACAGACAGACAGACATATAGACATTCTTATAGGATCCTTATACTTTGTCCTTATAGGATCATTATAGGATCTCTTTGTTCCGTTCGTATGCCACGTCGTAGACTGTGGAACACTGACCCCGAGTTTTTGCGGGTTTGAAAAATACCAAATCATTAAGCGAGGATACTGGAAACAACTAGTCTCATAAACTACAAGTACATAGTATGTAGTGAGTACTATCACCCAGGGCTTTAATAATATCGGATCTTGTGGAGACAAAGAGCAATAAACGCAATCACGTCCGCAAAAAGATAATGATATCAGCAAAGGACAAAAGAGCCCGAGGAAATCCCCTCACTTTATTGGTTTCGATGCCAACCAATTTATATAGGTATCGGATACACGTCTTTTGGGCCACATTTTTACCGAAGATTATGTGGGTAATAGTTTTTCGTACAAAGAAGTGCTTGGGAGGCTTAACGCTTGTGCTACAAGATAACTACAACATGATGAGTGATGACAAATGGATTTCTGGAACTAGTTTCTTAGGACGGGTTATAATGTGAAACTTTAATCACTACCCATTATTATAAATGTGAAAGGATTAACGTGAATTGTGTGAGTATAGTCAAAGACCTGGTGAATTAGGCTATTTTTAGGGTTCCGTACCTAAAAGAAATAATAACTCAAAATTTAAAAAACCCCCAACACAAATACCTCTATAAGAAAACTAGAAAAGAGATGATAACTTTCAAACGGCTGAACCGATTTTCTTGGATTATGGCTAAGAACACTCTCGATCAAGCAACCTTTCAAACCAAAAAAAACTAAGTAAATTAAAATCGGTTCATTAGTTTAGGAGCTACGATGCCACGGACCGATACACAGATACACACGTCAAACGTCAAACACCCCTCTTTTTGGATCGGGGGTTAATAAACTATAAATTCCCAAATTGCCCCAGCCGGGAACTGAACCCGGGATCTTCCACTTATAAGACCATAACGTTATCACTGCGCCAGGGAAGTCATTGAATTTTAGTTGCATTTGACGCAAGATAAAAATGTCGTCATGTGCAAAGGCTGCATTTTATTCTAATGGACAGTAAATTTAACGAACCAAATAGATGGAACTGAAAATCCATCTATTTTCACAGCGGATATTCTGAATAGAATCGTTCAATTTTTAGTCCTATCAATTTAACTTGCTTAACTAAAATATTGAGAGCGATAAAATATGAAACCTATTCATTGTGTGGTATTAGTTCATATAGGTAGGTATTTAGTATTTATTATCTATGTAAATATTGAATATTTAAATATATTATTCTATTATGTATACTCTGTATAGGTAGGTATACTGTATTATTTATGGTGGTGGTACCGTCATACAACCGCGGATAATGATATCAGCAAAAAAGCGTGGAAAGTTGAAATTTTCACAGAATATGTATTTCTATATCTGCTAATCTGCTATAACAACAAATAAGATTCAACCACATTCACTTCAAGATTGTCACCATGAAAATTGAAAAAAAAAAAAATGTTATTTCTTGTACGATGGTTCGAGACCCTTCGTGTACATGTACCTCAAGTTTTTTTTAGATATTGGAAACAAGACCTTTTTAATATCAGTACCCTCCAATTTTATTTCAAGGCAAAGGAAAATTTTAGTCGGCCAAAGATCTCCGTAGACAATCTTTCATCAGAATTGAAACAAAATGAATGTCCAATAAAAATTCATATTTCACTTTCTATAGCGGTTCTGGAAATTTTAATATTGCCCTTTCTAACAAACGGAATACGAGATTGAAGTATTTATTAAAATGCAAACCTCTTGTACTTGTACAAAGGCATGTGCTTTAATATTTCGAAAGAAAAAGGAATAGAAAGCTTTCAAATCTTAATTTGAAACAACTATGTTCATGTACGGTCGGCACCAGAATACGAGTAGCAATTCCGCGAAACTATTGCATCAAAAACCTGTCGCATTAATGACGTTTTTCGATAACCGTGCCACGCGAATATGATAAGTAAGGTGCTAAACGACTTACGACCTTTGACTATACTACATAATATATCTCATTTAAGTATTCAAAAAGACATTATAATTTTTTATTGATACAAATCAGTAAATCATTTATAAGTAAAATATCCACTTAGAAGTTTAGAAAAGTCGTGCATATACATAGATAACCATGACGCGTAGTTAACCCATTGAATGCCAAAAAACTTTGGAGCATTTAAGAGGGCTCTCTCCGTCACTCGTTTCATACAATCGTAGTTCCAATTTCATTTGAATATTAAGCAACCAAAGTCCATGAAATTTTGCAGACATATTCTAGAAACTAATATCTGTGTCTGTGGTTTTCCAGATTTCTGTTAAAATATTCGGTTTCAAAGTTACGCGGTCTTAAAAATTTACATACAAATCTTTGAGCCCCTGTAATTTTAAAACTACATATTTTTAGAAAAATCTAAAACACCACAGACACAGATATTAGTTTCTAGAATATGTCTGCAAAATTTCATGGACTTTGGTTGCTTAATATTCAAATGAAATTGGATCTACGATTGTATGAAACGAGTGGAAACGAGTGACGGAGAGAGCCCTGTTAATATAGTTTTTCCACCATATAATAGCGGCATCATTCCGATATAACTGGGTAGTTGACAACCTACATTATGTACAAGTGTAAATTAATTTATAACACCCCCGACAAGTGAAGGTTACAGTAACTAGAAAAGAGCTGATAACTTTCAAACGGTTGAACCGATTTTCTTGGATTATAGCTAAGAACAGTCTCGATCAAGCCACCTTTCAAACAAAAGAAAAACTAAATTAAAATCGGTTCATTAGTTTAGGAGCTACGATGCCACAGACAGATACACAGATATACAGACACACGGATACACACGTCAAACTTATAACACCCCTCTTTTTGGGTCGGGGGTTAACAGGGCTCTCTCCGTCACTCGTTTCATACAATCGTACTTCCAATTTCATTTGAATACTAAGCCACCAAAGTCCATGAAATTTTGCAGACATATTCTAGAAACTAATATCTGTCTGTGGTGTTTTAGATTTTTCTAAAAATATGTAGTTTTAAAATTACAGGGGCTCAAAGATTTGTATGTAAATTTTTAAGACCGCGTAACTTTGAAACCGAATATATTAACAGAAATCTGGAAAACCACAGACATAGATATTAGTTTCTAGAATATGTCTGCAAAATTTCATGGACTTTGGTTGCTTAATATCCAAATGAAATTGGAACTACGTTTGTATGAAACGAGTGACGGAGAGAGCCCTCTTAAAAATACGAACAAACGGGTTGTCAAACGAAAAACGTTTGTCGATTTTAATAGATATTTTCTTTTGAAATTCATGAAAATCATTTTCAAGTTTCATTGATTTATTATCACGTAAAAAGGTTAGGATTAGGTTCGGTGTATACCTAAATTATCCTAACAAGCACTTATTTATTTTTTGTTTATTCCGCTAGACCACCAAAGAAGTTTTTTTTCAACTTCGCACAATTTTTTTAAACTCTTGTGAGTACGTGCAGACGGTTTTATCTTTAAGTACTCCCTTTTTTAAGTGCCCGATAAGCGTCCACTTTTATACTAACAAAATATTTTACGGGTGAAAGATAAAATGCTCACAAAAAGTGACCTTTTCAGCGGTCAAGGCTCATTCAATTTCGTCACTCATAATTTTATGTTTTATCGTTGAAATTTCTAATTGAATTTAAATATTTTGACATTGAGAAAAGATCAGAAAATATTATGAACTAGCTGATACCCGCGACTTCGTTCGCGTGGATGTAGGTTTTTTAAAATTCCCGTGGGAACTCTTTGATTTTCCGGGATAAAAAGTAGCCTATGTGCTAATCCAGGGTATAATCTATCTCCATTCTAAATTTCAGTTCAATCCGTCCCGTAGTTTTTGCGTGAAGGAGTAACAAACATACACACACACACACATACAAACTTTCTCCTTTATAATATTAGTGTGATTTAATTCTCTAATTTGGTTCGTTAACGAGATAACGCTTGATTGCAATTTTTCAACGAATTTTATTAGTCTCTGTTGCAATTAAAGGTGCTTATAAACACTTCTTAGATCCAACTTAGACTATTGTATAGTCTAAATTGGATCTTAGAAGTTCGTTGACCTGGAGGGGGTATGCATTATAGCATTATTTTAATCTACATTATATAAAAGAAGAAAGTGGCTAACAGAAAATCAAGAAACATCTAAAACATTAGAATCAGTCAGCTCCATTTTTTTTCCATCAGCCTGCATGCGTCCATTACTGGACATAAATCTTTCCAAGAGCGTATATAATAAATAATTATTACTATGATCGGCTTGAAAATAATCTCCTTATTAACCCCCGACTCAAAAAGAGGGGTGTTATAAGTTTGACGTGTGTATCTGTGTATATGTGTATCTGTCTGTGGCATCGTAGCGCCTAAACGAATGAACCGATTTTAATTTAGTTTTTTTTGTTTGAAAGGTGGCTTGATCGAGAGTGTTCTTAGCTATAATCCAAGAAAATCGGTTCAGCCGTTTGAAAGTTATCAGCTATTTTCTAGTTACTGTAACCTTCACTTGTCGGGGGTGTTATAAATTTTTAATTTACACTTGTTACTCTGGTCATAATATTGATGTAAAAGTTACGCTTATGATAAAGATAGATCAATGATATAATTGATAATATTAATCTCACTTTTACGAATGTGTAGATACACCTATATTTTGTGAGACATTGCACTTTCAAAGGTGCATTTACACATTCGCACGAGACGGGATCCGAGATATCAGTAGGATTAGTATAAGATTTTACATCACTACAACTTTGATAGAATTTTCTAACGTGGATATACCAATAGCGTTACAGTAAAATATACTTTCTACCTCTTACCTTCTAAAGCTCAAGTTTTTATACCTCTATAGTCTGCGCTCCAAGCGATATTAAAGTTGCTGTTATTGATTGGATTATTGAGTTCAGGGACCCTTAATATGTCTATTTTTAACCCCCGACCCAAAAAGAGGGGTGTTATAAGTGTGCCGTGTGTATCTGTGTATCTGTCTGTGGCATCGTAGCTCCTAAACTAATGAACCGAATTTAATTCAGTTGTTTTTTGTTTGAAAGGTGGCTTGATCGAGAGTGTTCTTAGCTATAATCCAAAAAAATCGGTTCAGCCGTTTGAAAGTTATCAGCTCTTTTCTAGTTACTGTAACCTTCACTTGTCAAAGTGTTATAAATTTTTAATTTACACTTGTAGTCTGACGTAATTATGTTATGTCGCTTGAATTCTACCATCTTTAGTGAGATGTAAAATCTTATCTGCTCACAAATTCCTTTCTGATCTCGTTTCGCAGCCGCACTGTAGCGAGATTACGTGCGAGTGACGGGACTCGAGGACGAATATGTAAATACACGGTAAGCTATGACATGACATGATAATATAGGCTAGAACGTACTTACATACAAATAAAAACAAGTATGTGAATATATAAAGGGGATATCTAATCAATTTTACGAGTATCTATGCCGCTCTCGAGATGGATCGCCCAATTCCCGACTCATCTTAATTCTGCCGAGGACAATCAATCAAGTACAAAAACAAAGGTGGCGTTTTTGTGGACTCTCCCGAAATTAGGTCCTTATGTCTTTTATGCCTACTCAAGTAAGTATAAAACTTATAGAGAGAGCCAGCGTGTGCCAGATCCTTGTTATTTTATAAACGCTGAAAGTTTCTCTGCGTATCGTCCCTAACACATGGTGGCTTTGGGAGATAATCTATACTAATAATAAATAAAATTGGAGTGTCTGTCTGTAATTTCGAAATAACTACCGCATATTAAGGTCATATGGTTATTTGAACGATACTATAACTGAATCACACGTTTTTAAAATTTTTGTCTGTCTGTCTGTCTGTTTGAAAAGGCTAATCTTGGGAACGGCTGAACCGATTTTGACGGAGTTTTCACAGACAAGTAGAGAATTGACCAGGGAGTAACATAGGCTACTTTTTTAACCGACTTTCAATAAGAGAGTTGTGTTTTTCTACCTATGTACACCGAAATCTCCGAGATTTCTGAACCGATTTGCGTCATTTCTTTTTTAATCGATAGAGGAACTTTGCGACATTGTTTCATAAAAAATTTGGAGTCCAACTCCTGATGCTGCAGGGGATCTGACCAATCCACGCGGGCGAAGCTGCGGGCATCAGCTAGTAGGTAATAAAGGAGTTTAAAACTTATGTCAAAGTATAAACTCTAATTTAAAAAAATGTGAATTTAAATGTGTTAGTAAATAGTATTTTCAATTTTCAACGTAAGATAACTATAGCAAGTGGGGTATCATATGAAAGGGCCTGTACCTTTACCTGTAGGTACATTCTAAAACAGATTTTTATTTATTTTTATAATAACGGTTTTTGATTTATAGTGCAGTGTCGAAAAAATACCCGAGTACGGAACCCTCGTTGCGCGAGTCTGACTCGCACTTGGCCTGTATTTTTTATCTACTATCATAGCAGCTACAAAATACACTCATGTACTCGTATATTATACTGACGTGACAAGGGCCAACAGGAGTCCTTATTTCCCCCCGGAACGTAGACATTTCCACGACAAGTGTGTGAAAGCCCTGTGTATTGTTATGAGCAAAGATATTTAAATTAGTGATAGATAGGATAAACATTTTTGCCACTTGTCTTACTTCTCTAGCTATTGAATGTAGATTTTTTAATCTAAACTTATAATATTAAAAATGGGAAAGTGTCTGTCTGTCTGCTAGCTTATCTCGGCTAATCTGTTGAACCGATTTTGACGTTTGGTATAGAGCTAGCTCGTATCCCGGGGAAGGACATAGGCTGCTTTTTATCCCAGAAAATAAAAGAGTTCCCAGGGGTTTTTAAAACCATAATACACACGGGCGAATCCGCGGGCATATAGTTGAGTTTTTTATGATAAGTGTAAAACATTAGATCGCTTTTTAATAACGCAACTGGCCGCTCTAACAATTAAATCTCTTTGATTTTGAAGTTGTTTGTGCGTGTACCGGCCGAGAGCACATAAAGTACGTTTGGTGACAAGTGGCAACAGTCGCCACGATGCATAGTGAACAGAAAAGCTTTTATCTCCCTTTGACATTTGGTATTGCACAAATACCACAGCAAGTGAACGAGAAAAACAGTAAAATATTATAGAGTTATTAGAAAAAACCGGCCAAGTGCGAGTCAGACTCGCGCAGCAAGGGTTTGGTATTTAGGTATTTTTTCCGACAATTTGCACGATAAATCAAATACTATTATGCCTAAAAATAAATACAAAACTGTTTTAGAATGGTAAGAATAGGTAAAGAAAGCTCTTTCATATGATACCCCACTTGGTATAGTTATCTTATTATGAAAATTGAAACACATTTCTTTTTGTGATGAAACCACCAATTCACGGTTTTCAGATTTTTTCCTTTTCTTGTGCTATAAGACCTACCTACCTGCCTTTCATGGTTTTAGATCAACGGGAAGTACCCTATAGGTTTTCTGGACAGGTACTACAGACGGACAGACGGACAGATGGGCAGACGGACGGACAGACAGTCAGACAGTCAGATAGATAGACAGATTGGTTCTAGATAAAAACGAATGTTGTTAAATCGTAAACAAGTCCAAACAATACAAAATTGACACGAACTCAGTATAAAATTCTCAATGCATTTGTATTGTCCCAATTCCATTCAGAAACGAAAAATATTTCGGACTGTGAGTAGGTACCGAATAGAATTTACTGAAAGCTAACATTTTGCTGAAAAGTATGGAATCAGTCAAACTTTTCTGGTATTTTCAAAACTAAACGCTGTATTGACTGCTTTTCCTTTGTTTGCGTTTTATTTCTGAATGCACTCGGCGAACAGTCGCCCAATATTGAAAAAAATAAAATATTATACTTACTTACTTTATTTTTTATTTTTTATTAAACTGCTGTAAAAAATTTCGTGGCCATATAAATCAGTGTTATGAAGACAAAGTGCAGCTTTTTTATGTAAGTACGTAATCAATATAGAAATATTTATGTAATTAATAAACTTTTATTTAGTACTAGCTGATGCCCGCAGCTTCGCCCGCGTGGATTGGTCAAATCCCCTGCAGCATCAGGATTGAGGAGTTGGACTCCAAATTTTTTATGAAACAATGTCGCAAAGTTCCTCTATCGATTAAAAAAGAAATGACGTAAATCGGTTCAGAAATCTCGGAGATTTCGGTATACATAGGTAGAAAAACACTCCTCCCTTTTTGAAAGTCGGTTAAAAAAGTAGCCTATGTTACTCCCTGGTCAATTCTCTACTTGTCTGTGAAAATCCCGACAAAATCGGTTCAGCCGTTCCCAAGATTAGCCTTTTCAAACAGACAGACAGACAGACAGATAGACAGACAAAAATTTTAAAAACGCGTGATTCAGTTATAGTATCGTTCAAATAACCATATGACCTTAATATGCGGTAGTTATTTCGAAATTGCAGACAGACACTCCAATTTTATTTATTAGTATATAGAGTATAGATACCTACCTAAGTGTTAAGATCAAATTGTAAGGAAGTTAAGGGGCATGAGACCGGCTTGCCCGCGAAATTCTAATTTAATTTGGTTTTTCGCAATTGGTAAACTAATACGACAACGTAGGCTTATAGCATTCTGATTTCGACAGTGGCAGTATCATCCTCACAGGTTTATATAAAAATCTTTACTTGAAAAGTTAATTGAAGTATCGACTAATTTGTGAGAATAGTCATAGATCACTTACCACTAGATCGCAGTCAAGGTCTAACTTGTAATATATACTAATAAATAAAATTGGAGTGTCTGTCTGTAATTTCGAAATAACTACCGCATATTAAGGTCATATGGTTATTTGAACGATACTATAACTGAATCACACGTTTTTTAAATTTTTGTCTGTCTGTCTGTCTGTCTGTCTGTCTGTTTGAAAAGGCTAATCTTGGGAACGGCTGAACTGATTTTGACGGGATTTTCAGAGACAAGTAGAGAATTGACCAGGGAGTAACATAGGCTACTTTTTTAACCGACTTTCAAAAAGGGAGTTGTGTTTTTCTACCTATGTACACCGAAATCTCCGAGATTTCTGAACCGATTTGTGTCATTTCTTTTTTAATCGATAGAGGAACTTTGCGACATTGTTTCCTAAAAAATTTGGAGTCCAACTCCTCAATCCTGATGCTGCAGGGGATCTGTCTGACCAATCCACGCGGGCGAAGCTGCGGGCATCAGCTAGTGGAATATAAACAAAAAATTAGGTAGGTACTAGTGCACGAGATCCTTTAGCAGCAGATTGATCTCAGGCTTTGTCGTAAATCTTTCTGACAATCTTGTGACCGATCCCAGTGAGCTTTGATTAAAATCGATCGAACCTACCTAGAATTATTATCTGTGGTAAGTATATTTATGTCTACATCCAATCCAGCCGCACGAAACTTTTTACCCTATTACGGCAAAGACAAAGGAAGGGTTATGATTTTAGAAGTCTAGGTATGTGTGTATGTATGTTTGTATCGAGCGGGATGTCAAATGAAAGAAGAGAAAATTCAGAAATAGTACATTTCAACGTTTTTGTCATGCTTTTTAGGGTTTCGTACCCCAAAAGGAAAAAATAACCCTTATAATAGGAGCATTTCGTTGTCTGTCCCTATAGGTTAAGTAACCTATAGGTTTCTACAGACACCTATAGGGTACTTCCCGTTGACCTAGAATTAGCCTTATAGTACACATAAGAGGGAAAATACGAAAACCGTAGATTTGTGGTTGCATCACAAAAAAAATTAAAGTGTGTTCATGAACAAATAATAAGTATTTTCAACTTTCAAAGTAAGATTACTATATTTACCTACCAAGTAGGGTATCATATTATGAAATGGCTTTTACATGTACATTCTAAAACAGAGTTTTATTTAATTTTATGCGTAATGGTTTTTGATTTAACGTGAAAAATGTTGGAAAAATTACCCGAGTACGGAACCCTCGCTGCGCGAATCTGACTCGCACTTCGCCGGTTCTTATTAAGCATGATTGTCGCCGCTTTTTTTGAGGTTTAGGTCCTCTAATAATAATATGACATCTCTCAGGTCGTATTATGGGTCATTCTCTTTACAATTTATTAATAAAGTGGCCACAACTCAAAGGGTCACAATAATTGTTATTATTAAAGAGGCCACAGCTCAGATTGTTGCGGGTTTCGTTTATCTTTGTAGCCATTTTCAGAAGCCAACCTAAAGTCAAGTAAAGCAACTGCTCTACAATCTACATTCTTCGGAAGTTTGAACGTTACTTGGTATACTTGCTTTGAATAAGCTATTGCGTGTACCTATGGTATG
Source organism: Maniola jurtina (assembly GCF_905333055.1). Classification (NCBI taxonomy): domain Eukaryota; kingdom Metazoa; phylum Arthropoda; class Insecta; order Lepidoptera; family Nymphalidae; genus Maniola; species Maniola jurtina. The sequence continues at coordinate 12,432,201 of NC_060040.1, forward strand.
CGGTCCTGGTACCTATAATAATAATATATTCTATTCTATTCACATTTCATATTTTGAATTTGTATTGTATAATTTTTATTTGTTTTGTACCAAAAACTTAAAAATTAAAATATTGAAAAGACAGACACAACTTTTCTTAAATTTTATTAAATATTACAATTAATGTTTCAAATAATATATTAAAAATGCGCACTCATTTTAGAGACTAAATTTTAAAATAAATACCTAGGTAAATATAAAAATTACAAAAAAAAAACATTTTTTTAAAAATAGTAAGTACCTAGGTACATTTAAGCAGACATAGGCCCTATATCCCTAAAAGATAAACTTCTCTATATTATACAAAGTCTCTATATTATCAAAGACATGAAAATCTACATTTAGGCCTACTTGCATAATATGTCCAAATGCTGGTTAAGGGACACTTTTAGTAACAAGCACTGACTTAATCATCGAATTTCAGGTCTTTACTTGCACTTAACTATAGTAAGGGACACAGAAAATACAAGACTAGAAGCTAAAATAGAAATTATTTACATAAATCGAGATCCAAAATCCTTAAAAAATTGCTTTTACACGTAAAAGCAATTTTTACGTACGTGTATATGTGAAGTCGGGTGAGCATAAAAATAAACTACAAAGTGTGGGATCAAAAAATGCGGAGTTTTTGATGATAATAAAAATGATGATTGATTAATAGGTGATTGATATTGATTGATAATGATACTTATATGTTAAGATATATGATAGTAATATTGATGAGTGCTAATCGCGTGGCAACCCGTGGTGCACTGCTCTAAATTAACTGCTAGGCGTCAGCACGATAAGCTCAAGGATTGTGTAAAGTGCTGACGCCGGAGTTGTCAGTGTTCGGTACACGTGTGTCCTGAACAACGTGACGCTGTGGCGCGGCGCATGGATAGTGAGCAGCAGTAGGTAACTTAGCGTGGTGCCGCGGGCGAGGAAAGTCGGCGGGGAGAGATGGCGTGCCTCGCGAGGCGCACGCTAGCCGCGTGCATGGAGCTGCGGCGACGCGCACTGGCGCGGCGCGAGCGCATCGACGCCGCCGGCGAGCGCGCACCTTCCGGCGGTGTGCTGTCTTCCGGTGGCGTCCCGTCCTCCGGTGGCGTGGTCAGGCCGGAACGCTCCGAGGAATCGGGTGGTGGCGTGAGTGGCCCGCGCACTGGCTTGACAGACCGCGCGAAGCGGAACACAAAGCGCAGCTCGCTCAGCAGACTAGCGCCGAAGGAACCGGCGCGCGGGTTACGCCACGCCACGCGCGCCAAGTCCAGCAGCGCCAGCAGCACGCCCAGCGCGCAGCCCACGGCCAGCACCAGGAACAGCCCCCAGAAGTTGGACATGGACAGCTTCTGCGCGTCGTGCTCGTCCGGCTCCTGGCACGCGCCGCCGCCGTGCATCTCCTTCCACCAGCGGCGCTTCATGTCGCGCAGCTTGCCTTGCTCCTGCAGGCCCAGCAGCGCCAGGTTCAGTGCGTGCCGGTACGTCGAGTCTGTCGACACACGATGCACGGGACCATGACGACACAAGGCCAGAATTAAAACAAAATAACTTCGAGTGTCACCTGCAGTGGCAGGCGTCAAACGTAGGCTATGAAATGACTAGATATGTGACATGGACCATCGTGGCAGCGTCACAAGAAGTTCTTATTAGATACTAGATGATACCCGCGACTTCTTCCGCGTGGATTTAAATTCTGAAAATCCCGTGAGAACTCTTTGATTTTCCGGGATAAAAAGTAGCCTATGTTCTTCCCCGGGATGTAAGTTAACTCTGTATCTCACCAAAATCGGTTAAACTGTTGGACCATGAAAAGCTAGCAGACTGTAATAGTATGGATTACAATATTTTCAATCCTAGTGCTCAAATACTAATATTTAACAGATGTAGATTCAGGATCAAACCGAGAGCTCACCCACTCTAGTTCACTCTGAGAAGGCCCTAGTGTCCCCTATGGACATTACTGCTCGATCTAAGGTATTACCTAGCGTGAATTGAACGAGGTAAGTGAATTGCTCTGTCACTGGTAAGTAAGTACTCACTTTTTTTCATTGCGATGCCATAGCCTTTGCTGTCTAGTGGGTCTCCTACCTGCAAAGAGACGTGATGAGTGCACCGAGGAGAACAGCTAGGCTAACTCAGTGTCTAACACTATGATAGCTACCGAGGTTGGTTGGTTATACATTGTTGCTTCACTGGGTGACATCAAAAAAATTTTTCGTAGAAAACCTTCAATGGATTAATAAATTAGCTCGAAGGCTATCATTCAGTGTTAGACACTGAGTTAGCGAATAACCCCGCAGTTATAGTGGGCAAGTAATAATATAAAATAACATGTCCTCCCGACCGAATTTCGGCCACGTCGGCTAATCTGCATAGAGAGCCAACTGCGCGGGAGGTATGTGCACAAGTGCGCAAACACAGAATATGCACTATCTATTCCCTCACTCTCATAGCCCGCGGACAGAGATCAGTCACAGGACCGACAGCTTAACGTGCTGACACACCGCCAACTTCCTAACTCCGGGATTCTTACTGAGAATTTCATAGCAGAAAAATCCTACTATAATATTTTTGATCCGACCCGAGAATTGAACCCAGGACCTCGTCATCTGCAGTCGGACATGCTAACCGCTAAACTAACGAGGTAATTAGTTGCGTGGTCAAATAAGGGATGAGTGACTGACTACATGTATGGCATACAGCATTTATGCCGAGTTGGGGCCGTTTTTTTCGGGTTGTGCCGTGCCACACATGACCCAGTTTATTCCGGCATTTCTGCTTGAGGTCTTTTGACTTTATGCTATACTGATAATGTGTGGCTCAGCTTTCAAGAAATAAATATTCTTTCTTTCTTTCTTTCTTTCTTCCTTTCTGACTCACGCTAGTGACGTCGCAGTTGCGCTCGGTGGTATACTCGATGGTGGTGGACTCCGCGAAGTACGCGTAATTGCCTTCCAGCACTCTGCGCACATAAATTAATAATGACAGCACTTCATAGTACAAATTGGTCCAAAATGAGCATATTCAATGTACGTTAAAATTTTTATGATAAAATGTATGTAAATTAAAAATTAAAAATTTATAACACCCCCGACAAGTGAAGGTTACAGTAATTAGAAAAGAACTGATAACTTTCAAACGGCTCAACCGATTTTCTTGGATTATAGCTAAGAACACTTTTGATCAAGCCACCTTTCAAACAAAAAAAAAAACTAAATTAAAATCGGTTCATTAGTTTAGGAGCTACGATGCCACAGACAGATACACACGTCAAACTTATAACACCCCTCTTTTTGGGTCGGGGGTTAAAAATATACAAGCAAAGGAAAAGCTGACTGACTGATTTATCAACGAACAGTCCAAACTAATATACTGGACTGATCGTTCTGAAATTCGGCATCCAGATAGCTTTAGACATTTGCTAAGAAACGATTATTCAAAACTAAATCCCTAAGAGGGTAATATACGGGTTTGAAATTTTATTTGTGTAGTCCATATAACCAGGTCCAATAAACCAGGTTAATCCGTTGCTCCGTTGGGACGTCATTGAAGGACAAGCCAACACACAAACACATTTTCGCATTTACAATAGGGGTAGTGATTTTTATGATACTTAATGTTTTTCTCCATTTCAATGGGTGATATAAATGTCCACACGATATATTTTGTAAATGAATTCTGCTTACTTTTTCAAGCCATCGGTGTTGTTATCAGGCATCTTCTGATCTTTCATAACTTGGTACATTTTCTGGTAAAGCTCGATGTTGGATTGCTGAAATATACGTTCAACTTGGATTAAAACAGGATGAATTTCAAAAACTAAAACCCGCCTACTTCTTTCAAAAACTCATCAAACGGATAGTTTATATTATGATAAGAAACATAAATATTATAATAACAATAAGTATTATGAGTAATTGGAGGAAGCATTATGATTATCGATATAGAGCCAAAAACAGCATTTTATTTGTATTTTTGTCAATCTGTAGGTATGTACCAACCTTTTCTGTATGTATATGTATGTAATCAACCTCTGAAAAATCCATATCCATACTAATATTATAAATGCGAAAGTGCGTCTGTCTGTTTGTCTGTCTGCCTGCTAGCTATTCACGGCCCAATGGTTTAACAGATTTTAATGAAATTTTGTACAGAGTTAGCTTACACCCCGGGGAAGGACATAGGGCTACTTTTTATGCCGGAAAATCCAAGAGTTCTCACGGTATTTTTAAACAACCTAAATCCACGCGAACGAAGTCGCGGGTATCGTCTAGTATATTATATTTCTTAGAAGTTGGTAGGTATTTAAATATTGCATTGTATCAAGAAAACGATGGGCCAAACCTCAAAAAATTTGTAAGTGGAACCGCCCTTCTTGGCGCCGTACTTGATACCCGTGCTGTTGTCAGCCAGGTCGCGCACGCCACTGATGATCTCGTTGGGCATCTTGGTGGACAGCAGCGTGGCCAGGTTGGCCGTGTACGAGCTGGTTATTACGAGCGCGAAGATCCACCACACGCTGGCCACGGCGCGGCTACCGTACGCCACGGGCGCCACCTCCGAGCCCTGCTGCAGCACCGCGCCCAGGTTGAACCACAGCGCGTTGGCCAGCGTGAACTGATTCTCCAGCGCCGGCGGCTCCTCCACGCAGGGGTAGGGGTTCTGCCACTCCTCTGGGCACAGGCGCCCCACCACGAACAGTACCAGCGACGTGCCCAGATATGCCAGCCCCAAGCACAGCCACACCTACGACAACGTCACATTACTCTTTGCCTGCCTCACCCACGCTCACTGCCACGCTAATGGCACTTACCCCGTTGGAGAAAGGCAACAGAAAGGCGAGTATGGCAGGCTCCGGCTTGGACGGCTTGCGGAACAGGATGCCGATGCCGAGGTTCATGAACGGCGTCGTGAAGTCCACGGCCGACTCGCGCTCCGCCGTGATCGTCAGATCCGTGATTGCGAAGTGCACATTCTGTGCAAGAGCATTGCATGATTACAATCCGAACGTCCACCGATTTATGTATATCAAGGTAAGGGCCGGGCAGACCTCGTCATCGATGAGACGGCGTAACATGCCGGACCACTCGTGGGTCTCGGGGTCTAGTGAGCCGTAGTCACCGTCCTCCTGCTCCAAGAACGTGTAGTTGAAGCCCAGCACTTTGCTCAGCTCGTCGATCAGCTCGATGCAGAACCCTACGGCAGATACTTTCCGTCAGTATCGAATGGGATAGCGCTGCATGCGCAGAAGACGTACCTTCGTAGCGCGCGTTGCCGGAGAGCCGGGTGACTGACATCTGTTTCATCACGTAAGGATCGTTCTGAAACAAATAGAGCGGAACCATCAATACTTAACGTCAATGAAGAAGAAGTGCGTGTGTAGTAGCCGGTACCCTCGCGATGAGCACGACGAAGGTGCGATTGGTCATGACGTCATCGGGCGGCGGCGCGGGGCGCGGGCGCGCTCGCCACACCACGCCGCTGCGCGCGCTCCACGCCGCCACCGCCGCCAGCCGCCCGCCGCGCGCCAGCTCCGCCACGTGCAGCGTGACGCCGTGCCGCGCGCCGCCCGCCGCCCAGCTCAGCGCGCCTGTCGCACCGCTCCAATCCTCCTGCAAAAATGTCAAAAAACACTGTGAATGTAGCCGACCAATGCGCGCGCCGCTCTGCGCACCTACCGAGCGGATATAGTTGAGCAGCGAATCAGCATGGAAGGCGGCGGCGCCGCTCGCGCAGTCGCCGGCAGACAGCGTGGGCAGCGCCAGGCGCGCCGACGCCCGCGCCGCGATGCGCGCCGCGTCGTACGCTAGCAGCACCGCTGTCGGCGGACTCGCAGCCATCTGCACGATGACCAAAACGTTCCAACGGTCATCACTCATCATCGACAATCAACTGCGAAGCGTTTCGCCGCGCGTCGATCGGTACCCAACCTGAGCGATCTGTTCCGCATCCGCGGCGGTCTCGAGCAACGCCCCATACTCCTCGGCCCACGCATTCGTCACCTTTTGCACGGACTCCGACTCGGGATCGAACAGCCGCAGACCTGCGGGTGGACGTTTGGGTCAGTCAGGTCGACACGGCACGCGTGGTGAGAGGCAGTTGGGATGCGCTCACCGGTGAGGTTGGCTCCTCCATAGCTGTAAGAGCGCAGGTCAAGCGTGTGCAGATCGAGTGCGGTCAGCAGGTAGGAGTGGCGCGCGCCCAGCAGTCCCACGCGCTGCGCTGCATCCAGCACGCGCATCGCGCATGCCGCGTCGCACCACACCACGAAGCGCTCAGCGCCCCAGCGCTTCAACACCAGCAGCAGGTTGCGCAGTGCGTCATCGTCGCGCGGTGGTGGCAGGCGGCGTGCGCGCAACGCCAGGCCTGGCGCCAACAGTGGTGCGGCAGTGGCACTGCCCTCGTGCAGCAGCACGGCACTCTGCCAGCCCTTGGCCGAGCACAGCGCCGCGCACGCATATGCCAGCTCTTCAGCGCGAGGCAGCAGCTCCAGTGCACTCGAAGCGAAGTGCGGCGCGGCACGAGCAGCTAGCAGTAACGTCAGGCCAGCACGCGCCGCCACCTCCAAGCCGCCCGCGTCACTCACGCTCAGCTGCACGCCCGCGCGTGCCTGCAACAATCACAAAACAGATAAGTGCGGAGGATGGTTACGTCTGAGCTTAATATTTTCTACCAGCACTCAAACTAGGACTGATCGATTCACACTTGGCCAACGTGGTGAAATAATGCTTGAACCCTCTTTTTATAAACTAGGCCCGGCGGTGCATCGCCACCTCTCAACGCAAATTCTTAGTTAGATTAGATTAGGGTAGCTTGAAGTCGTCGTTCTGCAAAACTGTGACAGACTTACTATTAGCATTAAGAGCTGCGATGGACGTCCCCTTGCATGCTTGCATAAAGAAGACAGCCATCAGAATAGAAAGATCTTCGTTCCTTCAAAAAACCTTCAAGTCGCCGCAAACATAATTCGTCACAGGGTACCTGTGCACAGACGCGCTCGGGCACGGCGAGTGGTTCCCAGGGCTCAGCGGGCGCGTCGTCAGCGGCACTGGCGGCGCGCCCGCGCAGCGCCGCGCGCACCGCCGCGCGCAGCACCAGCTCGCTCTCCGGCGACGCGCCCACCACACCTGCGATTAAACGCTCATGATGCAATTTGTAGTACACAACAGACGTGGTGCTAGAGCCGAGTCGAGTCGAACACTGCCCAACCGAGTTGATTCGGTGGCTAACCTCCTCCAAATTGAACTTAACTAGCTGTATGATGTTACAAACACTATATTAGCTTGCACTGATTAATTCATATAATATTGAATCACTGTTTATTTGTAGCGTTTGCGTGTCGCCGGTCAATATTTATCGACATGTATAATTTTGGTGGGAGTCTTTTTAACTCAAAATTAAAAAAAAAAACCCCCCGACACAAAAACCTCTATAAGAAAACTAGAAAAGAGCTGATAACTTTCAAACGGCTGAACCGATTTTCTTTCATTATAACTAAGAACACTCTCGATCAAGCCACCTTTCAAACAAAAAAAATAAATTAAAATGAGTTCATTCGTTTAGGAGCTACGATGCCACAGACAGATACACACGTCAAACTTATAACACCCCTAAGCTTGCAAAGCTTGCAAAATTGTGGACCTAATTAGCTGGACGGAGTGGACATTAGTTTGCACCATTTGCACTTAATACTGAATCACTATTTACCTATTTGCAGTGTTTGCGTGTCACCGGTCGGCACCAGTAGAGCCGCAGTGAGCAGCAAGAGCGCGGTCCCGCGGGCGCGCGCGCCGCTCGACCGGCCGGTAATCATCGATGACCCCGATGATCAATGATAATGATCGATGATCGCTGATGACGATCGATGATGGTAAGCATCGATGGCCTCGAAGCGCGTGTTTACTTTACAAAACGTGGAGTGCGGAATGCGGCGGCGACGTGGTCTAGATCTACTCATGTCTGTGGTGTAGTGTTGTGTCGCGGCTCGCGGCATGTAACGATGGTCGATACTCGATCGATAACTTTTTTTATTCAGATACAAATTAGCCCTTGGCTGCAATCTCATCTGGTGGTAAGTGATGATGCAGTCTAAGATGGAAGCGAGCTATCTGGAAGGGATGAGTCAGATGTGACTTCGATTGGAGGGAGTCGAATCGGGATGTAGTACTACATTTATTCGACTCCACCACGAGTATTACTAGAACTTTGAAATTGACGGCGATCAGAACGGATCAGAGATAGCTAAAGTGATACAGGGGATTCAAGAACCTGCACAGCCCCAAAAAAGAAAAAGAGAAGAATTGACGGCCAGTGATGGGTTGTTGTTGTTGATGATGAATGATTATGAATGGTTATGAAATCTAAGTGGACATAGTTGTTGTGGTTGTGGTGGTATCATCTACGTGGTACGGAGATAGCTTGCATCCTGGACATAGGATACCTTTTATCCCTGAAATTAAAGTGGACCCACGGGATTTTTAAAAAACCTAAATTTTCGCGACGAGGTCATGGGTACCATCTAGGAGTAATATTCTCGGTACGAAAGGCATTCTGAATCAGTGGTAGATGCTTTAGACGTATCGAAAGTACTTGCAAAAGTTATTTGAATAAAAATATTTTAAATTTTTGAATTTTGATATAGATTGTCGATAGTATAATAATTTTCCGAGTGGAGAGGCGCGTCCCTAGTGTCGCACGCCGCCGCCCTGCACCCGCGCCGCCCGCCCTCCGTCGGCTATTTACGGATCGAGAGCAGGACACGCACGGCGCGCGATATGTTTGTGAGGACAAACTGTGTCCCTCTATCTCTTACGGCAACTTTCATCATGATCAACAAATTACCGGCTCACTACAGAGTACGGGTCTCCTCCCAGAATGAGAAGAGTTTAGGCCATAGTAGGTATACCACGCTGGCCAATTGCAGATCGGCAGACTTTTCACACCTTTGTGAACATATTTTATGTTTTATTCAGATGCAAGTTAGTCTTTGACTGCAATCTCACCTGGTTGTAAGTGATGATGCAGTCTAAGATATGGAAGCTGGCTAACCTTAATGGGGTAAGTATGGCAGTTTTCATAACACTACCCATACTCCTTTGGTTTTTACCCGGCATCGTACCGGAACGTTAAATCGCTCAGCGGCACGGCTTTGCCAGTAGGGTGGTAGCTAGCCACGGCCGAAGCCTTCCACCTGACCAGACCAGAGAAATTATAAATATTCCAAACTCCTACCGGGAATTGAACCCGGGACCTCCCACTTATAAGACCACAGCGCTTAACAATACGCTAGGCAGGCCATCAAAAACATTTTGACGATTTCTCAGGTATGCAGGTTTTCTCACCACTACCAGAGAAAGAACAGGCGTCGCGTGGGAGTGACGGCTTTGCATGCTCTCCGGGTGGTACGCTACGAAGGAGTAGGCAATTGCTAAGTAGCTATTACATTGAAAGCTCAGTTTAAGCTGCAATAAACAGCTCGGCTCCGCTCTCCTCTTTAAGTGTGCGTTGCAACTAAGAATTTCTCGTCTCACTGTGAAACCCCAAAAACTACAGTATTCTGTTACCCTGAGCCATACCTTAATAGAACAAGGGTTGTCAAAAGGTGTAATTTATAGCGGCGAGGGCGCGTTAAAAGCTTGCCTGTTTTCTATGCATTGTCGCGACTGAATAACATATCGCCGTCGTAGGATAGTGGGGGCATTATTTTACGCTAATGGGATTTGGTGTGACGTGAATGGGTAACGTAAGAATGGAAAAGTGCTTGCGGCGGGCGACGCAATGTATGTTTTAATTGAATTTAGATTTTGTATGACTCATATAATGAGACTGATGTTAAGCTTTTTGTGAGTGTATCTCTGTATGTAATATCATATTCTTAATGTGTGGCTGTACAGTGTATTTTTATAGTATTAGATAAAATTATTCGGTGCACAAAAGAACTGGAATAACCAGCGTCTAGGTCAAAATGGAGATGGATAGGCAATTCTGTTGGATCACAGATGACAGATAGATGATTGTACAGGAGGTACGTGGTCTAGCACAAACCTCCCGGCATACAAAAATGGTCGAGTAAAAACTAACGCTTAAGACGAAAATTTGCTTAAGAGATAATATTTATATATCCAATAATAGTCACGAAGCAATCATCATGTTAGCCAGACGAGAGAAAAAAAAAAATCATCATGTTTAGTTCAGTTATTCAAAAGTTTCATAGCTAACAATTCAATTTAAAATGTCGTGTAACGAGAATCCCACCAAAACTTATTCAACGACGGATAAGTAAAGGTAAGCCTCAAGAAGAAGAACAAGAATAAGATTCTATACATGACAGAATATTTGGCCAATGAAAGACCAAGAATAAAACGTTCAAGACCTTCTGCTGTTTTGATAAAATACATTAAAGGAAATTCGGAGACAAACAAGAAACTAGCAAAATTTATGCAGCCGCTCATTTATTCAAAAGTTTTAAAGCTAATAACTCAATTTAAAATGGCTCCTTGCGAAAACGAAAAGCCCGTCTGAAGATACTATTTTAAGTGGCGCATCGTTCCAGTTAATTGAAGTCATTTGGCTAGGTTTGTAACTAGCTGTTAGAATTGTAATCTTTTGAGATACATGATTCGGTTTCCAGTACAAAAGAAACTTTTCTTCTGTGTTCCAAAACATGAACTGCTCGGCTATCATGAAATGCATTAAGTTAGACCAATAAAGGTATAGTAATACCCGACATGCCCATATTTTTCAAACCCAAGTATAAGTAGTTGTTCCCAGCAAAACTATCTAGTAGAAACAGAAGTAAAATACTGGTACCACGTATTTGCAGCAAAAGGCGAACAGTTCAAGTTAGTAACGCTGTTCGAATGCACAAAACTCCTTTTGAGATGCAAATTCCGGTGTTGATAATCTAAACCAGGTGCGCGGTACATTTGCATTTATATAGTGTAGTTGTAGAAAAGTATTTATTAAGTAAACACGAAGAAACTACTGGCAGAATATAAAGACAACGAAAATAGAGAACTGCATTTTTCTATGATGACACTTGCGATCGCAGCTGGTGGTAAGTGATGATGCAGTTGAAGATTAGAAGCGGGTTAACTATGAAGAAAATTATAAAAAACCTAATCGATTTGTATGTAGATCGTACCGGAACGCTAAATGTCTTAGCGGCATGCTTAGTTTAGAGTTTCCACAGTCGAAGTCTTCTACCAGAATAGACCAAGGACCATTGAAAAATTATATGTTCCCAATGAATTGCCTCTGCCTGGAATTTGTCTTGGAACCTCCCACTTACAGGACCATAGTGGTCACTCTAGTTTAGAGTACTAGGCCAAGGACCTTTGAAAAATTATGTAGCGATGTGTCTCTATCAGAGCCGTTGCAATTGCACGGTGCGCAGTTGAAGTGCGAAAATAGTGTATTATACCCACCTTAAGAAAATCTCTGTACCTCGGCTCGCCTCCAATCTGCAGGTGGGTGTTGTATCTTACAGTATGCAGAAGTTTCGACTCATACATATGCGATGGAACTTCATCAGTGTGTCTTGCTATCTGTATATCGAGTAACTTTGGCCAAGTTCGTGGTATTGAATCTACTTGTAAGCAAAGGTACTCGTAGACCTAGATAAACTATTGGAATGGTAGATTAATAGTGTGTTAGCATGTAAGCAAAAGTTTGAAATTACTTTAATTCATTAGACTAGAAGACAGATAAAGTAGATAGACAAAGAAAGAAAGAAAGTTTGAGTTTATACCTAATTCGGCATGGATAAGTACCTAATAGTTATAAAAAAACAAATTCCTGAAAGGTCAGCAACGCATTGGCGGTTCCTCTGGTACTGCAAATGATCATGAGAGGCGGTAATCACTTAACACCAGGTGACCCGCCTGCAAGTTTGCTCGTAAAAAACAAGCTGAATTGAGAACCACCTCTTCCTATTTGGAAGTTGGTTAAAAGTAAACAACGCACTATCGCATAGATAACGAACATTAATTATTTTCATAATTAAAAGATGGAGAAAAAAGATCGATTTAGTTATACCCTTAACCCAAATCCTTTTTTTTAAAGTGGAAAGCTGGTTACAATGTTCAGAAAATGTTATCAAAAATTGATAGATTGATAAAAAAGATTTTAAACATTTGCCTACAAGTTGGTATCTCCTTGGTCTATAATCACTAATGTTCGTTTAATCAAAGCTCTGATAGCGAAGCTTTGAACTCACATCATCCACCAGAACCTCAGTCCTCTACCAACCGTCGAAGCGGGTGCACGTATCGTACCGTGGAATTTTCACGCCTATTTACTCAAATGAAAACTTGAATCGGCTGAAAACTGAGGTGGTTAAGCTGTGCTTTTTTTGTGTGACTTTTTTGTGAACATTTGAACATCGGATTTTTCTTTTACGCTATGTGAGTATTTTTGGTCTTTTCACTTTTAAGTGACTGGGGGTTTTTTTAATGATGTTCGTATTGAGATTAGGTTTTAAGCAAATAATATAGAAACGGATAAAGTTGTAATTAGGTGGTAAATGCGATTATTCAAAAGTTTAAAGCTCTTATTAAGCTTTTCACGGGTTTTCATGTTATGTATTAAAAAAAAATTATATTAGCAATGCCAATGATTACCATGACTAATATTCACCTTTTCCCTCCAATTAAGCGTAAAGCTTGTGCTAGGAGCAGGTACGACAATAGTGCAACGGGTGGGGTTTGAAACGCCGACCTTTTGGAATTCAGTCCGCTCCTCAACCGTTGAGCTATTGAGACTAGTAGCTAGCAATAGCGTTGATATGAAACAATAAGTATTAATTATTGTTCTATCACTTTTTGTGAAAACTAGTACCGATACAAGTTTTTTAGGATATTTTTGGGACAAAGTAGCGCTTCTAAAACGAAAATTAGGCAGATTTATTTTATACCATATCTCTAAGTACTATAGTAATTAGTTATGATAATTTGTAGTAAATTTTTGGAGTTATGTGCGTTTTTAGCAATTAAATACCACTTACTTTAATGGGAAGGAAAAAGTCGTGAAAAAACCTGCATACCTGAGAGTTTTTCATGACGTTCTCAAATATGAAGTTTGCAAATCCGCATTTGGTCAGAATGGTGGACTATGACCTAAGACCATTTGAGATCATGATGACGATGATGAAGCAATTACACTGCCAAACGCATAAAGCAACACCAATTCATGCAGGTCTACCTACCTAGGTTTTTTTAAATGCAGATACAAGTTAGCCCCTAACCGCAATCCATCTGGTGGTAGGTGATGATACAGTTTAAGATCCATCTTAGACTTCCAGGGGGGGTATGGCAGTTTTTATTATAGGTATTACCTAGTTACCTATTTAGAGATTATTTTAAACACTGGTCAAGTGTGTGTCAGTATACGCATAAGGTAAGTTCCGTAGCCATGCTTGTGGATAAAAACTTTTCCATAAACGTCTAGAAACCTTATAGTTATAACAATTATTTTGAAATACCTATTTCACAATTCGACTCAGGTGGGCCGAGAAGAGCTAAGCTCAGACAGACACAATCACGCATTTATATTAGCTTAGGCCCGGGACATAGTCCGCGTAGACCACATAAATAATAAATCTTTAGTTTATCCCCTTAGAGTTTGAATTTTCAAAAATCTTTGTAGCGGATGTCTACGTCATAAATAGCTATCTGCATGAAACTATAAGGGCTTCTTATTTTACTGTGGAACCCTAAAAAGGGTGTAAAGTGCTCCGTAACGACCTTCATTGTCTTGTGCAGATTAGAGGGTAAATAAAATTAGAAGCATCAAGTCCTTAATTTATTTTCTTTATCCAATGTTGCCGGCATAAGAAGGGATCTAAATTAAGATGAAAGAAGGATTATCAGACTATTTTGGACGTTGATTAGAATTAGTTGCCTTGTTTTTGCTTATGATTAATTGAATTTTACCGCTTCAAGGTACCAACGACCCAGTAATATCATAGATTTATCATAGTTAGGAGTAATTACTACGCAATTGACGGGTCATTCTGTACAAAAAAAATGGGGGTTACAACTCGCCTTTACTTACAACTTGGTGTCCAGCGCCATACAAATTAAATCAATATTAATTGTTCACAATGACCATAATATAGAATTTGTTGTTAGGTAACAACTCAGCGCTCGTTATTAATATAAGGCGCTTGGTCAAAATTTTAACATGTAACCTTACCACCCACCCTTTAACGTTAAAAGACTAACCCTGGCGCGCTACCGAGCGCTTTTCAAACAAACGTATTTTGGTCCTCATTTGAATATTAACCAATCAAAATCAATGAAATTTCGTTCTATATCTGTGGTCTGCCAGATTTTCGTAAAACCTGTGTAGTTTCAAAGTTACACCGGCATGCAAATTTTTGAGTCCGTCTGACATTGAAAGTACACATTTTACGGAAATCTGGAAAATCTGAGACACAGATATTTTATTGTAAAACTTGTGTACAAAATTTCTTTGAGTTTGATTGGTTAAAAGCCGATTCACACGCGCGCACGTACACGTGCCACTTGCTTGTGACGCGCGTGAATCCGTAGACATAACTGCACGCATTACGTCTACGCGAACGTTCACGCCACGCAAGCGGTATGCCACGTTTCATACAGTTCCATACATTACAACGCAATGCTACGCGCTACGTCTACGCTTCCACGACGCATACGCGGCCTGTGTGGCCGGCGCTTAATACTTAATATTCAAACGAGAAACAAGCTACGTTTCTATGGAAAGCGCGTTAGGGTTACTTCTCTTAAAGGTAAAGGTAAATGTCAAAATTCCTGGCACCGACGACGTAAATCTTTATCGGGACTTATACTGTCGACCACAAATTGAACATAAGCCGGGACCGTCCCGCGGGATTCCAAGTTGACTTCAAGCTACATTGAACTCAATCGAAAGAAAAATGGCGCCGCGAATTCCTTGCCTTCTACGTTTTAGGTGACTCCTATATATTGTAGTTTATGAGTATGACTTGGCATTGTATTTTATACGTTACATATGTCTTGGGTTTTAAAATAGTGTGTAAAGTCTAAGATTTCTAAAATGGTTATACAAATAAAATAAATGTTTCCGAAACGAGGCGGTTCTGACTTCATTTTGATGGGATTTTGATAGTCCTTTCTTAGTAGAGATCTGCATGTAAAATCTCAAGATTCTGGGCAATGTACATTTATATTATGTATTGTTATGTCAGTCAGTAAATTACTACCCATATTATAAATGCGAAAGTGTGTTTGTTTGTTGGTTTGTTAGTTCTTTGAGTGTTTTTGTACGGAGCAAAGGATCGACGTGATTTTTTAGGGTTCCGTACCTCAAAAGGAAAAACGGAACCCTAATAGGATCACTTTGTTGGCTGTCTGTCTGTCCGTACTTCCCATTATCCTAGAATCATAAAATTTGGCAGGTATGTAGGACGTAGGTCTTATAGCACAAGTAAAAGAAAAAATCCGAAAACTGTGAACTTATGGTTAACAACACAAAAAAAAATGTAATTCAATTTTCAAAGTAAGATAACTATACCAAGTGAGGTATCATATCATAGAACTTTACTTGTACATTCTAAAACAGATTTCTATTTATTTTCTTGCATTATAGTTTTTGATTTATAGTGCGAAATGTCGGAAAAAATACCCGAGTACGGAACCTTCGGTGCACGAGTCTGACTCGTGCTCCGAAGCACTTGGCCGGTTTTTCTTACATGGGTATAGTGATGGAACTGGAGAGTGACATAGGCTACTTTTTGTCCCGGAAAATCAAAAAGTTCACAGGGTTTTTTTAAAAACCTAAATTCAAGGCGGAAAAAGTCGCGGGCATCAGCTAGGAAGTAAAATAAGCTACTTATTACTTATTATGACGTCAGCCAGGTGACCACAATTTCTACATAAGCCGGGGCATTCCCGCGAGAGTCGATAGCTGTTGACTTCAGTCCATGACAAGTTTAAGAGGAGTCTCTCCGTCACTCGCTCCATACAAACGTAGTTCGTCTCTCATTGGAATACTAACCAATCATACTCAATGGAATTTTGTAGTAACGTTCCGGGAACTAATATTTCAGATTTCATTGTGATTCATTCAGATTGTGGTTTTTCAGATTTCCGTTAAAATATTCGGTTTCAAAGTTACGCGGTCTTAAAAATTCACATACAAATCTTTGAGCCCCTGTAATTTTAAAACTAAATATTTTTAGAAAAATCTAAAACACCACAGGTACAGATATTAGTTTCTAGAATATGTCTGCAAAATTCCATGGACTTTGGTTGCTTAATATTGAAATGAAATTGGGACTACGATTGTATGGAGTAAGTGACCGAGAGAGCCCTGTTAATCTAAAAAAAACTGCAAGAAATCCATTTCCTTCCATTTCTCGGAGTGCTACTTACTGTATTACAGTGTTCGGGCGTTATATTTTTCAACTGCAATTTATGAGGAGGATTTGGTACATTTATTATTTTACTAGCGGTTAGCAGCGACTTCGTCCATATTGAATTTCTAGTTTCCCGGGGGGATGTTGTACCGCTGTTCAAAAACATGGGACTTGTATTTTATATCCAATTTTCCTCCTTAGAAGAAAGTTCTCCCTAATAACATGTTTTTTTAAAATAAAAGTATCGACCAAACGAGCAGGCGGGTCACCTGATGTTAAGTGATTACCGCCGTCCATGAACATTGGCAGCAACAGAGGAACCGCCGCCGATGCGTTGCCGGCTTTTCAGGAATTTATTGGTCTACCCCTTCAATAACCCCATGAATCTAGTGGGAAGTTGAACATGTGACAAAGCTAAAGCTTTAAGGCCCGTTTTTTTCGTCAAATTATATAAATAGTTTTTTAAATAAATAAATAGTTTTGCTTTTAAACGAATTTAACGTACAGAACTCGTACCATGCAAAAATCGTTGCTGTTTTTTATGGTAGAAATATTTCACTTTTACCTCCTGGACCTATAATTTACAGAATGCAAGTTTCTTCATATTTAAAGCAAGTGAGACATTTTAATCAATTTATGTTTATTTGATTAAAAGGCACACTTCGAAAAGTTAGAGGTCCGTGCACGAGATCGAACCATGGAGCCTTTCGGTATTTAACCTAGCCCTAAAACTAAAGATAATCTAAATATTTAAGGACATCTTGCAATTCAAGAAAACCTTGCTATAAATAAAAATCTTCCTCTTTCTCGAGATTGATTCCAATACTTACCTACCAGGCTTCTACCAGGTTGATAGATATCACACAAGCAGATCAAAGTGGAATGATAATACTTTTGAAATGGTATATTTATCTCAATTAATTTTCTATCCGTCATTTCAAAGGGTGAAATATTAATATTCAAATTCCTTTTTTTTACCAACATTGTTTTGTTCCATTGTTCATTGTATTTATTCGCTCACGGGTGTTCATTCAATTTTCATCCGAGTCTCTAACGGTTATTTCGTGAATAAATTGATAGTAGCGTATTGTTCCTAGCACAGTTAGCTTTACAACCCATTTGGCGTAGAAACACACCCCCAACACTACATAATATACGCGAGTTACCTATTACTACTACCGGTACACATACCTGTCCGCAGAAGTTTTGCGAGTGTGAATAGTGGTAGGGTTGAGGTTTAATTCGTTACAATTTGGGTCCATTAGGCCGCCTGTTCACTGATGCAGAGCAGAGACGTTTAACTTATTTATTTATTATGTTTGTAGATATCAAAATTTGTAATACTTAATAAAAAATGCTTGATCGGCACAATCAGGTTATTGAGAGATGAAGTTACAATTTTACCTCGTCATGTTTCAATAATATGATTTGTCCAAAACACACTTCTCAGCTCTACTCCGCTCTGCTCCGCTCCGCTTCTCTCCTCTCCACTCTGCTTCTCTCTACTCAAATAGAAAGGCAGCCTGATTGCTTTCAGGTTCGCGCGTCACCTGTCGTCACTATCCATTGAATAAAATACCACGAATCTATACTGTTTCTACCGTATGCGAATTGTTTTCAAGAGTTTTTAATCTACAGTATGGCTCGATTGTAAATGTAGCACTCCAGTAATGACAGCAAACAGCAAACAGCAAACACATAAAAGCAGCGTCATAAGTTTGATGTTCAAAGTTATTTGCCGATACTTCTACAAGGATACACAAACACAATCCGCCGTCGCTGCAGCATTTCATTAGTAAATGGGGACGCAGCAACAGACGCGCTTCATTTGAGATGAGTTTTGAACAGAATACCTATAAGCTTGCAGTCGTATGAGTACATTAGTGATGGAATAAATTCATATCAGTCATACGACCTTTTACCCGACTGCGGCGAATCAAAAAAAGAGGGCCACGCGTTTGATCTTCCAAACACGTAACCCTCTTCCATTCTGGGTTGTTCCAGGTTCCATCTTAGACTGCAACCAGGTGAGATTGCAGTCAAGGGCTAACTCGTATCAGAATTTAAAAAAAAATCTGCGTGTATGTATGTATGTCCGTTCTTATATCAGCTCAGTGGCTCAAGCGATTTTGATAAATGATACGTCATTACATTCATTTTGATGGCGCTGAGTGTTACGGGGTACACAAAAATTTTGAAAACAATGGGGGGATACTTAAAAGTTTTCAATCTTCCCTCCCCCAGGGGGTTTGAAAACTTTTAAATTAAGTACTTGTTGCATTTATAAAGGTAGCTATATACAGTACAGTAAGTTTAAATATGATTGCCCAAAGTGTTTTTAATAGAGATCCTATAAGGGTTCTGTTTTTCCTTTTGAGGTACCTACGGAACCCTGAAAATAATGTCAAACAGTAATTATTTTAAAAGCCTTACAAACTATACGAGAAGTAAGAAATTAGATGGGTAAAGTAATGGATTAGCTGTCATCACCAGCCTACGCGGTTCCAAAACTTGTGTTAGGAGATTAATATTAAATTCAAAGTACAAAGCAAAACAATATGTGTTTATGTAAACTAGTTTGGAATATACCTAACTAATATATTAAATTAAATTAACTTGTAGGTATAGGTATACAAGCAGGAACTTCAAATACATACATTAAATGACCTTTCTGGCCCGTGTTATAAGTGCTGTGGTCTTATTAGTGGAAGGTCCCGGGTTCTATTTTCGGCAGGGGGTTGGAATTTAATAATTTCTAAATTTCTGGTCTGGTAGGAGGCTTCGGCCGTGGCTAGTTACCACCTTACGGACAAAGGTGTGCCGTCAAGCGATTTAGCGTTTCGGTACGGTGCCTTGTAAAAACCAAAGGATTATGTGCTAAATGAAATCTGCCATAGCCCTTCCAAGTTAGCCCGCTTCTATCTTAAAATGCATCATCACTTACCACCTGGCGAGATTGCAGTTAAGGGTTAACTTGTATCTGATTAAAAGAAGTTCTGGAAACTCAAATACTGCATCAATTTGCGGGAAAGTGAAGCGGGAACATTTCTAAGAGATCATCAATCAAATGTGTCTGCATGAACTCGTGTGCTCTGTAATCGATTGTGACGACTCGCTGCCATTAGCGAATGAGGAGACGCAGATGCATACATTATCTTAATACTCGAGGTGACCTGGAAACTTGAGGCGATGTGACATCTGTGTAATAACACTACAGCTGAGTATTACCGCAAAAATGTCTTTTTGGGATTCCGTACCTCAAAAGGAAAAACGGAACCCTTATAAGATCACTTTGTTGTCTGTCTGACCGTCTGTCCGTCTATCGTGTCTGTCAAGAAAACCTATAGAGTACTTCCCGTTGACCTAGCATCATGAAATTTGCGTCTTATAGCACAAGTACAGGAATAAATCTGAAAACCGCGAATTTGTGGTTACATCATTTAAAAAAAATTAAAATGTGTTTCAATTTTCAAAGTAAGATAACTACGAGTATATCGAGTTGGGTATCATATGAAAAGGCTTTACCTGGACATTCTAAAACAGATATTTATTTATCTTTATTTCAAATAGTTTTTAATTTATCGTGCAAAATGTTGGAAAAATACCCGAGTACGGAACCCTCAGTGTGCGAGTCAGGTGCGCCAGCCAGGTAACCTCCCAGTGTGCCTGGATGCTGCTGGTCCCTTTTGGATGCGTCCGAGGGGAAGAGCAGTGTTCGGGCCGGTGCGCCCCGGTAACATGGCTAATAATTTCTCTTCGGAGAAATTGTTGGCTATGGCTAATGACCTGGCAGGGGGGGAGGTTTCTCCGCGTGTCCCTCTGACTAGCAGAGGGTACAGTGGACGAAGCGGAGGATGGGACGCGGGCGACGTGCGCGTCCCAGGGTCGGGGGACGCCCTTCGTTGGTGCGTCCCGGAGGTGCGGTGTTGGGGACCGAGCAGGTCGCCGGTGGAGGGTGTGCCTTGGCAGACGTCGCTGGCTGGGTCGCGGTTGTTTGCTTCGGCGTTCCCGTGACCCAGTCGCCAGGCGACGCGCAGTAGCGCCGCTAGGGTTTAGTGGGTATTCCGGTCGCCTCTCGGCCGGCGAGTCCCACATACCCTACCTCAGCTGGCTGGCTGCCTCACGGCTGGCTGACTAGCTTCCGGGGTAGATGCGTAAATGCATTACCCAGCGTCAACAAAAAAAAAAAAAAGTGTGCGAGTTTGACTCGCACTTGGCTGGTTTTTTTTGTTAAAACATCACCCATCTCACTCTTGACTATGTGAAGCCCGTATCTAAATGTTTAGTGAATTAACATGCACTCACGCTCGACTTAGCCAATATTAATAATTAAGTCAATATCAATTCACAATCATTTCAGTATTGATATTAAACGAGCAATTTCAAAAAAGCAATTTACCTTATACCAGAGTAACAATGAAAAATAATGCAATATTAATTTCTGCGAGTGAAATAACAGAATATAAATTCACGGTTATAATAACAAAGGCTCTTGTTCCGGAATTTATCAATTTAATTTGAATGGCTCGTTTCTACTGTTTATCAATTGAAGTCAAGCTCTTTGAGACTCGCAGCTTTCATTTAAAAAAATTATTTAAATTTCAATCTTTAGGGTTCCGTACTTCAAAAGGATAAACGGAACCCTTATAGGATCACTTTGTTGTCTGTCTGTCTGTCTGTCCATCCGTCCGTCGTGTCTGTCAAGAAAACCTATAGGTCACTTTCTATTGACTTAAATCATGGAAGGTAGGTAGGTCTTATAGCACATGTAAAGGAATAAATCCGAAAATCGTGAATTTGTGGTTACATCAGAGAAAAAATAATTAAAATGTGTTTCAATGTGTGTGTGTTGTGCCGGTTCAAACCCCAACCGTTGCACTATTGTCGTACCCACTCCTAGCACAAGCTTAACGCTTAGTTGGAGGGGAAAGGGGAATGTTAGTCATGATTAAAAATGGCTAATATTCTTAAAAAAAAAAAAACAAAGTAAGTGGGGTACCATAAATGAAAGAGCTTTACTTGTATATTCTAAAACGGATTTTCGTTTATTTTTATGCATAATAATAGTTTTTGATTTATCGTGCAAAATGTCGGGAAGAATACCCGAGTACCGAACCCTCAGTACGCGAGTCTGACTCGCACTTGGCCGGTTTTTTTCAATTTTATTTATTTGGTGATACAGGTATAAGGTGTGAATAAATAATAATACATTGGTCCAGCTGCACCGTCTTTCGTTTTTTTTTGTTCTCGTGAGGAAAATCCGTCATGGATACCACCGACCACGAGGGAGCACAGTGGTTATGGGGGTAACCTGGAAGGAGTATGGCAGTATTTTGACTGCCAAGAGAGCGTCGCTGAGCGAGTTTTTAGTCCGTAGGTATTCTATTCCAACGAGGCGACTTAGGGTGAAATCTATAGAGCGCGCTCTGCCTTTGCTTAGACTTAAGACAGAGTTAAAACGAGACAGAGCTATATCTCTCACATAAATCTGTCTCGTTTTAACTCAATCTTAAGTCTGAGCAAAGTCAAAGTGCGCTTTATAGATTTCAGCCTTAGTCTAGCGCCACCTACAATAATATTATAAATTCATCAGCATATTTTACGATAACAGATTACCTATTTTGACCGGAATACTAATTAGGTAAATAGCTTTCAAAGTTTTAACATTTTAACATTCCTGACATATAATATTCTGAGAACCTTATTTAACAATTCATATTAACGAATATTATTAAAACCTAGAAATAACAGACTGAAAACTTACCTAGTATATTGTAAACGATAACAACCGCAGACCCTGGTTCTAAAATCATGGTAATACCTATTATGATTACTTCTATTGTACTAAAATATTTCGTTTGAAATTAAGCTCTTTATTATATTATTTCTATAATCCCTTTGTTTAAATCTACATCAAAATTCCTCTGTATTGTAGTACCAAGTAGTAGGTATTATGTTCAAAGGATTTATTGAACCTAGAAAATTGTTGAACTTAAGTGCAATAATTATAAACTCTATTCAATACAAGTGTAAATTAAAAATTTATAAAACCCCCCGACAAGTGTAGGTTACAGTAACTAGAAAAGAGCTGATAACTTTCAAACGGCTGAACCGATTTTCTTGGATTATAGCTAAGAACACTCTCGATCAAGCCACCTTTCAAACAAAAAAAAACTGAATTAAATTCGGTTCATTAGTTTAGAAACTACGATGCCACAGTCAGAAACACAGATACACAAGTCAAACTTATAACACCCCTCTTTTTGGGTCGGGGGTTAAAAATTCCTGAAGTTTCACAATATCTTTGCTTTTATATGATCTACATTTTAGAACTTCCGGTTCTGACCGTTTTCGCTCTCTTGTAAATTCATCATCAATCAACATAATAAATTAATGAGCCAATAATATTCACAAACATTATAAACTGAATTTTATTTCAACTTATTTTCTTTACGAAATTTTGTAGGGGCCATTATTGGTAGGAACCTGTGATAAAAAAAGTTCTTAAATGCAATATTCTTAGTTATAAGACCAATATTAGACCTAGTTGTTCGAATAACATTCCAAAAATATTACAATATTAATATCTAGAAATGAAATAGGATACCTATTATAATTTTGATTGTTATGACAACAATAAAGGCATGCGCGCTACTGTAGTCATTATGTAGGTAATTTGAATTAGTTTATTCTATTGTAAAGTAACGATATGATTTTAATAAATTATTATTATTTTTACTTTATTTACCTAGCTTAAAATTGTACAATTAATTTTTATTTTATGTTTTCTGATTGAATTATTTTATTTCATTTATGACGTTCAAAAAGTGTACATTTGTATCTACTTTGAATAAAACATTTGAATTTGAATTTTTTTTTTTAATCGAGCTATTAAGTATCTACAATATCAAAACTATTATAATTTTGTTTTGGTGTGTGATGTGTCTATGTAGACAATCTAGATTCTAGACGGACGGACAGTGAAGGCTTAAGGGAATAGGGTCCCTCTTCTTGATTGGCACTCTTTGGGTACGGACCTCTAAAATTAGAGACAGCAAAACGCTTGCCCGATTTTCCTAGAGACTACAAATTAAGAGGGGTCTCTCTGTCACTCGCTCCGTACAAACGTAGTTCGTCTCTCATTGGAATACTAACCAATCATACTCAATGGAATTTTGTAGAAACGTTCCGGGAACTAATATCTATGCCTATGGTTTTCCAGATTTCCGTTAAAATATTCGGTTTCAAAGTTACGCGGTCTTAAAAATTCACACACAAGTCTTTGAGCCCCTGTAATTTTAAAACTACATATTTTTAGAAAAATCTAAAACACCACAGGCACAGATATTAGTTTCTAGAATATGTCTGCAAAATTTCATGGACTTTGGTTGCTTAGTATTCAAATGAAATTGGGACTACGATTGTATGGAGTAAGTGACGGAGGAGCCCTGTTAAGCAGATATTAATTTACTTTTTGTTTATCGTACAATAAAATCAACGAATCTTTGTTTTCATATCAATCCGGAAACTTCGATGACATTACAATTTAATGAACTGTCTGTTGAAATAAGTACACAGTAATTAAGTGTCCTTGTTAATATTTAATTTTAATTATCGTTTTCGGTCTGTTGATGTTGTTTAATTAAAATTGGAATCAGCACTATTTTATTACACCTACCTACTACTTATATAGTTAATATTCCAAAATGCGAGTAGCCGATGATGGTGTGTTGAATTAGATAATGACCTGAAGAGGCACTGAATAGAGAATGGTAGAAAAATCAGACGAAGGCATTTTTCCAGTCATGGGACAGTACTGTAAAATGTAGGTTGCTTATGCATCGAATTAGAACGAAAGGTGATACAAATTATTATGTAGGTTAGATTAAGAAATATTAAAACAATAGCTTGTAAGATTTCATTATAGTTACTTACTAGCCCATAAGAAGTCGACCATTAGCCTCCACACAATAAACACGTCTACTACAACGCCGTCGTCCATCATTCTATCCCAATAAGCAATTAATATTTCAGTACAGGCTAATTCAGATTAGATTAGATTACTACATTGATTACCACAAATGTGTCCGCGTGGACTTCATCATCATTGTCATTTTAATCAGGACCCTCGCTGGCCCACTACCGACCACGAGTTTCCTCTCAGAATGAGAAGAGTTAAGGCCATAGTCCAAACCGCTGGCCTAGTGATTGACTGCAGACCTCACACGCCTTTGAGTAGATAAATGATGGGAAACTCTCTGACTTGCAGGTTTGCTCGCCATTATTCCCTTCAAAGATAAAGCGATATAATATTTTAATTTGATGTATTTTGGTGCTTATCAAGGTTAACCTCTGAGTCCTATCCTTTTGAATGTATATGACATGAATCTCGCTAGACTTATCGACTACATATTGTGCATGTTTAATTAATATATAGTATACCTAGGTCACTTAAGATCTTAACTGGAGCGAGTCTCAAAGCGGCTCAGCGTAATATATTAGGCAAGCCGTGATGCTTGATGGGTCGTGTCTAGATACGGCCGAGTTGATCCTCTAAATCTTAATTGGTACTAAATGGTTAAGCGATTATTTGGACTGTGGTTTGTAGCCTGTAAAGGAGATGGTTGAATATTGCACATATTTAATATAAAACATTGATTAAATTTAATGAATAACGAGCGATGAACGATTATTGTAAAGAAACAATCCAATGAATCGAACAATTGAATAATCGACTGTCGATTTTGTTCATCCCAAAAAACAATCGAACATCGATTGTTCAGTTGTTCGATTCATTCAATCGCTTTTAAAACTCTATTCACGAATAAATCGAATATGTAGATCAATTGCGCAATTGCATCTGATTTTCGACTCATTCGTCCCAGACCCACACGCTAAGTAACAATTGAACAAATGAAAACAATCGATTGTTTTTTAATTGTTCAATTTTTATTCGATTGTTTTTGAATAATTACAAAATCGAATAATTCGATTGTTTTTCGAATGAATCGCTGCCTTCCATCAGGCACAAAAGACACGCGGTGGTGAAATGACAAACAGTTCAATCTTCTAGCTATTACCAGCGGTGGATGCGCTACCGGCGGTTAGCGATTGTTCTATATGATTAAAGTGTTAATTTGCATGCGGTCACTGCGGTTGGTTTCCGATCAACAAATTAATAATACAATTTATTTTGTTTGTACAATATGAGTGGACAGAGTTTTTTTTTGTTTCGTTTTACTACTGTTATTCCAAAATATTTTTGGGGTTCCGTAACTCAGCAGGAAAATGGAACCCTTACTGGATCATTTCGTTGTCTCTGTCTGACTGTCCGTCCGTCTGTCTGTCTGTCTATCCGTCTGTCGTGAGCGTTGCATCTTCGATTGTATCGTCACAATATCACTGCAATCTTGACTGAGAATAATAATGTATTCATTAATTCAGGATCTAAATATCAAATGCCCGCGGCTTCGCCCGTGTGGATTTCGGTTTTTTAAAATCCCGTAGGAACTCTTTGATTTCCCGGGATAAAAAGTAGCCTATGTCCTTCCTCGGGATGTATCCCATGTCTGTACCAAATTTCATTAAAATCGGTTCAGCGGTTGGGCCGTGAAAACGTAGCAGGCAGACAGACAGACGGACACACTTTCGCATTTATAATATTAAGTATGGATTATATACTATCTGAAACAATAATTTTGTTCCCTGTGTTGGTGCTATCTCAGATCGCGCCAACAGATACCTACATTTTGTGATCTCAGGATTTTAATTTTATTATTATTAATAGTAGTGAAATAAAACATAACTTACTCATAATTAATGCTGTATTTCTTATACTTTACCACTTGTCTTTACAATTTGCCACTTTAACACTTCGACAATATTCCACTTCACACCTTCTCGATTGGAGTACAAAAATACACTGACTGAGCGGGCTGGCCCGACTCTCGAAGAAAACTCCAACTACTTCCGGACAATAATAATTGCCTTTGTCAATATACGTCTTGTCATGAAACGTATATTGACAAAGGTATAATGACATATTTAATAAGGTGTATTGACGTGGCTACACTTGTTTCATTACACAAAAGTTATATAAAAATAGTAATTTGGTCAGTGTTGCTGATAATAAACAGTATTTTAGCCAGTGTTGCTAACAGTCGGCCATCCAAATTGGGTCGTCGACCTCGAGCGACAAGCAACAAAACATGGCAGATTTACGTTATTCTATCACTAATAATTTCTGACTTTCTATAAATATAATTAATAATTTCAAATAAACAAATTCTATTTTAAGTATTTACGTAATCATGGACCATGGTTGTCCTCGAAATTAATATTGGACCAGGTTGTCCAATGTTAAATGCTAAGACCAACGTTGTTCGTATGCCACCAGGCCTCTAATTAATAATTTCAAATTAACAAATTATATTTTAACTATAAACATAGTCACAAACCATGGTGGTCCTTAAAATAAATATTGGACCAGGGTTGTCCCAGCATATTTTATTCTAGGACCAGGGTTGTCCCAGCATATTTATTCTAGGACCAGGGCTGTCCCTTAAAGGGTGATTCAGAAATATTTTCGTTTCTGTTTTGTCTGTAGTCTGTCATACGCAGGTAACAGAGGGTGAGGAAAGGTCTACAGGTTTTTTTTTTTTTACAAGGATCAGGATTTAAATATATATCTTTACTGGGCGTCTCAATAAAATATTTTAATTTAATGTTGGTAAAAACAATGTTCTAAGTGCAAATTCAATTGGGACCACAAGCGGGGACTGGGAACAAAATGCCGGCCAAAAAAAACCGGGTTGCATAAGAACTTCAAGAACGGGGAAACCGTCTACTATATGTCCATCTGTCTCAGCTACTATAATGCTTTTGGTCCCAAAAACTCTGAATTTGAATAAATCACAGTTCTGCCGATTATTGAAAGGCATTACACTTGCGTCCTAAAAAAGCTGTTGCCGTACAGGATATAAATCCCGATAACCCTGTCAACTGACTCGAATTCTACAGTAAGAGCGTAATCGAGACGACGTTAATTGGCCACCGTCCAGGTTTAACCCTTACTGACTTTTTCTTATGAGGCTATCTGGAAAGCAAAATTTACGATCCGTTACTGCAAAGTTAATTTTGATGATTGAAATTTTAGGCTCCAGATTAAGCTAATTTAAAGTTAGTGATTGCCATTTAAAAATGGTTGTTTTCCATTGATAAAAATCTAGTTCCTTCTCTTTCATTTGGTGTTACATTTATCAAATTTAACAAAACTTTAATCTTATTGTCATTTATTTCCAACACGAAAATATTTTTGAATGACCCTTTTATTTTCATTTAGGACCAGGGTTGTCCATTAACTTTGAACTATATGTATTCATTTAGGACCAGGGTTGTCCATAAACCTATAACCATATCCATTAGTTACTCAGCATTTTATATTATTGTGAACTATCTTTTGTATGCAATTACTATCCGATTCGAATGAAACGATTATGTTTTAATTGTTAATTCATCAACTGTTGTGATATTTATTTCAATTAGATGTTTAGCCAATTATGGGTCCCTTTCTGAGGATTCACTGGAAGACATTAAGGAGTGTTCATGTGGTCTATTGAAAATAGCTTCACTACTGTCCTGCGACATATGCAATCTATCATATATCCTAAATAACAATATGAGACTGTTCCGTTGAGGACTGTCCTACCATGACTGGTATACGATTGTAATGTGTAACACTTTGAACAGTTCTACTTTTGCTTCGTCAACTTTAATACAAACGCAGTGCTTTTACAACACACCAGCGTATAACCTGGCGCATGGTACTATGCTAGAAGAAATGTGCCTAACGCATTGGTTTAGTAGTCTACGACAATCTTCGCATTATTAACTTTCTAAAGACATTGATTTCAGGCTCATTGGTTGGATGGTTTCAAAGTCTGTAACGGGCATATATAGTAACACTTTTTTCTTGTGTTTAATATTATTGGGATAATGATGTACAAACAACAAAAGTTTGCAAGGCATACCAACACGCATCCACGTGTGAATGTGTGATATTACCAACGATATAACTGTAAATTCCTTAACACGCACATATAGGTGAAACTTATACGTAAAAGTATATAATACTCATCTCACGCATTCAGCATAAAAAGGGAGCTGCCCTCAACCAATATATTAACCTATTATAAGCGTTACTCAGAAAAGCAGGTATTATTTAAATACTATTGAATTATCGAAATGTCCTCCCACAACCTACGTAAACACAGGTTCAATGCGAAGAGTTTATTCAAGAGTTTTAATTTAAAAAAATAATTAATAATTAAATAAATAAATTAATAATTTAATTAGAGCGTGATTGCTATCACAACATTTAATTATCCAGTTTACAATACAAATACCGAAAATATGCGATATCGCTCCGAATCTCAGATGGAGACTAAACCAAAACCTTCAAAACACCCATGTTTATGAAAGTTCAATATTGTTGGCCTCCTAGTAATAGATTGTATGAGATCGAATAAGGCAAATATCGATTTTATCTAACTAGCTTCATCAGATAAATTTATAATTTTATATTATTTTGACAATTCAAAATCATTACAAAAAACTAACTACCGTTATATCGCACCTACTTAAGACGCGATTCCGTGAAATTACGACATAATTTTGTATCCCGTGATTTTGTGTCTCTTCTACATAAACAAGTCTCACAACTATGAAAAATCTAACGATGTTGCAAATATATTTGTTTTGTTTGGACAAAACCTATCCATTAGTGAGGTCACACGACAATTAATGATATTGGTAAGTATCATACGAGCAGTATACCCAAATTTCTAAAATATAGGTTGAAAATTAAAGAGATTCTATATATATATTCTATATAATTTATTACTATTAGAAACTACTTATTTATTTCAATTGTAACAGAATATGTTATGGAAGAGCGGGGCCGCCCGCCACAAGTACTAGTTTAATACCAGTTACTTACTGGGACGGTCCCAATTTCTATGTTATATTTAAAATATATTTAAACTTGTTTTTTACTGAAATAAATATTTTTGTATTTTGTATTATATGTATTTATTTAATTAACCTTAATTATATTATGAAGGAAGATTAGTTATGTTTTGCCATAAAGTAAATTTTTATATTTGTCTGCAAGGGTGAACGGTGCAACTGTATAACGGTTATACAATGGTTCCACTTTAGTGACTGTCCAGCCAGTAATATTTCACAATTATTGTTAATGAGATTAGAGATCCTCATATCTCATACTAACAGAGAGAGAGGGGCTCTCCAGAAAAGTGATCTAGTTTGTATATATGTAGGTATGTGTATTAAAATGTACACAGTCTAACGTCATCTAATCTTGAATTAAATTATCTGTGTAACTTCTTTATTGTTCTAGTTCTAGTTTGTAAATCGAGAGCACTGTTACCTATAACACGGGTTTAGTTATTTATTTTATTTTTTATTTATTTATTTAATTAAAGACTTAATTAAAAAGGACATTTTACACTAACTGTTGTAGACAAAGCACTAGATAAAAACTGACACTGGTGTTTAAAGATTTGCAAATAGATCGTAGTCTGTGTTAGGGCTGACAAAAAAAAGATTAAGTTAAGCCTACATTTACATTATTCAAAAATATAATTATTTTTTTTTAATTCTAGTTATAGATAGTGCATCAGTGTTAAATAAAGCTTAGTTTGGTCATCAGAAGCTCAAACTAATTTTTAGGTGCAACATTAGAAACAATAGAGATTTTATTTATTTAATTCATTCATTTAATCATGTTAATTCATAACACCAATGGCTCATTTAGTTAATATTGTTAATAAAATGTAAAGCTCATCCATTTCAATAAAATTCATATGTATTGCAAAACTGCATAAGCAATTTATAAATATTATCGAAGAATACGGATACCCCTTTTTTATCTTCTTACTTTTAGTTTATAATATGTTAAATAAGTTTAATATGTATAAGAATTGATTTTGTTTTTAGGTCTTTAGACCTATGTAATTATTCAAATAATAAAAAGTACAAAAGAAAGAAATATGTCTATAACTGTAACTGTTCGATTAGCTAGTAACATATGGCACTTTTATTAGCTTTACTGAAAAGAACAGGGATCTCAATTCAAGTACGGAAGCTAACTCCCTTACTATTTATTAATTTGTTAACAGCTGTTCTATTGTTTTTTTTTTTTGAGACATTTTATCGATGCAACTACAAATAACAAAACATCAAAGACAATGTACAAGAGAGATTTGAACTCATAACCTCTAATCGTGGGCGTACCTGTTACACCACAAGTGCAAAGCGTGTTAGCCCGAATGACGATACCTTAAATCCATAGAGTGATTAATATTATCCTCATTGCTCTATTTATTAAGAATTCTTTCTAACTTAACCAACGCAACGCAACGTGATGCGCATTGACTAAACTGGTTTTGCTTACATATGTGGGCGTCCTTAGTAGTTGTAACTTCAATATTTACGTGTGCTATATGTATGCTTTTGTGTGTTACGCGACACTGGACAGGTGCTAATATAACTATTTTACTGTGTGTACCACAGTATTCTCAAATCTTTGTCAGTATATTAGTTACTACGGATTTTATTTAAATCGTAATATCTAATTATGCAACATTCGCTGCCAAAATCAATGAAAGCCTTGAACGAAATTTGATTTATTCTGACAGTCTTATGATGTTAATATAAAAAAAACGATAAGTACGATTATTAATTGAAACTATCATAACCGTTATTTTTTCTTTGACTGACCGGGTATAATACGATAGTGATTTTGTATGTATGCACTTTTCTTTATACTTAAGTTCTTTTAAGATTGATTAACGATATGACCGCTCCTATAACGTTTATTTATAAGTCATATTTTATTTTCATTTATTTACTGCTTGTTCCTTACTAATTTGTCAGTCATACTTTATGATTATTTACTAATTGTTATTCATACTTTATGATTTTCATAAATTATAACACTTAGTAGAATTGAAATAATACTTGTAACATATCATAATTACCAATGTTATACTGTGGAACGCCCTGACGGGGCTTCATGTTGTAACATTATATATATACTTACTCGTAAGACATGACTGCAAGAGAAATAATAAAAAATAAGCTAGTAGCTTGAACCAGTACTGCTTGGTTCCGTGGCAACGTCACACTTGCCACACACTCACACAAAGTTCGTGACACATTTGTTTTTTTTTTTTTTTAAATTGGACTAAGGCTCTGTCAAGACCCTTGACCCGTCTGTTTGTGACCCTCGAGCTTATAGTTACAACTACGAGAGCTCTTCAGGCCCTGTTCGGACTGCATATTTATAGTTTTAACTGAGGACTGCGCTTTTAATGGTTTACTTCGGTTTGTGTCATAATTCATATGACAAATATTTATTAAAGCAATTTTACCCTAGTAGAATGTCTCCAGCGAATCCCCAAATTGGGAAAGGTTAGCTATCATCGGTTATCTTGGCATCCGATCGTAATTTTCGTCAGAAAGAAACGCAGTTAACAATTTAGCTTGCCATTCTCACCCACTAGGTGAGAATCTGAGCGTATCTTAGGTTTCAAGGCATCTAAAAGTTTCGAAAAAATATTTGAAAAGACTCATTTTTGCAATCGCCGGCTGCACGGGCACCGTCTGGCACGGCTGCCCAACTGCCAGCTGCGTGAGGTCCGGCTGGCGCGGCCGCCCGAGCAATGGCTGCGTGAGTGCCAGCCAGTGCGGCCACCCGAGCGCTGGCTGTGTGGGCGCCGGCTATCGCTGCTGCGCGAGCACCGGCTGCATGGGCGCCGGCTGGCACGGCTTGCCCCAACGTCGACTGCGTGGCCGGCGCGGCTGCGAGCGCCGGCTGTGTTGGCGCCGGCTGCAAGGGCGCCGGCTGGCGCGGCTGCGTGAGCGTCGGCTGCGTGAGCGCCGCCTGGCGCGGCTGCAAGCACCACCTGTGTGGGCGCCGGCTGCACGGGCGCCGCCTGGTGCGCCTGCCCGAGCGTCGACTGCGTGAGCACCGGCTGGCGCGGCTGCGAGCGCCGGTTGTGTGGACGCCGGCTACGAGCACCGGTTGTGTGGGCGCCGGCTGCCCGAGCGCCAGCTGCGTGAGCGCCGGCTGGCGCGGCTGCCCGAGCAACGGCTGCGTGAGCGCCGGCTGGCGCGGCCACCGAGATCCTGGAGCGTTTCGCCTCCTTCCGCGATGCCGCACCATCTCGGTGGACTGAGACGTAGACACCATCTTGTTCGGGAGGGTTCGCTGTAAGCCATACCAGATACGGGAGGCAATAAAAGTTCGAAAAAATATGAGGTTCTATGCATGTGGAACATATTAGTTTTATTCAATTATGAATTATAAATACAGATATTCATATTTTTCTGATCATTACGCGACTATATTCTCCTTGACTATCACCGTGAGGACGTACGAGTAAGTCACTCAGAGAAACTAATGAGAATTAATTTTAATGTTTATGCAATACCCACAAGAAGTCGATTATATCAAGGATTTGCCTTGATGATTCATCGATCTCCTGTTAGCATCGCCTTATCACTGCAGAAGAAAAACTTGAAACAAAAACGAATTTTATTTGTCATGTGACTAGCATCAATTTCAATTTCACAAAATATGGGTATTTTAAAAATAAATGACAAGTTTACGGTTCTTATTTGTTGGTAACTAGTATCACAAAATGAAATAATCACAAAATGTGTGTTTCATTTTATTTTATTTTGATAAAAAGAAATTTTAACGTTTAAATGTTGTATATCTTAGTGGATTTTGCGTTAATTCATCCCACTTCTGAAATGTTGGTGCTATCTCAGATCGCGCCAACAGATACCTACATTTTGTGATCTCAGGATTTTAATTTTATTATTATTAATAGTAGTGAAATAAAACATAACTTACTCATAATTAATGCTGTATTTCTTATACTTTACCACTTGTCTTTACAATTTGCCACTTTAACACTTCGACAATATTCCACTTCACACCTTCTCGATTGGAGTACAAAAATACACTGACTGAGCGGGCTGGCCCGACTCTCGAAGAAAACTCCAACTACTTCCGGACAATAATAATTGCCTTTGTCAATATACGTCTTGTCATGAAACGTATATTGACAAAGGTATAATGACATATTTAATAAGGTGTATTGACGTGGCTACACTTGTTTCATTACACAAAAGTTATATAAAAATAGTAATTTGGTCAGTGTTGCTGATAATAAACAGTATTTTAGCCAGTGTTGCTAACACCTGTACTAATTATTTTATTACAGTTAATGTTGTTTGCTTGTTTATTGAGGTTAAACCGTCCGAATACCTGCACATAAAGTTGGCTTATCTTCTAAATTACTTTGTCAAAACACTCATTAAACCTTTCAGGTGGGTTTAGCAGTAAAACAAACTGTTAAATACAATTAAAAATAACTAAGTTAACTAATAACTAAGAGTTTAAACGTTTTATGTTTCACAGACTTATTTTTTAAAGGTAGAATTTGATTTAAACCATTTTCCATCAGGTTGTTTCTACACATTATTACCCAACTACGAGAAAGCTAAAAGGAAGGGTTATGATTTTAGTAGTCTATTGTATGTAGGTTTGTATTTGTGTGTTCCACCGTAGCGCCTAAATTGTCGGGGTGATTTTGATGAATGAGGTGTCAATTGATTCATTGCCATGTTTTGTCTATGAAATAGACAGACTCCCCGTGCGAAGTCAGCGTGGCTCAACTAGTGTCAAAATATCATGGCACTCATAGGCTTAAAAAAATTGTAAGTCTATGATGGCACCATGATGATGGGGCTGGAAGGATAGGAACTCTTTATGTATCCATTATAACCCCGTCGTATCTGGGCTCGTTGGATTTCGCTGGATATTTTTTACTAAGGATAGTATTATTATTTATAACTACATTACGGTACGACATTCTACAAAATAACATAAAATTATTGTGAAAGTGCGATATAAATCTACGAATGTCTACAACACTCGTAGCACAGATACGCGCGTGTAGCAATTCTGACAACTAGGTTGTACATTATAAACTTGGTTTCAACGGTTTCAACTGTTTGTAGCTTCTGTAACATAAGCCTTGGATTACGGTATCAGCTACGAACAATGTCGTTAGATATTAGAGGTATTAAGTTGTATTTACAGTACTAGTGGTTTAAGAATAAAGTATTTTTGAAGCCAAGGGTCTGTTTGGCTTAGAGCTCGATGATAAAATGCACCTCATTGGCTGGGCAAGAATTTTAATACAATGCTTAACACCTGTTCATTTCAGTTACTAAAAAAAATCGGCGATTTACACGACAGGCAAACTAAAAATCACAATACGCTCGCAATTCCTACGCTCCGACTCAGGAAGTTTTGTGCGAATGAGTATAATATTTTAATTTGCCTTTATACACGTTTAATTAATCTAATAAAAGTATATT
The DNA here is from genome assembly GCF_905333055.1 of Maniola jurtina. Lineage (NCBI taxonomy): Eukaryota > Metazoa > Arthropoda > Insecta > Lepidoptera > Nymphalidae > Maniola > Maniola jurtina. Next base: position 12,467,077 of record NC_060040.1, read on the forward strand.
CCTGAAATTCTTCAATATCGTCTTCAATACAAAACAAAAAAGAAAAATCAAAATCGGTCCAGGCGTCTTTGACTAATCGGGGAACATACATAAAAAATAAAATAAAAAAAAGATTCCGACGAATTGAGAACCTTTTTGGAAGTCGGTTAAAAAAAGCGTGGATTTGACTCACTCCAACAATGCGCGGGATTGCAACTAAGTACTTAGGTATTATGCTAAAATAATTATTATAAATTTAATATTTGAAAAGAGCAACCGCCGAATTTCTTGCTTGTACTCCAAACCAAATTATTTTAACGATTTAAAAGCACTTGTAAAATTCTTCTTATTTTATTCTACCTTCGGTCCCACGACACCAAATCGCTTTTTTCAAAGGATGTATAAATTCCAAAGACTTAAAAATGGTAAATGGACCACTGTCTAAGTTATTCATTCACAATTTTGATCACGTTTCATAAAATTACTGACCTGGATCTAGTTTGTTAGCGTAGCCAATCAATTCAAGGCTAAATAAGGCTCAATCAATAATTTCAAGCAGGCAGACAGACAATATAATAGGTTTAGCCTAAGTGTTTAGCTTATCTAAGTAGGTACCATAGATGTTTAAGCTACTCTATGGCACTCTATGAAATTTTCGAAAATGCTTCCGTTGCGATAACTAAGATGACCCTAGACGTTCGTAATCGAAGCCTAAGCTGAAAAAATTAGTCATTTAAAACAGTAATCGGCTTTGCTCGGATTAAGAAAAAATCTTTTCTTGGTGTCTTATTATTTCATATTCTTTATTTTGCATTCCACTTGACATGAGACCCTATAAGGGTGTGCCAAAAAATATAGATATACATATAAATTGTTATTATTTTTACATATGTAGGTTACAGGTGACAGTTGAAAAAAACCCCGGTCGAGTGCGAGTCAGACTCGTGCACCGAGGGTTCCGTACTCGGGTATTTTTTCCGACATTTTGCACGATATATCAAAAACTATTATGCATAAAAAAAATTGTTTTATAATAGAATGTACAGGTAAAACCCTTTCATATAGTAAATACCCCACTTGGTATAGTTACCTTACTTTGAAAATTTAAACACATTTTAATTTTTTTTTAAATTTGCAAACCGTGAATTTGTGGTTACATACCACAAATTCACGGTTTGCATATTTATTCCTTTACTTGTGCCATAAGACCTACCTACCTGCCTTTCATGATTATAGGTCAACGGGAAGTAAGGTTTTCTTGACAGACACGACGGACGGACGGACGGACACACAGACAGATAGTCAGAAAACAAAGGGATCCTATAAGGGTTCCGTTTTTCCTTTTGACGGAACCCTAAAAATGGTCAGTGAGTTCTCAAAATGTATGCACTATATTGTCAGTTAGTAGGTTTCTCATTTTTTGTTTTTAATTTTTTTTTAAATCCTTTTGTTACCAAAAATACTGGATACATTTCTACTGTCAATAAAGCTAGGCTAATTCTTTGCGCAAAGTGAGCCATCCTTTCTGTCGCTTGACACAGCAATTTATTTTAATCTAGATACAAACAATACCGCGCACACTCCTGAAAAGAATGTCGTAATAAAAAAACTTTAATATCAATATTGGAAGAAACCACAACAAACCATCAGAAATATAATACTCCTGAAAGCGCACTAAGCCCCTAAAGGAAACAAAGCAACAATGCGCCAGCAAACTGAAACAAGAAAGAAAAAAGCAATTGGAAATAATATTTTTTAATCCGCATTGAAGCAATAACCAATTGGTTCTCTTGTAGGTAACCGACGAGATTTATACTTAATAAATGGTAGAGCAGCTACTGGGAGCATTTTTAATCCCCGACCCAAAAAGAGGGGTGTTATAAGTTTGACGTGTGTATTTGTGTATCTGTCTGTGGCATCGTAGCTCCTAAACTAATGAAACGATTTTAATTTAGTTTTTTGTTTGAAAGGTGGCTTGATCGAGAGTTTTCTTAACCAAGAAAATCGGTTCAGCCGTTTGAAAGTTATCAGCTCTTTTCTAGTTACTGTAACCTTCACTTATCGGGGGTGTTATAAATTTTTTATTTACACTTGTAATGATAAAGTTTTGATTTTATGCTTCAGGGCTACCTTACTTAGAATGTTACTTAGAATACCAATGCGGTGCCAATGTGGAGTCACAAACGATATGACGAGTATGCCTAGGTGGTTCGTGCGGCTAATTAGCACCGGCTCCAAAAAATGTTAATATGGAACTACATTAACTCTTGTATAAATAATATATTCGGTATTAAATTAAATTATTTTTTACTTTTTAGTGTTTGTTATTAAATTCGGTTTTTTTTTCTTGAATTCTTTTTTCAAGTTCTTTTGTACTATTACTAATTTACTAGCTAAGTTGCTTTTACAACAATTCTTCTCCAATTTTTCATAAAGCTAGGTAAGCTATTGAGGCTTATTATAAAACCGAACAGTTGCCAAATAGCCTCTTTCAGCTTTAATGTTTATTGTTTACGATTTTGTCTTATCTGTCACTATTATAACGTTGAAATATCTTTCCTTGTTACAGATAATGCTGAGCAGGAAACGACAAAAGAAACGGCGAGCGAAGCAGAGTGCTGTGAAATGACATACAAATATGTAACTTAAAGCGTTTGTGTTAAAGTTGAAAATGGCATGCCCGGCAGTCAAGTTTTCCAATAGGGATTTGTTTGTGGTAGTCTTGTTATTGTGCCAGACAATAGTTTGTGACAGCCAGTGTCCGAAGTTCGCGGAGAGACCTTTGGAGACGAGAGTTCAAGATGCTTCCATAGTTTTTAGGGCGGTGGTTGTACAGACACATTACCAGGTGCGTATTTTTATTTTTACTACTAAATCATCATCATGATCATCGGTGGTTCATTACTGAGCACGGATTTCCTCTCAGAATGAGAAGGGCTTAAGCCATAGTGTGACCCAGTACTTACGGATTGGCAGCCGCCACACAGCTTTAGAACATTGTTGAGAACTCTCTGGCATACAGACACATGTAAAGTGGAATGTTGAAGTACGTACTCGGGATCGAACCCCCGACTTCCCGAACAGAAGGACGACGACTTAACCTCTAGGCTATCGTTACTATCTAATTAGATAGTTATAAGTTTCAATCAGTTTACCCTGATTGGTTCTATGACAATCAAATCGGATTTTAATCTGAACCACTATTTGTGCCCTAAAATTAGGCGATTCTTCGCGGGTATTTACCTACTAACAATATGCAAAATTAAATAGATGATTGCTTTGTTTGTTTTGTATTGTTAGTTAAACAATATGATTTCAATTTAATTTGTTTTAGTTAACAATATAAAATAATTTTACTGTTACATTTACTACAATAATTTTAGTAGGTATTATAAATATAATTACATTTAGTTTCACGCTATCTGCATCGATGGCTATCGGGCATTTAAGAGGGGTCTCTCCGTCACTCGTTTCATACAAACGTAGTTCCAATTTCATTTGTATATTAAGCAACCAAAGTCCATGAAATTTTTGCCGACATATTCTAGAAACTAATATCTATGTCTGTGGTTTTCCAGATTTCTGTTAAAATATTTCAAAGTTGCGCGGTCTTAAAAATTTACATACAAATCTTTGAGCCCCTGAAATTTTAAAACTACATATTTTTAGAAAAATCTAAAACACTACAGACACAGATATTAGTTTCTAGAATATGTCTGCAAAATTTCATGGACTTTGGTTGCTTAATATTCAAATGAAATTGGAACTACGATTGTATGAAGCGAGTGACGGAGAGAGCTCTGTTAAAACATCGACACTACGAATAATACCGAAACCGAATCATAATCATTACGATATGAAAATCAAAACGAAATTTAATCATGATTCCAATGAATGCAAATGTAATCATAAGAAATTCGATTCAGCATTAAATTATTTCCAATGCTACCGCGGGAATACATTATTTTTAACTGAAAATGGAAATGAATGAATTATGTCAAATGGAGAAACAATGGAAAATAAAAATGGAAATAAAGTCGTCACATTAATATCGATCGATGAAAATCTTTAGATTAGCCTTAACAAGTAATAGACGACCAAAACTTCAAAAGTTGGCGTCTAGTTAAAATATTACATAGAGGTAAAGTTTGTGAGTTTGTTTGTAGACGATAATCTCTAGAATAATGGTCCGATTCTGAAAATTCTTGGCCAATTTACAGCTACTTTTATCCCCAGGTGCCACAGGCTATAAATTACATCATGCGGACAAAGTCATGGGCAAAAGCTAGTGATCATTATGAGTGTAGATTTGACTCGCTCCTACATGACTGGCTATTGAATTTTTGAAAAGAGAAATCGCCGAATTTCTTGCTGCTTCTTCTCGGTAGCAGAGACATTCCGAATTAAAGTTCTTTCGAATTTTTTACGTATCTTGACGATTTGAAAGCACTTTTTATAAGAAGTGTAAATTAAAAATTTATAACGCCCCCGACAAGTGAAGGTTACAGTAACTAGAAAAGAGCTGATAACTTTCAAATGGCTGAACCGATTTTCTTGGATTATAGCTAAGAACACTCTCGATCAAGCCACCTTTCAAACAAAAAAAAACTAAATTAAAATCGGTTCATTAGTTTAGGAGCTACGATGCCACAGACAGATACACAGATACACACGTCAAACTTATAACACCCCCCTTTTGGGTCGGGGGTAAAAAGTTTAATAAATTATCTTTTTTGTCCCATAATTCAGTTGTATTCCTTTTATATAAATCACAGTTATTACACCCTAATTAGATTTATTTGTATATTAGCTCCATAATGTATCAAATATCACAAACAACATGATTGCCCCTCAATATTAAACACCTTCGCAACACGAAACACGATCGCAACAACATTGCAATCAATACGCAATGTAATCACGAATGACTAATGCAAATGTAATCACAAGCGTTCAATTTGGCATTAAATCATTTTCTAATGATCGCGAATTTGTGTTGAATACTAAATTGTGTTGAATACTAATAAAAAAGCTGTGATAGCCTAGTGGTTAGAACGTCCGCCTCCTAATCGGAGGTCGGGGGCTCGATCCCGGGCACGCACCACTAACTTTTCAGTTATGTGCCTTTTAAGCAATTAATTAATATCACTTGCTTTAACGATGAAGGAAACATCGTGAGGAAACCTGCATGCCTGAGGGTTGTCCATGTTCTCAAAGGTGTGTGAAGTCTGCCAATCCGCATTGGGCCAGCGTGGCAGACTATGGCCTAAACCCTTCTCATTTGAGAGGAGACCCGTACTCAGTAGTGGGGCGGAAAATGGGTTGATCATGATGATGATGACTAAATTCAGTCGCACGAAACCATGAATACATTATTTTATTTCAAACCGATTTTGTAGGTACATAGAATAAACAAATACGAATATTTGTATATATTTTGCTATCTATTTTAGATAGATAATAGAGAGAAAATAGATAGAGAAATCTATCTATTTTTAACCCCCGACCCAAAAAGAGGGGTGTTATAAGTTTGACGTGTATATCTGTGTATCTCTGTATCTGTCTGTGGCATCGTAGCGCCTAAACGAATGAACCGATTTTATTTTAGTTTTTTTTATTTGAAAGGTGGGTTGATCGATCTTAGCTATAATCCAAAAAAAAAATGGCTCAGCCGTTTAAAAGTTATCAGCTCTTTTCTAGTTTTCTTGTAATTTTGTAACAGACCGTTAGGTTCATAATATTATGTCAATTGACAAATGTCTAGCTGTCAAGATCGACTTTGCCTAGATACATAATTATTTATTTGAAAATGATGTTTTGGAAAACTCAGATACTTTGTCGGGGGTGTTATAAATTTTTAATCTACACTTGTATATAGATGGAAAATAGATACATTTCTCCTGCATCAATAGTATTTCACTTCAATGTTTTTTCCCTACTTTCGTTTGGAAAATCAAGGCAACTTTTCTACATATCAAGAAACCTTCTCTTAGGTAATTTGAGAATACAATAAAACCTAATTCTATTTACATCGCTTGGCATCGCTTGGCGGTTTGGCTTTGCCGGTAGGGTAGTAACTAGCCATGGCTGAAGCCTCCCACCAAACCAGACCAGAACTTTAGAAATTACAAACCCCAAGTTCCGGGAATCGAACCCGGGACCTTCCAGTACCACTGTGCTAGGGAGGCCGTCTAATAAAATAGTAGAATAATAAAATAAAGTAGTAGAACTAAATAAAATAGTAGAAAATGTGTGATCAGCCTAACCGCTAGGCCATTAAAGCTTTGTTTAAACAGTAATAGCACATTAATAGCTCAATTAAACCGATAACGATGCTAAATGATTGGTCGATCATAATAATTGTAGACTCAACTTGTTTTGTCACGTAGAGGCGTTTAACACATTACTAGTAGTCGTTACCCTCTGAATGGCCAATCGTGATCGAAATAATAATATTAATATGCAATGAAAATCAAAACATTTGAATACGATACCAATTAATGCAAATGTAGTCAATATTATTCCATTATGCTCAAAAATGGTCAATATTTATATTATTTACTAGATGATGCCCGCAGCTTCGCCTGGGTGGATTGATCAGATCCCCTGCAGCATCAATATTGAGGAGTTGGTATCCAAAATTTTTATGGAACAATGTCGCAAAATTCCTCTATCGATTAAAAAAAAATTACGCAAATCGGTTCAGAAATCTCGGAGATATCAGTGCATAGGTAGAAAAACACAACTCCTCCATTTTTAAAGTCAGTTAAAAAAGTAGCCTATGATGTTACTCCTTGGTTAATCATCTACGTATCTGTGAAAGTCCCTTCAAAATAGGTTCAGCCATTCCGAAGATTAGCCCTTAGAAAATTAACACACTTTATGCTTACACAAATTTAATACAGGTTTATAAAACTTTCATTCAATTCAATTCCGTAAAATTGTAATTATTAATACATTTTACAATTTATAAGTTACGAATTGCCAACGTATACGTAAATATACGTTCGAAATCAAATATTTTACAAAGTTTAAACAGATAACGGATTGGAAATAACCTCTCATTTCCTCGGGCCGGATGTTTCCAGGCAATTTATCGTCGAGTTGCTCGTAGTTTTAACGTGGTAAGGTAAAGTTTGTTAACCTTTTTGACCTGGATAAATCGTTAATCAGTTCCATCGATTTAACGAGAGTTTGTCTATGAACGGAAGTTTGTAGTACCTATTCTAGCTTGAATTCAAGTAAATTGATACAGTGCCGGTTCGGGTTTCCTAGCTTTAGTTTTCCTTTACCAAATAGCGTACTTAACAGAGCTCTCTCCGTCACTTACTCCATACAATCGTAGTTCCCATTTCATTTGAATATTAAGCAACCAAAGTCCATGAAATTTTGCAGACATAGTCTAGAAACTAATATCTGTGTCTGTGGTGTTTTAGATTTTTCTAAAAATATGTAGTTTTAAAATTACAGGGGCTCAAAGATTTGTATTTTTCTTTAAAAAAAGGCCCAACTTTGTGCTCGTTTTTCTAGACAACGAAGCAATTTAATGAAATTTGGAAAAACCACAGACCTAGAAAATTTAATGAATATTATGTAGTAAAAAAATTATCGTTATATATTTTATATTGTTATAATTATGTGGGAACTACGAAAACCAGAAATTACACCCAGAAATCTTGAAAATTTCGTGCTGTCTCGATTTGCGCAAGCGGGGTGGTGAAGTGCGGGGGACGACACGTGAAACTGACAGAAACTGACAGTCTAAACACACGGGCCACATTTAGACTGCACCCAACTCCAAACTTGTCGATAGGTCTAACTAAATACACTGGTACATTTCAACTTGCGTTAGACGTATGCGTTACCTACTCAGACGTTGCCTGTAGATAAAAATATGTCTCATGTTTGCTGGCAATAGCGCATGCATCAAACCCTGCAAGTTGCAACTCTCTTGCAACCTATTCCTCACGCAATACGCACAGCTTTAATATTATATTTTTTGACAATGTATACTATATGTAATGCCATATCACAGGTCACTCTCTGATTTATTGCTAACAATTTACTTCCAAATGCAAAGAAATCTAAGTGTGTTGAATTCACACTGCCCAATACCAGGACCTTAAATGACATAAATTCATTGATAAATAATCATATGTTGAAAATAAAGGAGAACCCCGTGTTTCTCGGTATAATGTTAGATGCAAAGCTTCTATGGAACACCCACATATCAACACTTGATGGTAAACTCAGCTCTGCTGCTTACACTGTTAGAAAAATTCGACAGGTACTGACGTGGAAACTGCAAAAATTGTATATTTTGCTTATTTTCACTGTATTATGTCTTACGGACTCTTGCTATGAGATAAAGCGGTAGATATTGAGAAAAAAATGTATTACAGAAAAGGACAGGACGTGCAATTTATAATTTAAAACCGCGCGCTGCCATACAATAAAAATATAAGGAAATAAGTACCTTATCTATTATCTTATAGTAGCTTCTAAATATATTTACAACTAGCTAATGCCCGCAGCTTCGCTCGCGTGGATTTAGGTTTTTAAAAATCCCGATCCTTTCATTTCCCAGAACAAAAGTTGCCTCTCCGTAATAGCCCGTCCCCGGGATGCAACTTGTTTCTGTATCAAGTAAGAATATTTAAACGGATGATCCTTTTCAAATCCCGAGGGATCACCAGGATTTAGGAATGCAATTTCTTACAGCATCAGGGTTGAGGTCAACGACAAAGTGTTTACTTGGTATAGATACCTTCAATATCAATTAATAATCGACACTTTTTAAATCCCATTAGCTTTAGTAGTCAGGTCCCCTGCAACATCAGGGTTGAGGAGTTGGAATCCAAATTTTTTATTGAACAATGTCGCAAACTTTCTTTATCGATTAAAAAACTACCCAAAATTACGCAGTTAGGTTACCTGCCAAATTTCATGGTTTTGAGTCAACGGGCAGTACCCTAGAGGTTTTCTTGACACACACGACAGACAGAGATATAGACAACAAAGTGATCCTATGAGAGTTCCGTTTTTCGTTTTGAGGTACGAAACCCTAAAAAACGTAGGAACGGCATTCCGAACCAGTGGTAAATTTTTCTGACCATTCAAAAACACTTTGAAGTATACCTAAAAGTTTACAGGAATAAAAATTTATCATTGTATTCCATTCCATTTCATTCTATTCCATTCTGTTCAAAGATAAATAGATTATAAAAATATTTGTCATCGAAACAATAATTTACGATACATCAACCAATATCAATTTTACTGATGACAATCTGACTATTACCAAAGTGAACGACTACTATAATATCTATTATATACGACTAACATAATATGTATTATAAATTGTGTGCCGTTTGCATTCTCACTAGGTTCTCATTAAGTTTGTTTTATTTGGTTAAACTTTCTGGCATTTATATTGTTATGACGTTTAATTGGCAAACAGTCTGTTTATTGGCTGAAACTCAAAAATTCAGCCAATCACAACAAAGAAAATATTGTAATAATGATTGATGCAGCTTTCTGTAATTGAAAACAAAATATTTGACATTAACTTGAATGTGACAGTGTTTTCCGAATAGGGTTGCCAGAGGCCCCGTATTTTACTGGTTACCCCGTATTTCAGGATAGAGAAACCGGTAATTATGAAAATAAAATACGGGGCAAATAAAACTAAATATTTTTAGGGTTCCGTAACTCAAAAGCAAAAAGAACTCTTATAGGATCACTTCGTTGTCTATCAGTCTGTCTGTCTTTCCGTCTGTCCGTCTGTCCATCTGTCCTTCTATCCGTCTGTCATGTGTTCATGAACAAATATTAGTATTTTCAATTTTCAAAGTAAGATAACTACATATATCAGGTGGGTTATCATATGAAAGGGCTTTACCTGTTCATTCTAAAACAGATTTTTATTTATTTTTATGCATAATTTTTTTAATGCATAACAGTTTTTGATTTCTCGTGTAAAATGTCGAAAAAAATACCCGAATCGGAACCCTCGGTGCGTGAGTCTGACTCGCACTTGGCTGGCGAAACCGAACACTGACGTTATGTCCAGTAGAAAGAATATTTTCCTTTTGCGGCAATGCGTAGCCGAAACCCACTCGATATTGATCATGGTCGTAGTCAAGGCGGCGGGGCTTGGTTTGAGGATGTTAGCCTTTTTTTATACAAGTTAGCCCGTGACTTTAATCTTTTCTAGTGGTAAGTGATGATGCAGTTTAATTTTTTGGCCGTTAGGGCCATACTAACCATATAACTAGCCATGACCGAAGCCTCCCACCAGACCAGAAATTTAGAAATGGCGACTGCGCCTGGGAAGCCGTCAAAAACCTAAGCCTAAAATAATACTTACACTATTTCTTGCACTTGCTTACCAATTTTTTTTTGGAAATATATCCAACATTTCGCGCTCACTTCACTCGCGCTTTGAATTTGTATTACTTGGTGTAGGCCCCACAATTTCGTTTGCATGAATTTAGAGTTTTAAAAATTCCGTGGGGGATTTTCCGGACTAAAAAGCTTATGTCTGGGATGCAAGTTACCTCTGAATAGTAAGTACCAAAATTTTGGTAAAGAAGATGGGCCGTGAAAGGGTAACAAATAGATAGGCAAATAGATATACTGTCGTATTCGTAATATTAGTATGGATAGGGAGCGTTAAAAATAAAATCTTGCCATGGCTAAACTCGTTTCCCTTTCACTTTAATTCTTTCTGTATTGAACCAAAAACACTTACGCTCACTGCGCTCGCGCTTTTTTATTGTTGTATTTTATCTCACTGTCAAATTGAAAGGCGAAATTCCACTAACCAGGTAATTAGCCCATAAAGTTGAGCGAATGTTTTTTTCCTCATGACATGATTCAGTTCCGGCCCTGATAAAACCTCTCCCGAAATCGATTCCTGGCTACGGCCATAGTATTGATACTGTGAAGGTGGAATTACAAATTAAATGTAATTTTAAGTTAAAATGAAAAGATTGTATGCATGAAATGTATAACATTTTGCTTTACAAAACTAAGAGTTTTTAAAAGCTATTTAAATAAATAAATCTTTTATTTAAAACCACATTGCAAACACAGTTCACCAATCAAGACACGGCAACATACAGAGAAAAAATACAAAACTTACAAATAAACTGAAATATCTAAATAGGCTTTCCATGCATTTCAGAGAGAACCACCGCCTGTTTCTTCAAATACTTCAAATTTTCAAATTTCTTCAAATCTAAACCCCGTATTTTTGATGGTGGTAGCCTGTAAATCAAAAAGAGGCAGGTGGCAACCCTAGACTAGACCTAGACAGAATGAAAAATTGTTTTCATTACTCGGTATGCCTACTGCCATAGTGTGACAGAAAGTGTGACGGTAGTTGTGACCTCTGATTGGCCGACTCTCTTTCACTATTTGCTAAAATTGATGATTGCAACAACAATATTTTCTTTTATGTAATCGAAAACAGAACACGGACGTCAAACAGGTTGACTAATTGCAATCATTTCTGACCGGCTAACATTGTTCCGCTAGTGGCTCAAACTCATTGTCGCAGCAAGAACATGGTAAATTCAGCCAATCACAGCAATTTGAATTGGATATCACAAATGTACCGATCTAGGAACCGAGAATGCACGAACCAGGGCAGATAGAGATGAGAACAATAATATCATACGTAGGAAATCGACGGGGGATCGTTGACAATGATCCTCTTAATTGCGCAATTCTGCGAATAATCGTTTTGTGGAGAGAGAACTAAATCTATATCTAAAATCCATACTAATCTATATTAATGTTATAAATGCGAAAGTTTGTCTGTATGTCTGTCTGTCTGTCAGTCCGTCTGTCAGTTTCTGCAAATCTGTTTCCTGCAAGATATAGTCAAGTCAGTGGGTTCTTCAGTGGACCATTCAGATGATAATAATTATTGACATCACACTTCACACTAATCACACTATCACACTAATCACACTATCATATCACACTAATATTATAAAGGCGAAAGTTTGTGTGTATGTGTGTGTGTGTGTGTGTGTATCTTTGTTACTCCTTCACGCAAAACTACTGGACGGATTGGGCTGAAAATAATGGAGATAGATAATACCCTGGATTAGCACATAGGCTACTTTTTATCCCGGAAAATCAGAAAATTCCCACGGGATTTTAAGAAAACCTACATCCACGCGAACGAAGTCGCGGGCATCAGCTAGTATTCAATAAATGCAATGCATTAAGTTGAGCGGTCCCCTTAAGGAGCCACCACCTTGACTATGCATAATTTCCAGTGTAAGTCTTCCAAATTATACGTTTTTGAATCTAATTAACTTTCTGTGTTACTGTATTTTTGTTCTTTATCTGAGCAATGAATATAAGCATTCATTTATTTTTTCATACAAAATTTATGATGATTGAGTGATCTAATTAATACATTCGTACCTAAAGGTTTAGGTAAATTAAGCAAAAAAGTTAACTAATATCACTTAGCTTAAAAGACAAATGGGGAAAAAGTCTAACTTGAACAGTGATAAAACATCGGTGGGGCGCGGGTGGGGTTCTAAAATGTTTTATGGGAGGGTTCATTGGCTGCCATCTATTCCATCCTGTCATTTAGATAACATGTATTTTAACTATTTTAGAGATAAGTGTAAATTAAAAAATAACAACCCCGACAAGTGAAGGTTATAGTAACTAGAAAAGAGCTGATAACTTCCAAATGGCTGAACCGATTTTCTTGGATTATAGAACACTCTCGATCAAGCCACCTTTCAAACAAAAAAAACTAAATTAAAATCGGTTCATTAGTTTAAAAGCTACGATGCCACAGACAGATACACACTTTAAACTTATAATACTCCTCTTTTTCGGTCGGGGGTTAAATACTTATAAACTAAGTATATGGGTACCTTGTTTGTTACTTACAACTATTGGTTATCAACTATTTTTTATTTGGGAAGGCATTGACCCTTAAGATACAGGCTTTCCTAGTCTATGGGCCAGAACTCCATGAACATTATGGGTAGTACCTACCTATGCACCGAACCAAATTATTGATGAATATAATTAATATTCAATATGCAAAATATATTCATATTCAAATATACATTTTCTTATAGCTATCATATTTTTTAAGAAGGGGAGGGCACTAAGGAGTAGTGCGCTCCCCGCGGCATCCATACAAACGTAGTTTGTTTTTCATTTGAATATTAACCAAACTCAAAGAAATTTTGTAGACACTTTCTAGAAATTAATATTAGTGTGTTTTTGGTTTCCAGATTTCTCTAATTACTTACACATTTTTTTTCGTAGATACGTATATGACGTACTTATGTAAGTATATTATTTTTTAATAAGAAAGAGAAATAAGGTTTAAAAAAAAGATAATAATATAATTGTAATTAGTTAAAGCAACGACAATTATCTTGGGAGTAAAAATGGGGAAAAAGTGAGCACAAGCAGTTATAAAATGTCGGTATCTAAAATGTTTTATGCTAGGGTTCATTGGCCGCGGTTTATTCCGCCGTATCATTGGAATGACGTCACGTCTTCCATTAATTTTCCTGAAACAATTTTTTGCTACCTTTTGACTATTTTATTAACCCCCGACCCAAAAAGAGGGGTGTTATAAGTTTGACGTGTGTATCTGTGTATCTGTGTGACTGTGTATCTGTGTATCTGTGTATCTGTGTATCTGTGTATCTGTCTGTGGCATCGTAGCGCCTAAACGAATGAACCGATTTTAATTTACTTTTTTTTGTTTGAAAGGTGGCTTGATCGAGAGTGTTCTTAGCTATAATCCAAAAAAATTGGTTCAGCCGTTTAAAATTTATCAGCTATTTTCTAGTTTTCTTGTAGAAAAGAAGGTTAGATAACCCTTAGGTTCATAATATTCAAGTGTCAATTGACAAATGTCAAGTTGTCAAGATGGACGTTGCCTAGATATACATAATTATTTATTTGAAAATGATTTGTCGGGGGTGTTGAAAATTTTTAATTTACACTTGTTCTGTCTGAAGTCCGGGATGTGAATGAAATGAATATTTGAAGTGAATTGAAATATTATAAAGAGCTTTCATTTTTACCCGACTGCGGCAAAGCCGAAAGGAAGGGTTATGATTTTAGCACTCTACTGTTGGCATCGGCCAAAAGCTCAAACAACTCCATCAATATTTACAACTCATTTATTACTTTATCATTCTATCTTACAATCTTACTTCTCTTATCATTTATTAATAATAAAATAAATTAACATTTCGTCGAACATTTGCACTATAAAAAACATATTCCGTTCCATCTTGTCTTCCTACTCAAATGTCAACCCCGAATCGAACTTCGAATACATTTTATGACATTATAGTTTATATAATCGTTTATGCAATCCATTTCAAAGAGGTTTTACTAATGACATTAATTTTATATTATTAACTAACGTAAGTTATACAGACATACAATTCATACATCATGCGCCTCATAAGCTCTTAATTAATATTATTACACATAGAATTATATCACATATTAGTAATTAATCTCAATAATAAGCATACGACCCTAACACTATGTATGTATGTACGTATGTATGTTTGTATCCAGAATCTGTGTGTTCCACCGTAGGTACCGCCTAAACTACTGGGCCGATTTTGATGAATGTGTAATTGATTCGTTATAAAGGACTGGGTGACATAGGCTATATTTTATGCGAAAAAAGTTGACCTAACGGATGTTACACCAAAAGGGGGTATCCAAAAATTTTTTTTTGCTATTGTATCTATCGAGTGGGATGTCGAATGAAAGAGAAAAAAATTCTGAGTTCATGAATATAACTGTACTACAACATTAAAATATACCAAGCGATGGAAATCAATTTGACTCTAATATTTCAGCGTTTACTAAGACGATCGCAGTCGGGTTTTAGTTTTCAACTTTATTTAAACTTAGGTACTTAGGTACCTACCTAAGTTTAAATTTTTCATAGTATATGGTATAATTTTTCAAAGTTGTTCTGTTCTTTATAATTTTTCAAAGTTCAAATGCTTTAGTAGTGATTTAACTTGAAATAAAAGTCCCGTTCGTATCCTATCCTATCTTTTAAGCAAGTTGTAAACTTCATACAAACGTTCAGCCTTTCTCGAACCTATTTATAG
Organism: Maniola jurtina; assembly: GCF_905333055.1. NCBI lineage: Eukaryota > Metazoa > Arthropoda > Insecta > Lepidoptera > Nymphalidae > Maniola > Maniola jurtina. Next base: position 12,482,202 of record NC_060040.1, read on the forward strand.
CACCCTAGCTCCTAATTATCACCTCGAAAGTACTAATGACTAACATCAGCACACTTTTGATTACACCTTTAGGCATTAGGCATAAAGGCATTTGTGTCAGCGACTTTTTTGAAGTTCTGCCCAAATGTTTTCTGGTCCAGCAAAGATAGCGTCAACTGAAGAGTTAAGCTAATAAGGGTTACCAATCACCATTAAGCTATACTGTGCTATCAAAATAAATAAATAAGTATTTTATTTGAGACTAAAAGTCCAAATTATTACAGTAATTAGTAATTACAAAGTCAGTGTGTCGGGAGCAATAATTGCTTATAGTTATGTTAGTATAGTTAGTACTAAATAAATAAATAAAGTAGCCTACTATGGCAACTCTAGTCACCTGGTGGCCTCAGCTACCCAATGTTTCGTCATTGCTATGCTCTATCGCTTCTTTTTAACCCCCGACCCAAAAAGAGGGGTGTTATAAGTTTGACGTGTGTATCTATGTATCTGTCTGTGGCATCGTAGCTCCTAAACTAATGAACCGATTTTAATTTAGTTTTTTTTTATTTGAAAGGTGGCTTGATCGAGAGTGTTCTTAGCTATAATCCAAGAAAATCGGTTCAGCCGTTTGAAAGGTATCAGCTTTTTTCTAGTTACTGTAACCTTCGCTTGTCGGGGGTGTTATAAATTTTTGATTTACACTAGTAGATTATAATGAAGATACGAGTACAAACAAACCATGCTGCGCTGTGCTTGTACTGCTGTATACTTTGTTTAAAACATAGCAAGGATCACGTGCTGAATCGCTTGTCATCGCATTGCCCATCTCGCTCAATCTTCCGTCTATCTTGCTTGCACTTATGTGCATGCATGTCACGCTATCGCAGTCGCACATCGCGCAGCTCAATGTTGAAGTAGAAGAAACATAGCACCAAAAAGTAAGCTTAGCTGAGCACAGCATCAATCACACAGCACAGTACAGCTCAATGTTGATAGGTCACCCTAATGGTAATAGGCTGTTAAATTAGGTAAATAGGCTTTTATCTGCAAAAAACGCAATCTAGCTAGGCTCCAGTTGCTAAAAGAAAACTTTTTCTTATCCCAAAAAAACTTTTCCGATCAAATCTCTATGTAATTAACTACCATTTTCCTCTCTAGGGGTCTGTTCGGATATTTTTTTTGTCTAGATCGTCTTTTAACGTAACGTTGCCTACGTATTACATAATTAATCTAAGCCTTATTAGAAACCTTTGTTGCTCCTAAAAGTCCTTGACTTATTTTTTTACTAGCTGATGCCCCAGACTCCGTCCAAGTGGATTTAGGTTTTTCAAAATCCTGTGGGAACTCTTTGATTTTCCGGGATAAAAAGTAGCCTATGTGCTAATCCAGGATATTATCTATCTCCATTCCGAATTTCAACCAAATCCGTCCAGTGGTTTTTGCGTGAAGGAGAAACAAACATACACACACACAACACACAAATAATATTAGTGTGATCGCAAGTATCTAAGTCTGGTTGTGATCTCATGGTTAGTGACGACGCAGTCAAAATAGAAATGCACTATGGACGGGATATGGAAACTGATAGTAAACACAACGTATATTATTATTAGTATTTTTCTATGGATAAGGAGCCTAAATTCCTCAAAAGATGCCGTGCCTAAACTTTTCTTGCATGTCAGGGCCAGTATAGTTTGCCATCCCTAGAGATCCCCATCTAGAGAATGACCTAAGTTAAATCAAAAAGAAATAATTTTTGTGAAATAAGAAACCTTGTTTCAAGCAAAAAGAAAAATTATTCACGACAAGACAAATAACAGCAAACATTCCCAGAGACAAACGCATAAAGTTACCAACTCCTTTTTTACCAAATAACTTTGTACTGAACCCAAGCTCAATCATCCTAATAATATACATGATAAATCGCGTCTATCTCAACAGGCTAGCTTTGCCAAGACAATCTTCGTCCCCTTTTACTTAGATGATACTACATGATATTATCACAGTGTAAGACAAGTGTAAATTAAAAATTTATAACACCCCCGACGATCCAAAGTATCTGAGTTTTCCAAAACATCATTTTGAAATAAATAATTATGTATTTAGGCAACGTCCATCTTGACAGCTTGACATTTGTCTATTGACATAATATTATGAACCTTTAACGGTTATGTAACCTTCTTTTCTACAAGAAAACTAGAAAAGAGCTGATAACTCTTAAACGGCTGAACCAATTTTTTTAGATTATAGCTAAGAACACTCTCGATCAAGCCACCTTTCAAACAAAAAAAACTAAATTAAAATCGGTTCATTCGTTTAGGCGCTACGATGCCACAGACAGATACACAGATACACAGATACACAGATACACAGATACACAGATACACAGATACACAGACACACAGATACACAGATACACACGTCAAACTTATAACACCCCTCTTTTTGGGTCGGGGGTTAAAAAACCATACAGAAACGAAACCTCTTCGATATTCGCGGAAGAACCGGCATTACAGTCATATTACTTAGTAGGGTTGAAACTCTACTCATATTATGATCCAAATAATTAAATAAATATCGCTTTTAATTTCTTATAGTTTTTTTAAAATAATAATAATCGGAAATGACGTCCATTTTCAAATCCAAAATAACTTAAGTTTTCTTTGATTTACATGCATATCGTTTTCAATTTTTATTGGAATTACGAATATTCGAATCCAAGATGACCAAAATTCACAATCATAAAACTACAATTCCTTAATTAAAAAACAATGAGCGTTAGCCTTGATTCGTCATCGTCATCATCAGTCTGTGGACGTCCACTGTTGGAAATAGGCCTTCCCTAAAGAGCACCACCACACCCAACCTTCCTCATCCAGCCACTTCATATCATGCCAGCCGCTTTATATCGCCTTGATTATTACCAAATGTACACCATCACACTAATATTATAAAGGCGAAAGTTTGTATGTGTGTGAGTGTGTGTGTGTGTGTGTGTGTGTGTCTGTGTGTGTGTGTGTGTGTGTGTGTGTGTGTGTGTGGGTGCGTGTGTGTTTGTTACTCCTTCACGCAAAAACTACTGGACGGATTTGGCTGAAATTTGGAATGGAGATAGATAATATCCTGGAATAGCACATAGGCTACTTTTTATCTCGGAAAATCAAAGAGTTCCCACGGTATTTCAAAAAACCTAAATCCACGCGGGCGAAGTCGCGGGCATCGGCTAGTGACAAATAAAAATCATTAATATTTAAAGTTTGCGTCTGCTATTAGTGCAGTTCCTCACACGTCTCGCTCCTTGGCCTCCGCGCGATTGTTCTGTCTAGACCCCTCTATTGGTAGACTGTATGTTAGACAGACTGTGAAATTCCGGCACACCAGACAAATTGCCTCATTATTGTTTTTCATTTACGCGGGAATCCCCTTCGCAAAGTTTATAGCATCCGCTTTGGCAAATGGCTTGTCTTTGCCAAGGCGATGTTGTTCCTAATTTGTGGGATTGGCCCAACTTAAAGTTGTACCCCGGATAAAGCTTAGTGCACAGCAGAGGCCGGCTGCAAAATCCGCACACTATAACAAAGTTCTTTTAATTTGTACTAACATTACCAAAAAAAAAATTGCATGTAATCTTTCGTACAGTTCATCTTTTCATAATAAACAAATAACTAACTTATAAATAGGCACTTTAAGATACCTTGATAAAAAATGGTGGCCTTAAAACAGCTGTTCTGTTTGACGGCTATTATAATTTCGCTAATACTTTAAAAAACACCCTAAGATATAAGTAATTGTCATGGCTCAGGAACATCAACACCAACGGAACAGCCATAATACTTTACCGTGTTCAAAGGATTATTTCTTATTAGAATCTGACATTAATTGAATGACCACTTATCACGTTTTTCAGGAAATATCTCAGGTTACATTTTAATATTGGTAAATGCGTCATGATTGGCGCATACAGCGTTTTTGTCTCTAAATGTTATTTTCGCTGGAGCAATAACATAATGATAATGCAGTATGATATCCGGCAGTCTATTTTATGCCGAGTCGTGGAATATAACAGTGCGACAGTCTGCTGCATTTTAAATATTATTGTAGCTGAAGTCCTGTGGCATGCTACGGTTATGGTTCACCTCTAGTGTGTGACAAGCTTTAAGGGTAAGCTTTGAATAAACTAAGGCAGTTAAGGGTTAAATGGATTTCAGACCGTCAATGTTCTGTTTTCAGGAAAGTTTCATGTTATCTTAATGTCGATGAATTCGAGTGGTTACAGTCGTGAATTTGTAATACTGAGAACTGGGAAGTGGGAAGGAGTTAATGACGTAATTGGTTTTCAGCTTGTGTTTCATTTAAGTTATGATGTTTGAAATAGTTACCTTTAATTAATTTAATTTACCAGGATAATCTTTAGTTAGTCCACGTGGGCGAAGTTGCGGGCATAAGCTAATATAATATACAAACATAGACATAGTTCTAAATTATTTTAGGCATAACATTCTAGCTTTATACCACCCTAAATCGCGAAAGTGACCTATGAAGAGATCTCACCGCGATAACGATTTTCGGTCAGCTCATTTGTCAAAGGGTGGATCTGAACGCGAAGAGCCCATTTTTCTAACGCAGCTAAACTAAATAGATAGGTATAATATATAGCTTATTTATATTGTACCTACATCTTGACACTTCATGCTGTTAGAAACACACTAAAAAAAATTCTTGTTCGAATTTGCACGAATGACTTGAATAGGCTGGGCCCATAACCTGTTGAAAAAGTTAATGGAATCTAAGGTAATATCTAATCTTATAAAGGTATAGACACCTTACTTCAGCCTAAGATAAAGAGGCAGGCGAGTGACTTGCACAATAACATGGCGATCATTCTCATGATAATAATGGGGATTAATTGTTGAGATCTGAATAAGGATTGATTTCAGTATAGCTAACTCTACTCGCTAACTCTTTTGACTGGTTTTTCGCTTAAAAACTTACCCTCGATGCTCACTTAAAATATAGGTCAAGGCAGAAAAAACGAAATAATACCAAGCAACTTTTCATATAAATCCAACAAAATAAGAACTGACAAAGCCACAAAAGACGCTAAGCATGTGTGACAGTCCGAAGTATGTCCTTGCTACGTCACCATTATAACTTCTTTGTTACAAACGTCGTAACCCACAATACTTTTAGCAGACGATTTCGAACTTTAGGTTGCTCAGTTAGGGTTGATTTTTCTAAAGCTGAGGAGAATGTAATCGGTGTGGGTTTTGAAGCATTAATATTTCTCAGCATGTCTCCATTACTAGGGACGCGGCTGGGGAAACTATTTTTCGGTTGTTACAATAAAAAACTAGTGGGCGTAATATAGTGTGAAGGAACGTGACTAGAAATCGGTATTATGTTTGTTGCAAGTTTGGAACGTTCCCTAATACCTACTTAACTTCGTTATAACGTACCTAGGGGATAAGAAATCCATTTTCTACGCACGCTTAGTAAGTGTCAAGATACAGTTTTGTAGAAATTACATTGGTTTGAGAGTTTTGTGTGACTGGAAATTTCATATGTTGTTAGATAAAGTTTGCAAAAAATGAACATTGGTGGACTGATCCTAAGCCCAACTAAATTTTAGGGTATTCGCATCCTCTTCTTACAAATGTATTATGAAAAGGACAGACACAGTTTGACAGTTTTAAATTAAATTTAGAGTTGTCAAACCTCGTGACTTTAGCTGCCAGTTGCGAGCCTATTGTTTAAATTGGTAGCGTGCACTATTTAGAGTATTTAAATGTAAATTCCTGTTTCGTCCTTTTTTAGCAATATTAAAAAGAAAAGAATACAGATACTAGAAATTTAGTTTAGAGAAAGAAAACAGAATCAGCGCCATTATCTATTAGTATTCAATATACATAGGTACATTTTGACATTGCTGATTGTACTCTAAACTCAAGTGTAAACTCGGACAAAATTTTCTGTGGCCGTCTCCGGGATGGAAGCTATATCTGTACAAAATTTCATCTTTGGTTTAACGGATGTTAAAAGTATCCTAGATTGTATGATCAAAGTGAAATACATGTATTTTTCTCTTGTTTCAGATAAGAACACTAGATTTGGCACTTGTATCAATATACCGGGGAGGAGTCGAACTGGCTTCCATCAGCCAGTATTCCGGTTCACCATACAACACAACTGACAGGTATTTATTTAGGTATTAGTTTCATAAACCTGTGATAGCCTAGTGGTTAGAACGTCCGCCTCCTAATCGGAGGTCGGGGGTTCGATCCCGGGCATGCACCACCAACTTTTCAGTTATGTGCGTTTTAAGCAATTAAATATTACCTGATTTAACGGTGAAGGGAAACATCGTGAGGGAATTCGCATGCCTGATAGAGTTCTCCATAATCTCAAAGGTGTGTGAAGTCTGCTAATCCGCATTGGGCCAGCGTGGCAGACTATGGCCTAAACCCTTCTCATTCTGAGAGGAGACCCGTACTTAGTAGTGGGGCGGAAATAGGTTGATCATAGTAGTTTCATATAGTAAGAGGCACACCCACTTTATCGTGTGGGTATGCGGTGGCACATGTATAATATGTTTCAAAAACTAGCAGAGGTGAAAGGGACTATCAGAATGAGGTTGAGATCTATAGATCGCACTTCGACTTTGCTTAGACTTAAGGCACTGTTAAAAGAGACAGCGCTATATTGCTGACATAAAATTGTCTCGTTTTAACTAAAGCCTCACTGAGATCTCCGCCTGAGAATAGTTCTTTCCCTGGTGACATGGTGACTAGGTGACGAAGTGATGATATTTTCTCATTTTACTCGCCGGCATTCAAGCGCAAGGTTTGTTTCAATTCACATTAACACCAATAATAATAGACTCTACAACAAAAGCATAAAACAAGCCAAGCCGAAGGCGAGGGTAGATATTTCAGTTGAGGGCAAGACGGGTTTTATGACTGAGTTACTTACACTTTACTTTTCACTTCGATTGCGAGGAAATGAAACACTGATACGCGATCACGCCCTGTGGGTGAGGTCACTTTCATACTTCATATCTTTTGTCCTTACATTATGCTCTAGTTGATAAATCGCACACTGCGCAGGTACAAGGTCAAAGGCTTTTTTAAGAAACACCAAATATGTAATTGTAGAGCAATCACCCACTGAGCAAGTTCAAGGTCGGTGACCTTTTGACGTGACACCAACTGTAGCTTATATACCAGGAGAGTATTGGAGCATAGGAGGCTAGGCTCAGGCACTATCCACACAAATACTTTAAGCACGAGAGCATAAAAAGCAGTTTTAGTACGCTTACACCCAGCATAAAGAAGAACTTTACGAGCATAAGAAGTGAAAAAATTATTTGCCTTTATTTACTTGCCTTCTTTTTATTCCCCGGAGCAAAATGTCCAATTCCATTTAACAACTTAAACAGAAATAACTTCTCTCATTTTGCACTCTTTCTTTTTTGTATTTACTGGATTGAAAAGGGTATCATCCCAACTCGAAACAAGAATAGCGTTCGTTAATAGAAAAAGAATACAAACTCAATAAAAGTCTTCGTTCACTAATGTCTATTCAATCTTTTTCGCGAAGTAATTTAGGTAGAGAATAGTTTGGAAACAACAAAGGCAATAACTGTTTCAGTGGTGCTAAGAGTACGAAAGTTCTTCGGAAAGAGTATAAGAAACACGCACAACTTTTGTTTTAGAGGACAAGTGAAGAGATGTTAGCGTTTTAACTAAATTTATTTCACAAGGAGTCCCCAAAACAGATAAATCTGTATGGTACAATATGCGATATGCACTCTCTCCCTCTACTAAAGAAGCAGGAAAAACGAGCAATACACACTACAAACACACAAAACTAAATGGATCTTCTAGAACACACTCAACGCATGTTTCACCCGATACCGGAGCATACTCAGGAGATGTGGACTCCACAATACAACTCCATAGTCAAACACCATGCACTTTCCTAGTGGTCCGTGAACTTCCGTAGCAAATTCAGTTTTTTGTTCCTCGATGGCGTTATTTTGAATTCAGAGCGAAGCGAAGGATTCTAAAGTAGAATTTTGAGCGTAGGGAGGAATTCAACATACGCCGCCCGAGAACAAAACATTTTGGCCCCGAGTGACACACACTAATCATTACTACCTATAAGAAAAAACAAAACACATACTAAAGCACGCGGGCTAATTCAAACTTACCTAAGAACAAACATAATTCCCACAAGAACAGAATAAAATTTTATTCCCACTAGCCCGTAATGCCAATATTCGTGTTTCAATAGGTATGATGAAAAACCTTTGAAAATGTTTTCTCCTGTAACTTAAACCAAACTTTTACACGAACTTGGATAGCAAAAAGATTAGCGTGGAACCAAATTAAACGAACCAAGAGTTCGCGGAAAGATCGCGATCAGTATAATTAAATTTCCTCAGCAAGAGTGCTTGATTCGTGCGTCTACGTAGGTGGCACGCACTAACACCTCCGTGTGAACACCCCTTAACGCTTACTTTTGTAAATTCAATTTGCTCTTTCGAGGATCGAGGCTAATGTGAAAGCTTCGTTAGTGAATGAGATTTTATAGGAAAACTTTTGCTAAATTCTTGTAAAATTAAGCCTGTTACATGAAAGTTTCTGAATTCAAGAATTTTAGCATTTCATTTGCTTTTCAATCAATCAATTTCGGACTTGCCTTTACACAAGTTAAAAAAATCTCCTTATCAAAAATATGGTCCTGTAAAAAGCATATTTTTGATGATTATTTACATTGAAGATTATTTAAATGATAAAAGAGCGGTGGAAAGAGCAACCGTCGAGTTTCTTGCTGTTTCTTCTCGATGGGGACGGCATTCCTGAAAAAGTTTAATTGAATGAATAATATTTTTATTTATTATTTACTTGTTTATTTTTTACACTAAACTAGATTTAAGTATATCTACTGCAGTCACCATGGAGTTTACTAGCTTGTTTTTTAAAAAATCCACGCGGACGAAGTCGCGTGTATCATCTAGTACTAAAATATGGGGTATCGTCGGGGTATGACCCAGATAAAGTAGGTATGTACATCTTGTTTGAAAGCAATGCAAAATCGCATGCAAGCAGGACGCGGTCAGCGCACTCGAATCGAATCGAATCCTATTAGTCACTGTGATCGCATGCACGCTACAATAAATTGCATTTGTGTGTTTAGGAAATAAAACAGTTTGTTTTTTGAATATCCAAAATTTCATTTTCAATCAATTTGCACATTGTTTTGGTATAATATATGAAGTAAGAGCTAACTTGATGAACAATATTTTAGCGTTACCTATTTTTATTGCAAGAAATCTTTTACTAGGTAATTTGCAATCACAATAACCCGACTACGGAAAATAGAAAAAAAATAAAAACTAACCCAACTAGGTATAAATAAAATAAACTAAAAAGTAAGAAACAGGTTAAGGTGCCTAGTGCTTTAATCGTCTTGAGTAAGCAGGCACCTTTTTTCGTGAGGAAAATCCGTCATGGAAATCTTCCACGGGGGGCACAGTGGTTATGTCGAACTCCTACTGACTAAAAACCTCACGAAGTACCATCCCATCGCTGATGACGGAGCACAAGAGATCGACAACACCTCGTTACTCCGCCAGCGGATGTCCGCCGTAGCAGATCCACCACTAGGACACTACGTGCCCCCAAACACCGTTAAGGCATGACAGAACCACAGCGCGCCAATCAACCCGAGGACCACACTGTGAACGACAAACCACCCCGCGTCCATCACCCACAGGTTTTGAAAGACACGACAGACGGAGAGACGGACATACAGACAGATAGATAACGAAGTGATATAAGGATTCCTTTTTTTTTTTGAGGTACGGAACCCTAAAAAGAAAATTAACGCTTGTCTAGATCAGAAAAAAAATTTACTTTTGCGGGTACTTTTTATAATAGTTGATTTAAATTTTTAGAAATGTTAACGATTTTCGGTGTTATTATCTATACCTAAAAAGTTCATTTTCCCCAGACAGGTGAACCTCAAAATCAGTCCACAGCTTCGAGAATGCTTCAACTGGAGCATGTACCCTCAGAGCGAGCTGGTGGTCTTCGCGAGGGTCAGCGACCCTGCAGTGGACTTGGAGACCACGCCTCCAGACGGCCCATGGCTGGAGGCCACAGCCGCCGCGGTTCCTTGGAGCCTGGGGGTCGATATAGCCATATGGAATGCTGTTGGTATGTTAATTTTTTGTTCATAATGTACAAGTGCCTTGCGATTTAAAACCCAGATCAGTGGATTTAAAAAAATAGGGGATTGTCTTTCATTTGTATGATGACCGCCGAGTTTCTTGCTGGTTCTTCTCGGTAGGAACGGCATTCCGAACCAGTGGTAAATTATTTGACGATTCAAAAGCACTTGTAAAAGTTTATTTGATTAAATTCTATTCTATTCTATTAAGGGTTTTTGACATGCTAAAATACAATATGTAATTCTGGCTACATCCTGGTTTCTGGTATTTTAATAAAACGCAGTGTGTTTAATTGGATGGGTTTTCAATTTAATAAAATCAATCGATCTGTAATCTCTTGATAAGTTACTTACTCGTAGCAACGTTAAAGTTCTGTTACTGACGCGCTATTCTAGCACCCTTGGGGTGCCACCCTAACGATTGTCTGTTTTTAACCCCCGACCCAAAAAGAGGGGTGTTATAAGTTTGACGTGTGTATCTGTGTATCTGTGTGTCTGTGTATCTGTGTATCTGTGTATCTGTCTGTGGCATCGTAGCGCCTAAACGAATGAACCGATTTTAATTTACTTTTTTTTGTTTGAAAGGTGGCTTGATCGAGAGTGTTCTTAGCTATAATCCAAAAAAATTGGTTCAGCCGTTTAAGAGTTATCAGCTCTTTTCTAGTTTTCTTGTAGAAAAGAAGGTTAGATAATCGTTAGGTTCATAATATTATGTCGATTGACAAATGTCAAGCTGTCAAGATGGACGTTGCCTAGATACATAAATATTTATTTGAAGATGATGTTTTGGAAAACTCAGATACTTTGGATCGTAGCGTAGGCGCGGAATAGTCCAAGAAAATCGGTTCAGCCGTTTGAAAGTAATTATAAGGTCTTTTCTAGTTACTGTAACCTTTACTTTTCGGGGGTGTTATAAATTTTTAATTTACACTTGTTAGAATATGTGCCCTGCCTATAGCCACTTCAGCTTCGCAACTTCGCAAGAAATGAATTTCTCATTACAATTACATCAAAACATTAATGGACGCAATAATATTTTAGTGTTCATTGCAACATGTACGGAAATCATATTTTTTGATTTACATTTACAAAATTGCCAATTACCATTCCATTTATTAATACTTACCAGAGGAACTGCAAGTAAACAATAATTATTATGTGTATGTTCGAACATTAAACATCTCATGTTGTCTATGTCGGCTATGTGGGGAGTTGAGACCCTCCTTGTTTACTTTCAGCCATTTGACCTAATTTCTGAGAACACTCAAAGACGTATCCAATTATTCCGTTTCTGGTTAACAGATTGTTTATTTTATAGTTGAAATTTGTATTGGCGACGTATTTGTGTGGCTTAATTGGGTTTACCTATCTCTTAAGTTTGCTCTAATAAAGTTGGCTCTATATACCTGTAAATAACGGTGCGGTGAAGGAAAACATCGTGAAGAAATCTGCATGCCTGAGAGTTGTATGTTTTCAAAGGTGTGTCAAGTCTGACAATGCGCACTTGACCAGCGTGGTAGACTATGACCAACAACCCTTCTCACTCCGAGAGGAGACCCGTGCTCTGTAGTGAGCCGGCGATGGGCTTATCATGATGACCTATAAATAATATAAATAATTTTGTTGGTGAAATGCTCTTAGCATTTATGCTCTTAGTAAGTGGCAGTGGCATATAAGTGAAGCTATATTATAAATGCGAAAGTGTGTCTGTATGTCTGCTACCTTTTCACAGCTTATCCGTTTAACAGATTTTGATAAAATTTAGTACAGAGCTTGCATCCTGGGGATGGATATAGGCTAAATTTTATCCCGGAAATCAATAAGTTTCCACGGATTTTAAAAAACTTATTTCCACGCAGACGAAGACGTGGGCATCATCTAGTTGCTCATGATAATACATTTTGTAGCAGGAAACACGATCCTTATTGTAAGAGGGATATTATTATAGTATATTGTTCCAGGTTGGGCGGGCTGGGGCGAGTGGGGGGCGTGCAGCAAGACCTGCGGGGGAGGGAGGCAGACCCGGCGGAGGTACTGTTCGAGGGCCACTTGTGAGGGCTACGGGGAACAGGCGCGATCGTGTAACTCCTTTGCCTGTGAAGGTCAGTTTACTTTGTCTCGTATTTGTTATACTCCGAGAGTCTCCACGCACTAGTCAGCATGGCCGTGGCAGCTAATTCAAACTATGCAATTTGCATCTAATCGTATAGGATTCAGATTGGCTGTTGCAGTCCGGCTGATTGATCTGGCCAATGGTGGCTCATTGGAATCCACTAAGCTTTTCATTAATAAAAAAAAACACCCAAGAATATGAATGACGTCATCATGTCGCCGCTCTTATCTAGGCACGAGCCAAATTACAAAAAGTTTTTGTTAAACTGACCCAAACGAGGAGCGTGGGTCGGAAAAAGTATACTCTTAGTACAAGTTCGAATATCTGCAACACTGACGCGAGAGCCTAGATGATATGATTTGACAGATTCTAGCGTAAGTGTTAACGGAAGATTCTGGGAACCTAGCAGAATATTATTCGTCATCGTGTCCAATCGTATTATTAGCCCTTGAAAACCCTTTCCATTATTTTATAGTAAGGGGCATAAAAGCAATGAGGAATACGACGCAGAAGCAGTGTTGATTGGACCCAGTTGTATAACAATGTACAAACCCACAAATTGAGAAAAAATGAGTTAGTGAATTCGCAATCCCATTTTTACGCTTTTACCACTGTAGAATGATTGAAGATAAGTGGAGTAATTCAATATCGAATTTATTATTTGAAAACTATGAAAACTTGTACTAAGGGTACATGAGCTAGAGATATTTAACTACTTCTCAAGGGCTACTTGCGAAGGCAATCATGTACAAACTCCTTTGACTGCGAAGCACAGTTTGTTTTGTTAATTGGAAAAGTTTCTTTCCGAATTGATTCCAAATACCGTGAGGAATAGACCTTAGTTTAATATCAAACATTTGATTTTTTCCACTAAATTTTTACTACCGTAGATGATCGTACTCCATATCTAATTTATTTTTCGAAAACTATAAGACTTGTACTAGAGCATGAGTTAGGGGATCTATCCAAAGGCTACTTGTGAGGGTGATCATGTACAAACTCCTTTGACTGCGAAGGTCATTTTGTTTTGTTAATTGGAAAAGTTTCTTTCCGAATTGATTCCAAATACCGTGAGGAATAGACCTTAGTTTAATATCAAACATTTGATTTTTTCCACTAAATTTTTACTACCGTAGATGATCGTACTCCATATCTAATTTATTTTTCGAAAACTATAAGACTTGTACTAGAGCATGAGTTAGGGGATCTATCCAAAGGCTACTTGTGAGGGTGATCATGTACAAACTCCTTTGACTGCGAAGGTCATTTTGTTTTGTTAATTGGAAAAGTTTCTTTTCCGAATCGATTCCAATTTCCAAATACCGTGAGAAATAGAAAAGAAATTGTGATTTCCAATTTAAGTTTGTTTTGGACTTTTGTTTCAATTACTTATCATATTATTTCAGCGTTTGATTTGTTGATTGGAGAGTGGAGACTGGAATTGATTGAAAGATTAAATGAAATGGATATTGGTGTTCTTGGCTTATCAGTTTTAATAGTAATGTTTTATTTTCTTTTTACCTTCAAATAAAAACTGGTCAAGCGTACGTCAGAATAATGTTAGAAGTAGGATTCCGCAGTCACGCTAGTTTCTAGGAAGCTATAATTAAAAAAAATAAAAAACTCGATTACTCTGTTATATTTAACTTTTTCTAAAAAATTAGAGCCAGTGTTACTCAGAATTAAGTAAAGTTTTTAACGATATCTCATACATCTAATTTTGTACAGACATTTAAAAGTTATGGTGGACATACATACCTACAAACACACATAAATCCTGAAAGCATTGCATTCCCTTTTTTGGGTCGTCATGTAAAAACTTTGGCGGTCATCATGACTCAGAAACCCACGCTCGAATTCTACCAACGTTGGCGAGATGTAAAATCTCATACTAACCCTCCTCAAACCTAATTAAGTTAATAAATCTTCAGTAAATGTTATGCACAGAGTTTCTTGCTGATTCTTCTCGGTAAGAACGGCATTCCGAACCAGTGGTAAATTATTCTGACGATTCAAAAACACTTGTAAAAGTTTACTTGAATAAAAATACAATTCTATTCTATAGCAAAGGTCGTAAAGCTCCAACAAAAAGGCTAAACAAGTAATTTCTTTGTGTGATCAACCCATTTCCGCCCCACTACTGAGTACGGGTCTCCTCTCAGAATGAGAAGGGTTTAGGCCATAGTCTGCCACGCTGGCCCAATGCAGATTGGCAGACTTTACACACCTTTGAGAACATGGAGAACTCTCAGGCGTGCAGGTTTCCTCACGATGTTTTCCTTCACCGTTAAAGCAAGTGATATTTAATTGCTTAAAACGCACATAACTGAAAAGTTAGTGGTGCGTGTCCAGGATCGAACCCCTGACCTCCGATTAGGAGGTCAGGGGTTCGATCCTGGACAAGACAGGGGTCGTTCTAACCACTAGGCCATCACAGCTTTTCTTTACATCACAATTTCTTTACAGGAACTATAAACCCCCTCGCACCAGGCGCAAGGCGGAACTTCCACCCCGCCCAAGCCAGATGGGGCCCTGTACCAGATAGGCCGCATGCATTCAGCTTGCGGCCTAACTCATACATATGGATCGCGTCCTCAGAACTCTTCGCCGCAGGGAAGACGTTTCCCAGAGAGTTCACGCTCTTCATTTCATTGAGGCTAAGGCCTGAGGTATGCATGAAATATTCATAAAGGCTTTGTTAAATCTTTGCAGCGCAATGCAGGAGTTACCAAGTTAAATATCTATTCGTTTAAAAGTTATCATTAGGTGTGTCACGAAATCCAACTCGTTACAAAAACGCTAGTAAAAATTAATTTTAATTAGTGTATTTTAATTATCATTTGGGATTTTTTTAAACAAAACTCCCTTTTCGAGCGAAATTCTGTTTGCAAAAACTTGTTCTAGAGGCCAAATTCGCGACACGCTCCAAAAAATCTGCACGCTCCCGAAAAAATTTTGTTTCGTAATTTATTTTAATTAGAGCAATGTAAGTGGAAAGAATTTCGACGTTACGGCTAATAAATTTTCACATTATACAGTCGGTAAAGGTTCGCATTACAGAAATTATTTAACACCACGCAGGTTTGTATTGCGAAAATAATTTCTTAGATAGGTACATAATATACATCTTTTTTGCTCGTAGAACTGAAACTGAAAATACGCTATTAGGTTATACCTCTGTAGCGCTGACTTTCGGCGTATGAGCTAGGCGTTATGGTCTACTAAAGTAAGGCCAACGAGACGAGATAAAGAATGTAAATAAACTGATTACTTTATTCCGACGACCACTTTTTGGCATACGTAAACTTATCTTGTAATCCACACTAATATTATAAATGCGAAAGTGTGCCTGTCTGTCTGTCTGTCTGTTAGCTTTTCACGGTCCAACAGTTTAACCGATTTTGATGCGTACATAGTTAGTTTACATCGAGCGGAAGGACAGGCTACTTTTTATCCTGTAAAATAGTTTCCAAGGGATTCTTAAAAGCGCATCCGTTTATCCAATTTGTGTGCTTGGTAACGAGATAGCTGGCATCTCGAAAGTTGACATAGGCTACTTTTTATCCCGGAAAATTAAAGAGTTCCCACGGGATTTTTAAAAACCTAACTCCATGCGGACGAAGTCATCAAAGATGCGAGTTAATTTATATAAACAGTTATCATTTTGTTCCTTATTTCTAGAGCGGAGGATATGGTCAAGGAACCCTATTCTCTCTCCGCTCTCGGCGTCGGACGGGTTCCTTCCTTTCCTTGGAGTTGGCTGGAAGAGGTGCGGCCAGGCTGGTGCATGCAGGCGCTGGCTCCTCAAGGTCCATCTACTTAGCTGTACCGTTGTATGACTTTAGGTGGCATCATATTGCTATTAGGTGAGTAACATTAACATAGAGTTTTTTT
Source organism: Maniola jurtina (assembly GCF_905333055.1). Lineage (NCBI taxonomy): Eukaryota > Metazoa > Arthropoda > Insecta > Lepidoptera > Nymphalidae > Maniola > Maniola jurtina. The sequence goes on from NC_060040.1 coordinate 12,498,421, forward strand.
GTCAGTCAGTGATTACCGCCACTCATTTGCAGCACCAAAAAAACCGCCAATGTTTTGCCGACTTTTCAGAAAATTGTAGACCCGCCTCTTGAATGACGTTAATGTTTAAGACTACGATAGTACGGAACCCTTCGTGTGCGAGTACAACTCGCACTTGACCGATTTTTTATTTTAATCTGACTCATTCTTTTTTTCATCATCTCTAGGACTTCTAGTCAGCGAAGTTGTGTCATGCCTATTTAGTTTCTCATATTAAGGAATACTCAATCATATATATGTATTGATTTTAACCAATAATCATAAATTGATAAATGAATAATGATAAATGTCATAAATTGACTAACCAGTAATCATAAATTGATAAATGAATAGTCATAAATTGATTTGAAAAATCATTCATTGATTTCTTTACATATGTAACCAGGCGTTACTTTGTGGAAATCCATGATTTATGTATAAAATACATGACGCATACTCGTAATAAACCGCTCGTCCGTAGTGGTATTATAAAGAGATGTAATCGCTATTCGTTAACCGTTAGATTAACCTGTCAATAACCGAACGTTATATTTAACTAGCGTCCACGACGACAACACGGTGCGCGTGTACGTGGACTGCCGCTGGTTGAGGACAGACGTCCTCGAGAAGGATGCCTTGGACACTCCTCGAGACGCTGATCTCATCATTGGATACCTCTTTTCAGTAAGTGACTTTTTCTACCTATCCACAGAATTTATGTATTTACTAGCTGATGCCCGCGACTTCGTCCGCGTGGGTTTAGGTTTTCGAAATCCCGTAGGCATAAAAAGTAGCCTACGTGCTAATCTAGGATATTATCTATCTCCTTTCTAAATTTCAGCCAAATCCGTCTAGTAGTTTTTGCGTGAAGGAGTAACAAACACACACACACACACACACACACACACACACACACAATTTCGCCTTTATAATATTAGTGTGATTCTATTTCGTGATATTTCATAGACCTTCCGATACCTCTATATTTTGTGCTAAGGAGCTTAAAATTATTTATACAGAGAAAAATGCCTACGGGATTCACTAAGTGCTAAATATAAGCGTTAGCAGACCATGAAAAAGGGACCATTCCAAATATTTATACAGGCCCAGTAATTTTTATACACTTGATAAAGCCCCAGCTTCAACGATAGCGAGAAGCAGGGCGGGACCACGAGCGACGGCGGAACGCGATGGCGGAACGGCGATGGCGAAAGTGGAACGATGATACAATGCGGATTTTCATCTATATGATGCCCTCCTGATAGGCCTTGACGGGGAACGCGTATTGTATCAGCGTCCAGGATATTTAGCCTTAGTATTAAATGCTACGTGATACATCGTTGTTAGAATCAAGCATTGAGCTTTAAATTTAAAGCTCAAGCGGAAACATTGCGAAATTAAAATCAGTGGAACTATTTCATTTGATTTTAAAACAAAGAACCTTAGGTCGACGCTCGAATTCTATAAACGTTGGAGAGATGCAAGATCTCATACCTGGCATACAGCTCTCGCCGCGCCGCGCGCCGCCGCACTTCTGCTCCACCCACTGCTATCGTTGAAGCCACAACTCAGATATTATTATTCCTAGCTGCGGCCTTAGGATGTTTTTGTAACATATAGACAGATTTTGTTTTTTGTATCAATTCGTTATTATTTACTTTATTATTAACTCAGAATTTTTTCCTCTTTCATTTGATATCCCACTCGATACAATAGCAAAAAAATTTTTGGAGACCCCACTTTTTTGGATGTAACATAATAAAGTCAAAGTCAAAATTATTTATTCAAAGTAGGTACAATTGTACTCCTTTTGATGGTCAAAATTGTTAAATTTGTACGATATAGTGGTGATAATTAATTACGTAACTTAAAACTAAAGTTACGAGGGTTCCACAATACATATGTCAGGATGTCAGGTCGATTTCTTTCGTATAAAATGTAGCCTATGTCACCCGGACTACAATAACGAATTTATTGACATCTCATTCATCAAAATCGGACCATTAATTTAGACGCTACCGTGGAACACACAGAATCTGATATAAACATACATACATACGTACAACATAATACATACATACAATATACATAGATTGCAAAAATCATAACCCTTCATTTTGACTTTGCCGTAGTCGGAAAAATATATCAGGATTGATCATAGCCTCTAAAATACAACATTCAAAATAATATAAGCAACATAGATCCAGGGATCGGATTCACTTATTCCAAGCATAGTACAGTTATGTATAGAAATACCTATAATCATTTTCTAAACGTTTTGTAACCTACCCAAAAATAATTTCAATTAACAAATCTATAATGACTACATAACTGATCCTCCGTTTACTAAGTATATTTCATTCCAAGAATACGTAACAAAATAACAAGATCCTATTCTGTTAGATTGTTAAATAATATTCTTCAGCCCGAGGCACTTAGGGACATTTATTTTGATGGAAAAATTTGAGATAGCGACTCATAAATCATAATATTTTAATTTGTTTATTCCTTTTATTTGATGAAATGACAAGAATGTTTTCCTTTTAGCATCCCAATAGAAAAAGGGAAACCCTTAGGCATTTGTCCCACCGTCGACAGGAAGCGAATTATAGCTGTCTGTCGATTATTCATGTTCTATATTCTCGCTCAAAAAACGTTCAATCGATGAAAAAAATAAAATAATTAAAAATGGAATAAACAAATAATTTTTTTTATATTGATTATTGTTTATGTATGATTGATTCCGTATCAAGAAAAAATACACAAAAAAAAACCCCAAAAAGTTCAAGAACCGTTCAATCGATAAAAAAATAAAATATTTTTTTGTGTAAGATTCTGTGTCAGTAAAAACTAAATGCCACTAAAAGAAAAGTTTACGTAATGGCTACGGCTAGCACTAAGTATACATAAAAGGCTCTCTCTTTGTTTTAAAATAAGTATGAAGTAGTGCTTTAAAATATAGTAGGTACTCCGTATAAAATGCTTTATCCCATCGTTTATTCTCATAACATCGTCTCTCTCACGACAGGGTGACTTGGAACAAATGGTGCTCGTGCCGAAAGCCAGCCAGGCTCACAAGCAGTGCTCGAGTCTTGCGGTGGGGATCACCCCCTTCGTTGCACCCCAGGACACTTAGTTCAGGTAAGAAAATATTCCTATCTAGACTTAAATTAAACATTTTTACTTGTTTTATCCATTTAAGATAAAATAATAATCAATTTAGGTTATCTGTGCTTGTTTCAAACATTCTTCCCGATCCATTAATTTTTTTTCTGTCCTTGAGGATTCCTCTTAGAAGATGATATTGCACGCTCCAATGGTAGTATTGAGATTGCCACCCAGATCGTACTTGTTCCTTCCAAAAAATATCTAATTTCGTTTAGTTTTAAGAGGCTTTATAATTTTATTGTTATAACAAAAATGTATAAATAGATAGATAGTTGTTAATCCTTACTTATGTATTTATATTATTATAAGTTAAGTTATTATAGTAACTAGATGGAATTGCGAATCAAAAATGTAGCTTTGACGTGTCTAAAGACAATTTTAACGAATAGAAATCATCAAATATTCATAAAAATATGTAACTTAGGTATAATCATTTCTCTATTTAATCATACTTACAGAAGGTAATAAAACTGTGCGTGTCTTTTTTGTATTTCTATCCTTATAAGTGGTTTCTTTCAACAGGAATGCTTGAAGTGATCAAATCTGCAGCCAGTGTTCAAGTTTTAATGATTTTAACTCCAATTATCGCTCGGCCAAGTGATCAGATTGACAGATCATGAAACTTACTCGATAACTTGTAAAGGATGCCCCAAAATTCACGCAAGAAGTCATTTCAATATCAAACGCATATTTTAAAATTATTGATCAACAATGAAAATACGTTGTTTTTTCGTGGAGTGATTTCATAACCCGAAATTGTCAACTTACCTTTACCTAGATACAAATCTTACATCAATTCTGGGACATCATTTATTATACTTGTTTAAAATTCTTCGAATTCTTTTCCATTTCCATTGAGTTACATTTTTACAGGAAATGTTAAATTTGTTGGTGATAAATTAATTCATTTACTGTTCCATTCAGAATAATTTTGTTTATTTAAATAATAAATTAAACATATTATTTAATAAACATTATTTTCTGATTTTGTGTGTATAACTCATTCAGTCAGAATAATATTCACATGAATTAATTTTCGTAGCTCAATTTTTGGGAATGAAGTTATTACTGATCTAATTATTTATTTAAAGTACCTTTGTAAATAACTTAAAAATTATTGATATAAAGAATACCTGTACAAGAAAAGTAGATAATAAAAATAATGATTAAGCATTTAATTCATAAAATAACGATGATAAAATTATAGCATAAAAGCTTTTGTTGATTTATTTTACTCATTCAAATTAACAAAGTTGATTTTCTTAAATTCGGAAATTTTACTTTTATATCAATGAAGTAAAAAATTATATTAATAATAAATCAGAAGAAAAGTGGACTTGTAGTTTGTTAGATATTTTATGATATTATTACATTAGTATTTTATTATCATTGTTAGAAATATCTGTCTAAATCAGTATTATAAGAATTCAGAATTCTGTAAGAGCGTTTTATAAAGCATTTGTAAAATTTTAACCATTTGAAAAGGCTTAACTTTTATTTCAAGTTGTTAAAATAAAATAATATATTTAGGTGGCCTAAAGTGTAAATAAAATTAATTACATAAAAATATAAGTTTTTAGTTATTCTTCAATAGAGTTTGTAATTAAAAATTATAAATTTTCTTTCACTTGTGATTATTTTGATCTCTGTGTATATTAATAATAATTAATAAGTAGTTATAGAATGTAATTAATACTGTTTTAATTTTTAATGTAAAAGAAACATAATAAATAATAATATTATAATATGTTATTTATATTTCTCGTGCATAAGATTAAAGAGAACTATGCCACAATGTGATTGTATTTTATTGTAATAATTTACACAGTATCATACCGAAACGCAATGGCTTGGCGGCACGTCTTTGCCGATAGGATGGTAACTAGTAACAGCCGAAACCTTCCATCAGAGTCCAGACCATACCTGATCCAATTTAGAACCTTACCAGCTAATGTCCGTGAGTTCGCCTGCGTGTATTTTGGCTTTTAAAAATCCTAAGAGAACATTTTGATTTTGCAAAAAAAAAAAAGAAGAAAATGCTGACGTCACACTATTTTATTTTCTTACACCTAGTTTTTTAACCATGGAAATACTCAGTGTCGATCGGTTGTTTCATTCCGATATGATTGAAGGACAAAACCAACAAGTATAAATTAAAATTTATAACACCCCCGACAAGTGAAGGTTACAGTAACTAGAAAATAGCTGGTGACTTTCAAACGGCTGAACCGATTTTCTTGGATTATAGCTAAGATCACTTTCGATCAAGCCACCTTTCAAACAAAAAAAAAACTATAAATTAAAATCGGTTCATTATTTTAGGAGCTACGATGCCACAGACAGATACACACGTCAAACTTATAACACCCCTCTTTTTGGGTCGGTGGTTAAAAAGCAAACAATGGTTAGTGAATAGTGATTTGCCCCAGTCGGTAATCGAATTCAAAACCGTCTATTTACAAGATAGGTCCGCACGAGCAAGGTATTGAATCTACTGTACAGCAAACAACAATTTATCAAACACAATCTCAATGTACAAGCTTGTTTACTATCATTCCTCAGGCGGTATTAGACGGCAACAAACTGACGTCACAATAATTCACCGTAGTTGCAAGATATAGATGCAACACAAACGTTAGTCAGCCTGCAACATGAATGGCAAGTTGCCAACCGGTAATATCGTCTCAAAGCAACTGCGTGAAATGATAGTTGCAACTTGGCATTAAAAACTACATAAAGCTTTATGCCGATGTATGTATGCTTAGTATGAGATTTTAAATCTCGCCACTATTGATAGAGTTCGAGCGTCGAAATACAATAACGACAGAGTAAAATAAATATAAAGATCATAGCGGCGGTACGCTTAAAGTTATAATGTTTCAATATTGTTTTGGCAATACAAAACTTGTATGAAAATGTCAAAATAATATTAACATTACTACTTAAAGCGGTGGTAGTAATAGCCCTGATCGGTTTAGCTACGCGGCATCGTACCGGAACGCTAAAACACTTGGTGGCACGACGTGATAGACTATGGCCTAAGCCTTTCTTATTCTGAGAGAAGACCCGTTTCATCTCTATCCTATCTATGATAATGAGGTGATAAAGTCAAACAGAAAGATATTAAATAAGTATCTCTTGATTTTTATTTTTAAACAAAATGGAATAATGTTTTTACATCAAACAGAATATTAAACTCTTTCTGTTATTCTTCATAAGTTATTTTTCTCCAATAAAATAAAATGAAATGTTTTCCAGAAAATACTTAACCGCTTTAAATCATAACAATTGAAGTTGAAATATTTTCATTTAGCTTTTATTTCAATAAAATATTTATAAAATGTAAAGGTTTTTTATTAAAAAAAAAAACACTATGTCTTCAAACAACGCTTATGTGAGAACATAATGCTTGTTGTTAAAGTTTGAAATGATTTTCCCTCGGGACCCTCATCACATTTAAAAAATGATTCCGTAAAAACATTTTTCCATCATCATTAATAGAACGTCATATTATTTTCTTTGATTCTGACAAGGAAATGCTATAAAATAACGAGAAATGTTTTAGTGCAGAAAGCCTTTTCATCAAAGGGGAAGTAGTTTTTTCATAAATCATTAAATACTGGATTAATGTACCTCGTAACCTGGTTCCGACCTGAGGTTTTCTATTACAGTTCGAAAAGGCTTTAAATTAGAAACATTTGTTCGAACAAAGCTAAGGACTGTTCTCAACAAGCTCTTGCCAATTCAGAAATGAAACGGCACTGCTTGGAAGTTAGCCAGCGTTCTGTAAGACGGCTATACTTAAGAAAGTATCTATAATCTAAGATTCGATAAGGCTTATTCTTAAGAAGACTTGCATATTGCATGCGGCATTGCAGCTATACCGAAACTTATTATTGTATTTTATGTTAATACTAGATGATGCCCGCGACTTCGCCCGCGTGGATTTAGGTTTTTTAAAAATCTCGCGGGAACTTTTTGATTTTCCGGGATGAAAAGTTGCCCATGTAAATTTCCGGTATGCTAGCAACCTTTGTATCCAATTTCATATAGGTAAATCGGTTAAACGGATGCGCTTTTAAGAATCCCGTGGAAACTTTTTGATTTTCTGGGATAAAAAGTAGCCTATGTCCTTCTCAAGATTGTAAGCTAACTATGTACCTCATTAAAATCTGTTAAACTGTTGGACCGTGAAAAGCTAGCAGACAGAAACACAGACACACTTTCGCATTTATGATATTAGTATTGATTGAATGCACTTCACTCAAATTCACAATGATTTCCTTATCTGCTAACGCTGTGCTTTTTCAGTGTGCTTTTTCAGTCATTCCAGCACCTTGGGACTTCTGCGTCTATCGCTTTTTTATGTTCGTAACCTTTTTTTCGTTGCATTTGGCCGATTAATATGAAAGCATCATTTTTGGACTCCAAAGTTTAATATTTTGGAGCAGTGTTTGCTCCAAAATATTAAATTTTGATCCAAATTAACCCGCTTAAACCCTAAAATATAGATTTGCCAGAACAAATGTAGCTTAACATAGTAAATGTGTAGAAGAAAAAGGCTTTTGCACGATATTTTATTCATTTGTACACATTAATGTCTTACCTACACGTTCCCTCGTAACATTAAGTATTAGATTCCATTGAATTTCAACGCGAAAGCCTCCTAAATCTGGTCTCGTATTTATGTGAAGCACGTGCTTACAACCTCGGGGGCGATATGAGGGTGAAGATTCTGTATACCTACGTATGGTGGTCATGGCCTTTTAAATAGTTTTGATGAGAAAAAGGTTCAGCTGTGGGAGGTGATTGACTTATTAATAATAAACACCGGCAAAGTGCTAGTCAAACTTACTATAATACGACTACCCATACAGGGTCCATACTCGGGTGTTTTTCACGAACTGATTTTTAGGCATAATAGTTTTTGACACGATAAATCAAAAACTATTATGCCTAAAAATCAGTTTAGAATGTATAGTAGGTAAAACCGTTTCATATCATCATATGAAACGGTTTTACCTACTATACATTCTAAACTGATTTTTAGGCATAATCAAAAATAAAAATCAGTTTACATACTAATATTACATATACATTCTAAACTGATTTTTAGGCATAATAGTTTTTAGGCATAATGCCCCACTTGGTACAGTTATCTTACTTTGAAAATTGAAAATACTAAGTGAGGAAACCTGCGTGACTATTTCAATCAAAGAAATTAACTTGCTATCATCATCATCATCATCATCATCAACCCATTGCTGGCCCACTACTGAGAACGAGTTTCCTTTCAGAATGAGAAGGGTTTAGGCCACCGTAAACCCTTCAATTTCTGCATAATCTTTGATTTAAATTGCAGCCTTTAAAATTGAAGTTAATTTAACAGGGCTCTCTTCGTCACTCTCTTCATACAATCGTAGTTCCAATTTCATTTGAATATTAAGCAACCAAAGTCCATGAATAATTTCATGACAGACACAGTTATTAGTTTCTAGAATATGTCTGCAATATTTCATGGACTTTGGTTGCTTAATATTCAAATGAAATTGGAACCACGTTTGTATGAAGCGAGTGACGGAGAGACCCCTCTTAAGTAAATTTTCTATTGTTTAATTTAGGCTGAAATATCGTTTTGTACAAACTTTGAAGTGAGATTTACGTAGGCTTAGACTTCGAAAACAGGTTTTGAAGGTTACAACTTTAGCAAAATTACTATCCTTAATATTTAAAACTTATTTTTGTTTCGTACATAATAAATTTTAGTACTTAGTGCTTTTCACTTTAACTACCCAGTTAATATTGTAAGAAGTTTGCAATCTAAGATTATACGTCTGTCTAGAAAGTTTTACACTAAGAACCAACAACAAATAGAAAGCCCAGCTTTAATAAAATCTTATTGGGATTTGGGAAGTAAAAATGAATGTTTGGGCTAAATCGGCAATTGTTTTGTGGAGTATTGTCGCAGTCGCATTATATGATATTATTGTTCGCTGTTCATATTATTTTTAAAATACATAGTTGAAATTATTGGCAATAACAAAAAAAAAACTAAATTACAATCAGTGTAAAAATATTAATAATACAAATAAATGAATAAAAAATAAAAATTACCGGAAAGCAACTTCGTCAACAAAAGTCGGTAATCGAGTACGGGCCTCCTCTCTGAGTTAGAATTATTGGATACTAGCGGATGCCCGCGACTTCGTCCACGTGGATTTAGGTTTTTAAAGATCCCGTGGGAACTGTTTGGTTTTCCGGGATAAAATGCCTATGTCAATTACAGAGACGCAAGCTACCTCGGGACCAAATTTCATACAAATCAAACCCATCCGGGTTTTTAGAAATCCCTTTGATTTTCCGGGATAAAAATTGTCCTATATCCGTCCTCGGGATATAAGCTAACCCTGTACCAAAACGTCAGAATCGGTTAAACTGTTGAGCCATGAAAAGGTAGCAGACAGACAGACAGACAGACACACTTTCGCATTTGTAATATTAATATGGATAATAATTACCAAAATAAAAGAAAATATAGAAGAAGTTTTCAATAAATGCGTATGGCTCAACAATTTCAGACTTCTATTACAGAAAGGGAAGCTTCACTGTCATTAAAATTTTCTAGCGAGCCTTAGCACGTGATTTATTTGACGTCGATCTTCCTTATAAGATCTAAATCTCGCCGAGAATTCCAATTACGATAGACGCCTGCGTGAGGGGAATAAAGCTAGTCACCTACTTATAAAGGACCTTGTTCATTGCAATCGATCCGATGGCGAGTACATTTATCAATTTTAATAATTTTTTTATAGGGATGCATTTCTATGCAGTGCGTGGTGAGTTCTTTGGTCTTATAAGGATGAGAAGAGGTCGTATAGAAGAGGTGTAGCTGGATAGTAAGTTTATTAGAATAAAAAGGGTTTAGACCATAGTCTGCCACGCTGGCCCAATGCGGATTGGTAGGCGACACATCTTTGAGAACATTATAAAGAACTCTCAGGCGTTAAAGTTTCCTCACGATGTGTTTACACCGTTAAAGCAAGTGATATTTAAATCGCACATAACTCCGAAAAGTTAAATGTGCGTGTCCGTTCTCGAACCCTGGACCTCCCGACTAGGAGGTTGATGCTTTAACCAATAAGCTATTAGCGCTTTAATTATTATTAATTAACTGTACTATTTCTCGACTTAATAAGTGGTTATATTGTAAAGATTAGCTACTTATATGTTGGTTGAATGTTAGTTACATACAAAATTCGAAACACGTGGAGTACGAAAGATTTGCCTCTTAGACAATACCATTATTTCGTAAGATGCAGACATGTTCCATTTCACGTTAACATTTATAGCATTCTGCAGAATTCCGCAATGAAAGCATTAAAATGTGAGAACTTACGACGGGCACGTTCAACATGTGCTGGCAATGGGTGAAACTCGCAACTTACAATTTCATTTTTAGGGTTCCGTACCTCAAGAGGAAAAACGGAACCCTCATAGGATCACTTTGTTGTCTGTCTGTCTGTCCGTCCGTCGTGTCTATCAAGAAAACCTATAGGGCACTTCCCGTTCACCTAGAATAATGAAATTTGGCAGGTAGGTAGGTCTTATAGCACAAAAAAAGGAATAAATCCGAAAACCGTGAATTTGTGGTTACATCAATAAAAAATAATTAAAAAGTGTTTCAATTTTCAAAGTAAGATAACTGTACCAAGTGGGGTATCATATGAAAGGGTTTTATTTGTACATTTTAAAACGGTTTTTTTTTTATGCATTATAGTTTTTGATTTATCGTGCAAAATGTCTAAAAAATTACCCAAGTACGGAACTCTCGGTGCACGAGTCTGCCTCGCACTTGGCCCGTTTTTTTGCAGTAAGTTTAATATTAAAAACTTAAAATGGTCAAAAAAAGTAATAATTATAAAAAACTTCGTCTAAAATTACTAGAATTGAGTGCGTGTATTTTTTTACTCCAAAGGTTCCAACGGGACCCTATTACTAAGCCTCTGTTCTCCCGTCTGTCTGTTAGCGGGCTGTATCTCATGAACCGTAAAAGGTAGAAAGTTGATACTGCCTCATGTCAAAGAAAATACATATAAAAAATAAAGCTTTGTCTAAAATAACAACGAGAATTTATTACATGTTTTTTTTTTCATTTTGATTTAGTTTCACTAGTCATTGTAATATTTCATTTCATTTCAGAGTAACGTATCGAATACCTATTTTTGTTAGAATCTCGTTATCATTGACGTTGAAAATTTTTATAAAATAACATTTACATTGAATATTAAAATCAAACTTGACTAGTTTTTGTCAATATCAGTTACCTATACCTATTTTGCCTATTCGTTACTCTTTGATTTTTTGATTTGATTCGTTTTTTTCTTCGTCTCTTAAATGTATAAGTCAATCTTGTTGATTTTTATTTTGTTTTTGTCAATTTCTAGATGGTATGGTACCGGAACACTTAGGTAATCGCTTGACGGCATGGTTTTGCTGATAGAGTGGTAACTAGCCAACGCCACCACCGACCAGACAAAAAATTAGGTTTATGGTAACTCGTTAACAAGATTTTTCTTAGATTTCCCTGAGGCAGGAAAAAAATCTCTACAGTTTAAGCATACTAGAATAAAGTTTATTATAGAATCAAAACATAACAAAGTAAGAAAGTAGCTTGAAACGCGAACGAAAGAAATATAAAACTTTTAATGCAACCGCACAAGCGCTTGAAGAAAATGTATTTCTTGGCTCAAAAGTTTTAAGACCTATTTCAAAACTTCGTGCCTACATAATAATGAAAGATGAAAAGGTCTTTCAAACTTAGCTCGTAACAAATTGTATGTTAAGATATTTTGAGACATTCATTTAACCAAAAGTTAATTTAGAAGTAGGCAAACGCATACCTACTTTACGGGGGTAAGTAATTTGGTTTTTGTGTGTCTTTTATACTGTGTGTGTGCTTGTGTAGGTATAATATCTTATAAGATACCTAACTGCAAGAGTAAGATCACCAAGCTAAATGATTTATTTTATTAAAAATCAATGCAGAAATGCAGCCAGTAAGTATTCTTAGCACCATTCCATGCGGGTAGGAACTGTAGGTAAAATTAGAATAAGTTAGCTTTAAATGTTGATTATAAGTTTTTAAAAAAACCCGTTCCTCTTCATTATGAAGATCCTTAAAAAAAATCACTGAGTAATAGGTACTCATAATTAACATCTTTATTCTTCAAAAAACTTAAAATTTAATTAAAATAACATTAAAAACAAAATAAGCTGTGCAACATTTTAAGAAGACGATGATATTTCTGGGTATAAAAAAGTCGGAATTTTTTCAGCGCCTTTCATAGTAAAAGCTGTTTGAGCTAATAGCTTTAACCGCAGCGGAGCTATTCATTAAAGATTCTTCGTTAAAAGCTCTACAGATTCTTTTCAATGTTTTCCATTTCAAAGTTTGTTATCTTTAGGTCAACGCTAATTATTTATTTCTTGAAATATCAATTTAGAGCTTACAATACTAGACAATCTATACTAACATTATAAACGCGAAAGTGTGTTTATCTGTCTACTAACTTGGTCCATCTTTTAAACTGATTTTGAAGAAATTTGGTATAGATATAGCTTGCATACCAGGGACGTACATATTCCCTCGGGATTTTTAAAACCTAAATCCATCTGGATGAAGTTGTCGGTATCATCTATTTGATACAGAGATAGCTTGCATCCTGGAAATCAAAGAGTTCCACCGATACCTAAAAAACCCAAATCCGTAGTTATATTTTCGATATAATATAAGGCGTGAAAAACATATACTTAACAAACAAACAGACACACTTTCGCATTTAGAATACCTATAAGTACGTATGGATTTTAAAGGCAAAGTTCATGGGCATTGTCAATTTGGCAAAGAGATTATATTTTGTTGGTTCATAAAAATAATGAACTTAACGAACAATTTTATCCATACCCTGGCGATGTCGCCAATCGCCACTTCTGGACAATGTGTCATAATAGATATTAAGCCTATCTCAAAACGTCCCATGCACAAAGACAGTCGATTCTAATAGGCAATATCAATAATATTACTACAAATCGGCTTAGAATTTCACGCAGCTTAGCTCCAGATCCGACGTTAGTAAACGCGGATGACCGCACAGTAGCCGTCGATCGAAGCAGCTTTTGCGAATTGAACCTTTATAATATTATACTGAAATTTCTATTCAGCATCTAATAAAACCCAGGGACAAGTATAAAATTAGTAATATAAATAATCGTATAACTTAACTGGGATTAATGTTGTTTTCTATATTTTTTGAAAATCAATATTAAAAAAAAACTTGGTTGTTTTTTAATTGTTATGTTACCTCTTTAATATGATTTCACCTCATGATAAGTTACGAGGAAGTCTAAGATTAAAGTTGCTAGTTGATTTTAAAGAAGAAGAAGAATCTACTACTTAGAAAACTAAGTAGAATCAACTGATAAAGTTTTCTGTAGATTGATTACGTAAGGACTGACGTAACAATATCAAATTTGAGTTCGAATATACTTACAAAAATGCATTATTTCTATACTTAACCATATATTATACTTACATCTATTTTTGACAAAATTTAAAAAACTTTATTTGTTAAAACGCTATCCATTATTTACAGCAACCATTATTTTTATAGAAAATATCTTTAAAATAAAATCTTAAGAATTTTCTTTTATTTTCCTGCCAACTTTTAGTCACCAACAAACAAAAATGTTTAGTGTTCTTTACTTATACGAGTACGAAAAACTGTATTCTCTTAAACTAATTACGTTCGCAGTACGTTTTGTCACATAAACATCATTTGCAACAAAACACACGAGCAGTAAAAACTTTTAACGCTAACACACAACGAAATAGAGCTACCAAGTAGAAAGAATGTAAGAAACGCGATGCAAACGTAAAATATTATGCCATTTTAAACGTCCACTTTCCGTTATCGTTCCGCACGGTTGCATTGATGCTCCTCTCACACCTCCGCTGCGAAACTTCAGTTGCGAAACCGCTGTAGGAATTCCGCTGCGATAAAGTGTAGTTGTGTAGTTGCGGAACGGGCGTCGGAACCTGCTAGTCATCAGTCAGCCATCAGTCCCTCTGGATTTCTCTCCATGCCTGCAGTTTTTTCATATTATTTTTATAATCCGGATGATTTAATAAATAAAGAATAGGTCTATTTCTGACCTCTTGAATTAATTTTTCTGTGAAATCGACGTCCATTTTATGAAATAAATGTAGTTTCGCTTTTAATTTTTGTCGATTTCCACAAACACGTGCGAAAACAACGCGGCACCGCAACAAAATGGCGGCCGGAGCGCGGTAGTGTGGCTGGCGTCGGAGTATTATCGACGAAACCGCGCGGGGAAAGAGATAGAATATAGTTAAATCTATGCGTTAGAACAGGCAGTTCCGTGGCAGTTCCGCTTCTCCTACATACGGACAAAACACAGCGAAATTAATGCGGTTCCGCTGTTATGGTTTCGCAGCGGAGGTGAGCTACGGGCGTAAAGTTTTATTACTCGTTGGCAACTCGCCAGTCATATTGTAGTCTGAGTAACGACTGTGTTGCCGACATATCGCGCAATGTGAGCTACTATAATGCCAGTCATTCTGGCTATAATGGTAATGGTGGTACTACCGTGGTTATGTGAATTGAGGGGGTTATTACTGTATAGCACCTTACTTTATTGGTATTGATCAACGTGTTTGTGCAAATAGCCTTTGTCTATAAATTACTACTGGAACAACAAAACTATTTACTACTGAAAAATAAAAAGCATAGTTAATTAAGAAATGCAAAATGATAAAATAATAAATAATATGCCAATTTAAATGTCCACTTTCCGTTATCGTTCCACATAGTTGTATTAAATTTTATTACTCGTTGGCAACTCGCCAGTCATATTGTAGTCTGAGTAACGACTGTGTTGCCGACATATGTGTGAGCTACTACAATGCCAGTCATTCTGACTATAATGGTAATGGTGATACTATCGTGGTTATGTGTATTGAGAGGGTTATTACTATATACCTTACTTTACTGGTATTGATAAAATGTTTGGGTAAATAGCCTTTGTCTATAAATTACTATTGAAACTGTAAAGTACATCACAGAATTCACAGATTATGATTATCTTTTCTTACCAGTGAAAAAACAACTGTAGGCTTCATTCAAAAATATATTTATGAATTTAAAGAAACCTAACATTTATTTAATTAAAACCATTCTTGAAAAGTAAACTCTAAAAGCATAAATAAGGATGAACTGCAAAATGGTAGTAAAATATTATGCCAATTTAAACGTCCACTTTCCGTTATCGTTTCGCTTTCAGGTTTTATTACAAGTTGGCAACTAGCCAGTCATGTTTTAGTCTGAGTAACGATTTTGTTGCAAGCATATCTCATAGTTACTTTAATGTTACTAATTTTTATAAAATGATAAACATATTTAATGCAATATTACTGTAAACAGGAAAATTACTTCAATAAGGCTATTTTTTAACCCCCGACCCAAAAAGAGGGGTGTTATGAGTTTGACGTGTGTATCTGTGTATCTGTGTGTCTGTGTATCTGTGTATCTGTCTGTGGCATCGTAGCTCCTAAACTAATGAACCGATTTTAATTTGGTGTTTTTTGTTTGAAAGGTGGCTTGATCGAGAGTGTTCTTAGCTATAATCCAAGAAAATCGGTTCAGCAGTTTGAAAGTTATCAGCTCTTTTCTAGTTATTACTGTAACCTGCACTTGTCGGGGGTGTTATAAATTTTTAATTTACACTTGTTTATGTCGGAATTTTACTTGATATTTGTGTCAACTCTGAAGCTGCTTGTGAAAAAAAAACTTTAGACTCCAAAGTTCTAAAACTATTTTAAAAGTTTTTTATTCAGCTAACAAGAATTATTATATTAAGTAGTTTGTCTTTAGTTAGAATTATTGTTAGTTTCTAATCTAAAGTGTATTTAGATAATGTTCAATGTTAATACTCCTAAACTGTTTAGATAGTAGAATAAGCATATTATCATGAAGGGGGGATACATAAATCTATCCTATACAAATAAGCCTAATGGGGGGGGGGGGGGGATAATAATCGTAAAAGGCTTATTCAAATTACCATGTATTATTTGATATATCTCTTTGGCAATATTAATATTCGTAATATTATATACGAAGTTCAATGTAATCATTTTAGTGTTCGCATTAGTTGAATGAAAATTTTCCATCAGGTTAACGATATCTGGAGGCGAGTTTAGGAGATTTACGCACACAATGTTGTTTACAAAGTACAAACAAATATTTTGAGCTCATCGTAGGTAGTTTTACATCGATTGTGTCATTTTAACTTATGTTTTGAACTCTGAACTAACAAGTCTAAATTAAAAATTTATAACATCCCCAACAAGTGAAGGTTACAGTAACTAGAAAAGAGCTGATAACTTTCAAACGGCTGAACCAATTTTCTTGGATTATAGCTAAGAACACTCTCGATTAAGCCACCTTTCAAACAAAAAAAACTAAATTAAAATCGGTTTATTAGTTTAGAAGCTACGATGCCACAGACAGATACACAGATACGTCAAACTTATAACACCCCTCTTTTTGGGTCGGGGGTTAATAAGGTGTATATTATGAGTACCAATGTTCTAAATAGAATATATTATTTGTATGTAAACGCGGAAATTTTTTCACTTACACGCCTGGTAAGTAGGTATACAAAGATACTAATTTGTATTACGTCGAGTGAAATAATTTACTCCCAACATTATGTGCATGAAATGTTCCATCAGGCTAATGGTGTCTAGGAGCGGTATAAGGAGAATTACGAACACAATGTTACTTGAAGAAAAATAACGTAATAGACTAGTTAATGGGCTTATTACATTAATTCGTAATAATACCATTACATAAAAGAAACGTGAAGGACTCTCAACATGTAGGACTATCATTCATAATAATAACAAGTGACAACACACGACAAAAAAACATTAGAATAAAAAGTACTTAAGTACTTAATTAAAAAAAAAACTCCCGACCAACTGAAGTAAATTTCATTCAAATAATAAATCATTCTCGAAATCTTAAGCGACTTAAGTTACTCTAATATATTCGTGCGGTTTATAATTTTTTTCGCATAATATAAGTTACTAGAGGATACCCGCGACTTCGTCCGCGTGGATTTAGATTTTTGTAGATCCCGTGGGAACTGTTTGATTTTCCGGAATTAAAAGTTGCCTATTTCGATTACAGGGACACAAGCTACTTCGATACCAAATTTCATACAAATTGGTTAAGTGGATGGGTTTTTAGGAATCCCGCGGGAACTCTTTGATTTTCCGGGATAAAAAGTAGCCTATATCGTCTCCGGTCAGCTAACCCTGTACCAAATTTCATCAGAATCAGTTACACTGTTGGGCCTTGTAAAGGTAGCAGACAGACAGACAGACACACTTTCGCATTTATAATATTATATGGATGGGTTAAGGCGTAGGTACCTATCGTACGTTCACTAAAACAAAAATTGTCGTGCGACTAAATAGATCTACTTAATAGAGAAAGAGCCAGCGCGTGCCAGACCTTCGTTATTTTATAAAAGCTGAAAGGTCTGCGTATTGTCACCAACACAGGGAGAACTTTCATCTTTTTTCTTTTTATAAAATAAGGTCTGGCTCGCGCTGCATCTTTTAAACTTTAAGGGTACCTGGCAGTGATTTAAAGTGTCTGGCAATGCATGACGTGATTTCTAATACTATTCAGAAAAAAATACTTCAAAAAATTGACTTTATACTTTGACGTAAGATTTTTTACACCTTTATTACCTGTTGTCTCCCAAAGCCATCATGATCCAAACTTCATAGTTGCTCATCATTCCTCCGTGTGTTACAGACAGTACGCAGAGAAACTTTCAGCTTTTATAAAATAACAAAGGTCTGGCACATGCTGGCTCTCTCTCTCTACTAAAGATATCCAAAGATAAAATATATTTTATGGATTGAGCGTGATAAAAGTATATCCTCCATTACAGAATTGGTACAATGTTTATTGAAATCTATTGAATATCTATAAAGTAAGGGGTTCGATATTGTACTTCATTTTTACTACATCGTATTTTACCTGATTGTCTCTACATAACAGTGGTTTGCTCCACTTTTGAGATTGTTTTTGGTTAAATAAATCATTTTTAGAAACTGCCTAAAGTAGTATTTCTTTTTACCCTATACCTACTAGCTACTAGTTCATACTAAAATACTCTCAATTTTTTTTTAAATTAGTATAGGCAAGCGCTTGGCCACAATCACACCTGATGGAAAGTGATTATGTGGTCTAAGATGGGACGCGTTTACCTAGAAAATGCCTATTCACTCTTGTTTTAAAGATACCCGGATTGTTATTGGTAGGAAACACATATATTATTATGATTGCGAAAATCTTGATGAACAGCACAAACATAGCTTACTTCCTTAAGACGGGTATTATGATCCAAGATATTTTAAATCCCGATTTTTCAAAACCAAATCAGGCGAAGTTGCGAGCAAAAGCTAGTCATTTTAGTAAACTTAAAGCATTTGACTGGATCTGTTCTGCGGGTGATTTGTTAACTCAGTGATCAACACTAGCCACTAGCAACATTGAAGGGTTTATAGGAAAATTAATTTTAATATCACTCAGTGAAGTAGCAATGTAGAACCAACCAATCTAAGAGCTCGTTCACACAGGCCGCGTAAGCGTAGACGTAGCGCGTACCATTGCGTTGTAATGTATGGAACTGTATGAGACATGGCATACCACTTGCGTGGCGTGAACGTTCACGTAGACTTAATGCGTGCAGTCTACGGGTTCACGCGCATCACTACGCACGTGAACGTGCGTGCGTTTCACGTGTGTGCTGCATAGGCAATTGGTGTGACTCGGCCATTAAATGAATTTGATTAGTATTGGGTTAGCGGATTTTCTGTTACCGAAAAAGCGCTGTTCGCTGAAGGATCGCCAAGTTATAAACTTATAATAGAGAATATCTATTTATTTAACATATTGTGTGATGAATAAAAATCTTAATTAAGGTAGAGGCTAAATGTTTATTTTCTATAGCATAAACATAATTATTGTAACCTAAGACACATTGCATCTAATTACGAGGAAGTTAACTAGCCATTCTAGGAATGTCTCTACAATGTATCAATTAATTAATCTGATAGATTAAATAGATAGATAATCTAATAGATTAAATATATTCTATTCAGAGGAATTCTGTACGTAATTCACATTCCACGAATGTCAAACGATTCAGCATTTGCATACCTATACTAGAAATAAGGATTTCTAAATATAAATCCTTTTCAAGTATTGAGAATTTCACTGACTACAGTAGATTACACTGTTGACTGAGACATACCAATTTATTGAAATGTAAAGGAGCTGCAGGACAAAATGTCGAAGAAAATTTCCGTGGGTGTTTCTGTGCCCCCAGAATATCTAGATTTGTTTGTGAACTAAATATAACTGAATAGGTAATACGTAGGCTAAATTTTTAAGGACTTAAATTAAATTAAGTACAATAATAAGTTTATGTAATTATTAGGAAAATAACAAGAGGCCTGACTCATGCCGGATATAAGCTTGTTTATTTATAAACTAGCGAACCGCCCCGGCTTCGCACGGGTGGACATTTATTTTTTCTATTTTCCGGGATAAAATATAGCCTATACGGATTCGGAAGAATCCCTCTAAGTAATGGTAAAAGAAATTTTGAAATCGGTCCAGTAGTTTTTGAGCCTATTCAATACAAACATACAAAAATACAAAGGTTTCCTCTTCATAATATTAGTATAGAAGTAATATTACAAGGAATCAAAAGTTGATTTGCTATCATCTGCTGAAACTGACAAACCTGTATGGTGCGACATGCAACATGCAATATGCAATGTCCGCCCACTCACTGCTAAATATGCAAGAAAAGCAAGCCACCAAGCAAGCAATACGCACCACCACCACACAATACCACACAAATCCTCAAAAATACATTTGACGCTCGTTTCACTCCATCACAAAATTGCAAATTGATTGCGTGGTTCATACGGCGTACCTATTAGGTACTTGTTTGCTGGCTGGCTTTTCCTGCATGTTTAGCAGTGGGAGGGGGCAGTGCATATTGCATGCTGCATGTTGCACCATACAGATTTGTCAGTTTCAGCGGAATATACCAAATTAAGCATTTGGTTCCTTAAATATAATGGACTTCCGCAAAGTACCTAACGCTTTCTTTTTGCAATACTAAAGTAATACCTAACGTAAAATGATATCCAGTAACAAGCTAATAAATTTATCCATCTAGTCAATGTAAAACATTAATAAAATATCAACAGAATTTATTTCTCATAATCTCCCAGCCAACTATAAATCATTCGAGCCAGGGCCTCGTCTTTCAGAACAAAGCGTTAATATGAGTTATGGTCATTGTTATTGGATGCTGATATTTCTAAATTGATGGTAATCTACATTTGAACGTACAATATTAATGAATATTCTAAAAAATAAATAATATACGCCATAGTAAAGTAAAGATTACCTGAATCCATACTACTTAGGACCAATTTCACCAACCTGGAACTCATTTTATACCCAGGATGAAATTGGAAGTTACTCTCAAATAACCAAGTTTTTATCAACCTAAAATAACTCAACCTAAGATATACGAGAATAGTCCGTTACCGCTAATTTGAAAGGTATATCGGGATTATTTATTTTTTACATTTACACGATTTGCACCTTTTTTTACGGTTCCGTACCTCAAAAGGAAAACCGGAATCCTTATAGGTTCACTTCGTTGTCCGTCCGTCCGTGCGTCCGTTCGTCCGTCCGTCCGTCCGTCCGTCCGTCCGTCCGTCTGTCTATCTGTCTGTCAAGAAACCTATAGGGTACTTCCCGTTGACCTAGAATCATGAAATTTGGCAGGTAGGTAGGTCTAATAGCACAAATACAGGAACAAATCTGAAAACCGCGAATTTGTGGTTACATCATTAAAAAAAAAAAATTAAAACGTGTTCCAATTTTCAAAGTAAGATACCTATACCAAGTGAGGTATCATAATATGAAAGGGACGGACGGACGGACGGATGGACGGATGGATAGACAGATAGACAAACAACAAAGTGATCCTATAAGGGTTTCGTTTTCCCTTTTGAGGTACGGAACCCTAAAAACGAGAAGGTTTTTGTGATTTGTTTATCTTTTAATTAAACTATGCAACAACGGACTATACTTATTTTGCTCGCACTATATGATAGGAACGATGTTGCAGTCAATTTAGATTAAAATCTGTAACTTCAAGGATGCTGGCTAGTACAAGATCGCGGTGACAGCTGTCTCGACTAGCTGCAAATTGTCTTGAGCGTTCAAGATTTTGGATTGGATTTTGGACTTTGGATTAGTGCAGAATATTATAGCATAATATTATTGAGCTTGCACCTTGGAGGAAATATAATCCGGTGTGTTTAGGATTGCAGGCTCTCAAAGATGTGTGCCCAAACTATTAGCAAGCTGAAGTGGCAGTGGGCAGGCCATGGGCCTGTCGTAGAGGCGATGGCCGTTGGAGCCGGAAAGTCCTTGAGTGGAGACCGCGTTTAAGCAAACGGAGTGTGGGACGCCCTCCAGCACGATGGACCGACGATATAAAGCGGCTGGCGGGAAGTGGCTGGATGAGGAAGGCTGAGGACCGGGTGTGGTGGCGCTCTTTAGGGAAGGCCTATGTGCAACAGTGGACGTCCACAGGCTGATGATGATGATGATGATGATGGAAGATGTGTGAAGTCTACTACCTATTAACTTGCGCTGGGCCAGCCCTGACAGACTATTTTAAATATCATGCAAAATATAATATCTACCTTTTCTTCTCAACATCATTGTAATATAATGTTATTAATATTTCATACTCGTATTCCCTAAAGAGTAATATTATTATTATGTGCTTGGCGTTATGTTCAGCAAAAAATGGATATTACATTTTGTCGCTTCATGAATTCAATATTTTCGAGCACCTACTTGCGCTCGCGTTTATTGTTGTGTGAAATGTTTCTCATTTTAACAAATTCATTGTATTGAAAAAGTAATATCTATTCTATACAGGATGTTTTTGCCGTGAAATTTTGAGGATATTAAGTTTTGTGATGTAAGTAGAACGTTAGGAAAAACGAAGAAATGAAATGAACCTAAATGAAATGAAATGGTTTAATGGTTGACAGGTGATTACTGATATATAATAAATATATCACAAAAAGAAGCGAAAAAATCTTGTATTTTCTAAAAGTCTGCAATATATTGCAAATATATTATCTGACTGACACTAGAGGTCAACGAATGTTGCATAGATAAGTGCTGCGGAATTGATGCCGTATCGTAGGCGAGGCGGCTCTACATTGCGGCTTTGAAAAAATTTTAAATCACTAAAACTACACGTGCAAATGCATTTTACAAAGCAAATGGTTATTGGTATTGACTTGTATTTAGGTATTATAATAATAGCGTTGTTTTTGCTAGCTTTCTAATTACACCCTGTATCATGTTCTTAATATAAAATAATATTTACCTATCGGCTTTTTATAACTATTCATCTACCTGTCCCTAATGAGATTTAATTATTTTATCTATAACTATAATAATTTTATTACTCTGATAAAATCCTCTAGGCACTGATTTTTGCGTAAAGTATCATTATTTAGAAAACGTTTGATGTCTATAAAAACTCTAAGTCTCTATATATAAGCTCTACTTACATAGCTCGAGATTAATTTTAATTTTTAATTAATTAATTCTAGTTAGGGATACTACATTACGTAGGATCAAAGAGACGCCGCTGCACCTGTCTAAGGATTTGATTTTAAATATTTGAGCCCGTTTAGATCTGCGTATTTTTTGATAAAATACCTTTATTGAATCAATAATATAATAATTTCATTCAATATATTGAATCAAAATATTAGATTTCTAACTAAGAACAAGGGCTTTTCCCTTTGTTAGGTTATACCAGCGATAGTTATACGTCAACTAACCCGATTCTTTATTTTCTATGCTGCATCGAACCGAAACCCTAAACGGCCTAAGCCTTCTCAATAAACCAGCCCAAAACTATTTGGAAATTGACTTTGTTGAGAATTCAAACCAGGACCCCCCAATAATCATTACCTATTGCAAGTGGGCTCACAATTAACACGCCAGGGAAGTGGTCAAACCTAAAGTCATTTAAACAGACAGACAGACAGACCGACAACAAAGCGATCCTACAAGGGTTCCGTTTTTGTTTTTGCGGTACGGAACCCTAAAAACTGTTGGAAAATATAGCGTCTTTAGAAAATAGAAAATACAAAATCAACCGTAACATTGTACGACCTAACTGAGTCAGGGACAGTCTCGAGACCTAATTTAAAGCCCTCATAATACGTGACCGCCGCTCGTCTCTTATGAAGCGATTTAGAGAGCCCTCCCGCTTCATACAAGAGTTTCTCTCCATTCTCCTTTATGAGATCATGTTTCTAGAAATAAAAGTATAATAGAACGTTTTTAAAGTGAAAACGTCTTGAGACACTTTGGGCTAATTCGGGATGGGTAGAAACTTTAATTTTTACACAAACAAAATAAAACTATAAAACAATCTCAATAAAATTCAATTTTCACTGTTTATTATGTGTTAGTTTATTGAATATGGAATTAACCTTAAGAATTGGGAAATGAAGATTTTGATTTGTAGAAGACCCAAAGAACCATTTGATAACAAGTGTGAATTAAAAATTTATAACACCCCCGACAAGTGAAGGTTACAGTAACTAGAAAAGAGCTGATAACTTTCAAACGGCTGAACCGATTTTCTTGGATTATAGCTAAGAACACTCTCGATCAAGCCACCTTTCAAACAAAAAAAAAATTTAAATAAAAATCGGTTCATTAGGAGCTACGATTAGTTTAGGAGCTACGATGCCACAGACAGATACACAGATACACTCGCCAAACTTATAACACCCGTCTTTTTGGGTCGGGGGTTAAAAAGTAGCTTAATTTATGTCTGACCCTGGGATACAAGCTATTTCTCTACTAAATTCCGTCAAATTGGTTAAACGGATGGGCCATGAAAGTATAGCTGAATGGCAGCCACACCTTCACATTTATAAAATTAGTATCGAAAAAAGTAGGAGTTGAAAAGTCAAAGGAAGTCCTGAAATAACGTATATTACAGAAATAATTTCAATTCCAGCAATCAGTATGAGTAATTTCATATTTCGATGAAGTATATCTAAATATGAAAGGAAATGGTGACTGACTGACTGACTAATCTATCAACGCACAGCTCGAAACTACTGGACGGATCGGGCTGAAATTTGGCATGCAGATCGCTAATAATAATTATGACGTAGACATCCGGTAAGAAAGGATTTTTTTTAAAGAATATTAGCCATGTTAAATGACTAATATTCCCCTTTCCTCTCCAACTAAGCGTCAGGCTTGTGCTAAGAGTAGGTACGACAATAGTGCAACGGGCGGGGTTTGAACCGTCGACCTTTCGGTTTTCAGTCCACTCCTTTACCGGTTGAGATACTGAGGAGCTATATATATTTTAGAAGTTGTACACATATAGGAGTAAAATAGGGGTTGCAAATTTGTATTATCCACGCGGACAAAGTTGCAGGCATGAGCTAGTAAACAATAAAATTTTATTAAAGAAGCTTTGCTGTTGCGGTGGCAATAATTCCCTCCTAATTGGCATCCTCCTGAAATGCTGGAGTAAGCGATGAAAATAACTCACTATTAGCAGAAATACGAATTAATTGTTGGCTTTAAGATGATAATAATTATTTATTAGATGATAAATTAATTCAAACGGGCCACTTATAGAAATGTTTTGAGCACAAAATAATTACGTAAACAGTATTTATTTGTTTTTCATCTGCACTTTGCCATGATGAGGCTTGGGGCCTTTTTATCTTTTCTAAAATGGGTCAAACTTGTTGTCAGCCCCGACTATTATTCTAAGCGTATGCTGATATGTGGCAGAGATGCAGCTGGCGTAGCACACGGTAAGTACAGATTTTGCAAGGCAGGGTAGTTGAGGCAGACATAAGCCATGAGCGTTGAAGGTGACAAGGGCCAGAACCTTACCCTTACCCTTCAGTGAGTATAAAACTTGGTTGCATGAACTATCACTAAGAGAGCATTCCCAATTATGGACAAACACAACAGAATGCAAGCATGCCATTGGCTTTGCCTAACATAGATCAACGACAAACTAACAAACTACTCCGCCTGGACAAAAATAAACTTAGAAAGGCGTGGGACTCATAACAGACATTACACAAACACCTTTTCGTTATAGGTGTCACCTACAGTCCTCTGTGCAGGGCCTGCATGGAGGCCGATAAAACACTGACGCACATGTTCCTAGAGAGCGCCAATTGAAATCCACAACCGCACTCCATGGAGCCCTTGGCAACCTGGGCGGCTTACTCCGTTTCTGGAGCGAGCTTGGATGGCTGGAGTGAAGACTTCGGTGGGGAGGGGCAATGCACGCACAACAGACGGAAAGAAGACGAAAGAAAAGAACGAAGGCCATCAGCATAACATGTTGCGACGCAGCTGAGTGATACAGCTACCTAGCTACCATAAACAAACCCTACGATCGAATTTCTACCATGGTGCTCAATTTCAATGAAGATTAGTCAACTACGCAGGAGATGGTGATTCTGTTCCCTCACAAGCCAGCCTCATCATCGCCAGCTTCCCAACTCCTAAAAAATTGAGTGCTTCTGAAGATGTTTGACGGAAAAACTATTGTTATTTTATGAATACATAACGTACGAATATTCGCGAAATGAATAACTAACTTTATTATCATAGACAAAACGGAGGTAGGAAGAGGACGAACAGACGTAGGAAAAAAAACACGTTGAAATCATAAACTGAACTATGGTGTGGTATATATACCTACGAATTTTCAACGCGCTTCTCATAATAAAGTTAGGTACACTTGGGAAACGCTATACTACGTGTGTATTTAATAATATAAAATATGCTTCGCTGAAGTGAAAGCTGAAGTCATATCAAGTTTTTTTTTCTGAAAATGTTAGCGAGCTTTTTATCATTTCATTTTATTTTTTTACGAGTGCGCTAGTATGTAATAGTCATGGAAAAATAATTAAACTTTCGAGCTATACTCGTAAGTGAAAATGTGTATTATCTAGTGTGAAATCAAGTTTCTTTTTTAAGAGGAGTTTACTCGTAGCGTACTCCAAACAAACGCTGTTTTTTATTTGAATATTAAACAATGAAAGTAGACATTCTAGAAACAAATAGATGTGTCTCTGATTTGCCAGATTTCTGTGAAAATGTGTAGTGTTTTAAAGTTACGTGGGCTCAAAGATTTACACACAAATCTTTGAAGTCTTTATGCTCCCTTGAGCCCTTTGAACTCCAACAAACTACGGATGTATGGGGAACGCTAGGAAAACTTCTCTTAATGTAAACAAATGTTTATAATATAATTTTATTTATTTATTAGAAACCATCCTGCCCGCGACTTAATTCACGTGGATTTCGGTTATTAAAAATCCGTAGGTACTTTATAATTTTCCGAGAAAAATGTTCCTTAGGACCAGGTCTATAGCAATCCATGCAAAAAATCACATCGATCCGTAAATTAAATTCATAAAAGTCATAAAATATTAATCTGTATAATTACATATTTAAATTAATAAATTAAATAATAACGATCAATAGAAATGAATTGAGGCCGTAATTTAGGTACCAATTACAATTAACAAATATCATCATTCGATTTGATTATCCAAAAATAATTATAACTGTTATTGAATTAATAAATTAAATCAACGTCTAAATTCCATGAATGTGCAATTAATTTGTATTTGCACTAATAATAATATAATTAATTTGATCCATTTATTTTGGCGCCTACTCAACGGACGAAAGCCTATTAGAAATAATTAAAATGATGATTAAATTCAGGTTGAATTTAATATTTGTTTAATTTGATATTTACGAGTTTTTATTTCACCATTTCACGGTACGAGAAATGTGAATGTCAGTTTTGTGGCGCGAAATCCGAATAAAGCGAGTGATTTCAAATATCCACGTTCGAAAAGATTTTATAGGAATGTAAAATGATGCCTTGAATCCTACCTCGTGTTAAACGAAGTTTGGAAATTTCTACGAAAATTCTATGTCGGTATACATTATTTAAAAAAGCGGTGATAGCCTAGAGGTGGCGTTCTATTCTGGAGGTCGGGGGTTCGATCCCGGGCATGCACATCTAACTTTTCGGAGTCATTTGCGTTTTAAGCTATTAAAGAAGGAAAGCGTCGTGAGGAAACCTGTATGCCAGAGAATTCTTCATAATGTTCTCAAATGTGAGCGAATTGCCTTTTTAGGGTTCCATACCTCAAAACAAAAGGCGGAACCCTTATAGGATCACTTTGTTGTATGTCTGTCTGTCTGTCTGTCCGTCGTGTCTGTCAAAAAACCTATAGGGTACTTCCCGTTGACCTAGAATCATGAAATTTGGCAGGTAGGTAGTTCTTATAGCACAAGTACAGGAATAAATCTGAAAACCGCGAATTTGTGGTTACATCATTTTCAAATCATTCAGTTTCAATTTTCAAAGTAAGATAACTGTACCAAGTGGGGTATCATGAACGGACTTTACCTGTACATTCTAAAACAGATTTTTATTTATTTTTATGCATAATAGTTTTTGATTTATCGTGCAAAATGTTGGAAATAATACCCGAGTACGGAACCCTCAGTGCGCGAGTCTGACTCGCACTTGGCCGGTTTTTATTCTTATATTGTAATTTTATAGCTTTATCGAAATAAAAGGTGGGATTAAAAAGATTTCAATCCCGTCACACTATAAAAGGCCTAATCGTCGAAGTTGCGACGTATAGAAAATTCGCAAGTCATTTCCAAAATGAATCGCTTAGGTTAGGTGGTTGATTATATTACACGATTCCTATAAGATATTTAGCAACCTATCTTGACGTAGAGGTGCAATTTTTAATTCACAGGCAGAATTTGTAAAATCTGGAGATCGGGGGTTGATTCCAGGCGCACACCTCTAATTTATCAGAGGAAATAAAATATCACCTATTTTTTCGTGGGGAAATTCTCATGGATACCAGCCTGGGAACGGTCGGAGGTTATGTCGGACTTTTACCGACTAAAACCCCACGCTGTTCCACGCATCTCCTGGTAGCTGGGCTACGGGGCCAAATACGTTCGTGCAACCCAGCCAGCGGCGTCTGCTAAGGACCCTCACGTTTAACCGATTCTGACGAAAGGTACAGACTTAGCTTATATCCCCGGGACGGACATTGGCTACTTTTTATCCCAGAAAATCAAAGAGCTCCACGGAATTAATGAAGACCGCTTAACCGATTTGGTACTAAGGTAACTTGCGTCCCTGTAATTGACATAGGCCCACGCGGGCGAAGTCGCGAGTATCCTCTAGTAAGTATATAATAGATTAAATTAGTTTTTAATAAGTAGTATTAATCAACCGATGTCGTTTCGCTATCGTATCGAAGGTTGTAAGCTGATTTTGCTTTTGCGACGCAACAATAAGCCAGGGGCGGATTAGGTCGCATTGTACTGTAACACTTAATACTCGTTTAGGCTTTAAGTAATGGTGCAAGCGTGATTTTACAATAAAAGGATCCGCCTCGAAAAACGTAACTTAACGGAATATTAATGACGTTGTGGAATACGAAAAGTAATTGACTTGAAAATTCAATTTCGCGCATTTTTTGGTATTTCAACATCATATTTAAATGATATTATTTAAGAAATTTATTGAAAATTTAAGAAATTACTCAAAAATATTATGTCATAGAGATTTTATTGTTTAACTCACACAAGTTTCCATCTGTTATGAACGTATAAGCTTGAACGAACTGATAAAAATAGTGCCTCCTTGTGGCTGTTGTATTGAAATCACGGACTAAGCGATAAATATAGATAGTGAACTTAACGCTGATAAATCAAAAATATGTCTTAATTACATACCTTCCGACTTAATTTTAGTCAAGGCTGAGTAGCAGGCAATCTCAACTTAGACTAGCCAAGCCTTAAAAAAAAATAGATTACTAGCCATGCTAATCATAACTAATAGTCCCCTTTCCCCTCCAAATAAGCGTGAAGCTTGTGGGTACGACAATAGTGCAACGAGTGGGTTTGAACAGCTGACCTTTAGGAATTCAGTCCACTCCTGAATCGTTGAGCTATTGAGGCTCTAGCTACGACTTAATATGCTTTCCGAGACACGGGGGTGTAACACCATTAACTTTCTCAAGTCCGGACTGCTAGTGCGAATTTTTGACAGAAAACCCAATAACTTTTTGCTCAGACCAGAGACCTAAAAAGGGGCAATATAAACTGCAGCTGAATAAGTCAACGCCAGGACCGGTGAGACAGTTAGAGCACAATTATTGTGTATAGTACTAGTATAGTATTAGTAGTACTCAACCAATGACATAAATATTATGCATTTATTACTGACTAGCTGATGCCCGCGACTTCGTTCGCGTGGATGTAGTTTTTTAAAAATCCCGTGGGAACTATTTGATTTTCCGGGATAAAAAGTAGCTTATGTGCTAATTCAGAGTATAATCTATATCCATTCTAAATTTCAGCCCAATCCGTCCAGTAGTTTTTACGTAAAGGAGTACACACACACACACACACACATACAAACTTTCGCCTTTATAATATTAGTGTGATGTGATACTGTCACTCGGTGAGCGTACCTATTGTGATGTGAAATCACATTTCTAGAATTTTTTAAGTCAACCAAAGTAATTTCCTAATTTTTAACATTATAACAAGCCGATTTGAAAAAAAATATAACTAGCTTCATTTTAATGAACTTGTTTGTTCGCAAGAACTCCATCCACATTTTCCTAAGTCTGTGTTAAGAATGAAATTGGAGAGGAAAATATAATATGCTATTATTGTATTGCTCATAATATCAAAACGTTTTGAATTACTCGTACTATGATGGAAACGATGAGCAGAATTTTCCACTCGGTTGCCAGTCGTACATGATTTGATTTTTTATTTAATAGTTCTTTTTATGATAAACATATAACATGGTTAAATTGGTATGGCTTCATGAAAATTTCCATTCTAATATTATCTTTTGAGGTACGCCTCAAAAGGAAAACGGGACCCTTATAGGATCACTTTGTTGTCTGTCTGTCTGTCTGTCTATCTGTCTGTCCATCTGTCCGTCGTGTCTGTCAAGAAAACCTATAGGATACTTCCCGTTGACCTAGAATCATGAAATTTGGCAGGTAGGTAGGTCTTATAGCACAAGTAAATGAATAAGTCTGAAAACAGTAAATTTGTGGTTACATCATAGAAAAAAAAAATTAAAATGAGTTTTAATTTTCAAAGTAAGATAACTATACCAAGTGGGGTATCATATGAAAGGGCTTTTCTTGTACATACTAAAACAGATTTTTATTTATTTTTATGCATAATAGTTTTTGATTTATGTCAAAAAAATTTCAAAAGAAAAATAAAACCGACTTCAAAAACCAAAAACACTAAAAAGTAGAAAATAATTTTTGTTTAGCTACACATGTAATGTACCTAGGTATGAAGTCGAGCGAGCATATTAAAACAAAATTAGAAATCCAAGAGTGAAGCTCGCCCGACTTCATACATGTGTAGCTAAACAAAAATTATTTTCTACTTTTTAGTGTTTTTGGTTTTTGAAGTCGGTTTTATTTTTCTTTTGAAAATTTTTTATTTCACAATTTTTAGTGGCCCCACTGTACTATAATATGCTATGCCCAGTTAAAACCTTACTGTTTACTAAGCTATTACAGTGATCGCGAGCAATTTGCTCTCATCCATTGAGGAGTTCTGTTCTCCATCTCCGAAGATATTCATCAGATCTTCACCAAATTTATATGGGACCACCTGCACAGTATACCCTTTCAAACAAAAAAAAAAATTTCCAAATCGGTCCAGGGGTCTTTGAGTAATCGGGGAACATACATAAAAAAAAAAAAAAAAAATAAAAAAAAAAAAAAAGATCCCGATGAATTGAGAACCTCCTCCTTTTTTGGAAGTCGGTTAAAAATGTCAGAGAAATACCCGAGTACGGAACCCTCGGTGCGCGAGTCTGACTCGCACTTGGTCGGTTTTTTTTTATAAGATTTTATTACTCTCATTTATTTATTATGTCATTATACTTATAGGTAATACTATTATCAATATTAGATACTAGCTTATTCCAGAAACTTCATCCGCATCCCGCATGGATTAAATTTTTCAAAACTTCAGTTGAAATTTCTCAAAACCCTTTGTACATTGATAGAATAATCAGTCAGTTTCCCTTTTTCCAATTTAAAAGATAAAACTCCGCGATGTCTACACGCCTTTAGGTAAAAACGACACCTACAAACATGCTTCAAAATACGGCAGTTCATTACCAGTCTATATTCAAAGTCGTTGTACAGTTTATGATGAAAGAAATTTCTTTTCCAAGTTTGAATTTACATTTTTACGTCACACTTATTATTATGATTGAGGAAATTTCCTTTCGCATTTACCTACAAGTAGGTATAATATAAAACGGTCGTCCGAACATTTCATTTCCAAAACCTAGAGGTGCTCGTTTCGCGGAAAGGAAAACATCTCGAGGAAATGTGAATGTCAATTCTGTGGCACTTTCGAAATGTGCCGTAGAAGTGACTTTAAATCCTACTTTATAAAGATTGAAGAGAAATGTAAAATGGCGCGCCGCTGCAGGGACGACCTATATAAAAGTTGTACTACATATTTATATGACGGCCTCCGTGGCGCAGTGGTTAGTGCTGTGGTCTTATTAGTGGGAGGTCCCGGGTTCGATTTCCGGCAGGGGTTTAGAATTCTATAATTTCTAAGTTTTTGGTCTGGTCTGGTGGGAAGTTTCGGCCGTGGCTAGTTACTACCATACCGGCAAAGCCGTGCCGCCAAGCGATTTAGCGTTCCGGTACGATACCGTGTAGAAACCAAAAGGGTATACCCATTTAGACTGCATCATCACTTACCATCAGGTGAAATTGCAGGCAAGGGCTAACTTGTATCTGAATACAAAAAATTATAGGTTTCTGTTAGAGGTAATAATTGGGATTGTAAGAACAAACATGATAGAAATAAGGTTCTTCGTTATATGGCGTAAAGAAAAAGATGCGTGTATTTAGAAATATCTGATAAATTATATTTTATTTTATCTATATTCTCTCTAAGAGTTCATTTTAATAATGATGATTAAAATACTTTGACAGATGTATAATACAAAAATCGGTAGTTGGGATAGTTTTGTCGCTGAACTATGGGCGCTTGTGCGAGTATTGACGGAATAAAATTAGTCTCTCGGGTTGCCGAGCCATACATTTTAACTCTGCGCGTCGCTGAGCGAGTTTTTTCTTAAATAACTTTTGTAGCTGCGACAAACTAGTATTGAAAGAGTTCTCGCCGACAGTGTGCGCTATCTCTTTTATTGAGACGGAATCATAATATCGATTGTACATTTCTTGAGCGAGAAAATAGTTGATACTAGGTCGATGGTAGGGGCAAGTGCCCCTACGGATAGAGATGACTGTTGCAATCCTAGTAGATACACATATTACATACATTACATACTTTGTACTACATACATTAATGTATTTACATAGAATTGCGGATTTATTTCCGCGTCAACTTGTATTTGATTTAACCGTTCGCGGTTCGTGGAGCCTCTTAATTAAAAAAACCTTTGTGCGTTTTCCACCCTTTCCATAAAGAAAATAAATTGAGGGCGGAATTAATTAAATTTCACAAATGCGTCCTGTTATTTCAGGTGTGGTTAAGCTAACAAAGCAATATCTCTCTTTGCGTCACACTCCTCATTACTGAGGGTCATGATCCTTTTCCATTAATTGCAAGCCAAGAATCGAAAAAAAAAAAACGCAGGTACATTAATCATCTTCTTTACAAATAACAAGTGTTAATTAAAAAAAAAAGTGTAAATTATAACACCACCGCTAAGTGAAGGTTACAGTGACTAGAAAAGAGTTGGTAACTTTCAAACGGCTGAACCGATTTTCTTGAATTATAGCTAAGAACACTCTCGATCAAGCCACCTTTCAAACAAAAAAAAAAATTAAATTAAAATCGGTTCATTACTTTAGGAGCTTCGATGCCACAGACAGATACACAGATACACACGTCAAACTTATAACACCCCTCTTTTTGGGTCGGGAGTTAAAAAAGACTTATCCTGACTGACTGATAGGATGAGAACGACAGTCACAACTGTTGGGGCAGAGTGAGCTAGAGTGAAGGAACTCTCGGTTTGATCTGGAATCGACGATATGTCAAATATTAGGCTCTGGTGACGTAAAATCGAAGAAACATAGGGCTACCTGTCTGAAATGTACTAACATTTTGATGCCTGCCAGTGACGTCGAAGCCTCGACGTTTTTAACCCCCGACCCAAAAAGAGGGGTGTTATAAGTTTGACGTGGGTATCTGTTATATCTGTGTATCTGTCTGTGGCATCATAGGTCCTAAACTAATGAACCGATTTTAATTTAGTTTTTGTTTGAAAGGTAGCTTGATCGAGAGTGTTCTTAGCTATAACCCAAGAAAATCTGTTCAGCCGTTCGAAAGTTATCAGCGCTTTTCTAGTTACTGTAACCTTCACTTGTCGGGGGTGTTATAAATTAATTTATACTTGTATTAGAAGTTCCCTACTGTCGTGAACTGTGGCTGAGGTTATAAACTTGAAATTTTGACATATTTCTTATATTTAGCCCCTTATATACGGGAGATGACAGTTTGTATGAAAGGGTTAAGTTACATTCATCATTTAATTTTAATAAACATTCTAAAAATGGAATGTTAATGCATAATAAAACCATGCCGGTATATTACAAATAAAGTCCTTAGAGAATAATACAAGCACACGATCAGCACTTTTTGCAAGAAAACAAATTTCATTTAATGCTTCAATTTTTTCCTCGGCTTGGAATGTACCTATAAATAAAAACATTAATATCTCCAGTAGGAAATGGGGCGAATGCGAGCGAAAGATATTGAATTCATAAACTAAAATGACACGAATGTAATATTCTCTTTTTTGCCCATCATACACAGCGTGGCTCATAATAATATTACTCTGTCGGGAACTGAAGCATAATATCGTTTTTTCTCTACATCTGTATTATATTAATAAAGTACTTGGTTTGAATAGAAGTAGCGGGATCTGATACTTGGTGTAGACATATTCTAATGTAAACTAGGTCAACGGGAAGTACCCTATAGGTTTCTTGACAGACACGACGGACAGACAGACAGACAACAAAGTGATCCTATAAGGGTTTCGTTTTTCCTTTTGAGAAACGGAACCTTAAAAACCGGCCAAGTGCGAGTCAGATTCGCGTAACGAGGGTTCCGTGCTCAAGTATTTTTTCGACATAAAACTATTATGCATAAAAATATGTTACTGTTTTAGAATGTACAGGTAAAGCCCTTTCATATAGTAATCTTACTTTGAAAATTGAAAATACATGAACACATTTTAATTTTTGGTGGTGTAATCACAAATTCACAATTTTCGGTTTTTTTCTTTACTTGTACTATAAGACTTATCTACTTGCCAAATTTCATGATTCTAGGTCAACGGGAATTACCCTGTAGGTCTCCCGACAGACACTACAGACAGACAACGACGTGATCCTATGAGGGTTCCTATTTTCCTTTTGAGGTACGGAACTTTAAAAACGCAACCAACATAATAATCATACAAAACATACTACAACCTAATGTTTATAACCAAGTTTATGAAAATGTAATTCTATAAATGGCAAAACTAACAATACGCTTTTAGAATTCATGGAATAATGATTCTCTACATTTTAATGGTTCTCTGAAAACTACATAACTTTTTTGTATTGTAACTATAATTAAAAATTTAATAATTGTACAAGGGAAATGTTGTACCTCTGTTTCCATGAGCTCCCTTTTGTTAACTTGTTGTATTATTCTATTAAAACTTTGTTGCCATTGTAATATCATTATGGAACTACCGGACTTTGTGAGGATAAACTGTTAAAATAAAGGTAGTGTAATATTATTTACTAGATGATGCCCGCGTGATAAAGGTGTTTTTTTACACCTTAACTCTCTCACGCCAAAGTACCTATAAAGCCTAATTTTTTTATATTTTTCAGACGACCTTAAAGTTTAAAAGAGTTGCAATGCATGACCTATTAATTATTATTATCTGCCAAAGCCACCATGATTCCAACTTCATAGTCGCTGATCGTTCCTCCCTGTGTTGGGGGCAATACGCAGATAAACTTTCAGTTTTTATAAAATAAGGTCTGGCACGCGTTGGCTCCCTTTCTATAGATATTTAGAGTATGGATAAGTGCCTAGTCGCTTTCATATTGTATCGTATAAATACTACTCGGCCAAGTTAAGTTTGCACCTCGCGTCGATTACGTCACACTGACGCTTAGGTACGGTATGCGAACCGTACTGACGCGACAAGACGACCGCGGGGAGGTGAGCGGGGAAGTGCGAGAGGCGCCGCATTCCAGCGAGGTGCAAACTGCAAACTTAGCACGACCGAGTTATAACAGTGTGGTAGTAGGACGTCACGTGTCGTGTATGTGTGTATGTCATAGGTATTAGATTGTGACCATCAAGGTTCGCTGTGTAAAAGAATGATTATGCTAAACGAAACTTAATTGACTAAAGACTCTGAAAATGCAAATTAAGCTAAATGTAGAATATTAACATTTATAGTCAGCTTTACAGTTTACACAGGGACTAGAATGGGGGCGACTAATTTCATTTCGCAAATCTCGTGAGGTCGTGTTTTCATTTGAATTGAACGCGAATACCATTTCGAAAATTGTTCATGTAATTTTAGAACAGTAATAAAGTATTTAGAGTTTAATTTATGAAACCTTACAAATACGTCTAGATTTACTTAGTAGGTGGAAGGCTTCGTATTAGAGTTTAATAGGCTTTAACTAGCTATCCTAACATAGCAGGTATCTGGAAAAGTATTTTTAAGCACATTAGAAGTTTTTTAAAAGAGCAACCACTGAATTCCTTTCTGTCTTCTTGGTAGGAGAGCATACTGAAGCACTACACTTTATACGAAAAAATTGACCTAACGGATGTTACATGAAAAAAAGTGGGGGTCTCCAAATTTTTTTTTTTTTTGGTATTGTTTCGAGTGGGATGTCAAATGAAAGAGGGAAAGATTCTGAGTTCATAAATGTAAATGTCCTATAACATTAAAATATACTAGCGACAGAAAAACAATTTTACCATAATATTTTAGCGTTTATTAAGACGATCGCAGTCGGATTTTAGTTTTCAACTTTATCTTGTAAAAATTGAAGACAAATTCGTACGCTTGTGTATGGGCGTAGCAACACAGTCTATATGGGTAATGGTACCTAATTACTAATTAGATAGGTATCAGCGTGAAGTTTACCTATCTTTTGACACGTTCAAAAGTGCTTCAAAAAATGTCAGCCCGTTGGTTGTAGTACTTCTAAAAAGCTTGAGTATTATACAAATACTGTAATAAAAATTTGATTGCAAACGTATGTATTCCTAAATACCTAGGGTCTCCTAATCGATGAACGCATTAGGTAGAGCTCAAATGCGTCCGTTGTAATTTGATCTCATTCACAAACGGTGAATGAACTCAAATTGCCAAAATCATTAGAGAGTAGACCCCTAAACAATACCGTTGTTATTTTCAGGTCTGGTACCTATTGAAAATATCAAGACCTCCCTGGCGCAGGGTCCCCGGCCTAGGCAGGCGAAATTTGGATTTTTTTAATTTCTGACTTTTCTCTGGTCTGGTCTGATCTGGTGGGAGACTTCGGCTGTGGCTGGTTACCATCCTACTGACAAAACTGAGACGCCAAGCGACTAATCGTTCCAGTACGATGCCGTGTACACATCAAAGTGGTAAATACTGCCATACCCACAGAAATCCTAACAAGAAGGCTTGTCTCCAGGTTAGCCCGTTTCCATCTTAGATTGCACCATCATATACTACCAGGTGAGATTATAGTCAAGGGCTAACTTGTATCGGAATAAATAAAAAAGAAAATACTCCTTACAACCAAACTCACAGGTGCATTCTCTGTTCCCTCACTCTCATAGTCCAATGGCACAGCAATCCAAGATGACTAGAGACTAAAAATCAGGCGCAGAAACAACGATTTTACGTACCTTTACGGCATGGAGTGTAACTCCACCAATTTCCTAATTCCTATTCCTATTGAAATTTATGTGCAGAAAATTTTAATTTTTTTTTGGCCCGTCTCGGGATTCTTACTAGACGTTGGGGGCCCAAGGTGCATGAATGATGACTTCGCACCGGCAAGTGGAGCATTGGAACACTTTCCACTAAGTGGTCAGCCATAAATGTCGCAGGAAGCCGTCAGATACCACCGATAGATATGGTATTTTATAGGGACATGTAAAGTCCCTACAAGAGACCACAAATTCACGGTTATCAGATTGGCACTTCTGCTATATAAAATATTGCTACCTGCCAAATTTCATGATTTTTGATTTCCTTGATGGGTTTTACAGATACGATAGACAGACAAACAATGAAATGATCCAATAAGGGTTCCTTTCTTTGTTTTATTTAGATACGGAACCCTAAAAATGAGCGAAATTTTTTACAGTTTCATTAAAAGACATGCCCAAAAAGAAGCATGGCTGTCGCCATGGACAAGACGAGTATTGTCCTGAAAAAGGCAATTAAATCTAATGCTTATAATTATAGGTTCATAATATCGATATTTTTTAATTGACATATTTAACCAACATAGTTAAATACCATATTACCTTGTGTTCGATTTATTTAGGTACTTTGAGTTTTAAAAATGACTACAAAGGGTGATTCAGATTTACCGCGTACACATGACGAATGTCAAATGTTAATATTGGAATCGAAACGCGATGCGATGTTTGCCCGAATGCAACGAATCTACGATGCCGCCTTGCAAGTAGAAATTGATGCTAGTAAACTACCTAATCTTTTATGCCAGTCAGGTAACCTAGACACTTTACGGAAGGAATTCGAGCAAACTTTAGATTCATATAACGCTATACAGTTAAAATTAAATCCTAAAAATCCTATTAATTATCAATCATGGATGTCATTCGAGGAATTATTTTGTTATGTCAAACAAGTTTTAGCGACTAACAGCAATAAAGAATCTGAATCTAACATGGCGTCTTTGTCAAAGTTCCCTAAATTAAAATCGCATCTTCCGCCTATTGATCTTATTTCATTTAATGGTGATTTAACTAAATGGCCTTTGTTTTATCAGCAGTTTAAAAGTATGATTCATGATAACCCGAATTTAAATAATAGTGAAAGGGTATTTTATCTAGTCGGAAAATTAACTGATAGGGCTGCCGCAGTTTGTTCAGGGTTGCCAGCAACAGCTGAAAATTATAATATCATCTGGGATGCCTTAATACAGAAGTACGACGACCCCCGCTCGCTCGCTTCCGCTTATTTAAATCAAGTGTTGCAATTTAAGCCACTTGCTAATAATAATGATACCGCACTAGATAATTTCATAAACACTTTTGATTCATCGGTAGAAGCACTTAAACAGTTAAAAATTGATTTGACTGATTTTATATTCCTTCATTTGGCTACGCTTAAATTAGATGAAGATACCGTTAAAATGTTTGAGCTTATTAATCCTAAAAAACAAATTCCAACATATAAAAGTCTTATAGATTTTGTGAAGGAACAGAGCAAGGTGCTGTCTAGAGGGAGCAATGTTAATGCACAGTTGCAAAATAAAGCTCGCTCTAGACACATACCTACACCTGTCACGAGGTCTACTAAGTCTACTAAGTCTTTTGTCAATACGGAAAGCGCTCGTAGCTCACATGAAAATCATAAGTGTGTCGTCTGTGAAAATGAAAAGCATGACCACTTATACAAGTGCGCTGAGTTTATGAAATTAACTCCTAGGCAAAGGTACGAAATTGTTAAAAATAATTCATACTGTACAAACTGCTTAAGTACCTCGCATAAATATTCCGCTTGTAGCAGCACTAAAAACTGCTCAAATTGCTTTCCGCTTAAACGTCACCATTCAAGTTTGTGTTTCGCTAAATCTAGTAAATCAAACTGTAGTGTCGTTGTCAATGCGCCAACGTCACATATCTGTCCGCACCTTTATAATTGCACACTGTCGCAATCCGCTAATTCGGATGATATGTCTCGCGCTGTGCCGAGCAATCATTCTGAAAATAATGTAATTCAACCCGCTCATACGCCTTGTTTATCCGCTCGGACGTCCGCTTATACGTCCGCTAATCAACCCGCTCATACGTCTTGTAATTTACCCGCTCATACGTTTGCGCATACGTCCGCTAGTACGTCCGCTTATACGTCCGCTAATTCGCCCGCAAAAATTAATGTATCAGAATCGTCCAATGATTCATCCGCTAACATTGCCGCTTCTATATTATGTAATATATCTTGTGAACATCACAACCACCCCGCTACAACCGCCTTATTAGGCACCGCTAAAATTAAAGTACTAGATAAGTACAATCGCTCTCACTTTGTGCGTTGTCTCATTGACCCCGGCTCACAAAGTGATTATATTTCTATGACTTGCTGCAAGAGATTATTATTACCTGTTCACACGCAAAGCCGCTTCTCTGAAGTTCAGGGAATCGGTGGCACTTCTCAAAAGATACTTGGAATTTCCGACTTAAAATTCAAGTCTCGTTTTGATGATACTACAGAATATTCCATACGCCCGCTTGTGGTCGAGCAGATTACGTCACAACTGCCCGATGCGCGTGTAGACGTAGCAGCTATGAAGTCGTTAATACAAAATATACCTCTCGCAGACGATGAATTCTCGGAGCCAGGAACTATTGATGTGTTATTGGGAGTAAATCGCTATTGTGAAATCTTACTTTTCAATAAACTGACAGGTGGTGATAATTCGCCTTTCGCCGTTGAAACCACGCTAGGTTATATAATTCTGGGTGACGCACCAGTCGTCCCTCACCTCCCGCATACCGCTGCTTTTTGTGCATTTGCTCGCGAACCGCTTCATAAAAATATTAATTTAGAAAACCTTCCGATCTTGTCAGAACCTAAAATAGGATTCTTGAACATTGCTCAGCCAGATTGTAAAAATATTAACACCGCAACAATTAATCTTAACTCTGACGATAGTTTCGCTGTTAACATTCTTTCTAAGGACACCTCTGCAAAGACAATCAATACTTGTATCGCAGGTGAAGAGAATGATTTGATGCTTAATATTAAAATTTCCAAATCTGACTTACGCGTAAGAGACAGTGAAGCTATTCAGAAGGGTTCGAAGAAGGATTCTAGTTCAGAGGTTCCCCCTGAGAAAGGTACCGCGTCTGGGTTTAAATTGTCACATAACTCTGTCATATCTAATGATGTTATGTCGACCACTCTCTTCAGAACTCTTCGTTCATATTGTAACCTGCACGCTGAGATCCTTAATACTTTGTTCAATGTTAGGTTTTGTAAAATCGCTTTCTTTGAAAACGTGAGGCAAATGTACATATATTTCGAAATAAATTCCCCGCACCGCAAACATAAAATAATCTTATATAGATTTGATAGTGATGACCCGCCTTGTAAACATACATTTAACCGCGTCACTTTCGAATTGCGCTCCTCTCCCTTTTTGGCTCTTTGCACTCTGCGCGAAGTTGCTAAGAAGGAGAGAGAGAGATGGCCTCTTGTCGCTGCAATTTTCGAAAGGGGAATCTGTATTGGTGACCTTGCTTCCGCTGCTTCTTCCACTGAGGAAGCAGTTGCGATAGCAAACGAGCTAATCCAGATGTTCAAGTCTGGAGGATTTGATCTAGTCAATCGGACTAGCAACTCCCCTGAACTCGTAGGACATATACCGCAGTCTCACCGACAGTCTGAGAGTATATCCTTTGCAGATGAGCATGCTTTCAAGCTTCTAGGTATACATTGGTTTTCCGCATTTGACAATTTTGTTTTTAAAGTTTCGCAACCGCTTACATCTTACATGAAAAGAGCTATCCTCTCAGCTACCGCACGTCTGTATGATGATTTGGGCCTTGTAGGT
The DNA here is from genome assembly GCF_905333055.1 of Maniola jurtina. Lineage (NCBI taxonomy): Eukaryota > Metazoa > Arthropoda > Insecta > Lepidoptera > Nymphalidae > Maniola > Maniola jurtina. The sequence goes on from NC_060040.1 coordinate 12,539,825, forward strand.
CCAGTCATTTTATTCGCTAAATTATTCATAAAAGAGTTATGGCTTCTGAATATGGGATGGGATGATTCTCCACCGCAACACATTGTTGACCAAAATGAAATTGTTTTGCTTACTCGTCTAGTAAGTTTGGTCTACGCTACAATATCCTCTCGCGTTAAAATAAAAGAAGTTCTCACATTCCCAGATTCAGAAGTCGCCCTCTGCTGGGCAATCTCGTCACCGCACAAAAATACTTATGCTACTAACCGCATTTTGGAAATTCATACGAATTTGTCACCACTTAAGGTGAATTTTTATCATATCGCAGAGGTTCAAAATCCTGCTGACTGTGTATCTGGTGGTCTTATGCCCACACAGTCCTCAGGATACGCACTTCGGTTAGAGAGTCCTTCATTGATTTCTGTACCTTCAGACGAATGGCTTTCAACCAAGCGCTCACCTCACGATAATTCATCTTTACCTGACGATGAATTTCCTTTTCAAAGGTTTCCACCCGCTAAGAGCTCTGTTTTTGTTAAAGGTTTAATTACTAACGCCTCTCAAGAATTTGATCGTAATTTATCTATTGATTTGAGTAAAAGAATTTTAGTTCGAATTATTTATCTAAGAACCGCTACATTTGTGCTAGTTCTGTTAAAAGACTACCTAAATGCGAGATTATATTCGCTATTATTAAATAAGTTTTTATTATTGTACGCTATAATTCAGTCCTTCTGGAAACATTTAAAATTTAAACACTTGTACTCATTGCGAGTTCACATAAAGTTCAAAGTCACTTCGCATCCAGTTAAGGAAAGAGTTATAGTTTTCATTATTGTTGAAAACGCACCACCCCTCCAATGGCCAATTGGAATTATTACCAAGGTGATGCCTGGTCGAGACGGAGTGGTTCGTGTCGCGCAAGTTAGAACTAAGTCTGGAACTTACGACAGGCCTATAGTTAAGCTTTGTCCGTTGCCAACTCAGTAGTTTTAATTTATATTTAAGTTGTAGTTTACTTAGTCTTAAGTTATCTGCAATATTACGCACCCTTACAATATGGGTTTTAATTTATAAGTTTAACGCTACTTTATATCCTTTTTACTTAATAATTTGATGAAGCAGAGCCTTCATGCTGAGGGGCGTGGTAAATCTCAATAGATGGCGCCACATACTTCAAATTACTGTACTAATTAATGTATCATAACGGGTCTTCATAGATCATAGATCTTCGCACTCACTCTATCCTATATATCCTTTCCTTTCCCACTCATGGACTTCAAGCATACGCAAGTGTAATGCGCTAAGCTGAGATTCAGTGCAACATAATCCATCGCCGGCGTGAGACACTACTTTTCGTGCATAATAAACCACCGCAATACCACGTGCGCGCCGCCATTGTGAAGTTATACATACCGCTCATCGAAAACTGTGTCTTCACCCAACACGACACATAGTGCAACAGCGATTTATAAAACCCTGGCCAGGGATCAGTGATGGTAAAAGTGTGGTGACGAGAAAGCTGCAGTTCGGAACAGACTTTGAACCATTCCAGCCACGTAAGTCCAAATTTACCTAACCACTCCCTGGAGGACACACCCATTTTTTCTCCTTCGTCGAATGCTACGTTTTTTATGGGGCAATTAACCGCTAAATACAGTCCATTAAAATCAAAAATAATTTGACCGCACGTTTTCAAGTATGGTGGCATAAGGCCCCCTTTAATTTTTATTTTGGAGCTACCACGATTGAAGATCATACCCTCGTTAAATTGTACTGTAAGAATACTGGCTTCATTTCCGTACTAGCCAGCCAGGTTAATTCTTTATGCAAAAATTAAGCCATTAATTTTGTCACCAGTAGAAGTACCAACTACTACAGTGACTTATTATTATTATTTTGTTACAATTTGTGCCCTAAGGTTCCAGGCCTTGCCAAAAGGAACCTATAGGTAAATAAATCTTATTCTTGATAAGAAAAGCATTCTAGCACCACTTATTGGATTCAGACATTTCAGCTGCGGGTCCTGTAAGATACATTTGACATGATTGTAATAATCAAGCTTATTTTATTAGTTTGTGCGAGCATTATTCAAAATCTACTGAACCGGCTTGAAGTTCATTCCCATAGTATCGCATCTAAAAGTATGTTAGAAACGTACACCAACTAGAAAAATTCCAACAAACTAACTCTTTTACAAGCATCATTCATAAATGAAAACTGAAGTTTATTCTCACAAACAAGCATAAAAGAATTTCATACTAAGCTTCTTCTTGAAAACAGTCTAAAAATATTTTCCGCTTACACGAAAGTCGGGGAAAGTTCATGTCAAAAGATATAAAGGTTGCTTGTAAGAGATTGCTTTAGCACTAAAGCCGCCTTTGCACCCTCAAGTATAGCTTCTTCTATGTTTTCTGTATATATGTATGTGCAATAAGGAATTCTAAATAAATATAGAAATAAAACCGAAGTAATTTTTCACTTTGTTCAGGCGCAATACGAAAAATGCTATAAACCAACTTAGATAATAAATTACGAGTAAGTATATTCAAAATGCGTAAGTGTATGTTTGTTGGTTTGTCCTTCAATCACGCTGCAACGGAGCCACAGATCAACGTGACTTTACGCATTGATATAGTTAAAAACCGGGAAAGTGATAAAGGCTTCCTTGCATCAAGGAAAATAAAAGATTTCCCTTGGGATTTTTAAAACCAAATTCCATGCGGATGAAGTCTCGGTTTGATATGTATCTATATAGACGTAATAATATGTCATGTTTCAGGATTTTTGGAAATTCCACCCCCTTATAATTTTCGAAAAATCCACTGGAAGCCAGGCTTCTGAAACCTAGCTTCGCTCGAACACACACACACGCACACACACACACTCACACACAAACACACACACACGCCCATCTATAATTATCTAACATAAACCATTCCCTAGTCTAAAAAAAACGTACAAAAAGCAAGCATTTCCCTTGAAAAAGTCTGAATACCTACCGCTACAAAAGTGCCTTCCACTTACACGGAACTCTGGCAAAGGTCATGTCAAAAAATAAACGCAACGGATAAGTTGGAAAGACTGATATTATCATGAAAAACGTACTTAAGCCTTATCCTCTCCACGCCTCGAGGATTATAGACGAGGCACCGAGGTCGACAATTGTCCCAGATTTCGAGGAAATTGCTGACACCGGCTGGTTTTGGAGTGAGGTAAACGAATAATGTGTTGCGGTGAATTTTGATGGTTTGTAAAAATGCAGAGAAATGTCATGTACATGTTCATAGTCATACTTACTAGAAGCGTAATATCCCACAAAATGGCCTTAATCTGACTGGACTTGTAGGTACACAGTAGTTTTTGAACGCAAATCATGAAATTGGATATGGAAAAATGTAACTCTCATGTACAATGGCTTCAAAGGCCCCGCGACTTCGTCCGCGTGGATTTAGGGTTTTCAAGATCCCGTGGGAACTGTTTGATTTTCCGGGATAAAATGCCTATGTCAATAACAGGGACGCAAGCTACCTCGGTACCAAATTTCATACAAATCGGTTAAGCGGATGGGTTTTTAGGAATCCCGTGGGAACTCTTTGATTTTCCGGGATAAAAAGTAGCCTATGTCCGTCTCCGGGATATAAGCTAACTCTGTACCAAATTTCGTAAGAATCGATTAAACTGTTGGGCCGTGAAAAGGTAGGTTACATTTCCTCGGATGTAGTTATTCGTAGATTACAAACAAAATACAGAAGCCAAACAACACATCATCGGTACATCACACAAAATTGCACACAATAAAATAACAGGGTATAAAATCTAAAACAGCTGAACTTGCAAGATATTCTGAAAAATGTTATTTTCTTGAAAATAATTCTTGCTCCCCGCCTCGCTTGAGGATTATATGCCAAGTCTGTCAGAGAAATGCCCCAGATTTGCACAAAATCACGGAAGCTGTGTTTGTATAATATTTTTCATGAATAATATTTGGGGAAATTCGTTTTAAATTACAAAACTACGAAAAAGCTTTTAATTTAACTTAAGGATATTTGGTTTTTTTTGTAGAGAACTCTTCAACAGTTAGTCAGTCAACGAGTTTAAGTAAATATAGATTTTAGCCAATTTTCAAATTATAACTTCATGTATGGTCCCTGTCGGGAATCAAACCAGAGACTAAACTTTAGTATAAGGGAGGTTGTCAACTATTTTGTCTTAAATTACAAATAAACTAGCTGATGGCCCGCTACTTTGTTCGCGTGGAGTTAGGTTTTTGAAAATGCCTTCGGAACTTTTTTTTTTGCTGGATAAAAAGTAGATCATATCATTATCCTGGTCCTTAACTAAATCCATGCAAAAAATCACGTCAATCCGTAGCTCAGTTTCGGCATGACTAAAGGACAAACCTAACAATCAACAAACACGCTTTCGCATTTTTAACCCCCGACCCAAAAAGAGGGGTGTTATAAGTTTGACGTGTGTATCTGTGTATCTATGTGTCTGTGTATCTGTGTATCTGTGTATCTGTCTGTGGCATCGTAGCGCCTAAACGAATGAACCGATTTTAATTTAGTTTTTTTTGATTGAAAGGTGGCTTGATCGAGAGTGTTCTTAGCTATAATCTAAAAAAATTGGTTCAGCCGTTTAAGAGTTATCAGCTCTTTTCTAGTTTTCTTGTAGAAAAGAAGGTTAGATAACCGTTAGGTTCATAATATTATGTCAATAGACAAATGTCAAGCTGTCAAGATGGACGTTGGCTAAATACATAATTATTTATTTGAAAATGATGTTTTGAAAAACTCAAATACTTTGGATCGTCGGGGGTGTTATAAATTTTTAATTTACACTTGTATAATTTCAAATGGTAACCTGTCAATGCTTATAAATCACGAATGATTATAAAATCTCACTAACAATGCTGGACCATGGATAACAAATGAGCTCCCTAATACGAGGCGTTTGGACCGCCATAATGGGTGGACGCATTACGGGTTCAAATGTTCTGCTCTAAGAGATGGCCCTTAATTCGCTATGGTATTTTGAACCCCCAACTCAAAAAGAGGGGTGTCATAAGTTTGACGTGTGTATCTGTGTATCTGTCTGTGGCATTGTAGCTCCTAAACGAATGAACCGATTTTATTTAGTTTTTTTTTTTTTGTTTGAAAGGTGGCCTGATCGAGAGTGTTCTTAGCTATAATCGAAGAAAATCGATTCAGCCTTTTGAAAGTTATCAGCTCTTTTCTAAATTTCTTATAGAGGTTTCTGCGTCGGGGGTTGTTAAATTTTGAGTTATAATCCTAACTCATTGACTCATAAAAAGGTCTGCGAAGAATATGCGTCGACCGTTGTTTCAAATTCTGTTACCAAGGTATCATGGTAACCCTATTCTTCTACGGAACTCTTCATTTCTGATTTAATCATAATTACAAGTACCTTTTGATAATTTCGCACTAGCTCTACAACTATTCCCTCTGTAATTGAGGCTCATTTACGAATGAAATGAAATTGTGGGGTCATTTGAAACCTTAACATTAGGGTTGGTAATATAAATTGGAGGGTAGGTAAATCGTTCGTTAACTGAAGTGGTCCGTATAAAGTAGCTCTCAAATATTTTAATAGTAATTGGTTCAACTATACTGGTGCGTTTTTAATTTGCTTAGAGGTGCGTGAATAAACAACCAAAGCAATGCATGCAATAACGTACGCATAGTATTAATTTAATATCAAACGCATGCATGCACTCTCTTGCGTCCTCCATGCAAGAGAGTGCATGCATGCGTTACTGACTGTACCACAGGGTTTTATGCATGCGCTATTGCCATGCGATTGCCACGACGCGCGACTATCGGTTGACCATGATGATGACGAAGACAGACAAAAGTTTGGATTTTATTCTGATGCAGTTTTCGTATAGAAAAAAAAATCAAGCAACTCCTTCAAAATTTTGGCAAAAGATAAAAGATACAAGATATATTTGGTAAGTAAACAAGTTACGTAAACTTGTAGCATAAAGACTAGTCAGCAAAGGAAAACGGTTTTTCCATTACACTAATCTTGGTAACCCTGTCAGCGCAGCCTGTCTCTTTCTTGGCACGATACCATGGAGTCAAACATCTTGCGATTGTAGCAAAACGTCGACACACCCTTCCGAAATTCAGGGTTGCCAACTTCTTGAAATATTATTATGAGCAAGGCGAAGCAAAATCATTAAATTATTGGTTTACTAGCTGATGCTCGCGACTTCGTTCGCGTGGATTTAGTTTTTTAAAAATCCCGTGGGAACCAAGCTACCTCTGTACCGAATAGATGATACCTGCGACTTCATCCAGGTAGATTTATGTTTTATTTTCATCCCTGGGATGCAAGCTATCTCTGTACCAGACGTCAAAAGTAGACATACAGACAGAAACATTATCTCATAAATATTAATAAACTAATGGAGACATGCTTGAAGATATTATATTCTTTAGACTTACTACACATTTTTCTATAATTACTTCTTTACTATAATTTCATAAAGAGATAATATATTAAAAAGATAAAATAAAAAAAAGCACTGTGCAAAACGGTGCAATTTTGGCACGAAATGACACAATACCAACAACAGCACAGCTTTGTATTTCTGTTATTCTGTTGGCTTCACGTTTCAGCTGTCCACATCTGTCTGCGTCCGTGTCTTGACTCTTCAACGGTTGAACAGCGCTAAATCTACTGCACTGCAATATTGATTGACGTGCCGATTGGTGGATGGAAAATTACGTTTCTTGGGTGATACCAAATTTCTACAATAATTTCAAAATGTTAAACTCCCTAATTTTTGAAACCACGCGAGTAGGTAGTAGGTATATTTTAAATTTCCCACAATATAACATACTTACAATTTACATTTATACAAATTGAGTGTAAGAGACTTGATAGGTGTTATAGTTTAATAATATTTTTGTTCTGTTTATGGAAACATTTTTATAAAAATATCGTCCGTACAATTTATAGATAACTTTCCACTATTAATATTTAGCTGATATTTTGATTAAGGTGCTAACCCTTACAATGAAATTATTGAGTGAATGGATGAATGAAAGAATAAAATGTTTTATTTGTAAGAATATGAATAGATAGCACAAGATGTGAGATTAATAATTTTTGGGCACCGTACATTCAATTCATAAACGTAATACTGCTGACCACTTGCGGACTCACCCGCGTTGTGATTTCGAAAAATTCGGCCTTATTTCTTATCTAGTGTACATTATAAAGGAAACGGCTATGCACAGCTTTCTAAGTCTAAGCGTTTAGGCTGGGTATTTATGTCAGTCAGTGAGTGAGTCAGGGCTTCTCTTTTCACTCTAAGAGCTGTTTATAATACATTCCTCTAACATGAACGTGTACACTGTACATACAAAAATTTTATGGATCAATCCACTTATCTTTTACGGTTAAAATATAGTCCCATATTTTAATACTCTTCGAAATACACTAAATATATAAAACACTCGTAAAACAAAGGGGAATTCTCTAAGTAAAATTCATGCTCTTTTTAAAAAACTGATGTTTTTCACAATTCAATCTCATATTTTATAATTTCCAGAAAGGTTTCTCTACTAACGACATTACGAAGATTAATATTTCCCGCGGAATGTTCCATTTCTCTTTATTCAAACACGCTTTTTGGCGGGCGTACGTCATTTGGCGCGGGGTATTTCCGCTCAGAAATTGGATTCGCATCGGACTGCAAAAATACGTCATATTTTAATGCCTTTTTCAGAAAATTACGGGCACATTAAATCTTGCGTTCCGACAACGTGCAACGCTGATAAAAAAAAACTCACAACCTTGAATGAGAGGCTGGAAGAAATCTCTGTTTAGAGATAAGCATTTCCAACGTAACTTAATTTATTATTCCCCGACCCAAAAAGAGGGGTGTTATAAGTTTGACGTGTGTATCTGTGTATCTGTGTATCTGTCTGTGGCATCGTAGCGCCTAAACGAACGAACCGATTTTAATTTAGTTTTTTTTTTGTTTGAAAGGTGACTTGATCGAGAGTGTTCTTAGCTATCATCCAAGAAAATCGGTTCAGCCGTTTGAAAGTTATTAGCTTTTTTCTAGTTACTGTAACCTTCACTTGTCGGGGGTGTCATAAATTTTTAATTTACACTTGTTATTACTTTGTAACCACAGTTTTGGTACATGTAAAATAAAATAAATAAATAAATAAAAAATCCCCTTCTTCATCATCAACCCATCGCCGGCTCATTACTGAGAATGGGTTTGCTCTCAGAATGAGGAGGGTTTTACTTCCGTGGGACAGGGCACCATTAAGGCCGGTTCACACCGATTGCGTACACGTGACACGTGCGTAGTGACGCGCGTAAACCCCTAACACACCGGGTTACGCATACGTCCACTCTTTACGCAAGCGGTGTGCCATGTTTCATACAGTTCCATATTACAACGCAATGGTACGCGCTACGTCTCCGCTTACGCAGCCTGTGTGAACGAGCCATTAGTTCCGCCTGCCTGGACTATGGTGACCCCCCCCCACGCTGCATGGGACCCAAACCAAAGGATCTACTTAAAGGAAGGGCTTACTTCGACTAATGACGTGAGTCTAGTTGGTTATTTATTTTTTATGGAAATTAGGTACGTAGGTACTTTATAAAGGAGTCTCAGGCATGCAGGTTTTCTCACGATGTTTTCCTTCGCCGTTAAATAAGTGATATTTAGACCTCATACTAGGAAATATAATACCGCTTTACTCAGTATCAACTATCAACCAACATTGAACCAGCAATGAAAACAAACCTGAAATTTGAGAAAATGAAAATTGGTTCTGAAATTAATTTCTAACAAATTGCCGTAATAATACAACAAAATCCCAGTTCCTTGAAATATTTCAATTTCCCCAAAGATTTATCTGACCTTTAATTTATATTACCCGCGGTATTATGAAGGGTCTTAAATGATCTACGCAATTCAGTTCATTCGTGAACGCACTTCTATTTCAATGGGTACATTTGGGTCTTAATTCGTTCAACCGTTATGGGAGTCCAATCTGCCATGTATTCATAGGACTATACGTTAGGTAAGCACGGGTTAACTCCATGTGCACCTAATTATTTATTTAGAATTTGTAATAAATTCAAAATTTAAAAACCCCCCACACAAAACTCTCTAAAAAGTAAATAACTTTCAAACGACTGAACCGATTTTCTTGGATTAATAGCACAGAAATCCAAATAATACTATATCTATGATTAATAGCTAAGAACACTCTCGATCAAGCGACCTTTCAAACAAAAAAAAACTAAATTAAAATCGGTTCATTCGTTTAGGAGCTACGATGCCACAGACAGATACACAGATACACACGTCAAACTTATAACACCCCTCTTTTTGGGTCGGGGGTTAACAAAAGAACTTTTGATGCTTATCAGTTATCATAAACTAAGCTTTCATATCATAATATAATTATAATAGCTTTTGTTGAGGATTTGGGTAGTTTTGAAATACTGACTATTTAATGTTCTATTCAGAATTGACAAGGTCGACTCAGTGGTTGAACCGTGAAAAGGGAATAGAAAGTTCTCCATAATGTTTTTTTTTTTGTATACTCTTTATTTTAAGGAGTTTTTTTCCGTTTGGAATATTATGTCACTCCGTAAGGTCACATTGTACAACCGCTTACTTGCGTAACGCCTTCTCATAATGTTCTCCGCTGCCACTTCGCACTTGGCCACTGGTGCACTATGGCTTAAACTCTTCCCATTCTAAGAGAATGGGCTCAGTAGTAATACAAAATTAAAAATACACCTATTTTTAGGATCCTTGCAACGCCATTACATTTATTCGCTCCCGACTTCCACGTGTATACAGGTGGATTTAAAATCACTCCTTTGGGGCATTTTATTCGTGCTATAGCATTGTGGAACAAATATAATGGGCCATGTTACATTACCTTGAAATGGTTTTCGTTGTCGTTAAACGAGAAATATGAATACAGGATATAGAAAAATAATTTCAAGAAAATCGACACCGGTAAAATTGTAATAGCAGTTGCGTGTATTTTGCATTTCTCTTATCCTGAGTTTGTTCTTCTGCCCTTCTCATCCACCGCTCCCCGCAACATTCTTCAGATTATTGGTTCAGTAGGCTGGAGAATGTCCCAAAAATAAAATCATCATCATCCATCATCATTGAAAAAAGCAACCGCCGAGTTTCTTGCTGGTTCTTCTCGGTAGGAACGGCATTCCGAACTAGTAGTAGATTATTTTGACGATTCAAAAGCACTTGTAAAAGTTTAATTGAATAAAAATACTTTGAATTTGAATTGGTTTTACGCGGCCTGAATCCAACGGCTCCCAGCGACTCATTTGATGACGTCTGCCCACTTACGGCCAAAATTAACAAGTGTAAATTAAAAATTTATAACACCCCCGACAAGTGAAGTTACAGTAACTAGAAAAGACCGAAAATACCTGATAATTTTCAAACGGCTGAACCGATTTTCTTGGACTATTCCGCGCCTACGATCCAAAGTATCAGAGTTTTCCAAAACATCATTTTCAAATAAATAATTATGTATCAAGGCAACGTCCATCTTGACAGCTTGACACTTGTCAATTGACATAATATTATGAACCTAACGGTTATGTAACCTTCTTTTCTACAAGAAAACTAGAAAAGAGCTGATAACTCTTAAACGGCTGAACCAATTTTTTTGGATTATAGCTAAGAACACTCTCGATCAAGCCACCTTTCAAACAAAAAAAACTAAATTAAAATCGGTTCATTCGTTTAGGCGCTACGATGCCACAGACAGATACACAGATACACAGATACACAGATACACAGATACACAGACACACAGATACACAGATACACACGTCAAACTTATAACACCCCTCTTTTTGGGTCGGGGGTTAAAAACAATCTATCTGTAATCTGTCGATAAGTTACTTAGCTATGTTGTTATTCTTCAAAAGTGTTTTGACATATAACAGCGTTGCTAAGTAACTTATCGACAAGTTAAAGATAGATTGAGCATTAATTTTGGCCGTTAGTGAGAAAGGTTTAGCCGCCGAATCCAACTTGGCTGGGTTTTGGGCAACTTTCCCAAAGCTTTGAGACGTCTTCTCGTCCAATGTCAAAAAACCGGCCAAGTGCGAGTCAGACTCGCGCACTGAGGGTTCCGTACTCGGGTATTATACATAAAAATCAATAAAAATCTGTTTTAGAATGTACAGGTACAGCCTTTTCATAATATGATGCCCCACTTGGTATCTTACTTTGAAAATTGAAACAGGTAGGTATTAATTTTTTTTAAATGATGTAACGCAGTTTTCAGATATATTCCTGTACTTGTGCTATAAGACCTGCCTACCTGCCTTTCATGATTCTAGGTCATCGGGAAGTACCCTATAGGTTTCTCGACAGACACGACGGACAGACAGACAACGAAATGATAAGGGTTCCGTTTTTCCTTTTTAGATACGGAACCCTAAAAAAATGCCTCCAAGTCCAAGTCTCCAAACAGTGATGCGTGTTGCCGTGATGATATAAGGATCCGAGATTCGTTCACTCACTATAATGAGTCTCATAAGAAAAATATAATATTTAACTCAAATATACCTTACAGGTACCAATATCTCGGTGCAAAATTTATCACTATTACGGGATATATTTTTCAATATACCACCAATAGGATGCAATGCCATTTACATTTCCGTTCCATCTCTATAAAGGTGGATTTAAAATCATTCCTGTGGCACGTTTTATATGTGCCACTGCGCTGACATTCGTATTTCCTTGAGATGTTATTCCTTGCTTTAAAGGAAGCACTTTTACGTCTAGTGCAGACGATTATTTTAGGGCAAGTTTTGAAGGAACTTTGTGTGTAAATAAACTAAGCAAAATTAAAATTAATTATTAAAATTACTTACTTTAAAGGAAGCACTTTTACGTCTAGTGCAGACGATTATTTTAGGGCAAGTTTTGATGAAACTTTGTCTGTAAATAAACTAAGCAAAATTACAAAATTAATGAACTTAAATCATATTTTCACTAGATAAGTAGGTAATTAATTTTATATCAATAGTTCATTTGCGTGGCTAAAACGTCGTAGGAGGTCGTGCATTTTCTCGACTTCAATTCACCGCAATTAGATTTAGTTGAACACCTGGAAATTGATATAGGTTTTAGGCTCGAAAAATCAAAAAGTTCCAAAGGGATTTTTAAAAACCTAAATCCATGCGGACGAACAAGCCGATATCATCTAGTAATAAACTAAAACCTAATTCGATTCTCTTTATTAACTGGCTAAGATGAGTTTGCGATGTCTTGGCAAGTAAGGATGCAATGTGACTCGACCGAGGCAACTATAGTACCCGACAGGTTGAGATGGCAACCGGGGTGGGGACGCCCCGCACACCCGCACATCCCCCGCGCTAACCCATTGCGGGTGAGCGCTAGTGACGTACGGGCGTCCTCGCCTCATACCTCGATTGCCATCTGAACCTGTCGCGTACTATCCGCCTAGGCAGTGAGCGATACGCCACAACAATCGTGCTTTTTCAAAATCTAACGTTCAAAATAGGTACTTTTGATGGTCAGAACTGTTAGATTTGTAAGATTATATTAATATAGTGGTGATAATTAACTACGTAAACTTAAAAGTAAACCTACGAGGGTTCCAAGGTCTGAGAATAGCCCACAACAAACTCAGCCGGGAATTCTTTTTACTATCACCACCACAAAATTACTTAGGTACTTATTAGAACTATCTGTAGTAAGGCAAAGCCTCACAAAGCCTTCGCACTTAGTAAAACCTCCACTTATGGCGTTTCCTATCCTAGAACGTGATCGACGACAACTAAAGTTGCTCATTTAAAAATCGATAGTCTGTGTAAGTCCTTAGATTTCTCGCTGGAAATATTGGAGAGCTGCATAAATGGGATGGTTGGAGAGAATTAAATTTTTCCTTCATACGCGAATTGGATCCTTTGCGCAAAGCCTTGCGAAATTTTGAAAGCTAAATATAATTATGTAACGCCTGGATGATACTCATTTCATAATAGTATATTTTTTTTTTTTTTTTTTAATGTATGTTTTGCTGGCAACCCTCCGACATGGTTATCGGAGACTTTGTATAGCTTAACACGGCATTTTTTTTTTTTTTTTTTTTTAATTCATATTTATATTCATAATAGTATATTAGTATAAGTATTACAATTTATACAATAGATAGAGAAGAGGGACGAGACCATATTGTTGTTTAGTTTTTTTTTCGACGAATTATGGTGATTCATTGAAAAAAACGGACAAGTGCGTTTTTGTACTTCCAACTGTTTTAACGTTTAAACTATCGTCAGCTATACTCACGCATTAAGTTGGGGTAAGCCCGACTAGTTTCGAACCCATCTGGGGTCCTTTTACATAGGGACTCAGCTTGCTGCACGTCACGGTTGAGGTCGCGCGTAGCGGTTGAGCGAGCTGTGACCTTATGAAAAAAGGACCCAGGATGGGTTCGAAATTAGTCGGGCTTACGTCGACTAAATACGTGATTATAGCCGTAACAATCAATACTTACAACTAGTAATAACAAAAATTCCTAAATTCAAAAAACTAAAATCTAAAATTATTATGCGCAAAGTTATTTTGGGTTTGACTTCTATGAAAATTATACCAGCTCTGGATCTGGCGTTAACAAGTGTCTATTAATAGATCCATATTTTTTTCTTTCATTTTCAAAACAATAAATCACGTCTATCTAAAATTGAATCGCATTTAACTCAAAAAAAGCAGATTAATGATATACTTACTGTTGGGTTTTAACCAGTTTCAACTGTGGATGGATAGTGTTTGAATTTTGATACTGTAATAAATAAAGCTTTGTAGCAACCAGAAAGGGGCTTTTTTACAAATTGGATGGCTTAAATGAAAAGCCACCACGTTGGCGGACGTTTATTTAGATTTAGCTTGTTTTGACACACTTTTCAATTTGGAAACGCTTATAGATTGTTTTGGAATTGAAAACTGTATTCACACGGCAATGCAATGTTCACACACCTTGTTTTGTAAAATGAAAATGAAAATTTTTACACAAACCATACAACTATCACTACATTTTATAAGCAATCACATCACACTAATATTATAAAGGCGAAAAAATTGTGTGTATGTGTGTGTGTGTGTGTGTGTGTATGTTTGTTACTCCTTCACGCAAAAACTACTGGACGGATATGGCTGAAATTTGGAATGGATATAGACAATGTCCTGGATTAGCTACTTTTTATACCGGAAAATCAAAGAGATTTCGAAAAACCTAAATCCACGCGCGCGAAGTCGCGGGCATCGGCTAGTATTTACTATAGAAGGGCCAATTTTTCGTTATCCAAATAATCTATTACGTCTATAAGGAATGAATTTGATATTTTGATTACTTTCTAAAGATATAAGTCATTTTTTTTCAGCATCTACGGATATTATTAATTAATTGAATAATACGAGTAATAATGTTCCCTGGCCGAATTTCAAACAGGGTAACCTATAGTAATGAACAATTATGAAGTAAATAGCTAATTTAAATACAATCAAACAATTTATAATTATTTAGAATAAACTACTATGGTAAAGTCAACGCCAAAGGCATTTATTCAAAACTAGCTGTGCCCGCGACTTCGTTCGCGTGGAATATTGACCGCGCTTTATATTATAGCCACGGATGCTCAGGCGCGCGTGATTCTTTAAATTGACATAACTTTTTTATTTATGAACCGATTGACATGAAATAAACACCAAATGTTAAGTGAAGCTTACTACAACATATTAGTGAAAACCGTATCTAAATCGAATAAGCCGTTTCTGATATTAGCGTGCACAAACACACAGACAAACAGACAAACAGACAAACAGACAAACAGACAAACAGACAAAAAAAATATTAATTACAATTTCGGGTTCGGCATCGATATAATAACAACCCCTGCTACTTTTTTTTTATATATTTCCATTGTACAGACACCACTTTTCTACAATTTTATTATATGTAATAGATAGGTAGGTACCATTATACTACTCTTTGATTGTAATTGTTGAATATTTAACATAATTTATAAAATAGTGATAATTAATTACGATATTAATGTAATTTTAATTTAAATTCGTAGCAGTATTTGTAAGTGGTCGTACTTTAACATTTCCCTGAGAATGTTAAAAACAATTACCATTTTCAAGAAATTTCAAATATCTAAAAGGAAAGTGGGGTAAGAACGCGTTCTCATACAGTTTAATTTCAACCTTTATAGTTAAAAGGTGCTGAAGTTTTTAAGTAACCTTATATCTACTTTTAATATTAGGTAGGTATGTAATGACCCCTAAAACTAAACCACTGCGTAGAAGTTACACCATACACTTTCCATTAGGGAGATATTATCCTTTGTTCTTATAAAGACAGATTCTCAAAACGACCGAAATGTGTCATACAGTTTCACCCAAAATTTGATACAAGCAATTAGATAAAACTATTTCTAATTTACTATGGACTTGTCCGTTTTGGATTTATAAATCTTTTCATAAACATCGTAAGGGTATATTATGATTATTAAATTTACTTTTCTATGTTCAATATAATAATTTATGCGTAAAGTGATCCTATAAGGGTTCCGTTTTTCCTTTTGAGGTATGGAACCCTAAAAATTCACATAAGTCCGAAAAGTTAGAAGTGCGTCCCCGGGATTGAATCCCGGACCACTGGAACAGAAGGCTGAAGGCTAATCACTGGGGTATTTCCTATTTCAGACCCGAAGGATACCAACGGGACCCTATTACTAAGCCTCCGCTGTACATCCGTCTGTATGTCCGTCCGTTTGTCTGTCAGCGGGTTGGATCTCGTAAATTCAAATTCAAATTCAAAATGTTTTTATTCAATTAGACTTTTACAAGTTCTTTCGAATCGTCAAAAGCATCTACCACTGGTTCGGAATGCCTTTCCTACCGAGAAGAACCAGCAAGAAACTCGGCGGTTGCTCTTTTCAAAGATTTGATATACCGTAAACCGTAATAGGTAACTAGTGAGTTAAAATTGAAATCTGTATGTAGTTCTATTGCCGCTATAACAACCAATAATAAAAATTTCGAAATAGCCGCCGAAATGAAAATAAAAAAAATATAAACATGTTTTAACTTGTCCGATTCGTACTTGACCGGTTTTTATATTAATTTATGACATTGTACAAAACGCACAAACCATTAATAACCCCTGATTCAACGCATTTCCTGCGTCGGGGGAACCTCGCGGAACCCTCGCTTTATTCTATTGTCATGAAAAATTACATTTCATTTGTACTGACATGTCGGTTGACATTGCTGTAATATTTCCTATTGCAAGTGGCAGAAAAAATATTTTTTTTGAGTGCAAAAATATTCGCATTCATCGCGTACAAAACCTGCTGCGTTTTTAGGGTTCCGTACTTCAAAAGGAAAAACGGAACCCTTATAGGATCACTTTGTTGTCGGTCTGTCTGTATGTCTGTCCGTCGTGTCTGTCAAGAAACCTAAACGATACTTCCCGTTGATCTAGAATCAAAAAATTTGGCAGGTAGGTAGGTCTTATAGCACAAGTTATTTTCTTTATAATATTAACTACAGTATTTTCCACTTTTTATCCTTTGATATAGGTACCTAATCAAAGGTAATATCAGATTTATGACGAAAATTATTATGACGAATTTTTTTATGACGAAATCAAATTCTCCGTCTTATTTTAATATGTAGGTAAACGCTTAGTTTTGATTTCTTATCGAAAGACACGTTTCGTCTCTGCGTCACTCTAATAAGCAGGTACGCGTTGCATTTATGCATGCCTTCTTATTAGTTTGGTCTTATTAGTGGGAGATTTCTTGTTCGATTCCTAATTTTCTGGTAAGTACTATGTCGTGTGCAAACCAAAGGGGTAGATATGGGTTTAATAAAAACTGCCATACCACTTCCACGTTAGCCCGCTTCCATCTTAGAATGCATCATCACTTATTACCAAGTGAGATTGCAGTCTAGGGCTAACTTGTAACAGAAAAAAATACCTACTAATCAAGGTTCAATATCTGTAATGCCTCCCCCTCACAGCTTAACCGCAGTCCTCTATATGCACTTGAACAAGAATTGACGCAAGTTTTTCTCTCGAGGGTCGATAAAAGCTAATGGCTGTGTCGTTACATAGTTACGTAGTTTCTATTATCCGAGGAGTATATCGGTGTGTCCTGGATATACCTACATAGACTTTTAGATGGGGGTTTTTTTTAATTATATAGACTAGCGCTTGGCTGCAATCAGACCTGCTAGCAAGTGGTGATGCAGCCTAAGATGGAGCGCGCTTGCCTAGAAGATGCCTATTCACTCTTGACTTGAAGGTACCCATATTATAGGTGGAAGGGAAAACTGATGCCGGAAGGGTTCTATTGAAGGATATACCTACTTATTAGTCGATACGATCTATTGTTAAGATAACTAAGCACAATAGGTACTTGCAACTCATAATGAAAGTATTAAAGTAAAATCATTATATTAACTAATATTTAAACTATCGTGAGTGATTTCCAGTATAAGTGAATTGTTTCCAGTATTGTTACAGATTGACTCACGTGTATAGTCGACGTAAGCCCAATTAGTTTGAACCCATCTGGGATCCTTTTTAGGGTTACGTACCTCAAAAGGAAAAACCGAACCCTTATAGGATCACTTTGTTGTCTGTCTCTACGCCGCGTCTGTCAAGTTCACGATCGCACAAATTCACGGGTTTTGGAATTCTTCCTGTACTTGTGCTATAAGACCTACCTACCTGCCAAATTTCATGATTCTAGGTCAACGGGAAGTACCCTATAGATTTTCTTTACAGACACGACGGACGGACGGACAGACAGACAGACAGACAGACAACAAAGTAATCCTAAGAGGATTTCGTTTTTTTCTTTTGAGGTACGGAGCCCTAAAAATGAAATATCTATATCAAAACGATACCCAGCTACATAGTCCGGCGTAATTGAAACTTTGTAACGACACTGCTGTTATCTTTTATCGCCACTTGAGAGAAAAACTATTATCGCAACTCGTATTCGAGCTTAGAGTGCATATGGGAGACTGCATATGGGAGACTGCAGATAACGATAAAAGGGTAAAATAGGGCCTTGCAGTTATTCTAGGACCGATTTTAGCAAGGCGCGGGACTGCAATTACTTAAGCTTCAATAGCTCAACGGTTGAGGAGGGGACTGAATTCCGAAAGGTCAGCGGTCCAAACCCCACCCGTTGCATTATTGTCGTACCTACTCGTAACACAGCTTTGCGCTTAGTTGGAGGGGAAAGGGGAATATTAGTCATGATTAGCATGGCTAATATAATATAATCTTTACAAAAAAAATTGCATGACATAATATTATATATCAAATCTCTGAAAAGAGCAATCGCCGAGTTTCTTGCTGGTCCTTCTCGGTAGGAAAGGCATTCCGAAGTCGAAAATTTGAATGAATACCTACTGTTTTGAGTTATATATCGATTATCAAGCTTCGGTTGACATTTCCAAAATAAGTACATACGAATATTACAGTTTTATTATGAGTAGGTAGGTCTAAACTTCCATAACAATCTTTCATATTGCGTCTGCCGGAAAACAAACTCAAGTTCTCCAGCTCATGAGACTATAACCATCACCACAGTGCTGAAGGTCGTAAAAAAATTGTCTTCACGATTTTGGACATATGGATCCTTTACAACTCACCAATAATAGTTTTCCGTCATAAATTTTATAGGTTCAGACACAAAACATCCATTCTGAAAATGCATTATTTATTTATTCGAAAGTAATCAGATTCATGAATAATTTATTGAAAGCTCGCGCCACCATTTGTGTAACTTTTTATTTGCGATCAAATTACGTATTTATAGCTTCGGTACCTATTTGAATTTCATAGAGTTTCGTATGAAACTATAGACTATTATTTTTGATACGATCTCTATTAATACTAGCTGATCTGCCCGGCTTCGTAAATACATATATCATTTCATTTCATTTCATTTCGCTCGGGTAATATTTGAAATGCATAAATTTACATAGTACAACTTAAGCCTTAAGTACTTAGTACAGCCTTAAGACGGGTCTCTCCGTCACTCGCTTCATACAAACGTAGTTCCAATTTCATTTGAATATTAAGCAACCAAAGTCCATGAAATTTTGCAGACATATTCTAGAAATATCTATGCCTGTGGTTTTCCAGATTTCCGTTAAAATATTCGGTTTCAAAGTTACGTGGTCTTAAAAATGTCAGCCTGGGCCACACCGAACGCGTATGCAGCACGTACACGTGACCACGCGCGTAGTGACGCGCGTGAATCCATAGACATGACAGCACGCATTACGTCTACGCGAACGTTCACGTCACGCAAGCGGTATGCCATATCTCATACAGTTCCATACATTACAACGTCATGGTACGCGCCACGTCTACGCTTACGTGCTGCATACGCGTTTGGTGTGTCCCAGCCGTCCATCTGGCATAAAGTTACTTTCGAATCGTCAAATAAATATGTTCATCAAATCATACAATTAGAAATAGTTCTGAAAGATTTTTTAAGTGTAATTTCATACGTGAATAAAAATGGTAATGTAATTTGAAACAGGCGAGACGACGCGGCTAGTTTGACACAGAGATAATGCAAAATATGACTCGTGACAACCCTACTATCCCTCATGGGTCAATTATACCACGGTAATATTATGTATCAGTATTCCAACTTCATACAAACGGACGAAACGCGAGCTATACCTACGCACCTCGATGTCGGCAGGCGCTCGACACGCAGACAGTCGCGACTGTGCCGCAGTGACGAACGGGCGGTGTTTTGTTTTTCTAACAATAACCGCGCCATTTTTTCGTTGTATGTGAAACCCGATCAAAGAAGCCACAATTTCAGCTCAGAATGTCAGTATTTAAGGTAACGGAACTACAATAAGATTAATTTGCAAACTTTTTTGATTGTACCCAGCGATGATTTTGTGGAATATATAGAAAAAATGGAGAAAATATTCCGAACTTCATTTTAAACCAAATATATAAATTGTAAAGTAGCTGCAGGTATCTATAACCAAGTAAAAGATATTCATTTTTCTCCATCTTGTCCATGTTTCCCAAAACAATTTTTAATTAAAAGCTTTATACTAGAATGCGGATTTTTAAACTTTAAAATTTAATAATTCGTAACGTTCGTTTAATTTCCTACGTCTCAGTCGAGGCGCAAATATTTTTCGGTCTCAAATGTATAAGATCGATTTGTTATACAATCATAAACATGGTTTTTTAATTAAATCTACCAATCAAAAAACAACAAGCATTTTTATTGAACATTTCCTATGCAATTCACAAAGTATTTTATTTGTTTATATAAAAAAAGTATACTTATTTACAATCACAAAACTAGATGGAAACAC
Source organism: Maniola jurtina (assembly GCF_905333055.1). Classification (NCBI taxonomy): domain Eukaryota; kingdom Metazoa; phylum Arthropoda; class Insecta; order Lepidoptera; family Nymphalidae; genus Maniola; species Maniola jurtina. The sequence goes on from NC_060040.1 coordinate 12,560,274, forward strand.
AGAGTAGGCAAGTGTAATTAAAATGCTGGCGGCGGGCAGCCCTATCGCATGTTTACGTACCGCGCAGCTGTAGGTATTTATTTCAAAGATACGGCTGAGTTAGAATACTGTATAGATAATATTACCGTGATTATACCGCAGTCCGATGTAAAAAGATAGTGAACTGAAAGTAATAGGGTTGACGGTTAGGTATGGTCCAAAAACAATGCATTGAGTAAGGCATTGCTATTGACAGACGCGTAACATGGGTTCATATTGTTTCTGACGTTTTGATGTATGGGTTCGTAAAACAATGGAACAGTATTTTTCGGTATGGCTTTATTAAAAAACATTAAGGGCGTGTGCGTCACGGGAGTGAAATCATTCAATATCAGCTGTGTTGTAACATTTTACTTCATTTTATTGTAAGGTTAACATAGCCTGGAGTTTCGTTATAATTTGTGCAGTGATTAGGAGAAATCCTCTTTTTTAATTTCCCTTGACTGTAATTTAACCAGTATGATGCGCTTCTGGCTAAAAAATAACTCAAAAACGTTAAAATGCATCGTAATTTTTTTTCGCCATCATAATTGGACCAAAATCGAGTAAACGGTTGGGCCGTGAAAACCTAGCAGACAGACAGACAGACACATTTTCGCATTTATAATATTAGTATGGAGGATTGTGAAATTGCCCTACAATAGCACTAGATTAGAACGCTACATTAAAATGGTAGTAGAAATGTTAGCAATATTTTGTAAACAGCCAATTCCGGTAGCCACTCAATACTAGACTCCGCAACCAATAATTCGTAAAACAGAAAGACCGTTTTAATCCCACAACATGCAAAACCAGATAACCATATTACCCACCAAATAGGTGTTCCGGTGCGCCAATTACGGACACCGTTTCGCTTAGGTTCCGCACAAATCCCCATAATACCCATTTAGATCGAATAATTCCCATTTAGATCCAATATAAATCGAATTTGGATCGAATTCGATCCAGGTGCATTCGGGGGTGAATTAAATTCGCAATTGGACATTCATGCGACATGTCTATGAACTAAATAAAGCTTGCACCTGCTTCTATAGCGAAATTCAATTAATTTATTGGTTACTACCAGGGTTGGCAATGTTTTGAACAAATATTTAAAACGAGTGTTTTAAAAAAAATGTTTGAAACAAGTGCTTTAAACATGTTTTTAACCCCCGACCCAAAAAGAGGGGTGTTATAAATTTGACGTGTGTATCTGTGTATCTGTCTGTGGCATCGTAGCTCCTAAACTAATGAACCGATTTTAATTTAATTTTTTTTTGTTTGAAAGGTGGCTTGATCGAGAGTGTCCTTAGTTATACCTAATCCAAGAAGATCGGTTCAGCCGTTTGAAAGTTATCAGCTCTTTTCTAGTTACTTTAACCTTCACTTGTCGGGGGTGTTGAAAATTTTTAATTTACACTTGTATAATTCTAACCCTTTTTTTTTTTTTTTTTTGTTGACGCTGGGGAATGCATTTACGCATCCCCCCCGGAGGGAGGGTATGTGGGACTCGCCGGCCGAGAGGCGACCGGAATACCCACTAAACCCCAGCGGCGCTACTGCGCGTCGCCTGGCGACTGGGTCACGGGAACGGCCGAAGCAAACAACCGCGACCCAGCCAGCGACGTCTGCCAAGGCAGACCCTCCACCGGGGACCTGCTCGGTCCCCATCGACGCACCTCCGGGACGCACCAACGAAGTGCGTCCCCCGACCTTGGGACGCGCACGTCGCCCGCGTCCCATCCTCCGCTTCATCCACTGTGCCCTCTGCTAGTCAGAGGGACACGCGGAGAAACCTCCCCCCCTGCCAGGTCATTAGCCATAGCCAACAATATCTCCGAAGAGAAATTATTAGCCATGTTACCGGGGCGCACCGGCCCGAACACTGCTCTTCCCCTCGGACGCATCCAAAAGGGACCAGCAGCATCCAGGCACACTGGGAGGTTACCTGGCTGGCGCCCCATAATTCTAACCCTGGTTACTATAATGATGTTCGTAACTTCGTGGTTTTAATTTTTTGAAATTTTCGGAGGAATTCTTTGATTTTCCGAAATAAAAAGTAGTCTATGCCCTCCGCGATACAAGCTACCTCTATATTTATCGTCAGGTTTGGTGAAACGCATGAGACTTTAAAAATCCCATGGGAATTCGTTGTAAAGGTAACAGATAGATTGATAAACATACAGCCAAATTTTCTCATTTTTAATATTCCCTTGGTAATAATCAATCAACTTAATTAATTAATTGGTGTTTTCATGAGCCAATATTGAATGTCGTTGTAAAGGTAACAGATAGATTAATAAACATACAGCCTTTTCTTATTTTTAATATTCTCTTGGCAATCAATAACTTAATTAATTGGTGTTTCCATGAGCCAATATTGAACATATATTTGCTTAGTTTTGATAAAAATCTGTAATATAAGTAAATAATTTTAATTTAAATCGAGTAAATAGTATTTGATACAGATTCACCCGGGGATGAACGAAATTATTAATTGGAAGGCCAATATTGATAATTACAAATTAAATAATGTTTACACTTTTTTTGTGTTCGGCGTACATATTCAATAGTAGTTTTATTTAGTCGTTTCAGTTTACGTTTACCCAATCCTAGAACATTTTCATGTTAAAAAAATATAACATTACGAAGGTTCAAGAACAGTATAGTTAAATTATTATGTTATATCATGAGTATCTTATATTTATCTGTACAGTAATGCCTAATGATAATAAATGAATTTCAACCATGGAGGCCAATCTCAAAGAAAACTAGCCAATAACGCAGCCGATAATAGTGTATATATGCATTGTCCGCTTGCATAGTCCGGTGGGACGGCCATCCAACACAACCGGAGAGACAACATATCAAAGTTCAGTTCATATTTACCACTCGGTCTGGAAATATTGCATATAGGTTCTCTCTATACCTCACATAAGGAAAGGAATTTCTTAGAACTGTAAAATATTATTATCATCATCATCATCATCAGCCTGTGGGCGTCCATTGTAGGACATAGACCGTCCCTAAAGAGCACCACCAAAATATTTTAATACCTTTGAATTATGTACATAAAACGTTTGATATTACATTGTTCTGATAAAGGCATTGACAGTGCCAGCCGGCTGGTAATAATACAGGATAATGCCTGATAAACCCGTCATCAAACTGTTCGTGGCAGATTATGAAGATCGCTATACAATACAGGTATACTATAAAGTATAGATAAGCCTGATTATATTACCTGATTCTAGATAATAACTAGCTTTTGTTTCCAGGCTTCACTCGAGCTAAATTCAGGTCAAGCGGATTCTCAGGCCAGTATGCCGACAGTGTGTTTGTTAAATCGTATAACATGACATAATGAGGTATATACTTAGTACCAAATAGTTTATCCGGTGGGAGGCTTCGGCCGTGGCTAGTTACCACACTACTGGTAAAGCTATGCCGCGAAGCGATTTAGCGTTCCGGTACGATGCCGTGCAGACACCAAAGGAGTATGGGTTTAATGAAAACTGCCATCCAAGTTAGCCCGTTTCCATATTAGATCGTATCACTTACTACCAGGTGAGGTTGCAGTCAAGGGATAACTTGTATATGAGTAAAAAAATATAAAAAGATAGCTTCGTATTATATTTTTTCGTCGTCTCTGCTAGGTACTTGACGAACGTTCGAACAGTCCTTCGAGTTCACAGAAGATTTTTAAGAGTTCATTTATGAGATCAGAATTTTGTAGGGTTTTCGTTTACGCTTTCCAATTCAGAACTATTTCAGCACCTTGCCGCCCGAATTCTTGGGTAAAATTGCTATAGACACTACTTCTAAATAAGCACGTCCATCATCATCAACAACCCATCGCCAGCTCACTACTGAGCACGGGTCTCCTCTCAGATTGAGAAGGGTTTAGTCTACCAAGCAAGCCAAGTGCGGATTGGCAGACTTCACACAGCGCCGAGAACATTATGTAGAACTCTCAGACATGTAGGTTTCTTCTCGATGTTTTCCTTCAGAATGCAGATCGAACCTCCAATCTCCCCTTCGAATAGGAAGGAGGCTGGCGTTTTAACTACTAGCCTATAAAAAAATGAAAAATCTAAAACCAGTACATGCCGTCATTATTAAGGTCACAAAAGAGCAGTATACGCGAGGCTGAAAAGTTATTTTGAAACAATAGCCTCTTTGTGAAGTGCTCAGCCTATATTCAGGGGCACTCGGGCATCAAGCACTGGCTCATGTGAATAACAATTTTAGCGCGTCGCATTTTGTGATACCTAACTACTGCCACGATATTTTTTAAATCTTCTTCACAGCAAAATGTCTTTTCTTGTTCGTCAAACACAAAACAACATCATCACTTCCCATCAAGTGTGATCGTGATCAAGCATGCACATGCAATAATTCTTAATTTCATGCAAATAATAATTTGCTAGCTACATTGCGATGGATGTCCAAGATGATATTTGAATAATCACACTAATATTCTAAAGGCGAAAGTTTGTATGTGTGTGTGTGTGTGTATGTTTGTTACTCTTTCACGCAATAACTACTGAATGGATTTGGCTGAAATTTGGAATGGAGATAGATAATATCCTGGATTAGCACATAGGCTACTTATTATCCCGGAAATTCAAAGAGTTCCTACGGGATTTAAAAAACTGAAATCCACGCGGGCGAAGCCGCGGGCATCTTCTAGTAAAATCTAATATCCATTCCATTCTAGAAATAAAGTATATGCTCCAGCAAAGTCCTAAGACAATACAAAGCAATACTCTCTGTTTGGCATGCAAAGTCTACTGCCAGTAGGTACAGTAGGAAAACAGTAAAGAACAATAAGATTAAGAGCTCGCTTCCAAAGAGATTTCCTTTCTGTATATCATATTGCAGATTTACACCGAAACGTAGCAAATTACGAAATAGCTGTCTGCCCTTGGCTTTCATAAAATCGGTGAGGGGGTGAAAATCCTGAAAATCGTACCTTATTTTTCATTTTTGATCGAAAGCTCAGATACTCATTTTCATAGACTTGAAAAATGATGGACTTTCATACAAAATATTTTTGTTTCTTGGTCCTAAAGTATTCCGTTGCATAATTTTTTATATCTACTAGTATATTTCTTAACAATGTCTAAATTCTTTACGGAATTTTAGCTATGTGACTTCCACAAGCTACATTTGAATACTTTCACTTATGGTAAAAATATACTGGAATACATTTCATATTATTACTTTAACCAATGACTACTATATATTGACTTTAACACACACTTCAATATAATATGGTTTAGCGCAAATAATATACCTACAATTATTATTTGGCTACTGGTACTGAATAGTTATGTATTAAAGACCTTAAATGAGATACATAATAACATACATTCAGCTGCACAGAACACTAGCAGCTAAACTAACTAAAATAAAATAAACACGAGAAACTTTTCGTAAAACTGCATAGTTGGTGTTACAAAACGGTGTGACATCGGCCCCTAAATGCAACGGACAAAGTTGAATCCATTTTAAAGTTAGTTCGGCAAAGCTTTTAGCGCAATAAATGCCTTCCTTCCTTTCTTAAAAGTTTCCTTTGGAACAAAAAGATTTGTTTCTTATCCTAGAACAAACGACCATCTCGTGTCGCTGGCCGGGGCCAACTTTGATATTAAATCAGTCATGAAACTACTTTAAAATAGTCCTAGTCCTCTTCTTGTTTATTGCACTTTAAGCTTTTATAGGTTTTGTTTTGGAACTTTGTGCGTTTTACAAGTCTATACTTTATTGCTGCTATTTCATTTGGTTATTTCTATTTTCTACTATTGATGTAATGATAAGTATAAATTAAAAATTTATTTATAACACCCCCGACAAGTGCCTTCACTTGTCGGAGGTGTTATAAAATTTTAATTTACACTTTTGTTCTATTAGTTAGTTCTGTGTTCAGTCCACGATATATTGAGCATGTTCGTCTCCAATATATATTATAATGTGAAAATCTGCCTTCAGTGTGGAGATTAAGGCGACGATGAAAATAAAATATACCTCGATGAAACATAAAATAAATATTGATGGGTAAAACGCTCGCAAAGTCAAGGAGCGAAAAATAACCCCGTCCACGTCTAGTAATTACTGATAGATATCACCAATATCAAATTAATGGCTGAGCGTACTCTCGATTAATCTTGCCCGAGATAAAGTTAACGAACTTTCCAGAAAATGGATTAAAGTGGCAGCAGGGTGAAAATAATTTTATATAGGCTACTAGCTGATTGCCCGCGACTTCGTCTGGGTGTACTACACAAATTTCAAACCCCTATTTACCCTCTTAGGCATTCAATTTTCAAAAATCATTTCTTAGTGGATGTCTACGTCGTAATAGCTATCTGCATGCCAAATTACAGGCCGATGGGTCCAGTAGTTTGAGCTGTGCGTTGATAGATCAGTAAATCAGTCGTTCGGTCAGTCACCTTTTAAGAGGGCTCTCTCCGTCACCCGTTTCATACAATCGTAGTTCCAATTTCATTTGAATATTAAGCAACCAAAGTCCATGAAATTTTGCAGACATATTCTAGAAACTAATATCTGTGTCTGTGGTGTTTTAGATTTTTCTAGAAATATGTAGTTTTAAAATTACAGGGGCTCAAAGATTTGTATGTAAATTTTTAAGACCGCGTAACTTTGAAACCGAATATTTTAACAGAAATCTGGAAAACCACAGACATAGATATTAGTTTCTAGAATATGTCTACAAAATTTCATGGAATTTGGTTGCTTAATATTCAAATGAAATTGGAACTATGTTTGTATGAAACGAGTGACGGAGAGAGTCCTCTTAATAATTCATACTTATGCTTGTTCTTGAATATGCCAATTTTATTTGTACAAATATAAAAAAATGCACACGCTTCGCCCGCAATTATTTAGTATCTAATCTCATCCTACTTTTCTTATTTAAAAGATGGTAAAGTTTTGTGATGGCTGAGCTCGTCTCAATTTGATTTTTTTTAAACCTTTTCCCTGTGACGAAACAAAAATTTGGGCTCGCACTCCTGTTTGCTATTGTCACACTAATCACACTAATATTATAAAGGCGAAAGTTGGTGTGTATGTGTGTGTGTGTGTATGTTTGTTACTTCTTCACGCAAAAACCACTGGACGGATTTGGCTGAAATTCGGATTGGAGATAGATAATATTCTGAATTAGCATATAGATTACTTTTTATCCCGGAAAATCAAAGAGTTCCCACGGGATTTCGAAAAACCTAACTCCACGCGGACGGCATCGCGGGCTTCAGCTAGTATTATATAATATTTTACTGCTAAACTTGTCCAATTTTTTTTCCTTTGGCCTGCCCCTGAAATTAATTTCAAGCACCGGGATTGAGACCCTACTATATAATCGAACGAATCAGATGAAACCTATGCTAAAATTTCATTTCGACTTTCCAATTTTGTGTGCCCTTTTGAGTCTGATCTACTGAGGCTTCACATAAGAAATTAGCTTTGAAGTAGTTTAGAACTGAACTGATTCTAAATATAAGTGGATTACAATATTATTATAAAATACTAGCTAATGCCCGTGACTTCATTCGTGTGGAATTCGATTATTAAAAATCCCATTTGATTTTCCGGGATAAGAAGTAAATAGCCTATGTCACTGTATCTGCCGATACATATCCTTTTCAACCCGCGACCCAAAAAGAGGGGTGTTATAAGTTTGACGTGTGTATCTGTGTATCTGTCTGTGGCATCGTAACTCCTATACTAATGAACCAATTTTAATTTAGTTTTTTTGTTTGAAAGGTGGCTTGATCGAGAGTGTTCTTAGCTATAATCCAAGAAAATCGGTTCAGCCGTTTGAAAGTTAACAGGTCTTTTCTAGTTACTGTAACCTTTACTTGTCGGGGGTGTTATAAATTTTTAATTTACACTTGTGGTAGTCAGGTAATAGTAGTAGAAAGACATTTTGCTTTGTAAAAATAGGTATATTGCAACACCAGAGCTTTTGACAAGAGAAAGTAAAACAGGAAATTGCGGCTAGGGTTGCCCGCGCTATAACGTTGTCAGTATATTATAAATGTAGTTTAGTGTTGCTGTACTGAAATTAAGGCTGTGCCTTTACAGTCCACTTTACAGGCCTTTGACTATAGCCATGCAAAAAACCACGTCGATCCGTTGCTCTGTTGACAATGACAAACCAACAAGAAAGGTCGGTGGTTCAAAATTCAAACCCTACCCACCTATTACACTATTGTGGTATCTAGTCAACAAGCTTTACGCTTAGTTGGAGGGGGATATTAGACATTATTAACATGGCTAATACTCTTTAAATAAAAGATAGAAAATAAACACACTTTCGAATTTGTAATATAGTTAGTGATATTATTTGTAGGTATGTCAGGCTTCGATAATCCAATTTCTACAAGGTTATGTAACGTTGGAATATCACGGTTAGGCGTAGGTTCCCTACCTTAATTAATTTCTAATGAACTTTGCATTTTCGCGATTTCGTTTAGTTAAAAAGGCGATTAGTCGTAATACTAGAGACTTCTGGGAAATTAGATTTAGAAATTATTTCTATTTAAAACATGCTATTAGGATATGATAATATACATAGTTATAGGTACATGGAAAAAAGGTCCCCACCCATGGGACTTGTTAAAATACCTACGTAAATTAGCCCTGAATCGAAAAAATTTTTTCACACACCTAACCGCAATATTTACCTAAACATTCAACCGCACTCTACGGTGTAATTTTTTTTTAAAGATTTTTTTTCCATTTTGTTCGCGAGATCACTATACCAAATTATAGATTTCTATTAGTAATACCTAATACTCTCTGAGCGGACGGATTGACAGAGGGTTTGACGGATGGACAGACAGGCGGACAAGAGACGGACAAGCCGTAACTGTACAAGGGCTCCTTGTTTACTATGAAATCCTAAAAATCACAACTCCAAAGTAAGAACGATCTCATTATTACAGTATGCCACAAATAACGCAGTTTTCATTCGAGATGCTCCTTATCATATTATTTGCTTTTACTTAATTCCAGGCAAAGAATAACTTTACACGAGCAAACGTAGAGAACACGTTTTCGGCTGTAAAGGGAACTCGTTATAATGAAAATGGTTTATATTTGTATAGCTAACGAAAAAAAACAAAGATATTTAAACGTTACATCTGAGACAGATAGACCAAAAAAGAATAATTATCCTGAGGCAAGAACAAAATTAATCTCAAATTATCATTATCATCATTTCAACTTATAGGCATCTTCTAGGCAAGCGCGCTCCATCTTAGTCTGCATCATCACTAGCCAGCGGGTTTGATTGCAGTCAAACGCTTGTCTATAAATGAAAAACTCATCACCAGTCTTCTCCTTAGCTTGACTTTCTTCTCAAAATGAGAAGACCTTAAGACCATAGTTCACCTCGCTAGTCAAGTGTGGATTGTTAGACTTCACATTCTTATCTTTGAGAATATTATTGTGAACTCCCATGCCGGTTTCTTCAAGATGTTTTCCTTCAATGTTCAAGCAAGTGATATTTAAATACTTAAAACGCACTTTACTCTTAAAAGTAAGAGTTTCATGCCCAGGATCAAACTCCAAGCCTCCTAATAGGAGGCTCAAGTTTTAGTCCCTAGCTATTAGGTACTGCAAATAATTTAGGTGAGAACAAAAATTTACTCTTAAGTACTGAAAAATGCAGCTTTGGTTATTTTAAATCTCTTCGGTATAACTGGTATAACCGTTATCATAGCAATAATATCTAAGGTTCATACTCTTTATTATAATGAAAGAGACACTTAACAAAATTGTTGTTGAATTTCCAACCGTGTTTTGTTAAAACTCTTTAAAAAAAATCTTTAGAAAGAAACAATGCTTTTGTACCTCTTGTATAGAAGCAGGCGTTATCTTGAGGAAATCCATGAAATACAACGAACCAGAAGCGTAATTTGCTATTATCCGCTGAAACAGACAAATCTGAGTGGTGCAACATGCAGCAAGCGATATGCACCGCCCGCCCTCCCACTGCTGAACATGCAACACAATCAATACACACCACCACCACGCAACACCACACATATCTTCCAAAACACTCGACGCACGTTTTTTCCGACACCGGGACATCCTTAGGAAATGTAGACTTTACAATGCAAACGGAGCTTTTTAACCCCCGACCCAAAAAGAGGGGTGTTATAGGTTTGACGTGTGTATCTGTGTGTCTGTGTATCTGTGTATCTGTGTATCTGTCTGTGGCATCGTAGCGCCTAAACGAATGAACCGATTTTAATTTAGTTTCTTTTGTTTGAAAGGTGGCTTGATCGAGAGTGTTCTTAGCTATAATCTAAAAAAAGTGGTTCAGCCGTTTAAGAGTTATCAGCTCTTTTCTAGTTTTCTTGTAGAAAAGAAGGTTAGATAACCGTTAGGTTCATAATATTATACATATATACAATAGACAAATGTCAAGATGGACGTTGCCTAAATACTTAATTATTTATTTGAAAATGAGGTTTTGGAAAACTCAAATACTTTGGATCGTCGGGGGTGTTATAAATTTTTAATTTCACAACACACAAAAGGTCACACACACATTCAGTTTTCACTCGCGCCGCAACAGCCCGCGAACGTTGAAAAACAACCGAATGTAAGAGCGGTTTCAAATTAGCAAACAATCTGCATGCAACTTGCAACTTGCAACAACACTTGCACAATGAAAACGCGGCTTTACATAAACTCATTAGAAACGCTATAGTTTTGGAACTAGTTACAACATTAATTAAAACTTCCGTGGTATTTCATTAAAAATTTAAAGTCTCATGAGTTTCGAATACAGAATTTTGTGTTTCAGGAACATGTTTAAACTACCTAACCTACTGAAACACATTCGAAATTTGAATAACCTCAATAATGAGCTTAGCGAGCGATAGAGAGAGCCGTATTGTATGAGAGCATCAAGCTCTTTTCAGACTACGCTATAATATAATAAGTAACATGTATAGCTCATAGCACAACAGTATCACGCTCCATACATTATTATGGACACGTTCACACTTCACTGTACGAATTAATATTATATTATACTTGTTAGCGGTAACACTGAGCTGTAACTTGAAAGTTCTGAACTTATTAGGCAGGTTAGCAACAGTAAGCCTTTAGTAACACATTTTTAACCCCCGACCCAAAAAGAGGGGTGTTATAAGTTTGACGTGTGTATCTGTGTATCTGTCTGTGGCATCGTAGCGCCTAAACGGATGAACCGATTTTAATTTACTTTTTTTGTTTGAAAGAAGGCTTGATCGAGAGTGTTCTTAGCTATAATCCAAAAAAATTGGTTCAGCCGTTTAAGAGTTATCAGCTCTTTTCTAGTTTTCTTGTAGAAAAGAAGGTTAGATAACCCTTAGGTTCATAATATTATGTAAATTGACAAATGTCAAGCTGTCAAGATGGACGTTGCGTTGATACATAATTATTTATTTGAATATGATGTTTTGGAAAACTCAGATACTTTGGATCGTAGGCGCGGAATAGTCCAAGAAAATCGGTTCAGCCGTTTGAAAGTTATCAGGTCTTTTCTAGTTACTGTAACCTTCACTTGTCGGGGGTTTTAGGTAAGTATAAATTTTTAATTTACACTTGTTAAAAAGAAAATGTTGTTTTATATCTATAAAATCTGTTTTCCCCGATAAGGTTAAAGCTACGCAATTTATATTATTATCTCTACAATAGACGCATTCTTGGGTTTACCTTTGTTAAAATACCTTGCGACATCACCAAAATATTATACCCAAGAATCGAAAAATGTTATACAGGATTTTAGCTCTTATCTGAAAGACATAGGGAGCATATTTACGTGAGTCATTTAGTATTCAAAGTGGCCCTCGACGACAAAGGCCATGAAGGCCTTTGTGAAGAGGCACTGTCCTTTGAGCTTTGAGCGAAGGTGCTCACTTCTAGGATATTAACGTTGCCACAAATAAAATTAGTAAATCTATAAACATATCTTAATGAAAAGCCGTGATAGCCTAGTGGTTAAGACATCAGCCTCTTATAGGGAGGTCGGGGTTCGATCCCGGGCACGCACCTCTAACTTTTCGAAGATATGTGCGTTTTTAACCCCCGACCCAAAAAGAAGGGTGTTATAAGTTTGACGTGTTGTATCTGTGTATCTGTCTGTGACATCGAAGCTCCTAAACTAAAAAACCGATTTTAATTTAGTTTTTTTTTGTTTGAAAGGTGGCTTGATCGTAATAGTGTCGTTTCAAATAAAACATTGATTTATTCAACGTATTTTATTATGAGATGGTTGCAACTAAAAACCACGCGAAAATGGCTTCGCGAATAAACGGATTGTTTAATGGCGTAGAGTGTCAGCCTAGCTAAATTATTACGTAATTCAAACCTAGTTAGTTCCAAGTTTATTTTGGAATCTCTTCACTGTTTTGCTATAAGCAACTTTTCTTACTAAGCAAGCTTTAGGTAAATTATATTTGTACCTATATTATAGTAGTCATTGGCGTAGCCAGGCGTGGGCGAAGTGCATTCTAATAGGTGAATTAAAATCCGAATAAATAACCTATTCGCCTATTCCTAAGTATGTTATTAATAGTTAGGTAATTTTTGTAATCGAAAATAAAAATCCACGTAAGCTGATTTCTGAAATTCATTCCCTGTAATACCATTCATTTGATCTGTTCAGATTTATGAGGGCGATTTTTACATGCGATTACCATTACAACATGCATTACACTCAGTACTGCAAATCATTGACAAGGCTGTAGCGCAGTAGTGAGCGCTGGGGTCTTACTGGGAGTCCCGGGTTCGATTTCCGCCAGGGGCAATTTCGGAATTTATAATTTCTAAATTGTCTCTGGTCTGGTGTGGTGGGAGACTTAGGCTGTGGCTAGTTAGCACTCTACCTGCAAAGCTGTGCCACCACTTATCATTCTAGTACGATACTGTGTAGAAATCGATAATGGGTACTTTCGAGTTCAATAAAACTGCTAAAACCCATCCAAATTAACCCGTTTCCATCTTAAACAGCATAATCACAAAACACGGATTTCTCCTAACTATCTATGCTTGGATTTTCTTTACGTGATCAAATCAGAAATGAGGCGATTAGTTGGAGAACCAGACTAAAAGTAACCAACACAGCTCAACAGCTCACGAAGCTGATTTTGCTATTATGGGCACACTATATGGCACATAGTTCGGAAAACCGATAGACATTGAGGTTATAAGGACCCCCCCCCCTCTCCCCCCACTGATGACAGACGTCATCAAACGAGTCTCAGCGAACCACTGGATTCAAGTGGCGCAAGACATAAGAAGATGGCAAGGCGCAGGACCGTGGCATGTGAAATTCCCTACAAAGACCTGTCCAGCCGTCGACGTGTATCGATTGATGATGATGATGATGATGATTGTAATACGTTATCGGCAGTCGGATCGCGTATCACAAGCTCGAATGGCGGCGGCTGTTCGTATAAATGATTCGCCATGAATACTAAGCTGGATAATGTATGCCGTTACTGAACATTGTGTAATGGTAACCTGCGTAATGTTTCATTTTTAATTCGTAATTTTAAATACGAGCTACGACTGACTGAATACTGAAACGTATAGTTATTATTTTCATGATCGACCGATCCGCGTCGGCCCACTACTGAGTACTGGTCTCCTTTGAGGTCATCTCACGGGTTTAGCCGTAGTCCGCCATCCTGTCCAAGTACGGATTGGCAGACCTCATACAATAGAAACACCCACGTCCTATGCCTAATTGCAAAGTCAAAGTCTTTGCAATTAGGCATTGTAAGGTCTACATCTCCTGAGGATGCTCCGGTGTCGGGGCGAAACGCGCGTCGAGTGGTGTTGGGATTTGTGTGGTGCTGCGTGGTGGTGTTGCGTGTGGCTTGCTTGGTGGCTGGCTTTTCATGCATGTTTATCAGAGGGAGGGCGGGCGGTGCATGTCGCATGCTACATTTTGCACCATACAAATTTCGTTAGTTGGCGGATTATAGCAAATTAAGCTTTTGGTTCCTTGTATATCATGGACTTCCGCAAAATAACGCCTGCTTCTATAATACATACCTTTAGAGTTTCGCATCAAAAATAAACCCACAAAGTAAAAATGAAAACTTATTAGTATTTGCAAGCGCGACAATACAGCTATTTCTGCAAGGGGAAACATCGTCACTGACATTACACAAAGGAGATATTATGAAATATGCAGCCTCTAACAAGCTTTGGAGGCGGGCGGTGAGATCCTTGCTGCTTTCTGAGTATCTTGTATAGCTTGTAGCAGCTAATTAACAAGATATTACAGGGAAATATGGTGTCGTAACATTTTAATACCCTTTTCCACTTCATCATCTTATGCTGTGGTTGTAAAAATGTCATAACTTTTTATAATTAAGAGTGCTGTTTGTAATTTTTGAAGAAAACTCTTTTAGATTCGACCTGATTAACGAACTTAACGTTCATATTATATTACCATAAAGTTCATGGTGCTACAGTACATTACGCTAGCCAAGTGTGGATTGGCAGACATCACACACCTTTGAAATCATTATGATGAATCCTCAGATATGCAGGAAACTTCTCATGCTTTTTGTCTTCTTCTGTGCAGGTCCTTGATGTTTCAACCCCATTATTATCTAAGGGGTGGGGTGTGGAAACCTCTACAAGAGACCTCTGTACAGCAGTAGACGTCTTTCGGTTAACGATCATGAAACTGTGATATAAATCGAAGCCCAAAGATATTTTCGAGTTTTTAATTCCATCCGCAAATAATTCGACTGGAGCGTCTGTATGCTCAGTCGATTTCTATTCACGCCTTTCTGGTTGAATTTATTTCACGTATGTATATTGGGGGAAAAATGTGAGGAAAAATATGCCCACGACGCGAATGAAATTTGTGATGGATTTAACCGATTTGGAAGCGTATGCACACGTTAAACGATTAATTAGGTATAGACCTATGCACAAATACTTAAATAAGCTATGGTGGTGGTGGCCTCCAATTCCGTTGATCCAGGGTTCGATCCCGGGCACGCACCTTTAACTTTTTAGAGTTTTGTACATTCTAATGCTCGGGCCATACTTCAATGCCCAATAACGCCATAATTATTGCGATATTCAAGGCGTTAAACTGAGTGGCCACATTTAAACAGTTAGGTAACGTCTAATGACAATTAAATTGGGGTTAAAATCATCTAACGCCAAACGGCATTATGAATGCCGTTTTACGTTGATTGTGGCTACATCTACGTCTAACGGGAACCGCCGTTGAACATCGCGTTGCATATGCAATTAAATATCAATCGCTTTAACTGTGAAGGAAAACATCATGAGGAAACCTGCATGCCTGAGAGTTCTTCATAATGTTGTCAAAGGTGTGTGAAGTCTGTTAACCTGGACTGGGCCAGCGTGGCAGAGTATTCTCACTCTGTAAGAATACCGTCCTCAGTAGTATGGCCGGCGATTGATTGAGATAATGAATAAACCTACTCATTCATGTTGGCATAAATATTCATTATCCTATATCCTTTTCTTGAGCCTAAACGTCTAAACACTTAATCCGCATCCCAAAGCGGATTTATTTCGGAAAACATCCGAAGCCTATCATATTGGGAAATATTTCTCAAACACAATTTCCTTTATAGATAAGGAGATGATGGCAGTAATATTATCTATTAAATCATTAACTTGCGACTCAGAAAATGAAATTAGTCAAGTTTATGTGTATATCTAACTCTGATATAATATGGTCGCTACGTTAATAAATCATTGAGAAAAGGTGGCAGATTTTGAATGAAGCTCTAATGACCAGATTTTTATAAGAATCTAGAAGTCCGGAGATGAGGTTTTTTATAGAAATCTACTTATACTAATATTCGAAAAAAAAAAAAATTAATTATGATGATAAAATTACCTTTGAAAGGTTGTTTTCCATTGCTATTATTATAAGCGATGGTGGTAACTATTTTCGCCAAAACCGAAAATTTTACGAGGTTCCAAAACTTTTAATAATATTATGTACCCGTCAATGTCAAGGATGAGATAATCAAATACCAAAACCACCGCCAACTCCCTAACTATTAGGTACGGGAAAGCGTTTTTAAAGAGATCTAACGTTTAGATAAAATGCTAATTTATTCATTGGCAAAGAAAGAGCCGAAATCCTACTGGAGATTCAATTTAATCTTTCAATTCGTAATTTGCTTTTGATGTTGGATTGGAGATCCGTTTATGGGATTTTATGTATAATGTGTACCCGAGAATGATTCCCCAATGTTTGGTTTAACATTTTACTTACTCGGTTTTCCAGTTGCTTTTTTACCCGACTGCGGCAAAGCCAAAAAGAAGGGTTATGATTTTAGCAGTCTATGTATGTATGTATGTATGTATGTATGTATGTGTGTATGTTTGTATTCAAATACTGTGTGTTCCACCGTAGCGCCTAAACTGCTGGGCCGATTTTGATGAATGAGATGTCAATCGATTCGTCGTAATGGTCCGGGTGACATAGGCTACATTTTATACCAAAAAATTGACCTATTCGATGTTACATGAAAAAAAGTGGGAGTCTCCTAAATAAATGTACTACAGCATTAAAATACACCAAGCGACAGAAAAAAAAAATTACTATAATATTTAGCGTTTAATAAGACGATCGCTGTCGGGTTTTAGTTTTTAACTTTTTCTTGTTTACGGATATTTAGGTCTTTTAAGAAAGAACTTTCTCTAAATACTTTTTATAGGAATACATTTTTACTATACTACTATACATACAATACGTGTGACGTGCAAGAGACTTGCCAGAGATAGCTTCTGCAAGTTTTATTGCCAATGGATACTTGGTCTTAGATTGCTGAAATTATAATTCCAAAGAGTAACATCAAATGGAGTATGTTTATTTAGCGTTAAAATAACTCGTGCTGGTACATAAAATGTGTATTTCAAAATCTAATAAATTACTGCAGTCTACTATGTTCTCATTTGAATAATCAAATATTGCTACATTTCTTATATTTTATGAAAGGCTTGAAAATAATGTAGAATGATATTATTGCCGGCTTACATTTTACTTTTATTCAGATACAAGTTAGCCATTGACTGCAATCTCACCTGGTGGTAAGTGATGATGCAGTCTAAGATGGAAGCGGGCTAACCTGGAAGGCGTATGGCAGTTTTCATGATACCTACTCCTTAGATTTCTACACGTACCGGAACGCTAAATCGCTTGGCGGCACGGCTTTACCGGTAGGGTTGGTAGGGTTTACCAAGTTCGATCTAATAAGCTCATTCCAACGCTGGTAGGTAATATTTTTCAGTAATTGAAATGGCGCACTGGTTAGTGTTGGAGTCTCCTAACATAAGTGAGAGGTCCAGGTTATATTTCCAGCAGGTGCAATTTCAGAATACATAATTTCCAAATTGTGTCTAGTCTGGTCTGGTGAGAGGCTTCGGCCGAGGCTAATTACCCTCATACTGGCAAAGCCATACCGCTAAGTGGTATAACGTTCCGGAAAATCACTTGGGTGTGTACTGTGTAGTTCACTATTTGATAGTCTTCACAGATTTTTGAGTACTCTAGGGTAAATTCTCAAATATCCCGGTTTCCTCATCTCATGTTTTCTGTCATACTTATTGCAAGTGATTACATGTTAGTAATTCCAAAAACATAGAGGTGCATTGACCCTCCTATCATTTGAACACTTCATTTGATATTTGTATTCAAAAAATGACCAGCTATGGACGTTTATCGGTTGAAACGACGACTGGAATAATGTGAACCGGCCATTTTAAACCCGCTGCAAAAATTCCCAGCAAAAGTAAGTATAAAAGTATTCCAGATCCATTAAACCAAATAGTGTTTTCTTATTTGGACAGCGGGCGGTAATCATTGGAATTTGAATTTAAAAACATTTCGGAATTGAATCTTCGCCCCATTTGCCTTGACTCCGTCTTGCGCTGAATCTATTACCATTTTTATGAGAACCTGATGGCTTCCATTCCTCACTTATTTACTCTCGCTGATTATTTTACTGATTTGCTGAAATGAAGCTTTGATTTTCTTTTTTTTTAATTTTATCGCATCATCGTGATGAACCCATCAGCGGCTTAGTAAATACTCTGCACAGGTCTCCCCTCAGAATAAGAAGGGGTTTGCCTAAAATTTACCACGCCGCTGGCCAAGTGCGGATTGGCAGACTTCACACACCTTTGAAAATATTATGGGGAACTCTCTCCCAGTTTTAAAGTGTAGATGCTTAATTGAAAGTTAAAAATAAAGTACATCAAAAATACGTGTCGAATTGCAAACCTTGGTTATTTTTCAGTCGAAAGTATATAAATGGGCATTTTCTTGCAGTTTGTTTAAATTAAACCGCATGGTGTTAGGAAAATTGTCAAAAAAATTATACAATATATTTGGAAACTCTGACGATATAATTATATCGTCAGAGTTTCCAAAACGTTTTCAATCAAGATATTTTCCGCTGATGCATCAAAACAATCGGACAAATTGACCAATCGGATCTCAGCTTTATCGCGTGGCCCTAATGCGATTTAATGCGGTGAACCAATCAAAGGGCTAAGCAAAAAGCACACAAAGACCATCCAGCTCTGGAGTGCTTTGATCCTGATTTGATTGCACGCCCCGATGAAGTTGATAGGGATAAATGATCCCCTTTCAACCATTAAAAGCTTTTAGGTTATCGAAATGAAATTTAAAAGATTTATTCCTAAAAGTCTTTGATTGAACGTCCGCGTTTAGTCAAGTGGCAATTCGTTTGGCTCTTTTAAAAGATGTGACCTTTTCATTGAATTTTAATTGCAGAATAATAGTATTATAGTTAAAAACTTTAGGTCTGGTAAGGTTAAAAGTTCAGTTCATTCATACGATAAAGAGTATTTATTCGTCCAAGACGATAGACAGGAAAAAGTAAATAAAATAGTAATATTTTCTATTTCAGTAAACTTTAACAAGTAGTTACTTTTAAATTGGTAATGCAATCTACCACGTATTCGGAATGCTTTTCATACTGAGAAGGACCAGCAAGAAACTCGGTGGATGCTCTTTTCAAATATTCGATTTACAATTATTATAATATTACACTCATGTAACTAATAATAAAAACACATTGATGAGGAAAAGTATTGAGCAGACCAGACTGACAGATATTAATTTAACAATATCACTATTCACTACCTATATTATTAATGCGAAAGTGTGTTTGAATGTTGGTTTGTTGGTTTGTCCTTGAATCACGCCGCCACGGATCAACGGATCAACGGGTCGGCGTAATATTTTGCATGGATTTAGTTAAATTCCTGAAGAATCACATAGGCTAGTTTTATCCTGGAAAATCAAAGAGTATATTAATCTGCGGCCAAGCGGATGGAGTCGCGGGCTTCGTCTTGTACCCAATAAATCTCTGCATGATACCGACACAGCTTCCCCTGAAATCAAACGGAAAAATCATTGAAACGTGCAGTAACCGGCGTTCTTTCATCCAAATGATACGAGTATGTTGTCCTGCAGTTGGAAATCAATCAAACCTTTCGAGAACAACCTCACATTCGATGTACGTACCTACCGATAAATTCTTCGTACAAGGAAAATAAGTCATAGTATAATAATTTATGCCATGATGCTATATTCCTACACATATATATTATGCGAAAGTGTGTCTGTCTGTATATCTGCGAACTTTTCACGGCCCATCCTCTTAACTGATTTTGACGAAAAATGGTACAAAGATAGCTTACATCCTGGGAAAGGACATATTACATATTTTTATCCCGGAAAGTTAAAGAGTTCCCACGGGATTTAAATATGCAATTATAATATGTCCTTTCCTAGGATGCAAGCTATCTCTTTACCGATTTTGACGAAGAATGGTACAGAGATAGCTTGTATCCTGGAAAAGGACGTATTATAAATTTTATCCCGTAAAATCAAACAGTTCTCACGGGATTTCTACAAACCTGAATCCACGTGGACGAAATTGGAGTCATCATCAATAAACGTAAAAATATTTTCCTTATTCCATTAAAGTATTGTACCTACCTATTTCAAAATTCTTTCTTTATTCTATTATAGTATTGATTTTTTCATATTTTAAAATTTTCATCTCCTTTAAGCATAGAATCAATATTTTTGTTCTTAGACTGGCAAGAAATTAATCATTTTTCCAAGACACGTAAAGTTCTAGTAATGAATGTAAATTCAGTTCTTCCTAAACGACATCTCAAGACACCTGGCTAGACGGTTCAATTTGCATATATTTATTCTAGGCACCCGTCCTGAAGCTATTTTACTGAAGATAATTTAGCCTTAGGCTTTGCTAGATATTAAATTATAAACTGAATTTCCAAACTCTAATGGTTCTGTCAAAAGTTACAATCAAATTGATAAGGGCTTTACAGAATAATAGATTTTTTTTGATATTTTAGTCTCTTGTAAATAAATCTACTGGACCTGACGATCTTTATATTCCCTACTACTAGAGTGAACTAGAGACTGAGAGGGAACTCTCGGTTTGTTCCTAAATTGACGATAATATAGCAAATATTGTAGGCTTATTACTATAACTTAAATATCTTACTTTTTACACAATATAATAACTTATTATACTAACTTATATTAGATCTTACTTTAGGCAATATAATAATAATTATTATTATGATTGTTCCAGCGCAGCGCTTCGTTGTGATTGTGCTAAATTTGTATGGATTCTGCATTGCGTGTAATTTTACGTCAGGCTCTTTAGTGTGATAACACGTCATAGTTGTATAAACCTGCAGGGTTATGCTGTATCTCAGTGGCACACTAATTTCGTGAAAATTTCTAATAATTAAATGTCAAACTCAAATTTTCTATTCGCTAACGTCAGTTTTTAACCAAGATGACGTCATAGACAATGACTCTCGATCATAGCCATTAATGGGATGGAATAGAAACCGGAAATGCTTTTTCACGTATGTTTTCGTATCGATAGTTTTTAAAACTCTATTCACTAAGCAAAAATGACAGTTTGTAGTTAGAAACTTTATTAGGTGGCTACGATCGTTTTAACAACTAGTCGGGACCAGTGTTTTGCGACTCGCCACTATAATCCGTCCGTTTTATAGAGGTAATAATTTTTTAGCAATCTCAACGAATGTAGAGATGTTTTAATTTCGAAGGATTTTTATTAATTACAAATCGGCTGAATTCCGCTCGGTTTTTTCAGAAAAATATATTATAATAAAAAATTGATACCTAGTACCTAGGTACTTACCTATTAGTTGTAAAAAGGTAAGTAATATAAAGTAAGGTTGGTTCGTCGGAGTTAAATTATTGTTATTTTGTAAGCAAGATAATAATTTAAAAAAAATATGGCTCGTGCCGTATTGACGGGGCATGCTGAAGAGCAGCGCCAACAAAAGGCGCTACGGGTCCACAGGCGCAGGCTGCGCGATATGTATAACCCAATGGAGCTGCCAGAAACAGAGTTCATTGCGAACTTTCGTTTGAGCAAGGCTGGCTACCAGCAGGTGTTAGAGGAACTCGGGCCTCACCTCCAAGCCGCTCGACGAAGGACAGCTGTTCGCATTGAACTTAATGTAAGTCTCATGTTACCTACATGAGACTTACCTTAAGTTCAATGCGAACTAAAGTACCTATTTCCTATCTTTGTACCTTTTCTACTCCCTTTACAACCTCTCGCACTGCCAAGGGTCACTGGTAGAGATCTCTTATAGAGAGATAAGTGCTTCCCTGTCCACTTTTACTTTCTTTGTCTCTTAATTGTTACAACTTTCTGGTACAAAATAAAATAACAAATAAAAATAAAATTCTGATATTTATATTGAGGAAGAAAATATTGAGATTAATTTAACACAAAAATTGGATTTTATATTTATTGCAGATCCTAGCAGCTCTGCATTTTTATGCCACGGGTACATATCAGCGCCCAATGGGGACATCACATCGTGCAGCCTGGTTTCCTAGAGGCCCTCCAGCGTATCGACCCATCGCAATATCGCGATGGGTCTTTGCAAACTCGACCAAGAGTTCGAATTGGCGCACAGAGACTTTTCTTCTTGGAGGCATCTAAATAGACAAAATATGCTTCATGATTTCGTTCAAATTGTGTGCTGAAGGAATAATTAGGTAGGTACACAATAAAAGCACTCAAGAATACTGTAATTCTATAGTCATTCTATAGTCATAATTCAAAGTTAGGTACTACAAAACACTAATCTATGCAAAACACAAAACCGTTTAAATTCAAGTCAAAGTTCAAACTGATGTAATGTCAATGTCAAATGTCCATAGATAATAATTAAAAACTAGTCGAAGTCGTACAATTTAAAAAGTCTTACATTTCTACTACGCTACCTGTCAGGCAGAGATATTTAATTTGGCCATATAAAGTCGATAAAATACGCTACTATGTTAATGTTGGCCAACTGCCAAGTGTTAGATACTCGTAATTAGTTAGCCACGCATTCGATACGGAATAGAAAAACACGTGACCTAAATTTCATGGATTTCTAACTGGACTCAGTGTCTAACGAAAACTTTCAAAGATACTGAATAGCCCTGTGTTTACGTACAGGTCGATTAATAAAGCAACTAATATCTAAAGTTAGTGTTATTTGTGCCCCAATGTATACCTAAATATACATAATGGTGGCCCATGAGGGGAACCAAGCAGCGTGAACCAGCAGTACAGCGAAAATATTGCATCACGACGCAGAAATATCAAGATAAGTGTCCATCCTTTGTCCTACTTTTTTCTTATCCAAATTTCCAAAATAGTGGCTAAAGCTATTAGGAATTGCATTTATTTGTGTAGATAAGGTTTCGTTCGTGTTGTAATTAGTGTAAAATATCATTAAGTAACGTAAAATTACGAGATAAAGCGCAGTGAAAGTTTTTTCAACCCACCTACATTTGTGAATAAAAAATTAAATTTGTGATTATCGTGAACTTTATTTGATATAAATACTTAGATAGTTCTGCCGACTATTCCAGGCTGTAACCAGCGTTGTGCTACGCGACTGCTGCATGACAGCAGCAGTTATTTATCGCATGCAGCACGCGGGTAATCAAGGCGTTTGGTGGTCTTCAGCCTGGCATCCTAGCGCAACCGAAACGAGGAACGTGAGCTTATTGTTTTCATTTAGTTTATTGAGTTAAAGTTATTAGTTTTGATTACCTGACATCGAATAACTAACAATGCCTACCGAAAGTGATAAAAAACAGGGCTTAAAGGAATTATTAGTCAAGCGAACGTCCGCCAAAGGACAGATCACTAAATTTAAGAATTACTTGAGCGGACTTGCTATTAAGCCCGACTTGAACAACATTCAATTAACTGAGTTGAATCTTAAGCTTGCCAAGTTCGAGGCATTGTCAGTTAGAGTTGATGACTTGCAAAGTGACATCGAGGTTTTATGTCCAGAAAATATTGCTACCGAAATCGATGAACGTGAAAGCATAGAACACGATATCATTATTAACATTGCCACGGCCAAAACATTGGTGGAAAAATTCACAAAAAAGGTTGAGTGTGAGCATATGAGACTAGGCTCGTTTCTTGACAATTCTTGCCATTCTGAGAATCAAGAAATTGGGTTAAAACTACCTCGTATTGAAATTGCTAAGTTTGATGGCGCGTGTTTTCGTTGGATGGAGTTTCGTGATACGTTTGAATGCTTGATTCATAAAAATTCGCGTCTCACTGATATTCACAAATTTCATTACCTTATTTCATATTTAGAAGGCGAGGCAGCACGAATCATTTCAAATCTAGAAGTTTCATCCGCTAATTATTCTGAAGCGTGGAATTTGCTATGCAATCGATACAACAATAAAAGGATTTTGATAAATCATCATTTAAATTCATTGTTTAATTTTAAGCAGCTTCCACGCGAATCAGAGAAGTCCTTAAGATTCTTGGTCGATCACGTGACAAAAAATTTGCGCGCGCTGGCCAGTTTAGGACAGCCAACGGACCAGTGGGACGTGTTGATTATTTTTATGCTGGCTTCTAAATTGGATAGCACCACACTTATAAAATGGGAAGAGCACCGCAACAATTTAGACGATGACGCTCTAACTTTGGAACAGTTTTTTAAATTTATGATTGATCGTGCGAATGTGCTAGATGCTTTAAACCGTACAAGTAGGCATGACAGCTCTGGTTCTAAGCCCCACATCAATAGTGTACGTAATATTTCAACTCCAAATGATAATCTCAATAAGCAACAAGCATCTTATACTAAATCATTTGCATCAGTGAATAAGTTTAGAAGGTCAATTAACGTTCTTTCTTGTGTTATATGCAATAATAATCATAAAATTTACGATTGCCCTACCTTTAAATCAAAGAGTGTAGACGAAAGGATGAAGGAGGTTAATAAATACAAATTATGTGTGAACTGCCTTCGTCAAGGACACATGGCCAATAATTGCCGCCTGCGCCCTTGTCAGTGCGGGGAGTTGCATAATAATTTGCTCCATAGTCCGAGTCAGACTACTAGCCACCACGTTGATGTGGATGATATAGATAATAGTAGTGATGATGAATTAATGGTTAACTTTTCAAGACAAAATTCAAAGCAAATTCTTTTATCAACAGCTATTGTGGAAGTTACTAATCCATTGAACCGGCAAAAGGTCAAGGTTAGAGCGCTTCTAGACTGTGGCAGTCAAGTGTCATTTATTTCCAAAAATCTAAAGAATAGACTACAATTAAAATCAAATCCTATTGACTCGCTTAAGGTCATAGGAATAGGAAGAAATAGTTTGGATAATGTGTCAGAGAGTTGCGATTTACAAATAAATTCTATAAATAGTACCTTCAGTATAAATATGTCAAGCCTTGTACTTAATGAACTAACAGGAGAGATACCTAAGCACCCCGTTAATATTGATTCCTTAAATTTACCCAAAGATGTTTTATTGGCTGATCCTAAATTTTATAAACCATTTCCAGTTGATGTTCTGATTGGAGCCGATTTGTTTTGGGACATACTAGGAACAGAAAAGATTGCGCTTGGGCCTGGGAAACCAAACCTGAGAAATTCTCGCCTAGGGTGGCTGATATCTGGTCCTGTAAGCTCAGTGGTTGTCAACAAAGCCACAGCCTATAATGATGCGTTAGTTCCTAAACTAGCAAGTAAAAATAAATTTTGCAAAATAAGTAAATGAAACTTCTATCTGATTTTGCAAGTCAACAAGATATAATATTATTTAAAATTTATATCAGCTTACGATCCTCTTTGAGTTTGTCTGGGTTGCCTGGGCATGAACTCCGCTAAAACGCGGTACATAAATATAATCGGGAACTTATTCATTTGTTTATCAGTCAATCATTTATTGCTTGAGCTTTCAACTTTGTTTGCACAAGTGGAAGCAGTTCTTAATAGCCGACCTTTGTGTTCCTTTCATCCTGTCCTAATAACTTACTGTCCCTCACTCCTGGACACTTCATCATATGAAGGCCCTTGGCTGTATTACCTTCGTCAGCATCTGAAGACTGTACCGACAATCAGCGAATACGTTATGAACGCATTAAGAGCATAAAGCAGCATATTTGCAACGATGGTAGAAGGGCACCTTCCTGAACAAAGGACAAAATAACCAAACGAAGTTACTGCGCGTCTCAGCGATGGCATTATGGAGCTTTTATCTGAAGACGGCGCACCCCCATTGTGTTGGCGCTTAAGACGAGTTGTACAGCTTTTCCCTGGACCGGATGGAGTGTCAAGAGTCGCAGACATCCATACGACCAAAGGCCGTGTGCGTCGGTCGTTCACTCGTCTTTGCCTACTACCTACAGCGGATGAACCGAAAGGTTGAAATTGTCATTTCAACGGGGGGGAAGATGTTCCAGCGCAGCGCTTCGTTGTGATTGTGCTAAATTTGTATGGATTCTGCATTGCGTGTAATTTTACGTCAGGCTCTTTAGTGTGATAACACGTCATAGTTGTATAAACCTGGTCCGCCATTGTTTACGTACAGGTCGATTAATAAAGCAACTAATATCTAAAGTTAGTGTTATTTGTGCCCCAATGTATACCTAAATATACAATGATCATATTTTACACACACGAAATCACTGTATTTCAGGTAGGGAAGTGACTATTCTTCCCTCTTCTGGCAATAACTCATTTAAACGCTAAAATAATTCATTTTAAATGGAAAAAAGGATCCGGAACGTTTGAATAATACAAATTTATTCAGAGTATAATAATAATAATAATAATAATAAGCCTTTTATTTTCTCTCTTCATTTCACATTTGGTTATTTTACAATATAATTATATACTAGTCATTATGAACAACATCATATTAAGCAATTATAACTTATCTTACAGTAGTTTACATTTTTAGATAAACAAAAAAAAAAAAATTACAAAAACTAAATTACATTTTTAAAAATAATATAAAGTAGTGTACCTAAAGTTATTATTGATGTTGTTTAAAAATTACATTTTAATTCAATTTATTTTACTAAGTCTTATTAATTATTCCTATTCAGTAATTACTGTTTATAATATGTACACTAAAATTGATTACTAATCTTACAATAATTTACATTCTTTTTATAAACAAAAATTTTTCTATGTCAAATTACATTACAACAATTCAATTTATCTATGTCAAATTACATTACAACAAATCAATTCATCTATGTCAAATAACATGAAACATACAATAGAGTAGTACAATAGAGAGTATAATTATTATTTATTATTGAATGTATTTCAAATGATTTTCAATTTAATTTCTTTTACTATTATTCTTATTCTGTAATTTATCGCTCTATTATTCTATCTCTTTCTACTTAATTTTTTTTTTTAAATTATGTTTACATGTTTATTAGTATCCATATATATCTGTTAGTGTGAAGATGAGAAACCCTCTTGGGTGTAGGCCTCCTCCAAAACTGACCAGTTTTTCCTGTTTTTTGCCAACTCCTTCCAGTCTCTGCCCGCAACGGATATGATATCATCTTCCCATCTAGAGTTAGGTCTTCCACGTCTTCTTTTGCCTTGAGGTCCGATCCACGTAGTGACTTTTTCAGTCCATCTCTCGTCCTGCAGTCTCGCAATATGGCCGGCCCATTTCCATTTTAATGAGAGAGCATGTTTTAGGAAATCTATCATATTTGTTTCTTCTCTTATATCTGATGCCTTAAATTTTTGAATTTTTTTAATATTTAACAGAGCTCTCTCCGTCACTTACTCCATACAATCGTAGTTCCCATTTCATTTGAATATTAAGCAACCAAAGTCCATGAAATTTTGCAGACATAGTCTAGAAACTAATATCTGTGTCTGTGGTGTTTTAGATTTTTCTAAAAATATGTAGTTTTAAAATTACAGGGGCTCAAAGATTTGTATTTTTCTTTAAAAAAAGGCCCAACTTTGTGCTCGTTTTTCTAGACAACGAAGCAATTTAATGAAATTTGGAAAAACCACAGACCTAGAAAATTTAATGAATATTATGTAGTAAAAAAATTATCGTTATATATTTTATATTGTTATAATTATGTGGGAACTACGAAAACCAGAAATTACACCCAGAAATCTTGAAAATTTCGTGCTGTCTCGATTTGTGCAAGCGGGGTGGTGAAGTGCGGGGGACGACACGTGAAACTGACAGAAACGGACAGTCTAAACACACGGGCCACATTTAGACTGCACCCGACTCCAAACTTGTCGATAGGTCTAACTAAATACATTTCAACTTGCGTTAGACGTATGCGTTACCTACTCAGACGTTGCCTGTGGATAAAAATATGTCTCATGTTTGCTGGCAATAGCGTATGCATCAAACCCTGCAAGTTGCAACTCTCTTGCAACCTATTCCTCACGCAATACGCACAGCTTTTATATTATAATTTTTGACAATGTATACTATATGTAATGCCATATCACAGGTCACTCTCTGATTTATTGCTAACAATTTACTTCCAAATGCAAAGAAATCTAAGTGTGTTGAATTCACACTGCCCAATACCAGGACCTTAAATGACATAAATTCATTGATAAATAATCATATGTTGAAAATAAAGGAGAACCCCGTGTTTCTCGGTATAATGTTAGATGCAAAGCTTCTATGGAACACCCACATATCAACACTTGATGGTAAACTCAGCTCTGCTGCTTACACTGTTAGAAAAATTCGACAGGTACTGACGTGGAAACTGCAAAAATTGTATATTTTGCCTATTTTCACTGTATTATGTCTTACGGACTCTTGCTATGAGATAAAGCGGTAGATATTGAGAAAAAAATGTATTACAGAAAAGGACAGGACGTGCAATTTATAATTTAAAACCGCGCGCTGCCATACAATAAAAATATAAGGAAATAAGTACCTTATCTATTATCTTATAGTAGCTTCTAAATATATTTACAACTAGCTAATGCCCGCAGCTTCGCTCGCGTGGATTTAGGTTTTTAAAAATCCCGATCCTTTCATTTCCCAGAACAAAAGTTGCCTCTCCGTAATAGCCCGTCCCCGGGATGCAACTTGTTTCTGTATCACGTAAGAATATTTAAACGGATTATCCTTTTCAAATCCCGAGGGATCACCAGGATTTAGGAATGCAATTTCTTACAGCATCAGGGTTGAGGTCAACGACAAAGTGTTTACTTGGTATAGATACCTTCAATATCAATTAATAATCGACACTTTTTAAATCCCATTAGCTTTAGTAGTCAGGTCCCCTGCAACATCAGGGTTGAGGAGTTGGAATCCAAATTTTTTATTGAACAATGTCGCAAACTTTCTTTATCGATTAAAAAAACTACCCAAAATTACGCAGTTAGGTTACCTGCCAAATTTCATGGTTTTGAGTCAACGGGAAGTACCCTAGAGGTTTTCTTGACACACACGACAGACAGAGAGATAGACAACAAAGTGATCCTATAAGAGTTCCGTTTTTCATTTTGAGGTACGAAACCCTAGAAAACGTAGGAACGGCATTCCGAACCAGTGGTAAATTTTTCTGACCATCCAAAAACACTTTGAAGTTTACCTAAAAGTTTACAGGAATAAAAATTTATCATTGTATTCCATTCCATTTCATTCTATTCCATTCTGTTCAAAGATAAATAGATAATAAAAATATTTGTCACCGAAACAATAATTTACGATACATCGACCAATATCAATTTTACTGATGACAATCTGACTATTACCAAAGTGAACGACTACTATAATATCTATTATATACGACTAACATAATATGTATTATAAATTGTGTGCCGTTTGCATTCTCACTAGGTTCTCATTAAGTTTGTTTTATTTGGTTAAACTTTCTGGCATTTATATTGTTATGACGTTTAATTGGCAAACAGTCTGTTTATTGGCTGAAACTCAAAAATTCAGCCAATCACAACAAAGAAAATATTGTAATAATGATTGATGCAGCTTTCTGTAATTCAAAACAAAATATTTGACATTAACTTGAATGTGACAGTGTTTTCCGAATAGGGTTGCCAGAGGCCCCGTATTTTACTGGTTACCCCGTATGTCAGGATAGAGAAACCGGTAATTATGAAAATAAAATACGGGGCAAATAAAACTAAATATTTTTAGGGTTCCGTAACTCAAAAGCAAAAAGAACTCTTATAGGATCACTTCGTTGTCTATCAGTCTGTCTGTCTTTCCGTCTGTCCGTCTGTCCATCTGTCCTTCTATCCGTCTGTCATGTGTTCATGAACAAATATTAGTATTTTCAATTTTCAAAGTAAGATAACTACATATATCAAGTGGGTTATCATATGAAAGGGCTTTACCTGTTCATTCTAAAACAGATTTTTATTTATTTTTATGCATATTTTTTTTAATGCATAACAGTTTTTGATTTCTCGTGTAAAATGTCGAAAAAAATACCCGAATCGGAACCCTCGGTGCGTGAGTCTGACTCGCACTTGGCTGGCGAAACCGAACACTGACGTTAAATGTCCAGTAGAAAGAATATTTTCCTTTTGCGGCAATGCGTAGCCGAAACCCACTCGATATTGATCATGGTCGTAGCCAAGGCGGCGGGGCTTGGTTTGAGGATGTTAGCCTTTTTTTATACAAGTTAGCCCGTGACTTTAATCTTTTCTAGTGGTAAGTGATGATGCAGTCTAATTTCTTGGCCGTTAGGGCCATACTAACCATATAACTAGCCATGACCGAAGCCTCCCACCAGACCAGAAATTTAGAAATGGCGACTGCGCCTGGGAAGCCGTCAAAAACCTAAGCCTAAAATAATACTTACACTATTTCTTGCATTTGCTTACCAATTTTTTTTTGGAAATATATCAAACATTTCGCGCTCACTTCACTCGCGCTTTGAATTTGTATTACTTGGTGTAAGCCCCGCAATTTCGTTTGCATTAATTTAGAGTTTTAAAAATTCCGTGGGGGATTTTCCGGGCTAAAAAGTTTATGTCTGGGATGCAAGTTACCTCTGAATAGTAAGTACCAAAATTTTGGTAAAGAAGATGGGCCGTGAAAGGGTAACAAATAGATAGGCAAATAGATATACTGTCGTATTTGTAATATTAGTATGGATAGGGAGCTTTAAAAATAAAATCTTGCTATGGCTAAACTCGTTTCCCTTTCACTTTAATTCTTTCTGTAATTGAACCAAAAACACTTACGCTCACTGCGCTCGCGCTTTTTTATTGTTGTATTTTATCTCACTGTCAAATTGAAAGGCGAAATTCCACTAACCAGGTAATTAGCCCATAAAGTTGAGCGAATGTTATTTTCCTCATGACAGGATTCAGTTCCGGCCCTGATAAAACCTCTCCCGAAATCGATTCCTGGCTACGGTCATAGTATTGATACTGTGAAGGTGGAATTACAAGTTAAATGTAAATTTAAGTTAAAATGCAAAGATTGTATGCATGAAATGTATAACATTTTGCTTTACAAAACTAGAGTTTTTAAAAGCTATTTAAATAAATAAATCTTTTATTTAAAATCACATTGCAAACACAGTTCACCAATCAAGACACGGCAACATACAGAGAAAAAATACAAAACTTACAAATAAACTGAAATATCTAAATAGGCTTTCCATGCATTTCAGAGAGAACCACCGCCTATTTCTTCAAATACTTCAAATTTTTAAATTTCTTCAAATCTAAACCCCGTATTTTTGATGGTGGTAGCCTGTAAATCAAAAAGAGGCAGGTGGCAACCCTACTTGCCACATGACATTACAGAATGAAAAATTGTTTTCATTACTCGGTAAGCCTACTGCCATAGTTTCACAGAAAGTGTGACGGTAGTTGTGACCTCTGATTGGTCGACTCTCTTTCACTATTTGCTAAAATTGATGATTGCAACAACAATTTTTTCTTTTTTGTAATCAAAAACAGAACACGGACGTCATACAGGTTGACTAATTGCAATCATTTCTGACCGGCTAACATTGTTCCGCTAGTGGCTCAAACTCACTGTCGCAGCAAGAACATGGTAAATTCAGCCAATCACAGCAATTAGAATTGGTTATCACAAATGCACCGATCTAGGAACCGAGAATACACGAACCAGGGCAGATAGAGATGAGAACAATAATATCATACGTAGGAAATCGACGGGGGATCGTTGACAATGATCCTCTTAAGAGACTGCGCTCCATAGCTCGTTGACATACTCTTATTTTGTTTTTTATATTTTTGGTAAAAACCCAGGTTTGAGCGCCGTAGGTAAGGCACGGGAGCACGCAAGAGTCCATGGCAATTTTTTTGAGAGTTACTGGCAATCGATTTTTAAAAATTTCTTTCATCGACCAGTACTTATTCCAGGCCATTGTTATTCTTCTTTCCACCTCTTCGGTATTACAATGTGGCTTAAAAGATATTTGTTTTCCTAGGTAGGTGTATTTTTCCACATACTCTAGGATGTTTTCGCCTACATAAATGGGGAATTGGTTTGCGTTTGTCATAACTTTTGTTTTCCCTTCGTTCATTTCCAAGCCGAATCTTAGGCTGGCTTCATGTAGAGTCTTTACCATGTATTGCATGTCCCTACTATTTTCGGCGAAAATCACTAGATCATCTGCAAATCTTAAGTGTGTTAGAGAGGAACCTTTGATTTTTATGCCCAAATTTTCCCAATGTAGAGTTTTGAAAATTGATTCTAATACTGCTATAAATATTTTTGGAGAAAGAGGATCTCCTTGTTTGACGCCTCTATTTATTTCAAATGGCGGTCCAAATGTTTCCAACTTTACTCTACTTTTACTCCTTTTATAAATATCCTTTATTATATTTATATAATTACTATTTATTTTGCAGTCTTTGAGGGCATCCCATATGCATGTATGGAAAATTGTATCGAACGCTTTTTTATAGTCAATAAATGCTACATATAGAGATGCTCTTTTTTCTTTGTATTTTTCTAGTATTTGCTCTACCGTATGGATGTGGTCCATTGTGGAAAAACCCTTGCGGAAGTCAGTTATTCAGAGTCTTTGCAAATAATTTTATTTTATGAGTACCCTAAACATACCTAACACTCGCGAACTTGCTCTGGAGATCATGTTCTGTTGAGTAAAAGAGTAGCATCAAGCAGGAAAATGACTCTTGTTTTTTCAGATGATTTTTGCAGATGCGGGAAATCTGGAAAAATGAAATATTATGATACTTTTAATGGAATATAAAGAGTAACTCGTATACTTGCACTACAGCTTGTTCGACATTATCATCATATTTTATGAATACCGGGTTGCGAATAAAGGTAGGAAAGTGAGTATAATAGTCTTCCTTCATCTGGCAATTCTCGCAGTAGTTCATTTTAAAGGGATATAAATACAAGTGTAAATTACAAATGTATAACACCCCCGACAAGTGAAGGTTACAGTAACTAGAAAATAGCTGATAACTTTCAAACGGCTGAACCGATTTTCTTGGATTATAGCTAAGAACACTCTCCATCAAGGCACCTTTCAAACAAAAAAATTAAATTGAAAACCGATTCATTAGTTTAGGAGCTACGATGCCACAGAGAGATACACACGTCAAACTTATAATACCCCTCTTTTTGGGTCTGGGGTTACTTAAATTAACTTAAATTAGTTCTTACTTTACGCGATATAATAGTAATGACGACTATGATCTTGATCATATTTTACACACACGAAATCACTGTATTTCAGGTAGGGAAGTGACTATTCTTCCCTCTTCTGGCAATAACTCATTTAAACGCTAAAATAATTCATTTTAAATGGAAAAAAGGATCCGGAACGTTTGAATAATACAAATTTATTCAGAGTCTTTGCAAATAATTTTATTTTATGAGTGCCCTAAACATACCTAACGCTCGCGAACTTGCTCTAGAGATCATGCTCTGTTGAGTGAAAGAGTTGTGTCAAGCAGGAAAATGACTCTTGTTTTTAACCCCCGACCCAAAAAGAGGGGTGTTATAAGTTTGACGTGTGTATCTGTGTATCTGTGTATCTGTGTGTCTGTGTATCTGTGTATCTGTGTATCTGTGTATCTGTGTATCTGTCTGTGGCACCGTAGCGCCTAAACTAATGAGCCGATTTTAATTTAGTTTTTTTTGCTTGAAAGGTGGCTTGATCGAGAGTGTTCTTAGCTATAATCCAAGAAAATTGGTTCAGTCGTTTTAATGTTATCAGCTCTTTTCTAGTTACTCTAACCTTCACTTGTCGGGGGTGTTCTAAATTTTTAATTTACACTTGTTTCAGATGATTTTTGCAGATGAGGGAAATCTGGAAAAACGAAATATTATGATACTTTAAATGGAATATAAAGAGTAACTCGTATACTTGTACTACAGCTTGTTCGACAATATCATCATATTTTAAGAATACCGGGTTGCGAATAAAGGTAGGAAAGTGAGTATAATAGTCTTCCTACATCTGGCAATTATCGGAGTAGTTCATTTTAAAGGGATATAAATACAACTGTAAATTACAAATGTATAACACCCCCGACAAGTGAAGGTTACAGTAACTAGAAAAGAGCTCATAACTTTCAAACGGCTGAACCGAAGCCACCTTTCAAACAAAAAAAACTAAATTAAAATCAGTTCATTAGCTTAGGAGCTACGATACCACAGAGAGATACACAGATACAAACTTATAACACCCCTCCTTTGGGTCGGGGGTTAAAAAGGGCCTGGGACGTTTAATTAAAATTAATTTATTCAGCGTCTGTTAGAAATGAATCTATTTCATATTATGAAAGTCTCTTGGAAATAAATCAATTTCATATTATGAAGGTAGCTCGCGAACTTTCACACTGCTTTCATTATGCTCGTACACCGAGTTGCGAAGTCAGGTAGAAGAAACTAGCTCTATTCTTCCCTTATCTGGCAATCATTTATATTAAATTTAAAAAAAGATCTTGAGCTGAGCTTATACTAATTTATTCAGAGTCTTTTGGAAACCTACTTAAGTATTTCATGTCATTCTTGACTCAATACAATTATTTTATTATGGTCGTATTTTACATACACCGAGTCACAAAGTCTGGTTATAAAGTAGCTTTATTTTTTTATTTATTTAGTAATAGACTTAATTTAAAGAGAAACATTTTTCACCATTTTTTATAGACCAAAGCACTAGATAAAAAACAGACTGGTGTTTGGAATTTTGCAGCCCAAATAGACCGTAGTCTGTGCTAGGGCTGACAAAAAAGAAAAAAAGATTAATTTATTTTATGATTTTACTCCCTCTTCTGGCAATAAGTCATTTAAAATAGAAAAATGAATGTGGGACGTTGGAATTATACAAATTTATTCAGCGTCTCTTGCAAATGTATTTTTTCATGTTATGTAGATAACTAGCGAACTTGCACTTCAGCTTGCTAGATGCTCGATACAATATTACAATTTAATCATGGTCGTATTTTACACACACCGAGTTGCGAAGTCTGGTTATAAAGTAGCTTTATTCTTCCCTCTTCTGGCAATAAGTCATTTAAAATAGAAAAGTGAATGTGGGACGTTGGAATTATACGAATTTATTCAGAGTCTCTTGCTAATGTATTTTTTCATGTTATGTAGATAACTAGCGAACTTGCACTTCAGCTTGCTAGATGCTCGATACAATATTACAATTTTATCATGGTCGTATTTTACACACGTTGCGAAGTCTGGTTATAAAGTAGCCTTATTCTTCCCTCTTCTGGCAATAAGTCATTTAAAATAAAAAAATTAATGTGGGACGTTGGAATTATACAAATTTATTCAGCGTCGCTTGCTAATGTATTTTTTCATGTTATATAGATAACTAGCGAACTTGCACTTCAGCTTGCTAGATGCTCGACACAATATTACAATTTTATCATGGCCGTATTTTACACACACCGAGTTGCGAAGTCAGGTAGGAAAGTGGCTCTATTCTTCCCTTTTCTGGCAATAAGTCATTTTAAATGGAAAAAAGGATCCGGGACGTTGGAATAATACAAATTTATTCAGCGTCTCTTGCAAATGAATCTGATAAACGCTTTTCTGTGAATGAGACTTGATGCTTATCCGGAATGCGAAAACAAAAGAAGTATTTCCCTCGTAATTTCGCTTTCCATTTTTTTTAGATTTGCTCAGTTTTACTTTGTTTATTGTTCAGTATTTTGATTGTAGAGCTTCGGATATTGTGTAAATCTAATTTTTCATGCTCTATCTCTTCCTCGTATTTCTTCCTCTCTGAGAATTACTATGGTTTTAGCCCCTTCATTCATTCTATGAGAACATCCGTTCTCAGTCGTGGGCTGGTGGCGATGGGTTAAGACGACTTACAAAGAACGGGAAGCAATAATAAAAATATTTCTATGGAACTAGCCAATATTGCTTCTCATTGAATTACCCACAATCGCTGCTACAAACTAAGAGTACCTAGTTCAGCTTATTTTGCAGCTACATCGCAATACGTCCGCCTCAAAACTCGTTAAAGTGAAACCGTCCCAACTATTCCAATCTTCTTACTTTTAAAGCTATTAGCTACAGTGCTTAAGTAGCTTGATTGCATGTAATGAATACAATATACATATTTTAGATAAGTAATTAAATGAATCAAATTTTGACGGTGGAGTGGCAATGCCAGTTCGAAAAACCAATAGACCTATGTGCTGGAAAGGCGACCTTGCACCCGAAAGTGCAGTGTAGAAAGACCACCACTAGGTGAACAGACGACATCAAAGTATATTACAATTGATACTTTATTATTATAAATGCGAAATTGTGTCCGTCTGTCTATCTGTTAGCTATTCGCGGCCCAACAATTTAACCGATTTTGATGAAATTTTGTTATTTCCCGGGAACGGACATAGGCTACTTTTCATTCCGGAAAATTAAAGAGTTCCCACGGGATTTTTAAAAAACCTAAATCTAGTCGGGCATCATCTAGTACTCATATAAAAGATTTTGGTTGATCAGAAGTCTCTCCTGTTTAACTTTTCCTTGAAAAAGAACATTAAGTATACATTACTTGAAATGTTCAAAATAAATAACAAGAAAATTTATTATTATAAATGCGAAAGTGTGTCCGTCTGTCTGTCTGTTAGCTTTTCGCGGCCCAACAATTTAACCGATTTTGATGAAATTTTGTTACTTTCCGAGGACGAACATAGGCTACTTTTCATCCCGGAAAATTAAAGAGTTACCACGGGATTTAAGAAAACCTAAATCCACGCGGACGAAGTCGCGGGCATCATCTGGTACTCATATAAAAGATTTTGGTTGATCAGAAGTCTCTCCTGTTTAACTTTTCTTTGAAAAAGAACATTAAGTATACATTACTTGAAATGTTCAAAATAAATAACAAGAAAACACAAACGAAGAGTGGAAGGCATCAGGTCCTCATAAAAATGTTAATTGATTCAGCGCAAGACGGGAGGGACTCTATGTAAATGTTGAGCAAATTCAATACGAAATGTTTTATAAATTCATGATTATCGCCTTACTGAGGAAATACTTTTTATGACTTTTTTTATTAATATTATAGGGCTAATGACATTGTTTTGTCATAATTAGTGTAGCACTTAATCCTATTAATAAAAAACCAGTCAAGTGCGAGTCGGAATCGGACACGAAAGGTTCCGTACCGATCGTGAAAAAAGCTCAAAACCAGTATAGTAAAAAAATATCACTCCAACATCTGTAGACCACTGCAAGGTATTGACGAGCAGCGCCATCTTGATTTGATTTAATAAAGTAATAATATGGTCATGGATAGTAATTATTGATTTTTTTTAACCATAAATTCATGTTTTTGGGATTTTTTCCTGTTTTTGTGCTACTAAATATTGCTAGTTGTTACCTGCCTAATTTCATGATTCTAGGTCAACGGGAAGTACTCTATAGGTTTTGATTTCCTTGCAAGGTCTATACGACAGACTAACGTACAAACAGATAGATAGACAACGAAATGATCCAATAAGGGTTTCTTTTGCTCTGGAGATACGGAACCCTAAAACGCGTAAAGGAGCGAATAAAACCTACCGAGTTGGCAAATAAATTAAGACGAAGTCAAAAACGTCTTTCAATCTCGATTTCCATAACGTCGAGGGAGCGTCGTCGTATCGAATGATCGCCTTCTGAACAGATCCTTGACGCCGCGAACAGATTGCGGCTTCTTACCTAATGCGTTGTGATGGTATGACATACAGACGTCATGTTCATCGCACATTTTTATAGTTATATAACTATTAGTAGGATTAATTTCTGTAACGTCGATGGAGTGTTGACGTTTCGAATGATAGCCTTCTGAACAGATCCTTGACGCCGCGAACAGATAACGACTTATTAACCTATGCGTTGTGATCGTATGACATACAGATGTCATGTTTATCGAGCATTTTTACAGTTTTATAACTATTATTACTATCAAGGCTGATTTCCATAACGTCGAGGGAACGTCGTCGTATCGAATGATCGCCTGCTGAACAGATCCTTGACGCCGCGAACAGATTGCGGCTTCTTACCTAATGCGTTGACGGTATGACATACAGACGTCATGTTCATCGAACAAATATATTGTTATGTATGAATACCTATAAATGTTCGTTCGCCCAGGGTTGTGTAAGGATTCGATCTTAAAAAAGTTATA
This sequence comes from Maniola jurtina, assembly GCF_905333055.1. Taxonomy (NCBI): domain Eukaryota; kingdom Metazoa; phylum Arthropoda; class Insecta; order Lepidoptera; family Nymphalidae; genus Maniola; species Maniola jurtina. Next base: position 12,598,382 of record NC_060040.1, read on the forward strand.
TTATATGCCAGTTAGAGAATTCCTATTAGGTATGTATAAGCAATTTAAGATCTTTTATTATGTTATAGTCAAAGGATTTAAATTATAGGATGAATGATGTTTTTTCTCTAATAATAATTGTGCGCCATTTATGTTGGACTCTACTGCCACCAGTTTAGTAAGCTGATTCTACTGAGAATCATCATCATCGTCATCATGATCAACCCATACCCGGCCCACTACTGAGCACGGGTATCCTCTCAGAGGGCCTAGTCTGCAAGTACAGATTGGCATACTACTGAGAATATCCATACTAATATTATAAATGCGAAAGTGTGTCTGTCTGTCTGTCTGTCTGCTATCTTTTCACGGCTCTACAGTTTAACCCATTCTGACGAAATTTGGTACAGAGTCAGCTTATATCCCGGGGACGGACATAGGATACTTTTTATCCCGGAAAATCAAAGAGTTCCCACAGGATTCCCAAAAACTCATGCTTAAGTGATTTGTATGAAATTTGGTACCGAGGTAGCTTGTGTCCCTGTAATTGACATAGGCAACTTTTTATCCCGGAAAATCAAACAGTTCCCACGGGATCTTTAAAAACCCAAAACCACGCGGACGAAGTCGCGGGTATCCTTTAGTAAATAAATATTTATTGTATAAAACAATAAAACAATAGATAATATAATATATAATTATGATAAAACCAATACTCGACAAGTTAATTAATTCAAAAATTCACTCGTCGGAATTATTGAAATGACTAATTACAGAGAAACAAGAAACAAAAGCCTCCCTGTCGCGAAAGTATAATGATATTTACTTCCTCTTGTACTTACTTCATCCATTTTACACGACGTTATTGTGGTAAAAATTATAATTATAACGCTGTTACGAATAATTAACAATTTCGCCGTAAAGTTGTTAGGTATTTCATTATGTGACAACGATGAAGAAAAAAAATTAAACACTAGTGACCAAAATCCGTCCTTATTTTATCCATTTTTATAAAGTGCAGAGATGTATTATTAGACTAGAGGATGCGGAGACTTCGTCCGCGTGGATTTAGGTTTTTGAAGATCCCGCGGGAACTGTTTGGTTTTCCGGGATAAAAAGTTGTCTATGTCAATAACATGGACGCAAGCTACCTCGTTACCAAATTTCATACAAATCGGTTGAGTGGATGGGTCTTTAGGAATTCCGTGGGAACTCTTTGATTTTCCGGGATAAAAAGTAGTCTATGTCCGTCCCCGGGATATAAGCTAATTCTGTACCAAATTTCGTTAGAATTGGTTAAACTGTTGGGCCGTGAAAAGGTCGCAGACAGATAGGCAGACAGACAGACACACTTTCGCATTTATAATATTAAGTATGGATTTATTACACGACTAGCTAATGCCCGCGACTTTGTTCGAGTGGATTTAGGTTTAAAAGTCCCACAGGAACTCTGATTTCCGGAGTAAAAAATGGCTTATGTCACTCTCCAGGTCTTTAATCACGTCAATCCGTTGCTGCGTTGCGACTCGATTGACCAATAAGTCAACAACCAACTAACCCATAAAGCAACCAAATAATACACCATATAATACACTATAATGACCTTAAGCAATTTTAAGTATAAGTACCTACTTATTTAATTATTGCACGATGTTAAACACCTGGCGCAATTAGTACACCGTGCAATAATGAACTACTTAAGTCACACGTATCGTAATGTACTATTATATTTTTAACTTCATAAATGGAGTATTTTTCCACACACATGAAAACTGTGGAATCAACACCCATCGGCGGTGTTCCCACTAGATTACAACGTGGGGTTATTCAAGGAGTGGATCAACAAATTCCTGAAAGGCCGGAAACTTATCGGCGGTACTTCTTGTGCTGCAAATGTTCATGGGTGGCGGTAATCACTTAACATCAGGTGACCCACCTGCTTGTTTGCTCAATTTTTTTATTGCCATGGCGTTTGATTTTTGGATATCCTTACAAGAGATCTAAGTATATTATCCAGCTGTGGACGCGTATCTATTGACAATGATGATAATGAACGAGGTTCGATCCTGTATGATTCTACTCAATGCCTCTATTCTACGAAAAGGTGTCTATTATTATTACATTGAAGTCTTGAAGTCATCCTGATTTCCTATTGATTGAGGTCAAACCGCACCGCACCTCAGAAAGGCTAACTTACCCTAAATTCAGCTTCAGCCGATAACAAATTACTGAGGGAGCCACTGAAGTCACTAATTGCGGTCGCGTCAATCTGCGTTGAGCACCTTCACTCAAAGCTCAAAGGACAACGTCTCTCGACGAAAGCACCATACCCATTGTTATGCGGAAACACTATCAAAGGAAAATGCTGACATGCAAATTCAACCTCTATTTCGTGTGGCATGGGTTTGAATTTTGAATGAAATGATACTGAGATGTAGTATGGAATGTTTTTGAATATGTAGGTATATATCTACAGGTTTTCATAAGGGTAGGTACGCGACAGGTTGAAAAGACATTCGGGGAGGGAACGCCCCGCACACTCGCACAGCCCAATACCCATAATCCTGGTTCGTGCATAGACTACTTTTTGTCCCGAAAAATCAAAGAGCTCCCGCGGGGTTTTAAAAACCCATCTGTTTTTTTTTTCTTTAAATCTGGCTTTACTCTGATTAGCCAATGTCAAGTTTGTGATATTTTCAAGTTATTGAATTTATACAAGTATGGACTCCGTCTGCGCCGGCGCCCGCCGACATACGCGCGGCGCCCCTTTAGAGCGCTTCCCAGTCAGTTCCACCACCTAAAAACACCAACTAACACAAAAACCAGCCACTCTTAACAAAAAAAAACACTCCAAACAAGCACAGCACGCGCGCCAGCAAACGCCATCACAGACGAAGTCCACCCATCTGTTTAATTAACTGAGATTTGGTATAGATGTAGCATGCATCCCAGAAAGGCAGAAAAGGATATCTAGGCTTCTTCTTATCACAGAAAATCAAAGAGCTCCCTTGGAATTTAAAAAATCTATATCCACACGGACGAAGTTGCGGGCAAATAAAATGTCTTTTTTTATTCAAATACAAGTTGAAGCCCTTGACTGCAATCTCAGCTGGTGGTAAGTGATGATGCAGTCTAAGATGGAAGTGGGCTAAACTGGAAGAGGTATGGCAATTTTTATTTAACCCATACCCCTTCGGTTTCTACACGGCATCGTACCGGAAAGTAAGTTCGCCAAAAGGTCTATTTATGATTCAAAAATTATTTGTATCAAAGTAGGTACATCAAATTCATTACCACATTATATTATTATTCAACCCCTTTTTAACAAGGTCATTGTAACTGGAAACCTTACCACAATGAATGAGGTCTGTTTATTTTACAAACGGCTGCCAGCGTGAGTCTACCCCGGGTTAAATTATTATAAATATAGCATTGAGTTATTTTTAAATTATTTTTTATACATTTGTGGGAATATATTGACACACACAATTTACTTTTATTATTATTTATATTTACAATGAGTAACGGTCACAATAGGCAAACGCAAGCGCACGCGGAACAAGCGCGTGTAGGTAGGTAGGTGCGGCGAGAGACTACTACTCGAGAGTCGAGACACGATGCGCGCGCGCCGCGCCGCGGTCCGGTGCGGAGCGCGGGGCAAGAAGGGATGGCGCGAGGTGTGGTCCCACCTCACGCGCGGCAGCGGTCTCGGTGTGAGCAACCGCCACATCTTCCCCCTGGCTAGACTGTAGCTACCAGCTACGGTCGATAATAATCAGGGAACTTGACGAGCCGGCCACTTCTTGTCCTCTTCGCTTCAGTGGTGCTAGGAGTAGCAGTGGAAGTTGATGACGTAGGTGTTGCGTCTATCTCTGGAACCTTTGTTTCTCTCGCGACGTATGCCGGTTTCAGTCTATCGATGGATACATTGTTTGGTTTCCCGTGAATATCAATGGAGAAGAATTTCGGTTGCCTTTTCAAGACTTTGAAAGGTCCGCTGTAAGGGGGTTCTAGTGAACTTCGAACATGGTCTCGACGGAGAAAAACATGTGAACAAGTATTTAGGTCTTTGGGAATATAAAATGGTGAAGTTGTATGCCAAGAAGTAGGTTTGGGAGTGAGTTGGGCCATATAAGACCGAAGACGGGTGGCATATTGAGTGACGTCGCTTGTAGTAAAATCTTGCTTCGGAGATAGGAACTGTCCGGGTAGTTGAAGAGCTTCTCCATATACGAGTTCAGCAGGCGTCGCTTGAATGTCTTCTTTCCATGAGCTTCGCATACCCAAGAGGACTACTGGAAGGGCTTCCGTCCATTGTGAAGAGGTGTGGCACATGATAGCCGCCTTTAGTTGACGATGTAGCCGTTCTATGATGCCGTTAGCAGCTGGATGGTAGGCTGTGGTGACGAAGTGACGTGCGCCAATCAGGGTGGTGAGTTCCTTGAAGAGATGGCTCTGGAAGTTTCGGCCGCGGTCTGTGGTCACCCGAGAAGGACAGCCGAATCTAGCTATCCACCCAGATACTAGAGCAGCTGCGCAGGTCTCTGCTGTCATGTCCTTTAAGGGATACGCCTCAGGCCATCGCGTGAACCTATCGATGACGGTAAGGCAATATCTGAAATCAGAAGATAGGGGTAACGGTCCTACGATGTCGAGATGGATGTGAGAGAATCTGGAAGAAGGAGTAAGGTAGGAAGAAAGAGGGGAGATAGTGTGGCGAGAAATTTTGCTAGTTTGGCATTGCAAGCATTGCCTAGCCCACTCTCTACAGTCTTTACGAATCCCTGGCCAAACAAAACGTTGAGAGACCAGTCGTATAGTAGCTGAACTTCCGGGATGATGAAGATTATGAAGTGAATCGAACACTTGTCTTCTTAGCTGAGGTGTTACATATGGACGAGGCGTCTGTACAGAAGTGTCGCAGTAAACAGGTAAGTTATTGTTAGGTGTAGCCATCTTTTTTAGTTTCAACGTGGAGCCGTGAAGAAGGAGGTCTTGCAGTTCAGGATCTTCTTCCTGAAATCTTGCGAGTTCTTCAAAGTTGATAGCTGGTGTTATCCCTTCGATACGGGACAGTGCGTCTGCGACTACGTTTTCCTTCCCAGGTAAGTACCTTATATCCGTTGTGAATTGTCCAATGAAATCGAGGTATCGGAATTGTCTTGGCGAGTTCTTGTCTCTGTTCAGTTTAAAGGCGAAGGTAAGTGGCTTATGATCAGTGAAAACGGCAAATACTCTCGCTTCGACCATATGCCTGAAATATTTAATGGCTTCGTAGACAGCCAACATCTCTCGATCATACGGACTGTATTTTCTTTGCGCGCTGCTAAGCTTGTGCGAATAGAAAGCTAAAGGTTGCCATACGCCATTTTTTTTCTGTTGCAGCACCGCGCCTATAGCAGAATCCGATGCGTCTGTCACTATTGCTAATTCTGTTGATGCATCCGGATGAGCTAGAAGAGTAGCTGTTGACAGTGACGACTTGCAGTCTTCAAATGCCTTTAGTAGCTCTGGAGTCATTTGCACTGGCTGAGATCCTTTGGTATTTGGGCCAGCTAGGAGGGCATTCAAGGGAGCTTGTAGATGCGCAGCATTAGGAACGAAGCGTCGGTAGAAATTAATCATTCCTAGAAACCGTCGCAGCTCTCTTACCGTCTTGGGTACTGGATAGTTTACTATTGCTTCGACTTTAGACTCCAGAGGTTTAGTACCCTCAGACGATACACGGTATCCCAGGAAGACTACTTCAGACTGGCCAATATTAGACTTCGATGAGTTTATAACGACGCCGTAGTGTCGCAGGCGCTCAAACAGTTGGCGTAAGTGGGTCTTGTGCTCTTCAGGAGATGAGGAGAAAACTAAGATGTCGTCAATGTATCCGTAACAAAAATCAAGACCAAGTAAGACTTCATCCATGAACCTTTGGAAGGTCTGGGCCGCGTTTCTCAAGCCAAACGTCATATACGGAAATTCGTAAAGGCCAAAAGGTGTAGTTATTGCTGTTTTCGGAATATCTTCTGGATTTACAGCTATTTGATTATAGGCTTTGACTAAATCAATTGTTGAAAAGATTGAACACCCTGAGAGCTGGTAAGAAAAATCGTGTATATGTCGGATGGGGTACCTGTCGGGGATTGTTCTGGAATTTAATGCCCTATAGTCCCCGCAGGGTCTCCAACCGTCATCTTTTTTCTTCACCAGGTGTAAAGCAGAAGACCAAGAACTCTCTGAACGCCGAGCTACGCCGCTTGTAAGCATGTCTTCAAATTCTTTTTTAGCTATTTGCATTCGTGTCGGGTCGAGGCGTCGAGGCTTGCATGAAACTGGAGGTCCTGGCGTTGTCCTGATATGGTGAAGCGTGTTATGCTTAGCTGATGAGTGTATACCTGGGGGTCGCGTGATTTCTGGAAACTCCCGTAGTATTTGGTGGTATGGCGTCTCTCCGACTACCGCTTTTACAGATGCAATATCTTCCACAGATCGGATATTTGTAGCTGGAACTGAGAGTGATGTCACGTTGTCAATAAGGCGTTGGTTTCGACAGTCTACAAGTAAATTGTAGAAGCTCAAGAAGTCAACTCCAATAATAGGTCGTGAAACATCTGCTACGGTAAAGTTCCAGGTGTAGTTTCTTCGGAGTCCAAGGTTCAGGTGTAGTTGTCTCGGACCGTATGTGTGGATGACTGTATTGTTAGCTGCTACCAGGTCGTATTTAGATTTCTTACACGGCGTCTTAACGGCGGATCGAGGAAAAACGCTTAAGTCAGAACCCGTGTCCACAAGAAACTGTATCTTTGAAGTACGATCGGTGACAAATAAGCGGCCTGTTGGAGAAGGACAGTCGTTTGCCGCTACTTGCGACCGCCCTGTACGTTTCCCGAATTAAAAGTGCACGGTTGCTTGCATTTCCGCGCTTTGGCTCCAAAAGTATAGTGGTAAAAGCAGTGCGGGTGGTCTGGAGGTGGTTGTTTAGACCTAGAGGAGCTCGAGCGATCATACCTTCGTTGGTTTGTGCGAGAACGAGAACGTGTTCTTCCTCTATCCAATTTGGTCACCAGTAGTGCTACCTGTTTGGCTAGTTCACTCACCTCTTTCGCCATGTCAGCGTTACTGCTGCTGGATGCCGAAGCAGTTGCGACTTGAGGTGCTGCGGGAACTATTTCGTGTACGCGGTCTGCGATTTCTGCCAGTTTTTCTACCTCAAGTTCTGCAATTTGAGACGCGATTACGGTTTGTATGTTTTGGGGTAAGCGATTTGTCCAGATACTCTTGATGAAGTCAGAAGCCCCCGAAGGTCCAGCCAGATTCTGCAAATGTCTAAGAAATTGTGAAGGTTTGCGGTCGCCTAACTCCTCGTGGCTCAGTAATTGTTGAATGCGCTTTTCCTGAGACGCAGAAAGGCGATTAATTAACTCCGTCTTCAATTTGTCGTATTTATTTACAGCAGGCGGATTCGTTATGATGTCTTTGACTTGTAGGGCGTATTTCGTCTCTAATTGCGTCGTAACGAAGTAAAATTTTGTAGTATCGCTATTTATTTTAGATAGAATGAAATGTCCTTCTAGTTGCGCAAACCATAAGGCTGCCTCTTCGGGGCAAAAAGGTGGGCAACGCAATGGCGTGCCTATTTTTGATACCTCCCCGCGGACCTCTGGATCGTCACTTTTAGTATCTACATCGCTTGCTCGACTTCCGTTCTGCGCCATATTTTAAAAAAGAAAAAAAAAATTTAAAATCGCTTCCGCCTATAGTTGGACCACCGGCTTGTGGTGCGACGCTCACAAAATTATGAAGAATGTTCCGAGTACCTATCTGCGATTGCTAATACGCCAAACGTCGGGGATACCACTGTGGGAATATATTGACACACACAATTTACTTTTATTATTATTTATATTTACAATGAGTAACGGTCACAATAGGCAAACGCAAGCGCACGCGGAACAAGCGCGTGTAGGTAGGTAGGTGCGGCGAGAGACTACTACTCGAGAGTCGAGACACGATGCGCGCGCGCCGCGCCGCGGTCCGGTGCGGAGCGCGGGGCAAGAAGGGATGGCGCGAGGTGTGGTCCCACCTCACGCGCGGCAGCGGTCTCGGTGTGAGCAACCGCCACACATTCATCATGTTCATAATCAGGGAGTTTTTTTTTAAACTTAGGTAAATCCAAGTGGTGAAGTTTTGAACATCATTTGTTTGGTATAGACATAGCTTTCATCCCTTACACAGATATTCCCCCAGAACCTCGTTACTCCACTAATAGGGATTATGACTATTAGTCAAATCAGTGACTTTTTATCAAACTTCAAAACGCTCGCTTAGAATAGGAGCTTGTATGAAATACACAGAAGTGACGTCATAACATTTGACGTAATTTGACATACTTTTTTTTTAGTTAAATCGAAAATTTAAAATTCGGATTTTACGAAATTTGGAAGACCCTTTATTTAATAATTACTAAGAAATAATTTATTTTTGACCTAAGCATCATCCCCATTCATCACGTAGAGAAGGTAGGTAGGTAGTTATACATTTCCTTAATTAGCTAACCCTTGCTTATACCTATTATATCCCTATCGATTCTCCTAATCTCGTATTTAAACTGTTTCATAAAATGTCCCCGTTTAGGAGATTACAGGGGACAGAAGGTTAGTGATTGGGGATTACTGTAAAGTCCTCACTAATATTGTGATTACATTGTGGACCTTAATTCAAAACGAATAGGCCGGATTTGATATCCAAAGTGGGGTTTAAATTAATTAAACAGTACCTAACTCCTTTAATTAAATTAAAATTTTCAATTAAGTATATTAGAATTCAGAGTAGTTTTCAAAAGTTAGAGTAATTTAGTAGTTTGAAAGAAACGTACTCCGAAAAGATAGAAATGCGCGCCTTTTCTGGAGCGAGCTTGGTTGGCTGGAGTGAAGACTGGCGTGGAGAGAGGTACTGCACGCACAATAGACGGAAAAGTTTAAGTGTGAAAATCTGCCCTGAAAGAGAAAAGAAAGGAAGCTGGACTGTATCGCAATTGCAGCGCGATCGGTTGCGTCTGACGCACTTAACTGCACGAAAAATTGTGCAAAGACCATAATAGCTCGTTCACACAGGCTGCGTAAGCGTAGACGTAGCGCGTACCATTGCGTTGTAATGTATGGAACTGTATGAAACATGGCACACCGCTCGCGTAAAGCGTGGACGTATGCGTAACCCGGTGTGTTAGGGGTGTACGCACGTCACTACGCACGTGTCACGTGTACGCAATTGGTGTGAATCGGCCTTTATTGTTACTGACTTACCTATTCACTCTAGTATAGAGTTAGAAACAAAAGAATGTTATATTTTAAGAGCTAGTAAGTTCCGTCTATCGCTGGCTCCATTCAGAAATCAATTGACCGTAATGCGCTGCAAAGTGAAGTATCGGATAAGTCCAAAGCGATCCACGTTTCGTTAGGATGGGAGTGGCCGGCAGAGGGATAGCTTTTGATCTTCCTTTATACCTACTTTGTGAGGATGAGTCTAAATGGTTAGCCCGTTTCTCTATTACTGTAATACATAAAAGACTTCCTGATTAAGGGACGATTGTTGATCCGTGGCTTAAGAGTCGTTTAACTTATTTTAGTTTTGTCGATCCATAAGAATCGGCAATCATGAGAATAAAATACCGAGGAATATAAAAACCATTCAAAAGCAGGTAGGTATTTTTAAGCAATATAAGTAATAAGTATATTACGAAAAAAAACTTTCAGGTTTTTTTTATTAACAAATAGAAAAAGAACATCAAAATTACGATTTTTACTGAAAAATAAAGCCCTATTTCATTTCAGTTTATTTTCAATTTGCTAGTAAAACAGCAAAGACAAATTAGTTTGATCGCTGGAAATAAATAAGTAAGTAATTCTTTATTATTAATTAAGTATTTGTACCTACAGTAATTAGATATGCCTAGCTTTAAGTTTTGTTGTAATTTTTTTTATAAAACAAAGTATTGCGCTGTAACTATAGCTAAGTTACAATAGGTATTTGATGGGCTAAAATTGTTTTCTCTCATATCGAATGAGGGGCCAGTTGCATATCTGGTGATTAGAGTTACCTAATGGTTAGCGTTAAACCTTGACCAGCAATAAAAATAAAGTGGCTTGTGCAAGTCAGTATTCATACCTCCAAGATTAATGCGTAGGTAAAATTTTGTTCCAGAATCAATCAACTATGACTTGTGCTATCAATTTTGCTTTTATTGACGGTCAAAGTTAAACTGTGACCGTAACGTAACTTAAATCGCCTTTAAGCAACTGGACCTTAGAGAGAGATAGGTTGATATGGTATACAAAATATGGGTACCACCCCTTTTTTATCTACAGTTCTGAGGTTTGTAACCGCTTTAACTAATCAAATAAAAATATACGTTCAAAGTTTAACGGTAACCATAACTTTAACCGCGTAATATGCAACTAGGCCTTAGTCAATCACCCTATTATATCTTGTGGATTGGTCGACAAGGTGGAGTGTTGGTTTAAGGTGTTTGCATATTTGATTGACCGTTTGTCAAATATTTGCTGCATTATGTGTACATATTAATATATACGATGTAGCGTGTTGTGGTGCTAATGCAATTACCTTGTATTGAATTGTATACAAAGCCAAACGTATTATAACTACAAAACAGAAAAGTAAGAAAAGGTCCGTCTAATCAATCAGCCTGTTTGCTTCCACAGCTGGACCTTAGCCTTCCCAAGAGCGCGCGTGTGGCACACGGTCCTCCGCCTTCCTCGTCCAATGGAGACCGATCTAACCTTAGGGTCATTTCACACCGGCACAGACTCAAAGGGAATCAAGCGACATAAGCCTCTATCTACGTTTTGCACAAACAGAGAAAGGACATCAAAAAGGCGTGTCGAGCAATTTGTTTTTTTGTCGATAAAAATTTGTGATTTAGATATAATATTCTACTAGTTGATGGCCACGACTTCGCGTGGATGTAGATTTTTTAAATCCCGTGGAAAGTCTTTTATTTTCCGGGATGAAAGTATCCTATGTGTAAAAGTATCCTGTGTCCCAGGGGACCTATAATCTATCTCCATTTTAAATTTCAGCCAAATCCGTCCAGTAGTTATGGCGTGAAAGAGTAACAAACATACACACATACACACACATACAAACTTTCGCCTTCATAATATTAGTCTGATGGACATAGATGTTAATGACGTAGACAAATTCGTGAGCATTATCTATTTGGTACAAAGATAGCTTGTATCCCGGAGATGGATATAGACTAATTTCGATCCCGGAAAATCAAAAAGTTTTCACGGAATTAAAAAAACGGAAATTTACACGAACGAAGTCGCGGGCATCATCTAACTAGTAATTTATAGTAGACGGTACCTTCCAACGTAGATAAAAAATCTGTGAGAAAAAAAATTGAGATTGAGAACTGGCAATCACGACAAAAATGGAATTTCGCTGAAGTTTAGAATCATATAATTGAATTAATATCCGTTATTCTGAAGTAACGAGTGGCTTAATTGAAAGATAATCACGGGTTTGAGACCGTTTTCGAGCGCTTTAATTAATTTTTAATGAACACCACGTTTTTAGAACTTCCCTTTCATTTAGAAATGTCATTAGCTCAGGTACTGAAGATTTTCTGTGGAATTCTGTACCTACGTATTTTAGAAATAAATTGACAAGTGTAAATTAAAAATTTATAACACCCCCGACAAGTGAAGGTTACAGTAACTAGAAAAGAGCTGATAACTTTCAAACGGCTCAACCGATTTTCTTGGATTATAGCTAAGAACACTCTCGATTAAGCCACCTTTCAAACAAAAAAAAATCAAAATCGGTTCATTAGTTTAGGAGCTACAATGCTCCGCCAGATACACAGATATACTTTTTGGTCCGGGGGTTAAAAAAGGATAAAAAATCTACCTAATATATTTTTGAAATTTTTTTTCACGTACAGTAGATAAACTATATGATACCCGCAACTTTATCCACGATTAGGTAAATCCACACGTGCAAAGGCGAGACGAGTTGTATAATGAGAACACAATACGTGATACGATGATAGATGTATGCAGATTTATAGACAGTTTTACAGCCCGGCTTCCATTAAGCATTTTCCCCAGTATTCATGGGAAATCATTTGAACGCACGTTCATTTTCATTTGGGGTTGCAATACGCGTTCTGACTGCTGATTACCATATCATATTAGAAGCATTTTTATCAAGGTCTAGTCAGCTTAGAGGCTTCGGCCGTGGCTAAATACCACCCTACAGGCAAAGCCGTGCCGCAAATCAAAGGGGTATAGACGTTTAATAAAAAAGTGGCATACCCCTTCCAGGTTAGCCCGCTTCCATCTTAGACTGCATGATCACTTACCACCAGGTGACACTGCAGTAAAGGCTTGTACCTGGACTTGTATCTGAATAAAAAATCTTCATAATATTATTATATTTTTAGCTACGGTGCATCTAGAGTCTATCTCTACTATCTACTCGTGATATTATAGATACAAAAATGTTCATTAATTTGTCCTTCAATCACGCTGCAACAGAGCAACGGGTCCAACGATATGCCGAGCATTAGCTAGTAAGAACATGTTGCAGTATCGTCAATTATAGGTTACAGTCATTTACAGTATTAACATTTTAACAAAGTGTTATAACATGCTACATGATTTACATGGACTCACCCTTGTAGTCTGTACTAACCCAGAATACTTCAAATAAAACTAAGTTTTAAATACCACAAAGTTATGAACTCATCGATCAGAAACTTCGATCGTTAGGTCAACTTTTCGTCATTTAAGAGCGTTAACGCATGACCCTGGTTGGCAAGTTTAGGTATTTACCCGAGGTTCTTTGTTTGTTTCCGTGAACGGACGTACCGAGTTCAGTTTAGTTTATAACAAACCGTTTTGATCCTAGACGATTATCAAACGGATTATTTTTTCAATATTTTTAAGTATGTGGTGTTAGTTTGTCGTTTTTTTAAAACAGTGTATTGTCTTTATAGATTAAGTACGAGTGAATAAAACTTATAATTGTAGTCAGTACTTAATACTAATCTTTTATATACTTGTGTAAGTATAAGAGAGTCAAGAAATTATACAAAATTCAACTTTCCTTATACATATTCACGAAAATATGGTTCCCTTATCATGCACAGTATAAATAATTACACCTACTATATTAATTTTCACATAGTTATATATTTATAAAGGCTGGTAAAATAAATGTGAAATCCGACTAAAATTTAAACAGTCTTAAATATTTAATTTGCAATATTATCGAAAATATAATGCAATGCTACTAATACTCATAAAGACATTGAGCAATTTCTTTTCAAATTTTATTGTTAGTACTAAATCGTACTTACCGTAAGCGCAAAACAATGGACAGTACAATGAAAGGGATTAACAGGTACAAAAATGCAGATGTTACACTTGAGTAGGTATTTATTCATCAAAAATAAGTGCACTGCTACGCGAGTCAACTAGGGATACAAAAACAAAATAAGATAAAGTTCAAAACTGAAAGTACAAAAACCCACCAACTACTTTTAAAGACTTCACCGCAGATGATTGATTTATATTTGAATATGTATAAATCATTATATACGTGTATTCGAAATTTTCATAGTAACTGCTATGATTTGATATCGAACTCAATCCATCTATTTCAAGTTTATTTTTTCTTGATATACATTTCTTTTTCATGTCTTGTGTAGGTAATACCAATTTCGATATACTTTTTGGGTTTTGTAGGTTATATCTCTTACATTCGTTTTGATTATGATAAGTTCTTTTATGACATATCGGAAAATTTTATGACATATGACAATATAGCCTCTAACATACGGAATGGTAAAGCTAAGCCAAAGAGAGATCTCATTTATCAAAATTTAATGTGCTGTTTGGCAGTAATAAGTGAATTGATGAGTCGATAAACAAACAAACACGCAACACAACACGTGACAGGTTGTGATGGCAATCAAGGTAGGGACGCCCCGCACACCCACACAATCCCTGGGCTAATCCGGTGCGGGATAGCGCGGGTGACGTGCGGGTGTGCAGAACGTCCCCCGCCTCATACCTCGATTGCCATCTCGACCTGTCACGTACTATACATAGCTGCCGAAAACTCAGTCCTCCCTTAGTTGGATAAAGAATTGTTTTATTCAAAAATAAAACCATCATAAAGATCCACGAGGGATGACCACGTGCAAATGATAGTAATTATCCTATTGTTTCAGGTGTTATGCTAGAGTGTACAATGTATACAACCAAAATCTAAATACAAAATACCGTACTAATGCTGTAAAAGACAATAAACTAATGCTATTATGCAAATGCAAAAAAAGAAATAATGGAATACAAGAAACCGCGCTAATGCCATAAAAGGACGATGAATCATCAAAATTTTATTTAGCGGCTAGGACAAATAGCAAGGGTATTGGCATATAGCATTGTCAGCCGGTAATAACTGTAAAACTATAAGCCTTTAAGAATATTTAATTCTGAAAAGTTATAATTCTAGTCAATAACTAATTATACAAAATTCAACTTTCTGTTTATTTAAAAAACATGGTTTTCCTTATCACAAACAGTATAATGAAACCTTGAGTATTGAGTTTTACAAATTTATAAAAGCTTTTGAAATAAATGTCAAACCCATGTAAAATTTAAACAGTTAAAAATTTAATTTTTAGAAATTATTAAAAATATAGATCAATGCCACTGCTCTGATAGGCATTAATCTATTCTCTACCGAAATCGCGTTTTACAATCTTTTCAAATTTTGAAAATTAAATTGTTCCCTTTCAATGAAAGGGAACAATAGATACCAATGCAGCTATTTGCTCGAGGCAATACTTATTTATTAACTAGCTGATGCCCGCAGCTTCGCCCGCGTGGATTTAGGTTTCTAAAAATCCCGTGGGAACTTTTGATTTTCCAGGACAAAAGTAGCCTATCCGTAATAGCACGTCCCCGGGATGCAACGCATTTCTGTACCACGTAAAAACATCTAAACGGATGATCCTTTAAAAATCCCGAGGGATCACCAGGATTTAGGAATGCAATTCCTTACAGCATCATATAAACACAATTTAAAAACATACAAAAAGTTTTTATCTATCTTTAAGAAAAAATAGCGAGTGTTAAAAATACCTAGTATTGAGAAGTGATAGTCGCACTACAATTTCAGGTAAATTGTAAATAATCCGATAACAATTGCTAAGCAAACAAGCGTTACGTCGGTTCTCGGAGAGGCCTCGGCCGATACTAATTTCCTAGTTCAATTTACTACTGCTCGTTGCACGGTTTTGTAGTGTGTTTCAAGATTATTTTTTGGAAAAAAATATTAATTAAATTTAGATTTTTTTTTCTGTATATATTGCCAATATGTTCTTCTTTAATGAGTACTTAGTTTTATTTATAAATGAAGATAAATAACCCACCTAAATGACAGTTTTATGTGTCTGTAGTTTTATGAAATTATGACTTTTTTGTTTGAATTTTTATAATGTAAAAAATGCCAAACGAAAGATTTGGTTCTGTCATCTTATTAGTTCAGGACCTTTTCTTTGGTAAATATATTTCTTTGTGAGAATCTACCAAGTAACTTTTGATGTAGTGAACGTCAAAGATGACACGAAATCCAAAATTCAGTAATAGTCTTTTGGTATTTTAGGCAATAAAAGATAAACTATGAATAAATTGCAAAATGTTGTCTGTCAATTTAATAAAACAGGAAATATTCTACAAAGTAGTATATAAATTTTTTACATAAATGCAGTGTTTAATAAAATATAGGGGGGCAAAATAGCTTAAGAATAGCTCATACCGGTTCAACACTCTTAATCCCTAGCATTGTAAGGCACAACGCACACCTGCAAAGTAGAGTCTTTTTGATGATAGATTAAACTCGGCTCTCTTTACTTTAGCCTAGCGGTCGATGCGTGCAGCACGCTATGTGACCTTTAAGTAGAAGCTCACGGAAGGAGTGAAGTGGCACCGAGGCGAAACTTCTTTTATTTTATGTCACTTAAATTAAGCTTAGCTATAATTTATTATGACGTATAGTTGAATACATAAAGTTGAACACCGTGTTTTCCTTTCATTACACCAACTAGAATCTATACTAATAAATAAAATTGGAGTGTCTGTCTGTAATTTCGAAATAACTACCGCATATTAAGGTCATATGGTTATTTGAACGATACTATAACCGAATCACACGTTTTTAAAATTTTTGTCTGTCTGTCTGTCTGTCTGTCTGTCTGTTTGAAAAGGCTAATCTTGGGAACGGCTAAACCGATTTTGACGGGATTTTCACAGACAAGTAGAGAATTTACCAAGGAGTAACATAGGCTACTTTTTTAACCGACTTTCAAAAAGGGAGTTGTGTTTTTCTACCTATGTACACCGAAATCTCCGAGATTTCTGAACCGATTTGCGTCATTTCTTTTTTAATCGATAGAGAAACCTTGCGACATTGTTTCATAAAAAATTTGGACTCCAACTCCTCAATCCTGATGCTGCACGGGATCTGACCAATCCACGCGGGCGAAGCTGCGGGCATCAGCTAGTCTTAAATAAAACTGAGTTTAAGTTGCTATCAAAAACTCCGCTGCACTCAGCAAGTATGCGTTGGCCCTATGACAAAATAAAGCTTTAATAAAATTCCTGTTCACATACCTTTGAGACCATTAATCAACCTTTGTCCTCGGACACCAGATATTATCCGCTAAACTATTTATAACAAGGGTATCAGAGTATCTGACTCTACCGCATACCGCTACCTCACGGATAAATAATGAATACCCGATAGCTCCAGGCGAGCGATGATTCATTTATGAATAAAGGAACAGCTTATATGAAGTATATTTCTGTAACCTTTGGGATCCGTTTATGAAACTACTTTTCGTATGATTATTTTTCGCTTGTGGCGGGCGCTGTTATTTATTAGTGGAGGTTTTATTTATTTATCGGTGATTTATTGCTCATGATGAAAATGTAGCGTAAACTTAGGTACATTATTGATAAGTATTTTAATATCTATAGGTACTATTAGTTACTATTATTACAAAGGTGTAAAGTTTGTAAGTTTGCATGAAGGATATATTATACAGACCTAATATCCGCAGCTAACGATCCAATGTTGAAAATTCTTTCATTTAAGTACTTATAGGTTTTTTCATTGCAAGATGGGCTTGTTGACGATAAAAAAGCAATAAATGAATTCAGGTCAAAGCTCGCCTGCTTAGAAGATGCATATTCACTATTGCGTTGAAGGCATTATGGGAAACACGGATGCTTCCCACACCTTCCACGGATTCCACATCTTAGCAGCTCGTATCAGAAACGTTTCGTGGGAATGGATTGGATGTCGACTATATAAGGATGTCAACGTTTACGGATTCTCAATGTGAATAGTGACGGAAGAATAAGATTGTGAAGTTCCTGAGCAGATTCTCCAAAGTATTAGTGCTATAATAGGTTTTGAATACCTTGATGGGTCTTGATAAACACGACAGATAGACAGTTTTGACAGACACGACAGACAGACAGGCAACGATTTGATCCTATAAGGGTTCTTTTGTCTCTGGAGATACGGAACCCTAATCACACTATCACACTAATATTATAAAGGCGAAAGTTTGTATGTGTGTGTGTGTGTGTGTGTGTGTGTGTGTGTATGTTTGTTACTCCTTCACGCAAAAACTACTAGACGAATTTGGCTGAAATTTGGAATGAAGATAGATAATATACTGGATTAGCATATAGGCTACTTTTTATCCCGGAAAATCAAAGAGTTCTTTGATTTTCCGGGATTTCGAAAAACCTAAATCCACGTGGGCGAAGTCCCGGGCATCGGCTAGTAGTGCTATAAAAGCAGCAATAATGCACATCTCTAATAGATAAAAGTAGAAAATAAACTGTCAAGCTCTACCAACACGTAGCCACAGACGGCGGGCAACTAATGCGAATTTCCAATACCTCCCATGTTCGACTTCTCAAATTTACATCTCCACGTCTCCCCGTCATTCCTGAAAGTCGAAGACTTTACTGAGATGTGCTGAAACTGGAAAATCGTTTGCATTTATTTTCGCTACTCCCTTTCGACTTTTCTGATTTACTTTGACTGTAAATGGGAATTTTATGTCATATATTGTATTTCTATACGAAATAAATTCACGTTATTTAAATTTAAATGAAAATTGTACGTCTCAAGTCTCGTGATAGGAATATGACTTTTATTTATTATCTAGTTGGGTGACGGGTCTCACACCAATGGAAAATGAAAATTATACCTAATAGGTATCACAATGAAAATATAACTTATCGTTTTCGTCAACTATTATTCATACAATATTAGCCTCAATAGCTCAACGGTTATAGGAATGGACTGAATTCCGAAAGGTCGGCTGTTCAAACCCCAGCTGTTGCACTTTTGTCGTACCCCCTCCTAGCACAAGCTTTACGCTTAGTTGGAGGGGAAAGGGGAATGTTAGTTATGATTAAAATGGCTAGTATTCTTTAAAAAAATATATCAATTTTCTAAGAAATGCTGTCGTTATCACCAGCTGATAGACGTCCATAGCTGGACATAGCTCTCTTTTAGATAACCCCATGTTCCATAGTCTTGAGCCGCCTGAATCCAGCGGCTCTTTGCGACTTTGATGTCGTCTGTCCATCTAGTTGGGGTCAGCTAATACCAGTATTCCAGTGCGAGGTTACCATTCCAGCAATCATGGGAGGTTGGGACCCCAATGTATATTGGTTTCCGGAACTACGCAACCTCTTCGGCTGATTTTAGTCTCACGCTCACCGTCAGCGCTCATAGCTCAGTGCGTAGTTCATCAGCGCTGAGGCTCAGCGTAGCTCGTTTTAGTATCGTACTGAACGCGTTACTGTACAGACGACGACAAAAATGTGGAGTGTATTAATTATTGCTGCTTTGTACTACCTATCCCAAAGGAATAGAAACCGGCGATTCGCCATGACTGTACACGCTGACCACACCCGCTCCGCTCTACACCAGAACGCTCATAGAAGGCAGAGGCGCTCGTGCAATGGTCAGCGCCGACAGCTACGCGGCGCAGACGCGCGACGCGTGCGGCCGCGTAGCTATCAGCGCTGACCACCGTGCGCGCTGATAGCTACGCGTCTTTCAAAAACGCTTCCTATAAGTTTGTACATCTTAGCCATCAGCGCCGACGATGCGCGTGCGGTCGGCGTGAGACTAAAATCAGCCTTCATGTCAGTTTCACAACCCGTGGAGTTGGGAATTTGACACTTTCGAAAACATTAATTGAACAGTTCTAGCGTAAGTATTTTGTCAGTAAAACAAATAGAATGGCTACCAAATCACAAGATTTTATTTTGCTACACAAACAATATTATTATCATGCTAAAAATTAATGACTGACTGAGAAAGAAAGAAGCAAGATAACGATGTAAAAAACGGTTATTTTGTTTTTGTTTTGTATAAAGATTAGCATCTCATTTATTCACAGCAAAGCGTTTATCAGATTCGTTTAAAAAACGCTGATTAAATTTGTATTATTCCAGCGTCGCGGCGTACGGCTCCTTTTTTCATCTAAAATGAATTATCGTCAGATGAGGGAAGAATAGAGTCACTTACCTGCCTGAGAAGTCTGACTTTGCAACTTTATTTCTGTAAAATACGGTCTCATATTTCACCCAGCCAATTACATTTTTCTAATTGGTTTTTTGGATAAATAGTCTGCAAAGCTTTGCGAGACATCGTTACTTAACTATTATGTTACTATGGCATGCGTTGCACCAGATCTAAGTCTTTTTATTTTTATTGAAGACAAACATTTTGCGATATCTAGACTCCAAACAAATACAGGGAGTTAGTTATTAAAATTTCTATAGTTAAAACATAAAAAAAACACTTCTTTGAAAAATCGATAGAAACTGGATCCGCGCTGGATCCAGCTGGATTTGCTTCGATCCAGCAAAAATCCAGCTGGATTGAAAATGCTGGATTGCAATCCCTAGTTTCTATATCCTAAGCTTGACGAGAAATGGCGACGTGTTTTCCGTTTCTACTTTCAACTTGACGCCTACATCCTGAGTCAGCGTTACGCTATCTTTCAATGAAATTACTTTGTAAAGTTGGCGCGGTCCTTCTCAAACTTTTTAAATGTAACATGCACTTATTACTATGGTAAATTTTCAAGTACCTATTACCTGTGCTATTACAGTAATAAGAAGCACTATATGTAGGTATAGATAAGTGGTGACTAGTGATAGCCTAGTGGTTAAAACAGCAGCTTCCTATAGTCGCGAGGTCTGCGATTTATTCTAATTTTACAGAGCTATGTGCGTTTTAAGTAACACTAGCTTTAACGGTAAAAGAAAAAATTGTGATGAAACCTGCACGCCGCCATGATTATGTCCAACTCAACACCGGCCCACTACTGAGCATAAGTCTCCTCTCGGAATCAGAAGGGTTTAGGCCATAAGTCCGCCACGCTGGCCAAGTTTAGATTGGCAGACTTCAGACAGATTTGAGAACCTTATGGATAACTCAAGGGTATGTAGGTTTCCTAACGATGTTTTCCTTCACCGTTAAAGCAAGTGACATTTAACTGCTTAAAATGCACATAACTCCGAAAAGCAAGTGATGAGTGCCAGGGATCGACCCTCCGACTTGTCGAACACGAGGCGGACGTTTTAACTACTAGCCTAACGTGACTACACAACACAGTTTACGATCACTAATATAAGAGCTTGAAAAGTCAGAGCATAACTTATTTTGAACACAAGGCAAATAAAACTATACGGGAAACCAAAAGCAAAGTTAAAGAAAAAGCACTTTACATTACGATCACTAGATAAATAGTTACACACTTTTCCATCTACGAAAACTTAAGGACGACTTAAAAAAGCTCACGTATACTTTAGTGGCTTTTTGTTGACCCGTCTTTGAGGGTGCCGGCAGGGTGAGAAGTTCTTACTAAGTTGGTAAGAGGAATTCGGCACTGTTAAACTGAAGAGATTTAGCTCAAGCAGAGAGCGGCTACTGGGATCAGCTTTGTATATCATTACTAGCTGATGCCCGTAACTTCATCCGAGTGGATTTAGGTTTTTAAAAGCTTGTGGGAACTCTTTGATTTTCCGCGATAAAAAGTAGCTTATGTTACTAACTACCTCTATGCCAAAAATCAAGTCGATTGGTTACTTAGTTTAGGGCGTGAAGGAAGGACAAACAAACAAACACATTTTCACATTTATAATATTAATATAGATCGTCATCATCAAGCCATCGCTGGCCTACTACTGAGCATGATCTCCTCTAAAGAAAACTTAAGGACAGCTTAAAAAGCTCACGTATACTTTGTGTGTACTACGTACACTAGTGGCTTTTTGTTGACCCATCTTTGACGGTTCTGGCAGGGTGAGAAGTTCTTACTAAGTTGGTAAGAGGAATTCGGCACTGTTAAACTGAAGAGATTTAGCTCAAGCAGAGAGCGGCTATTGGGATCATATTTTTTTATCATCATCGTCAACCCATCGCCAGTTCACTACTCATCGTGGGCTCAGCATAACAAACAGAGACACAACTAGTCCTATGCCTTTGATCTAGTCGTAGATGACGTCCACGACGACCCATCAACATAGGGACCTAACTACAGTGGCCGGCAAACAACTCGAGCATTGAAGCGATTGGCTGCCGAATGGCGGGTGCACGCGATTGGTTGATCAGTCGGCGCAAGTGCACGCGATTGGTTGCTTTCGCTTCCCGGATTCGCCAAATTTTTCCCACTACACCTCTTCAGGTACAAGTTGTTTGTTGTCTATAGGTATGAATGAATGAATGAATATACTTTTATTATGCACACCACAAAAATCTGGTATTTCTGAATCGATAACTTAGAGAAATTTTCATTTCGACCAATCTCTCTTTAACAGTACAAAATTATAATATCTTTGCTCTAGTTCTACTTCGGATTGCTGATTTGAGCACGTAGAGAAATTCTCATTATTTCATTTCCTATCTATCTCTTAAAATATTAATATATCTCCAAGTAGAACTTTGGGTAAACCTCTCCTTGTTTATGCTCAAGCTCGGCATTTCTTCAGAATCGGATACGGAATACCTTTTGCGCGAACTTTCCGGATGGTTTCACTTTGCAGTACAACTTTGTGTTTTACGACGAACGCGGAAAATAAATGCTTATTAATTTCCCGGAAATATTATTTGAGTGCAATTCGAAGGATTGCCGGGAAAAGTCTGTAATAGGATTAAAAAATACTGACTTCATTAAACTGTTCAATAAAAAGTTCAAGTATTGATCGCTAATGAAGTTCCTTCCTTCATCTTTGAAGATATTCACGGAAGTTATTTTTTTATTAAAAATATACGTACGACTTGCTCTCCCGCTACTACACATGCAGACAAAACAAGAACACTTACCACAGACCTTCTAAAACACACTCACACACACAATTAAAAAGGCATTTTGTAGAAAATGTCAGTGAATGCTTTGTATGTAAACAAAATATTCTAAACTATTTCACACACTACATATATATTCCCAAAAGCAATTTAAAAAGATCTTTGAGTTAAAAAGAACAAAGAGCACTTTTTAATTCATCGAATAATTGTCCACGGGTGAATTGTAAACGATAAAAAAACAAAGCAAAACAATAGATACCGGAAAATTTTCGCTCCAAACTGCCAACAAAAGGTATTAAGAGTTTCGCCCTTAAAACTTTTCCCTTTGTCCCAAGCGTTTCAAATAATGGAGCACGCTTTAACAACTCAATATTTACAACAATATCGATTTATGTTCATTTACCAGCTTCTTTGTTGCTATAAACAGTTAAGTTTGTAGCAGGCAGTAGCAAAGTTCCAAACTTAAACATGTTTTCCTTCTGTTTCCTCCCCAAGAGATGACTTTCCGAACCGGTGGTAAGAGGGATCGCACACCGCGACTTTTTGCAGCGAAACGCCACAAAAAGGTTGCGATTTGCAACACATTAGCATCAGTGGCCCGTGTATCCTTTGCACACGATTTTGTATCGCTACTGCCACTATTCACAAGATCGCGTTCAAGATACGTGTGACTGTATCCCTTCAAAGAGTCACCGTCGGCGATCCTCGTGCTATCCGATGGTAGATTCCTTCGTGTGCGAGACCGGTTTTTTAATACTATTTATAGATTAGAAAATCACACTAATATTATAAAGGCGAAAGTTTGTATGTGTGTGTGTGTGTGTGTGTGTGTGTGTGTGTGTGTGTGTGTGTGTGTGTGTGTGTGTAT
The DNA here is from genome assembly GCF_905333055.1 of Maniola jurtina. Lineage (NCBI taxonomy): Eukaryota > Metazoa > Arthropoda > Insecta > Lepidoptera > Nymphalidae > Maniola > Maniola jurtina. The sequence continues at coordinate 12,621,663 of NC_060040.1, forward strand.
GTTTGTTACTCCTTCACGCAAAAACTACTGGACGGATTGGGCTGAAATTTAGAATGGAGATAGATTATACTCTGGATTAGCACATAGGTTACTTTTTATCCCGGAAAATCAAAGAGTTCCCACGGGATTTTTAAAAAACTACATCCACGCGAACGAAGTCGCGGGCATCAGCTAGTCTGAAATAAATCTAACGGAAACATTACAAAAATTGTACTGTAACAAAAGCATCACACTAATATTATAAAGGCGAAAGTTTGTATGTGTGTGTGTGTGTGTGTGTGTGTGTGTGTGTGTGTGTGTGTGTGTGTGTGTGTGTTTGTTACTCCTTCACGCAAAAACTACTGGACGGATTTGGCTGAAAATCGGAATGGAGATAGATAATATCCTGAATTAGCACATAGGCTACTTTTTATCCCGGAAAACCAAAGAGTTCCCACGGGATTTCGAAAAACCTAAATCCACGCGGACGAAGTCGCGGGCGTCAGCTAGTATATTATATTCTACTGTAATCACATTTTATGAAATACTCTAATAACTACATTAATTACCTCCATAATAAAGAGATCCCATTACAAAAGCAAAATTGGTCGGCGTGCAGTTATAACTGCGTATGCCACTATTATTTTATTGATGTAATGCGCTTCATGTCAACCGGTTTAATTAACTATGTCAAAAATAATATAGGTAATTTTAACCAAAATCTACTTCAATATTAAAATGCGAAAATACAGGGTCAAAATATTCTATTCATAATTTATTATCTGTATTCATATCACTGTAGTCACTGTATTCATCATAATGCAGAATAGCAACGTTGTTTTTTAGGGTTCCGTACCTCAAAAGGAAAAAAGGAACCCTTATAGGATCACTTTGTTGTCTGTGTATCTGTCTGTCCGTCCATCTATCCGTCAGTGAAGAAACGCTTCACTATTATTTATTGTGAAGTTATGTTAAAAAGTTGTGTTTAATTATTCACCACTCATGATTAACCGAATTGACGAACCTCTAGTCTATGGGCTATGAATCAACATAATATTTAGAATATATTCACGTTTCAATATGGAATTCCCGTCGCGCTGAAATAGTTCATGAATCGCTCACTAATCATTCATTCTCACAGCCGAGTCGAACGACCGAGCAGAACGTGATCGAAGTCTATTCACATTAATTGCATGAAATGAGGCTCGGCTATATTGCTGAATATCAGCTTGTTACATGAGATTTTTTTTAATACAAATACAAGTTAGCCCTTGGCTGCAATCTCACCTGGTGGTAAGTGATGATGCAGTCTAAGATGGAAGCGGGCTATAAAAGGAGTATGGCGGTTTTCATTAAACCCATACTCTTTTGATTTCAACACGGCATCGTACCGGAACACTAAATCGCTTGGCAGCACGGCTTTGCCAGTAGGCTGGTAACCTATGTGTATGTGTAGTTTGTGTGTGTTTGTTTTGTTTCATATAAAGAACATTGATAAAAGAATGTTCAAATTGCAACATAACAAAACAAGACGCAAGTAGTTTTTTTTCTGAAACAGTGAATTCTAGTCCTAACAGAGTTATTCCTAATGAAAGTAGGAAGTTGGCACGAAACTCATTAGTTGCTTCGAAGTAAAAACTAGTTTTTTTCAGTTAGTCAGTTGGTTTTGCAACCAATGTGTGGCTTCATTGATCCATTCGAGTTAAACGAGTCTGCTCACGAACTGAAAAGTTGAAAACTTCAAAGTTCAAAGAAAATAGAGTAAAATGTATCGTTATTGGATCTAGTTTCTAACCGACTATGCGGGCATGAGGGTATGCTTTTTATATCTACAAGTATAATATGTACTAAGTAGATAATAGGTATGGTCTATTTACTAAATGATCATAGGTATCGCATCGCATCTAATCACCTTGTTACTTGCATTTATGAATCTAGAAGATCTGTATGGCAATGGTCTTACTGCCAAAATTTATAAGCTACAAAGCTTATGGACAGATTACAAATGTATTTTATTAATTTCGGCCCATAAACGGTTTAGAGCTTTTTTGCGTAATGCATAGCATATTTAACAAATAAATTGACCTATTTTTTTTCAATTTTTAACCCCCGACCCAAAAAGAGGGGTGTTATAAATTTGACGTGTGTATCTGTGTATCTGTCTATGACATCGTAGCTCCTAAATTAATGAACCGATTTTAATTTAGTTTTTTTTGTTTGAAAGGTGGCTTAATCGAAAGTGTTCTTAGCTATAATCAAAGAAAATCGGTTCAGCCGTTTGAAAGTTATCAGCTCATTTCTAGTTACTGTAACCTTCAGTTGTCGGGGGAGTTATTTTTTAATTTACACTTGTATAATATAGGTAAATAGCTACCAAGTACCAACAGAAGAGAATATACATAAAGGTTCAGAAGGGTAAATTTTATTTGGTAATAAAACTGCAAGCAAAAAGCAATATTACTTCCTTCAAGTCAATGAAACAAAGTGGCGAAAGTTATGGCAGTAAGTAACACACAATAAAGCGGCCTTAACGCCCACGTCACGTTTTCTATTTCGCTCTGTGAGTACAATTTTTAAGTTGAATACGCGATGTAGGAAGATTCTACGTGTGGATTTATATCAGAGATAAAAATTGGCCAAGTGTGAGTCCGACTCGCACACGAAGAGTTCCGTAACATCGTACTAACATTATCTCTCTTTCAACTCAAATGACTCTTCTCTTATTGGCGCAGTCCATCTTTAACTTAACTTGTTTCATTAACTTGTATATACACTGCAAGTTAATGACAGACTGCGTCATCTATAAATGATCCAGTAAATTAATTTTTACGTGAACGCATTCCAATTTTTTTTGTGATTCAACCATAAATTCATCGTTTTTCCTTTACTTGTGCTATAAGACCTAGCTACCTGCCCAATTTCATGATTCTAGGTCAACGGGAAGCACCCTATAGGATTTTCTTGACTGACATGACAGACAGACATACAGACAGATAACGAAGTGATCCTATAAGGTTTTTTTTTCTTTTGAGATACGGGAACCTAAAATGATGTTTTACAACCCTTTGGCGTAGTGGTGTGAAATAGGATGAACATCAAAAAATGATTTCTCAGTTCATCTTTACGCTCCAAGTCAAGGTTTTAGTTTTTTTTAGGGTTCCGTACCTCAAAAGGAAAAACGGAACCCTTATAGGATCACTTTGTTGTGTGTCTGTCTGTCTGTCTGTCTGTCTATCCGTCGTGTCTGTCAAGAAACCTACCTATAGGGTACTTCCCGTTGACCTAGAATCATGAAATTTGGTAGGTAGGTAGGTCTTATAGCACAAATACAGGAATAAATCTGAAAACCGCGAATTTGTGGTTACATCATTAAAAAAAAAATGTGTTTCAATTTTCAAAATTAGATAACCATACCAAGTGGGGTATCATCATCGATGGGTATCATATGAAAGGGCTTTACCTGTACATCCTAAAACAGATTTTTATTTATTTTTATGCATAAATTGTTTTTGATTTGTCGTGCAAAATGTTGGAAAGAATACCCGAGTACGGAACCCTCAGTGCGCGAGTTTGACTCGCACTTGGCCGGTTTTTATTTTAAAGTGCAGAGTACATGGCTGGTATTTATCGTGAACGTAAAAAAAAACAGCCGTACATTTTTGTCACTCATTTAGCGAATTTCGTACCGGCGTGTATCCGTTAATGAAATTTTCGTGTAAATAAATTATACGGGAATAAATTTATTCAATTTGTGTTTACGAAAATTAATTGTCAGCACTCAATTATGCCATTTACTACAAAGGTAACGCTGCAATACAATTGATACGTTCAATTTGTATGAGTAATCATCGCGAATAATAAATTTTGTTTTTCAATAATGGTGCGACTGGTGCAAAACTTTTTGACTACCTATTTGATGAACGGGAACTCATTAACATTTGGGATGTTTTGCAAGGGTTACCTATGCTTGGAGTTTCTCTACGTGATCAATTTAGAAATGAGGATAATAGAATAGAATAGTATAATTTTTTATTCAAATAATAAAAATAATACAAGTGCTTTTGAATCGTCGAAATAATTTACCACGGGTTCGGAATGCCGTTCCTACCGAGAAGAACCAGCGAGAAACTCGGAAGTTGCTCTTTTCAATCGTTCAATTTACAATAATATTCCATTACATACAAACAACTGCAGCCCCGCGGGTTGCTGGAGCGAGTCAGAGAGATTCGTAGGAGAACCAGAGTAACCGTCATAGCTTAACGGTTTGCGAAGCTGAACTGAGAATGGACAGGGCAGTTCGAAAAAGCGATAGAGGTTGCGCCCTAGGTGCTAGAGTGGTGAAGGTGTAGAAAGCGTAGCGTTGGAAAACTCTCCATAGGAATTATAAGGAGCCACTGGATTCCGGCGGCGCAAGACCGTGGCGTGGGAAAGTCCCTACAAGAAACCTATGTCCAGCAGTGGACGTCTATCGGTTGATAATGATGATGATGATGCGATACAGTAAGTATAGAGAGATGATAGAGTTATGATCACACTAATATTATAAAGGCGAAAGTTTGTATGTGTGTGTGTGTGTGTGTTTGTGTGTGTGTGTGTGTGTTTGTGTGTGTGTGTGTGTATGTTTGTTACTCCTTCACGCAAAAACTATTGGACGGATTTGGCTGAAATTCGGAATGGAGATAGATTATACCCTGGATTAGCACATAGGCTACTTTTTATCCCGGAAAACCAAATAGTTCCCACGGGATTTCGAAAAACCTAAATCCACGCGGACGAAGTCGCGGGCGTCAGCTAGTATCACACTAATATTATAAAGGCGAAAGTTTGTATGTGTGTGTGTTTGTGTGTGTGTGTGTATGTTTGTTACTCCTTCACGCAAAAACTACTGGACGGATTTGGCTGAAATTCGGAATGGAGATAGATAATATCCTGGATTAGCACATAGGCTACTTTTTATCTCGGAAAACCAAAGAGTTCCCACGGGATTTCGAAAAACCTTAATCCACGCGGACGAAGTCGTGGGCGTCAGCTAGTATATCATAATCTCAACCCGGCCCACCCACTCCAGATCTCCTCTTAGAATGATAAGGGTTTTTTAAAAATCTAAGTCAACGCGGGCGAAGTCGCGGACAAAATATAATAATGTCCAAATCCATCCACATTTCTAGATGATATCGAATAGGAATAGATAATTTTGATGAACGTATCTATAATGGCTGACATTTTTAACCCCCGACCCAAAAAGAGGGGTGTTATAAGTTTGACGTGTGTATCTGTGTATCTGTGTGTCTGTGTATCTGTGTATCTGTGTATCTGTGTATCTGTGTATCTGTGTATCTGTCTGTGGCATCGTAGCGCCTAAACGAATGAACCGATTTTAATTTAGGTTTTTTTGTTTGAAAGGTGGCTTGATCGAGAGTGTTCTTAGCTATAATCTAAAAAAATTGGTTCAGCCGTTTAAGAGTTATGAGCTCTTTTCTAGTTTTCTTGTAGAAAAGAAGGTTAGATAACCGTTAGGTTCTTAATATTATGTCAATAGACAAATGTCAAGCTGTCAAGATGGACGTTGCCTAAATACATAATTATTTATTTGAAAATGATGTTTTGGAAAACTCAAATACTTTGGATCGTCGGGGGTGTTATAAATTTTTAATTTACACTTGTAGTTAATTCGCTTAGCGGTGATTAAACAGCTGATACGATTGGGTTGTCCTTTGAATATTAATGGGATAATTTGGGTCAGATTCGCAAGGTCCCTAGTCAAATTTGTAATTCATCGCGTGATTTGGTCCGCTGCTGGTTGGTTGGTTGTTGAGTTGGTTGGTTTGAGAAATGGTCCAGAGTCATGTTTTTATTATAATTATAATAACCGTTTTTATTAATTTAACCAGTAGACCGTATTCTTTACATGAACTTCGAGTTCCAAAATAAACGGAAATTATTTTGAATTTGAATTTCAATAAACTTTTTGAGGGATTTTGTTTTATAAATGGGGAGATATTATTGTTCTTCATCTAAATATGATCTTCATTTAAAAATAATTCCATAAGGATCAAGGTAGTCTATGTTACTAATAATAATTATAAATGTGGGAAACTAAACCCCACAGACATCCTAGTTTTATGAAGCTATACTTAGTTATCAACACAGAAGTTTTCCACATAATATTAGGATCATATTCATTCTAGCATTTACGTAGTGACAAAGTTTCAGCCGCAAGTTGTACCTAATGCGGTAAAGTTACCGGACGTCGAGTTGGGACTTGCTAACAAACCACGGAACAAGACATTTTGTCCTGTTAACTAACTTAACTATCACTTATTAAACTGTTTATATTTAGTATTTTTTTTTTAATCACTTATCTAAGCATAATGTCAGTAACACTACATCCGTAGTATCCAAACTTTTACACTATACTAGTATAATAAATAGAAAAGTCTGTCTGCCTGTCCGTAAGTATATCAAGCTGTCTGTCTGTCGGTTTGTCAGTCAGTCTGTCTTTCTGCCTGTCAAATAAACTAGACAATTGTTGGCAACAACTCGTTCTCACGTTCGGTGTTGCTTGGTGGGTCGTTATGCTGTGGTCGTGACGTCAGAGCCCCCTCCATCGAGACGGAAAAGATGGCGCTAGGGCGAGGACGTGGCGTGGAACGACAGGCTTCAGTGGCTGTTTGCGCTCCGACCGATTTACATTGCATTATACGGGTTGATTTTACTATCTGAGAGTTTAATTGTTAACATCAGAAGTGGGATGTAACTTACGCTTTGAGGAAAAATCGGTCGAAACGCAAACGTACTTTTCCACCTAGAGGTCTTCAAGTGCCAGGACACCGTCGGCCGCGATGGAAACGTAATAAGGTATCTCGTAAAGATACCGAAACTGTGAGTACTTTGAATAATTATTAAAGATTAAGTGAATATGGTTTAAATTACTAAATCGTATTCTCAAACTTTTGTATAGTCAGGTGAGATAATTCGTTACTAAATTAAGTTGAAGGTATCAGCTAAAAGTCTGGCACGTTTTAATATTGCGTACAGTCCATAAGTGGTCCTCGTGGGAATAGTGATCGGTAAACGAAATTGTCTTTTAGTTCCAAATTCAAGGGAATATGTTTTTAAAATGGTTAATTTTTAGTTTGTTCGAATTTTATTTTGGAACTAAATGTTAAATTCACGTTTGTCTCAACTTTTTTTTTCGAACAAAATATTATTTAAATTATAGTGGGTCAATTATTATAGTAGCATCAGTAATATACGTCCTTAGAAGATAATAATTTAAAAACGTGTGACGATTGAGCTAGTTATTTACATAGAAGTTTTTTATAATAAAAATATTAAACATGTGGGTAGTATTACGTGACGAACAAGTTAAAATGTTATAGTGGTAGTGGTAAAAGTAATCGAAGAATGTCTTAGGTTAGTCAAACTTTACAAGTGAAATGTTAGCTCAGATATAAATCATGATAACCAATCCCGAATTCGTATACTGAAATGAAATGAAATTTATTTATTTGCTGAATATCAGTTGTTGAGTTCAAAATTATAACTAAGTAGCGACCTTCATATTCTACTTCATAAGCATGCAAATATTTAATACTCATCAGGAATAATCCGTACAAATAATCCTGATGAGACCAAAAAGTGAATTAATTTCTATGGTAACATGTCTCTTAATTAAATGTCAATATTAATATTATAATAATAAGTTATTATATTAATTATAAGTAAATGTTACATAATATATGGGGTTAAAAAGTGTATATTTTTGATACATGTCACGAGGCGTTTATAGATATCGGAAGTAGTTGTCCGCGCATATCAAAATCGTTAGTAAAGGGATTTCAGTTTAAAAACATTTATTTATCAATAAAGAGCATAACAGTCCTTTTAGATATCAGGAATTACAGCTATTTACATTTACAATGGTAGGTACTTACGCACATGATATCAAGTATCCATTTTAGTACTTCATATTATCTACATTGAATAATTGTGTGGGTAAGTAATAACATCCATACGTTTATAATACTAGTTTTTAGGGAAGTTTTCGTAATTGTTCTTCTTTTAAAGCATAATTGGGAGTGTATATATCCTGTTATTATTTTCCTGATAGGAATACAAGTTTGAAGCGCGTACGAGTGACTTATATTTAGAATTTTCGTATCTTTATAGAGGTAATTCTTTATTCTTTCTTTATTTGCATTCATGTCTTACATCATAAATTAAAAAAATATCATAATATTACAACATGAAGCCCCGTTGGGGCGTTGCAAAGTAAAACATATGTAAATAATCAAAGGTAATATTACAATTCTTATGAAATATGAAATATGAATAGCAAAAATTATGAATTAATTATATGGTCATTAAATAAAAATAAAATAAAAAGGTCACATATAAATAAAGATTATGGGAGTTTTCAAATTATGTCCTATTATAACTAATCAGACTTAAAAAAAAAAAAGTACTTACAAATAAAAAGTGGTTAACAAAGTTATTACAATCTTCTTATATCGTATTATCATATTATTGAGGTATATTCATTCAATAGTTCATGCACACTGTAGTAACATTTTTGGATTAGCCATTTTTAGTTTTGTTTAAATATTGTTTCTTTTGTTTCATCTATTATTATTGCTATACAGGTTATTTAAATCAGTAAATATTTAAAAAAGAGCCTTTGTTGCAATTTTAAATAAGTACTGTACAGGTTTACCTTAGTGCTACCTAAGTAAATAATTAATTAGATAGATAATAACTTTAAATTATTACAGTAAAGATTATTTACATATGAAGTTTTAGTTTTATTTTTTATATTCTGCGTGCTCATCGACATAGGCATCCCCTTTTCGATATACTATTCAATATACAATAGAATAGAATAGACTAGACTAGAATAGAATATGATATAATAATTCAAGTAAACTTTTACAAATGCTTTTGAATCGTCAAAATAATTTACCATGCATTACAATATGATGTTTGACTAGATCGTTATAATATTAGGGCGTACTTTTGGCATACAAGATGAATAATTTTACGTAAGGTTTCTATTTAAAGATAAAGCTGAATTTTTTTTGTTGATACAAGGGTTTTTAGCAGAATTACAAAAAGGTAATAAAAAAAAAATGTGTTAACATTCCTTTTGATTCAATTGCGTTCAGCGAATTTATTTTTACGTTATAGGTATGTACCTATTGGGTACTAGGGAGTAATAACTTGCTTGGACGGAATGTAACAGAGTGATCCGATTTGGTTTATCCCCGGGAAAAGTAATGTAATAGTAGTAGACTCGTATACACATTGACCTCTGAAAGCATTTTAGCTATTTTTTGTCCATCCAAACAGAGAACCGTTTTGTATACATGTACAAGTCGATTAGATTGAACTAGAAAGAAGGTAAAAGGATTGTACATTATATTTTAATAAAATAGACACAGACAGACTAGTAACGATGAAAGTAATATTTCTCTTCAGAGTTAGAACTATTGCCTGTAGTCTGTTCAATTCAAAAGTTTTGTTGCATTTGTTGGGTACCTGCTTCAAAAACAAATAATAATTACGGATTGTGGTGTGTATAATATGATAATGAAGCTTTATTTAGTTTGTAAAGTCATAGTATATCATTAATAATGCAAATTAGAATAATATTTTAAAAAAAAATAACTATGATTTATGTTGGTAGTTAATACCTAATATTACAAATTTGGGTAAAAGCTTCACATTTGCGTTGAACAAAGAAATATTCTTGTCCGGATAGCTAAGTGGGTATTATTAACTTGAGAAATTCTCATTTAAAAGATTACAATAAGAGGGTAGACAAATGCAACATTTTTATGCTCTCAGTTGCAATTCTGTGCTATAATCAGGACAGGCCGAAAATAATAAAGAGTGACAGTAAGAGTATATTGTGCGAATAGAAATATTAGATAGCATACAGTGGCAGTAGATGAATTCCCTGCGTGAATGGACAGATGAATGAGTTAAAAATAAAGTCTTGGTTTTGGCAGTGGCATGCATCGGTGTCGCTCATAATCCATGACTCTCTGTTTATCATTTTTAATTAGACTAATAATTATTTGAGATAGCGTAATTAATATTTGCATATATGGAATATGAAATACCAATTATTATTATTGTTTGATACTACAGTAATTCATGAATTAAAATAGTTTGTGGGTTATAAGATTATATTTGGTGACCAACCCTCGTAATTAATAATGCAGTGAACTAGTGAAATCATTAATATAACTGCAGTTAAGATATTGATTAGTTTAAAAAGTGATAGTTTTAGTATGATAATAATTATTTAAAGTTAACTTTGATAGCACCAGCTTTACAATCAAATGATCCGTTTATAATAATAAAGCCTTGATAGTTAAAATAAAATGGATGAGATCAAATATGATTCTTATGAGATCAAATACCTTGTATTATGGTGAACTAGGCACCGGTGATCCCTTGCGTGGATGCGCGGTAGTATAAAGATAGTGTGGTGATTGCATACGTGGATGAATAGTGTCGGAGCACTGTGTGGGTGCACGATGCTATGGCATTGAGTATGTGTTCAGAATTTAGTAAAGAATTTTGAGATTTAGTAAAGAGGTATGATCTGATTTTAATCGTGAGTGATAATGCATTGCTTCTTTAAAGAATATTCATGGAGTATTAAAAACCGTGTTGGCAAGGCTACCTTGTGTATTATGTTGAGTAATCTATTTAAAATTAAGTATGTATAGCAACATAATTGATACAGCGAGCCGTGATAAAATTTTGGAAGATTAATTAGTTGGAATATTGCACCATGGATATAAGATATCACACTGGGATACGAAGCTTGAACTTTGATAAAATATTCGAAAGATAATTGGGAATATTGTACCATGAATATAAAATATCACATTGGAATACGATGCTTAAACTTGAAGGCGAACTTGGTACGCTTAAGTGAGTGAAATGCTCTTTAAGTGCAAGTGGTCTTCAAGTGATCTTCTACGATACTTGACCTTGATGGCGAACTTGGTACGCTTAAGTGAGTGAAATGCTCTTTAAGTGCAAGTAGTCTTCAAGTGGTCTTCTATAATGCTTAGAACTTGATGGCGAACTTGGTACGCTTAAGTGAGTGAAATGCTCTTTAAGTGCAAGTAGTCTTCAAGTGGTCTTCTATAATGCTTAGAACTTGATGGCGAACTTGGTACGCTTAAGTGAGCGAAATGCTCTTTAAGTGCAAGTGGTCTTCAAGTGGTCTTCTATGATGCTTGGAACTTGAAGGTGAACTTGGTACACTTAAGTGAGCGAAATGTTCTTTAAGTGCAAGTGATCTTCAAGTGGTCTTCACCAACTTGGTACGCTTAAGTGAGCGAAATGTTCTTTAAGTGCAAGTAGTCTTGACCAACTTGCTGCATTTAAGTGAGCGAAACGCTCTTTAAGTGTAGTTGGTTTTCAACTACGACAAATCTGGTCCCCTAAGTGTGGCAAAGTCCCTTTAGATGCGGTTGTTTTGTTCTTTAAATTGAAAGCTGTTGTTGTGATGAGTGATAACGAATGGACAATATTCCTGGATCTTACGAGTACATAGTGGAGGTATCTTGTTAAGTTGCGAGCGTCGTATGATTGTTAAGTGATAAGTGACAATGAATGGGCAATATTCCTTAGGAAGTTAGGAAGGATCCTTACAAGTAGGTAATGGGAATCAGGTGTTAACGGTTGTTTATTTTGCAGTAATTTTATCCCGACTCGTGGGGTGCCCGGGGCGGGCACCATGCAGCATGGCCGTGTTGGCAACAACTCGTTCTCACGTTCGGTGTTGCTTGGTGGGTCGTTATGCTGTGGTCGTGACGTCAGAGCCCCCTCCATCGAGACGGAAAAGATGGCGCTAGGGCGAGGACGTGGCGTGGAACGACAGGCTTCAGTGGCTGTTTGCGCTCCGACCGATTTACATTGCATTATACGGGTTGATTTTACTATCTGAGAGTTTAATTGTTAACACAATAAACACAGATCAATGTAGTTATAAGTATAATAAATACGAAAATGAGTCGATCTGTCTGTATGTCTGTCTTTCTGTCTGTCTGTCAAAATATCATTAGACCAATGAGGCAATCAATACCTAAAAGCTAATATTTTTTTGTAGTTTAGGTAAAAACACTATAATAAAAATTACATACAGAGCTACTTTCGTATTTATAGTATAGTATGGATTAGATCATCATATTATAGTCTCTAAACTCTAATGGATCTTGTATTTGGTGAAAGAGCCACATTTTTGGTCAATTAAGACCATGTTACATGTAATTAGGCACATAAAGTGGTAATGGGCATCCCTGAGGACTGGTCATAATGTACTTAGGCGGCATCATACATTTTAGTGAAATTATTATGGTACGGCCACGAAACTCACATTTCAACAGACTAAGGAAGACTTCTTCACTTTTGCAGAAACTCAATTAGAACTTTATTACAACTAAGCGTAAAGCTTGTGCCAGGAGTGGGTACGACAATAGTGCAACGGGTGTGGTTTGAACCGCCGACCTTTCGGAAGTTAGTCCGCTCCTCAACCGTTGAGCTATCGAGGCTCTACTATTTAGCGTTCCAGTACGATGCTGTCTAGAAACCGATCAGGGGTATGGGTTTAATTAAACTGCCATACTTCTTCCAAGTTAGCCCGCTACCATCTTGCACTGCATCATCACTTACCATCAGGTGAGATCGCACACAAGACTAACTTCTAACCGAAGAAATAAATTAATTCGCAGTTTTCAAAGCTCCAATTCAAACGTAAGCACGTAATGGGAAATATTTGTCACTAGCGACCGCGAACGGCTTTGCTCCCTAGGGATATCAAGAAATCCGGCCTTATCCCGTATATTAATTATTGTCTACATTTAAAAATAAAATGCTTAACAGCCTTTTAGGTCCAAAGGTTTAGGCTGGATGTTGACGAGTATATCAGTGAGTTAGGGCTATTTTTTTTAAATATTAGGATACTAGATGACGTCTTCGACTTCGTCCGGGTGGATTAAAGTTTTTTAAATCCAGTGGGGACTCTTAATTTTTCGGGATAAAAAATAACCTCCCCTGGGGTATAAGCTGTACCAAGTTTTGTCAAAATCTGTTAAGACGCAAGGACCGTGAAAAGCCAGCAGACAGACAGACACACTCCGCATTAATAATATTAGTATAGAAGTATGGATATTTGAGTGTATTTACACACCGAAACAATCTGCTTAAACTTAGGATATGACACACTCACAGCATTTGTTTCTGCCTTAAAAAATACCTTCGCACAGAAACAAATTAGCGTTCGACGCCAAAAAAAGAAAAATTTTCATTAAAATATTTATCTTTCGGCAGAAAATCCTCAGGTTCCCGAGAATCAACCGTGGCTAATTAATTACAATCGCTGCCAAACGAACCGTTCGCACCCAAAGGAATTGCTCCCTTTTTCGGGCCCCGAGTGTACGTAATTTAAACGAGCATTCGCTCGCGCGTGAACTTGTCGAAATTAAATGTTTACAAGTTTAACCAAACCTTCTAATTTTTATACATTTTTAGGGATCCGTACCTACTACCCAACCAAAGGGTACAAGTGTCAACTAAAAATTTATAACACCCCTGACAAGTGAAGGTTACAGTAACTAGAAAAGAGCTGATAACTTTCAAACGGCTGAACCCATTTTCTTGAATTATAGCTAAGAACACTCTCGATCAAGCCACCTTTCAACAAAAAAAAACTAAATTAAAATCGGTTCATTAGTTTAGGAGCTACGATGCCACAGACAGATACACAGATACACACGTCAAACTTATAACACCCCTCTTTTTGGGTTGGGGGTTAAAACGGAGCCCTATACTTACTATATGGTCGATGCCTTCTCATTTTGAGAGGAGATGGGATACGTTGGAAACACACAGAATCTGATATGTACAAACATACATACATAGACTGCTAAAATCATAACCTTTCTTTTTGGCTTTGCCGCAGTCGGGTAATAAAATAACAAGGTGGTACATATATCAGTGAAAATACTTGGAAAACAATAAATTCGTGTTCAAAAGAAACTGGAAATGTTCTACACCGTTTTATCAAAAAACCTTTACCCGAAAAATGTTCGGGTTATCGTAAACCGAGCGTGGCTAATTAATTACAATTGCTGTTAAACAAAGCGTTAATACGCAAAGAAAATACAACCTTTTTTAGGACCTCTGTGTACTTTCTACGTAAAAAAATAAGAGGTTTTCAAACATACAGGATAATGTTAGAAAAGTTGTAGAAAACCTTTAAATTATGTTTAATTTCTTCCAATTCTACATCTTTTTCAAGGATGCTTGTAGATATTTGAATATAAATTAATACCGAGAATGATATCTAACCTAAAAAATATCGAACTATTCGCTCTATAAAACAAAACGTGGTGATGTTCTAAAACCTTGTCCTCGGTTAAACCCCACTGTGTCCCACGTATGGTCTGGTGGCTGAGCTCCAAACTCCAAACGGGTCCAAACTCGTTCGCGCAACTACTGAAGACCCTCCTTTGGGATCAAAAGAGTCCCTGAACAGCGTCTGGGGCGTCAGCGTCATTGTCAGCGTCTGAAACACAAAAATGTGCGTTTCCCGTTGGTCAAAAAACCGGCCAATTGCGAGTCAGACTGTTCTGAGAGTTCCGTACACGGGTATTTTTCCCAACAATTTTGCACGATAAATCAAAAACTATTATACATAAAAATAATTAAAAATCTGTTTTAGAATGTAGGTAAAGCCCTTTCATAATAATGATACCCCACTTGGTATAGTTACCTTACTTTGAAAATTGAAACACATTTTAATATTATTATTTTTTATGATGTAACCCCAAATTCGTGGTTTTCAGATTTATTCCTGTATCTGTGCTATAAGACCTACCTACCCGCCGAATTTCATGATTCTAGGATAACAGGAAGTAGGTACCCTGTAGAATTCTTGACCGACAGACAGACAACAAAGTGGTCCTATAAGGGTCCGTTTTTCCTTTTGAGATACGGAACCCTAAAAACGTGCCTAGGTACATGATTTACTTTGCTAGGTTAGACCTAACATGATTTTGGGAACAATGAAATCAAACTAAATTGTGATATCCTATAATAATGTGTTCAGAAAAGCTAACCTAGATATTTTTCAACACTCCGCTTCGTTATTTAAAAACAAAATTAAAAACCACCTAATGAGTCTTTAAATATTCCATAGTAAGTCTAATATAAAATGTTTAAAGATTCATTTTGAAATTGTAGGGTACTATTGTTAGTCTTAATTGTAGTTTTTATTGTTAGTTTTAAGAATTATTGTACTTTTGGCTTTTTGAGTAGTTAATTTAATTATTATAGATTTTATGCAAAGAATGTCTTAGGTTAAGTTTTACTATTTAGAAGCATGTTGAGTTAGCCTGTAAGTGAGTATAAATTGATAGTCCTAAGTTTATATAAGTCGTCATAGTTACTTTTCTTTGTATACCGTTGGCTTCCTATTAAATAAAATAAAATAAAAAATAAAAAACTAACATCACACGCGCTATATTTTCATACACAGGCCCCTGTGCGTCGCGCCGCCTTGTTTCATAGTTCGCACACATCAATCAACGTCCGTTGTTTGCCGCTAAAAAACGAAAGAGAAATAAATTCGTATCGGGCCGGGATAGGACTAAAATTTAAAAAATCCATATTTTTTGGAATCTCGCGCTGCATGTAAAGTAACATTTTATGGTGACTCTCACAGTAACAATGGGATGGGATTTCCATTTCCGGGTATATTTTTGTTATTTCAATATGATATTTCGTATTTATGTTCCGTACTTCAATACTTAAAAGCGGCGTTATCCAAGTGGTTAAAATTTCAGTTTCTTATTCGGGGGTCTGGGGTTTGATCTCGGGTACGCACCTCTAACTTTTTGAGGTTATGTTTATTTAAAAAAATTAAACAATTATTATCACTTGTTTTGGAAATATCGTAAAGAAAATTGCACGTCTGACAGTTTCCACAATATACTCAAATTGTAAATTGTACCTACCTGCTTATATTTTGTTTTGCTTTGTGTGTTAGTCTGTATTATTTTTGTGGGGTACAATAAAAGTATCCTACCTATATTCATTCATTCAATCATTCATTCTCAAAGCTGTGTGAAGGCTGTTAATCCGCACTTGGCCAGCTTGTGGTTATTGACTGAACTGTCATTCTAGTCTGACATGGGTGGAGATGATGATTTTATCTAACTTAATCTATTTTAGAGTTCCGTACCTCAAAAGGGGAAAAGGAACTGAAAGAAGGTGACGAATTACTGAGCTCTCGCATCACGCCATCAAACCTTTCCCGTACCGCTCCACTACCGCAGGAACCTACTCAGTTATGCGTTATGCCTGAAGCTTTATTTTCAGCCCCAAAAATACGGTGGCTATTTGGCAGTGCGCAAAGACCCTTAAGAGGGGTCTCTCCGTCACTCGCTTCATACAAACGTAGTTCCAATTTCATTTGAATATTAAGTAACCAAAGTCCATGAAATTTTGCAGACATATTCTAGAAACTAATATCTATGTCTGTGGTTTTCCAGATTTCTGTTAAAATATTGGGTTTCAAAGTTACGCAGTCTTAAAAATTTACATACAAATCTTTGAGCCCCTGTAATTTTAAAACTACATATTTTTAGAAAAATCTAAAACACCACAGACACAGATATTAGTTTCTAGAATATGTCTGCATGGACTTTGGTTGCTTAATATTCAAATGAAATTGAAACTACGATTGTATGAAGCGAGTGACGGAGAGAGCCCTGTTAAGCTAAGATACAAAGTGGAGGTCGTCGTAAATGAAAAATTCATCTTTTCCCTTAATATAAGGAAACCGCAGGCAAAAGCTAGGAATAATTAAAAGGACTTCGCTTCCCGACTTTCATCTCCCGAACGTAGTGAGGCGAAGAACATCAAAATAATGTTTGCGGAAATAAGTGCGGAAATTGTTTTTTCGCTTCGGTGGGCATTTTAATTAAATATATTACACCGCAAATGGCTCAGATTAAATTGAATGTTTATATATTAGTTACAATCGATCGAACCTACAAATGTAATAATAAATTGTGAGTAGGTTAGGCTTGTTTCTGTCCGTTTCTAATACTGCTTATGAAAATAGGTATTATTACACTACTTTAATACCATACAAGAGATATGTATTATTGCTTGTTATTTTCTTCACATGATTTCACAGTCGATTTTTCACGGAAAGTGGCACGGAAAGTTCTTATCGCACTTACGAGTACCTACGATCGTTTGCTACATTCATTTAACTAATTTAATGTCACAACTAACTTAAATATCACACTAATATTATAAAGGCGAAAGTATGTGTGTAATGTGTATGTATGTGTGTATGTTTGTTACTATTTCATGCAAAAACTACCGGACGGATCCGGGCTGAAATTTATAATGGAGGTGGCTTATACCATGGATTAAAACATAGGCTACTTTTTATCCCGGAAAATCAAAGGGTTCCCACGGGATTTCGAAAACCTATATCCACGCGAACGAAGTCGCGGGCATCAGCTAGTTATTAACATTGCATTGATATTAATCCAATATTAATGAGAAGAAGCTGTTCTCTTTACACACCACCAGTGTCTTTATAGAGAGATAGATCGATATGCTTTACAAAACATTCGTTTTAAAAATATCCCACCAGCTTAAATATCGCCCGTACACTCTGAAGGGACAGTCTATTTATACGACACTAACGCCATCAGACGTAGAATGTCAATCACTATGCCCCCTATTTCGGTATCCCCAAAGAAACTCATCGCTCCGATAAATGGTATGCCCCATAGTACTTCCTTGCTTTACACCATTCTAAAAAAGGCATGAAGGTGTATTCATTGAGATAACTGACCTTTCTTAATGTACCTATTTAAGAGTAATCTAAAAATCCCGTGCAGAGATCTAATATTCTATAAAAAGTAAAAAAGAGACAGCAGAATTGAAAGACATACTAAAGGTATTAAGCATTAGTCCTGCCCTGTAAACCTAAACGGTCCTTTATTAAGAAAAAAGTATGATGTGCCCAGGAAGGACACTCTAAATATTTTCTTTGAAGTTTCTTTATAATTACTACCTATAAGTAATATAATTATAAGTTTATGCTACCTATGCCTATTATGTAAACAAAAGTTATTTAACAAAAGCTATTCTTATGAAGTAAGAAGTTAACCTCAAAATCTCCAAGAAATATTATCTTCAAGCTATCAGTGAAAACAAATTAAACACTTTAATACATTGGGCGTGACTAAAAAAAAAGGAAAACCGGAATGGGAAAAGACCTATCGGATAGTGATGTGACATAGCTGTAAGAAAGTGCTGGATGTGCCAAGAAAAAAGCTTAATGTAACAAAAATCTTTTCCACGACCATTTGCGAGCGTTGGTGCCTCTTATATGGAAGGTGCCGATTCCCGATTTGCTACATTAAGGAACTTCCAATTTTTTTATGGGTTCATGTGTTTTTAAATGTACCTACCTAATATAATGCGCTGGCAATCCTCCGACATAGCAATTATCAGAGACTATTATTATAGCTAATTATCATTATAGCTTAACAATATTTTAGCCGTACCTAATCTTTTTAACCCCCGACCCAAAAAGAGGGGTGTTATAAGTTTGACGTGTGTATCTGTCTGTGGCATCGTAGCTCCTAAACTTACAAACCTATTTTAATTTAGTTTTTTTTTTGTTTGAAAGGTGGCTTGATCGAGAGTGTTCTTGGCTATAATCCAAGAAAATCGCTTCAGCCGTTTGAAAGTTATCAGCTCTTTTCTAGTTACTGTAACCTTCACTTGTCGGGGGTGTTATAAATTTTTAATTTACACTTGTTAGCTGTCTCAACACAGGATGTTCTTTTTCGTTTGGTGGTCATGATTATTATGTTTTATCATTTAGTCTGATAAGAGCTATCATTTAACGAGCTAGTTAAAAGTGAAAAGTCAAAACACGCATGAGGTATGGTTCCGTACCCATACTAATTGCAAAAGCTTTGGAGGTTGTTATTTCTCAACCATAGTTTTTTCCTAGGTATCTGTCTGAAATCGTAATGATTTTAAAATGTGTTTCAACCTTCCCGGAAACCTACCTTCCCGGAAAATATGTTTCTTTATAGCGGTAAAAGGTTTACATAACTGTCTTCAACCTTATACTTACCTCTTATAATTTATTTTTAAAATGGCTGTGAATGGCAGGCGGACTGGATGCAGTATTTTTTACCCGACTACTCCGAAAGGAAGGGTTATGATTTTAGCAGTCTATGTATGTATGTATATATGTATGTATGTGTGTATGTGTGTATCTTTGTATCCAGATTCTGTGTGTTCCACCGTAGCGCCTAAACTACTGGGCCGATTTTGATGAATGAGGTGTTATGATGACGGGTTTTTTCAACTTTTTTGTTTATTTTTAGGTTCCCAACTAAACTTCGCTTCAAAAACTTGACAGGGAAACTTATCTAGCGTTTAAGTGTCTTTGATAGCTTTCCGTCACTAGTAGGCAGGGTAAAAAGTGTCAGTCCCCTTCGATATCCGGGATTCTAAATTTGTGGCGCAACTGCGGCCCCGGGACACTTGCCGGGCATTCTCTGGTGTCGTATTAGTCTATAGTCTATACCAATTTAAAGCGCCTTATATAATTATATCAACTCGCGCGGCTTCTTACTTTCAATCTGTATGTGACAAAATATAAGCCATCATTTATTTGTGAAAAACATAGATCAATGAGGATCTAACCTAAGTTTCTAAATTTTCTTTGGCACTGTGGTCTTATTAGTGGGAGGTCTCGGGTTTACATACCGGCAGGGGTTTGGAATTTTATAATTTTTAAATCTCTGGTCTGGTCTGGTGGAAGGCTTCGAAGAGCTGTAGCTAGTTACCACCCTACCGGCAAAGCCGTGTCGCCAAGCGAATAAGCGTTACGGTACGCTGCCGTGTAGGAACCAAAGAGGTATAGCATAAGTTTAATAAAAACTGTCATACCCCTTTCAGGTTAGCCCGCTTCCATCTTAGACTGCATCATCACTTATCACCAGGTGAGATTGCAGTCAAGGGCTAACTTGTATCTGAATATACAAAAAACTGTGCTTCAACAGCGAAGGATGACACAAAATCCATTTCCGTTTCATAATTAACAAGAAATACCATCTCAGTGAATCTAGATCACTTCTATATAAAGAATACCTCCTCAAACTCCTTATAATAGAAACCGAAGAGAATATGGAAATGAAATCCGACTGGGACATGACTGCGAGTCTAGACAGTCGCGTCAGCTGACTCATGTCTGGAACGCGACGATTTATTTAGATTTCCCTTTGCAGTGACGTGGAAAACAAATTATTTTACTCTGAATTAATTTGTCTCTGAAAAACATTATGCATTTAAGTTTGGACCGCAATAGAACATGAAAAATCATAGTCAAAATGTTATTTAAACCGTTTTTAACCGACTTCGAAATAAGGAGGAGGTTCTCAATTCGTCGGATTTTTTTTTTTGGTTTTTTTATGTATGTTACCCGATTACTCTAAGATGCCTGGACCGATTTGGATTTTTTTTTTTTTGTTTGAAATGGTATACTTTGCAGGTGGTCCCATATTTTGGTGAAGATCTGATAAATATATTCAGAGATATTCGGAGACTAGCTGACGCCCGCGACTTCGTCCGCGTGGATTTAGGTTTTTCGAAATCCCGGGAGAACTCTTTGGTTTTCCCGGATAAAAAGTAGCCTATGTGCTAATCCAGATATTATCTATCTCCATTCCGAATTTCAGCCAAATCCGTCCAGTGGTTTTTGCGTGAAGGAGTAACAAACATACACACACACACACATACAAACTTTCGCCTTTATAATATTAGTGTGATGGAGAACAGAACTCCTCAATGGATAAGAGCAAATTGCTCGCGATCAGTGTAATAGCTTAGTAAACAGTAGGGGTTTAACTGGACATAGCATAGGTATTATAGTACAGTGAGGCCACTAAAAATTGTGAAATAATTTTTTTTTTAATTTTTAGTGTTTGTAGTTTTTGAAGTCGGTTTTATTTTTCTTTTGAATTTTTTTAGTAAGGTGCATAATATCAATAAAGCGGCGCTGCACAGTCCATTGCTGCACGTCGTAGCATTGTAATAGGGATGATGACTACTAGTCAAATCAGTGACTCTTTATCAAACGTCAAAACGGTCGCTTAGTAAGAAAGCATAAACATTTGACATGATTGACGTACTTTTTTAGTAAAAACGATAGTTTGAAATGGTTAGCAAACTTAAAACTAATAGCGGATGTGGATTTTACGAATTTTAAAAGACCCTCCATTTGCTAACTCCTAAGAATCGTACTGTAACCAGTAACAAGTGACCCAGCATCTTCCTAGTAATGCTGAGACATTTACCACGAGATCAAATTCGTCGGACTACTGTGTCTCCTTATACTGTGGTACTTGTCTCCTCCTCAAGAATAGAATAGAATAGAATAGAGTAGAGTACAGTAGAGTACAGTAGAGTACAGTACAGTACAGTAGAGTAGAGTAGATTAGATTTTTATTCAACTAAACTTTTACAAGTGCTTTTGAATCGTCAAATAATTTACCACTGGTTCGGAATGCCTTTTCTACCGAGAAGAACCAGCAAGAAACTCGGCAAAGCTACATCCAGTGCCACTCTAATGCGTTCCAACCTTTATTATGCACTGGGGTTTAGCAGAAAGTAATAGTTTTAGAGGATGAAGGTCATAATCGACTGAAACTAATGGACAGTTGCACCACGAAGATAAAGGGAACAAACCCTCATCATCAAAATATGACCGCCTCACTACTGAGCACGGGGCTCGTCTCAATATGATAAGGGTTTATGATACAGTCTGCCAAGTTAACCAAATGCGAATTGGCAAACTTCACACACCTTTCAGACTTAACAGGGCTCTCTCCGTCACTCGTTTCATACAATCGTAGTTCCAATTTCATTTGAATATTAAGCAACCAAAGTCCATGAAATTTTGCAGACATATTCTAGAAACTAATATCTGTGTCTGTGGTGTTTTAGATTTTTCTAAAAGTATCTAGTTTTAAAATTACAGGGGCTCCAAGATTTGTATGAAAATTTTTAAGACCGCGTAACTTTGAAACCGAATATTTTAACAGAAATCTGGAAAACCACAGACATAGATATTAGTTTCTAAAATATGTCTGCAAAATTCCATGGACTTAGGTTGCTTAATATTCAAATGAAATTGGAACTACGATTGTATGAAACGAGTGGAAACGAGTGACGGAGAGAGCCCTCTTAATTATTTTACAATCACTCAGCAATGTAGAACCAATCAATACCAAGTGAGCTCTGTGGCTATTCAATGTTAACACTGTGTTAGCAAATCACCCCGTAGAGGTGGTGGTGTAGTTATTGATCCGCCATCTATCAATTTTGATTGGTTTGCTTATATATATCTCTGACTCGTCCTCTGCAGTGGACAGGCACCCTAACAGGAGACTATTTCCCCCGCAGCCCGACACAGAAATCATCAAAAGACACGTCTAATAAGACAAAGATAGACGTAAAACAAAATTCTCGGAACTAACAAGTCAAGACACTCCTCAATCAAAGGGCACTGTAAAAAATAGGAAACGCGACTTCAATACTTAATGAGAATAGGAACCGTGGATTCGGCGCTATTAAAGAGGGCCGGACGTTTATTTTTAAATTTTTTGTAGGGTTGGCAACTGTGTTATGAAAAAAAAAAAACATCAGATTATGGGAGATGTATACACCTGAATTATAGTTCAATCAGTCAATCAATCAGCCTGTTTGCGTCCAGTGTTGGACATACGGCTTCCCAAAAGCGCTTCCACACACGGTCCTCCGCCTTCCTCATCCACCCACTTCTCATTACCTTCTTAAGTTCGTCAGTCCAGCCAGCGGGTTGGAGGTCGTCCCACATTGCGCGAATTACGGTTACTACATTATATATTTTTGTGTGAAATGTTTAGTTAAAACATAATCCCATATTTTAGCCCCTAGGAGGTGTTTTTAACCGAAAGTCCAATTAATATACCAATTTTTATAGATATAACTTTGAAAAATTACAAACTTTCATACGAATGTTTATCCCCTTTTTAACGTCATCAGGAGTAGAATGTCCAAAAATCCTTTCTTTTTGTATTTTTCAATGATTTTAGGCGACTGCTCAATCGAAAAAAAGATGAGAAAAGAATTTGACGCCCCTAATTATTATCTTAACGTGTGGAGCTAGTAACGAGGAAATAAATGGAATTTCAGTCTTACACTTTCCTGAGTGAACGAACGGACGGACGACTTGGCTTGTGCCGGCTATTTATATATAGTAGAGAGGGCGCGCGGCCGCCCTCTCCTTTTGTTCCTATTACGTTGAAAAATAGATTTGAATTTCGAAGGGTGAAGTGGGAGTTTCATGCGCGTGAGTCAGTGATGCTCGGCGCGCCGGCGCGTGCGCTAAATCGCGCTGAATTCGATTTTCAAAATGTTTCAGTGGTGTGCGTGGTCTGTGTGTCAGTGATTTTTTGTGTGCTCTCTATGTTGCCCTTTTTTGGAGTTTCTTCGTATTGGTAAGTTATTTTGGATGATTTTTTTGGGTTATTTCTTATTTGGGTTATATTTCGGTAGTTATTAACCACGCGTTTCTAATATTAGGTGGCTCGTCCTGAATACTTTTATCGGACAGGTTTTCTGTAGTTATCTTATGAGGTCATTATTTTTGGGTGTTGCTATGTTAAATTAAACCAATCTTAAGTAATTTTAAATACTGTGCAGTATGATCATATTTGAACTAGTTTATTCCCGTGACTTCGTCCGTATGGACTACACAAATTTCAGACCCCTATTTTACCCCATATATACTTAAACCAAAAAATAAATGCAGTGCTCAGCAAAGAAATAGTACTTAAAAAGCTTTAAAATGATTTACCTTGTATCTAATACATATTAATAGGTGCTACATATTTAGCGATCCGGTAAAATGCCGTGTAGAAACCAATTAAGGGGTATGGGTTTAATAAAAATTGCCACATCCCTTAAGAGGGCTCTCTCCGTCACTCGTTTCCACTCGTTTCGTACAATCGTAGTTCCAATTTCATTTGAATACTAAGCAACCTAAGTCCTTGAAATTTTGCAGACATATTCTAGAAACTAATATCTATGTCTGTGGTTTTCCAGATTTCTGTTAAAATATTCGGTTTCAAAGTTACACGGTCTTAAAAATTTTCATACAAATCTTGGAGCCCCTGTAATTTTAAAACTACATATTTTAGAAAAATCTAAAACACCACAGACACAGATATTAGTTTCTAGAATATGTCTGCAAAATTTCATGGACTTTGGTTGCTTAATATTCAAATGAAATTGGAACTACGGTTGTATGAAACGAGTGGAAACGAGTGACGGAGAGAGCCCTGTTAAGACTTAGGCCGTTCCGAATAGGAGGTTGACGTCTTAACCACTATCGCCGCTCTATTATTGCTCCTGATATAAGTAATAGAGATCTCCAGCGCGTGCTAGACCTTCGTTATTTTATAAAAGCTATAAATATATAGTTTAGTTATAAAATAACGAAGGTTTGGCAGTATTTGGCTTTGCTCAGACTTTAAGCTTCAGTTAAAAAGAGACGGTTTTGTGTCAGCAGCATAGCGCTGTCTCGTTTGAACAGTGTCTTAAGTCTAATCAAAGTCAAAGTGCGCCCTATAGATCTGAACCCAAGTCCATAACACCTATTTTCATTTTTGACATTTTACTACGTCATTATAGCCCACTCTACACTCGCGTCGCGAACACTGTGGTTTCTCCACAACAAAGGGACTGCGATGCGATCTAGACCGAAAAGTTCTGACACATACACCCACGATTCGTCAGTGAATGTCGGGTGCCCTATACAAAAGTCAAATTGAAAGAGTTGAAAATGCAACAAACTATAACTCAGTCTCTACTGAGTACAGGTCTCTTCCAAGAATAAGAAGAGTTCGGCCATAGTCTTCCATGCTGGCCAAGTGTGGATTGTCAGACTTCACACACCGCCGCGGCGTGCCGAGAAGGAGAAGTTTCAGACATGCAGGTTTTCTAACAATGTACCGTTAAAGCAAGTGATATTAAAATTGGTTTATCGCAAAGGAACAATGAAATAGACTAAAAGCTCCGACACATGCAGCCACGATTCGTCAGTGAATCTCGAGCGAGCTATTAACAGAAGTCAAATTGAAAAATTTGAAAATGCAACAAACTATTCCGAGAGTGGTTAAATTGTGACGTAATTCAGATGGTCAGGCTAACAAGTAGCGATGCACCATTTCACAGATAAGTAGCTTGTGAAAAATCACGCCTTTTCATATTATTGATACTTGCTATTTTTAACCCCCGACCCAAAAAGAGGGGTGTTATAAGTTTTACGTGTGTATCTGTGTATCTCTCTGTGGCATCGTAGCCTAAACGAACGAACCGATTTTCATTCAGTTTTGTTTTGTTTGAAAGATGGTTTAATCGAGAGTGTTCTTAGCTATAATCGAAAAAAATCGGTTCAGCCGTTTGAAAGTTAGCAGCTCTTTTCTAATTTTCTTATAGAGGTTTTGTGTCGGAGATTTTTTAAATTTTGAGTTATCATAATAAGCGTAAGATCACAATTCCTAGTCAAATTAATTTAGCAAGCGATTGTTAATGAGAAAATATAAAAATGTGTAAAACTTTCTGTGAAAAATCACCCGTGAAATCGCAGGGTAAAAAAATAATAATTTCAATTTCGCCAAATGAAAATGATTTAAAATTAGTAGTCATGCCCATCGCTACTAACAAGCTTGCCCTGCAACCAGCTGAAATGGCGCGTCGAAAGTTACGCTTACTGCGAAATTAATAAACGGGCCAGTGCCCCCATTCTCTTAATAATTTCCCGGCCGACCGACGATTTCCAATTAGGGTGGCCACGTGTTCAGACTTGTTCGGACGTGTACCTGTGCTCTGGTAAGCTGCTGCGCTTCTATCAAGCAGCTGTTTTCGCCTTTCTTGGAGCTTGTTTTGAACCCCCCGACCCAAAAAGAGGGGTGTTATAAGTTTGACGTGTGTATCTGTGTATCTGTCTGTGGCATCGAAGCTCCTAAACTAATGAACCGTTGCTTTTTTTTTCTTCGACAATAATAAAATTATGTTATAACCTCGCTGATTTCAAATCACAAAAGCAAACAGCTTCAGTTTTCAAAATCAATATGTTTATTACTTAAAACTTTTCCATTCAGTTCAGGAGTTAGTTTTCTCTAAAATTTCATGGTAACCCTATTTGCACCGGCCATTACCCGGCGTGATAACGAGTGGCCTCAGCTGTTCGATGAAAAGTATTTTGACTGTAACATCACCTAAAGTGGCATATTTTGGTGTAGGTAGAAACGATTCGTGATTTTTGTAGAAAAAAGAATGTTAAGTGGGCTCTACACTCGCGGCGCGAACGGCCGCGAAAGCCCGCGACAACTGCGAATCACGAGTGTAGATGTTGTTCACGCCTTCGCGTTCGCGCTTCGCGCATTTCCCCGATCAGTGACAGTTTTTTGGTCCGCGACAAAGGGTTTGCGGCGCGCGAACGTGAACGCATATCTACACTCATCTACACACAGAAATCACATCGTCGTCGTCCATAGTCATGAACAAGACTGTTAAGATCTGCGAGTGTGGAGGGACACAGTTCACGCGTGGATCGCGGCATACATTCACGGCGTGAAATAACGGCGCGACTTCACGTGCGAGTGTAGAGCCGGTTTTATATTTTAATTTTCATTGTAATACCTACTTAATTACCCAGAAAGTTTTGTTATCTGGTACTTATTTTATTTACTAGCTTTAGGTGCGCCCGCTTCACTAGCTACGTATTACTTTAAAGTTGAATACTTACTACGCACCTACTCGTAAGTACTTAAGAGGACTCTCTCCGTCACTCGTTTCATACAATCGTAGTTCCAATTTCATTTGAATATTAAGCAACCAAAGTCCATGAAATTTTTCAGACATATTCTAGAAACTAATATCTATGTCTGTGGTTTTCCAGATTTCTGTTAAAATATTCGGTTTCAAAGTTACGCGGTCTTAAAAATTTTCATACAAATCTTTGAGCCCCTGTAATTTTAAAACTACATATTTTTAGAAAAATCTAAAACACCACAGGCACAGATATTAGTTTCTAGAATATGTCTGCAAAATTTCATGGGCTTTGGTTGCTTAATATTCAAATGAAATTGGATCTACGATTGTATGAAACGAGTGGCGGAGAGAGCCCTGTTAAAGAATAAGTAAACGATGACGACTGCCAGTGGAGAAACTTTCAGGTGACCAAATATGGTATAACGACTATGTCATTCTGCCATTTGAATTAGATTTTCTTGTAATTCACCAACTCTATTTTTAAGCCCCGACCCAAAAAGAGGGGTGTTATAAGTTTGACGTGTGTATCTGTGTATCTGTCTGTGGCATCGTAGCGCCTAAACGAATTAACCGATTTTAATTTAGTTTTTTTTTGTTTGAAAGGTGGCTTGATCGAGAGTGTTCTTAGCTATCATCAAAGAAAATCGGTTCAGCCGTTTGAAAGTTATAAGCTCTCTTCTAGTTCTTACTGTAACCTTCGCTTGTCGGGGGTGTTATAAATTTTTAATTTAGGTACATTTGTTCAGGGTTCCCAACGCAATTCCAAAACGACTTATTTTTCACAACAGTGAATCTTTATCATGATGTTGCAAATGATAATCAAGCGGTTTCTTCATTTTAGATAAAGAATCCAACGAAACCGACAATCAAGCATACAATACGCTCTATCTTATATCTAACAAGCAATTGCCATCTCAGGTCTTCATAAAGGCACTGCGATATCATCCCTTGTTATCACTGTCAACTTAGCGTTGATATTCCACTTGAACCCGTATTGTGGTTGCATAGATAACAGAATTGCATGGCAGAAAATCTGGTGTCTATGGAGTATGTACCTACTATGGACAAATTTCCGGAACTTTGCCTCTCTTGATTATGTGCCTCGGAGGTTGTTGGTACGGTCCTCTTCGTTTATTATTCTAGTATGGGCGCTGATTTAATATAATATACGCTGAGCTTTGATTTTTATTCGTAGTCTGGTCACTGACGAAATAATTTCCTCGAGCTACAATTTTATTGATACAATAAATGAAGATTGTGAAAAACTTATAAATTCCTGGAGTAAGTAATTGTGAAATGTTAAAACCGCCAAAAAATGACTTAGGTACGTGGTGGCGACGATAAGTAAGGCCACTTGAAATTAAGCAAAGCTTAAAAATGTATACTTAAGTAAATTGTGTGTTTTTTGCTATGCCATAATAATTTTGGAGGGTAAAATAAAGCGAACAAAGATTTTTTTAGGCTTATCTAAACTGAACTGTCTAAAAAATGCGCCGTAACAGACAAGCGTGACAGCTGACAGTTGATGTCAAACTGAGTACCGACTTTAACATGGGACAAATAAAACGGCAACACCCTTTATGAAAATTGTACACAAAAATAAAGGGTCCATTTTTTAGATCTCGTTTTTTAATAGAATAATAATAACTTCGGCTTTAGGCAGTTATTGTATAAGAAATCTTAATGATTGAAAATCTGCCTAAAGGTCATAGCTCACTTACACGACACAGCGCCCGCACGGTAAAAGAATGTTAATTTAAGTCGTAATCGTATACATACATTTTACAGTGACAACATACAATTGCAAACAACGCGCAGCATGCGAGCCTCCCGCAATCTAACCACTCGATGGTTGACGTCTTGCATACAACGCGCTTCAAACGAGCGGCTCACGCGTCTACAGCCTCTACAGCGGGCCACTTGAGCAAGTTGTAGCTTGCGCAGTAGGGAGACGCCATACTGCTAGCTGTCATCGCATGGACAGCCAGCTTTTTTTTTATAAAAAATAGCGAGCAAAGGAGCAGGCAGGTCACCTGATGTTAAGTGATTACCGCCGCCCATGAACATTTACAGCCCCAGAGGTACCGCCGATGCGTTGCCGGCCTTTCAGGAGTTTATTGGTCCACCCCTTGAATAAAAATAAAACTATAACACCGTGCTCATTTCCCATTTTTGTTAGCTGTCGCCGCGTGAACAACTAGCGGTCACTTCGATTTGAGGCGGAGCCGTACATATGTTGTGTGTGTCGTGTAAATGAGCTATGACCTTAATATTTCAATGTGCCTGATAGAAAACAATGATGAGGTCCATGAGCATGCACACGTGATGTCCCTAAGCCGGGTTCATACGGTAGTGACTTTGATAGACAACGACCGTGTGTACCCGGCTTTAACAAATCAAATCTTTTAGGTACATCACAATAATGGTAGTATGAAAGTTTTATGGCTATTAAGAACCTCAAGAGAAGCGTCGACTTAAACGAGACCTTAATCAAGACAGGCAAAGGTCCGGAAATTCGGCCTTCTCTGCCAGAAATTGGGGTACGAATTACTTATTTGTGTTAACACCTAAATCATATTATTATGATTTCTATGTTAAAGTGAGTATGAGTGTATTCTAGCGATATTTTTTTGAAGATATTCAATCTACATGGTATATTAACTAAAACGTTAAACAAGTGTAAATTAAAAATTTATAACACCCCCGACGATCCAAAGTATTTGAGTTTTCCAAAACATCATTTTGAAATAAGTAATTGTATTTATGCAACGTCCATCTTGACAGCTTGACATTTGTCTATTGACATAATATTATGAACCTAACGGTTATCTAACCTTCTTTTCTACAAGAAAACTAGAAAAGAGCTGATAACTCTTAAACGGCTGCACCAATTTTTTTGGATTATAGCTAAGAACACTCTCGATCAAGCCACCTTTCAAACAAAAAAAACTAAATTAAAATCGGTTCATTCGTTTAGGCGCTACGATGCCACAGACAGATACACAGATACACAGATACACAGACACACAGATACACAGATACACACGTCAAACTTATAACACCCCTCTTTTTGGGTCGGGGGTTAAAAAAGGAATGATTTGAGACACGATGAAAAGAAAATATATAGGTAGGTAAGTACTATAGATAAGTACTAGCCATTATTATTGTAAGGAGACTTCGTCCGCGCGGATTTAGGTTTTTTAGAAATTCCGTGGGAACTCCTTTCCTAGACAATAAGCCTATGTCATTCTCCAGACCCTATTACAGTGCAAAAAAATCACGTCAATCCGTTGCTCCATTGCAGCGTGACTGAAGGACAAACTAATGAACCAACGAACTAATAAATAAAGTCATATTCGCATTTATAATATGGGTACCTAGTGATTTTATTTAAGATCTTAAACACACTGAAAATAAAAATGCGGCTATCCAACATCTGTCTGCGGTGGATTCTCGATTTGTTCGGCCACATTGCTAGGACAAACGACCTAGTAGCATAAAGAAACTCTTGGTCATTGGCAAGATCCGAGGAAAAAGACCCCGCGGACGCAGCCCGAAACGTCGCGTTTTGGACCGATCAGAGGAGCGGTCGACACATACACCCTACTGCAATGCCTTCTGTGCGGCCTCTTACAGGAAAAAATGGTGTAACATCATGAAGAAGGTGATCGATGGAGCCACGATCCTCAAAATTGAGGAACCGACGCGAGAAGAGAAGAAGTAACAATAATTAATTATTGTTCCTGACAACCGATGTCAACCGAGATGACATTTTTTTCTAACAACAAATAAATCATTTCACAAAATATTATTAAACATCCAAATATGAAGCCAAAAAGAACTAAAAGTTGTATATATAAACAGTAAACATGAAGAACAATAATAAAATAATAACATGGACTCCATAGTAATTTGTTAAATGGAAACTCGACGACATCGACATGCCAGCGCACATACAGCACAAATAACATCTGGTGTTGACTCGTCGTCGGACGAGGATTATAGGACCCCGCCGTCATCTACGGGGTCCGCCGATGACACCAGGCCACCGAGACGAGCACCACGACGACGAGCAACACACCCGCCACCGGATGGCTTGGAGCAACAGGAGCTGCGTGCTCCTACGACTGCTTCCGCCGCCAGTGGTGTAGTGCGTCGCATGAGATGGACTCAACGAATGAATGAGAACGTCATGCGAGCGTACTATAGGGCGACAGATGGGGGAACTAATCTCACTGGGTATCGCTCAAGAATGGTGTCTTTGTTTCAGGCCCTTGAACCGACAGTGACCGTGTCCGCTCAGCGGCTATCGGATCAGGTGCGAGTTATTCAGCGCCGTCGTGTGCTGGATGAATCTACACTTGATCGGTTGCGCTTAAATTTACCACAAGTTATTACTACCGGTAACTCAACTCATAAATCTCCACAAATTCCGAGTGTTATAGAGATTTTAAACACCCAAGAGGAGTTACAAGGTGGTTTAGATTTGACGGTAAGTAACCAGAATGATGAGCAAATGAGGAGGACTTTGGAGGATGCGATTTTAGAGTTTAGATCTGTGCCTAACAACCTTAGACCGAAACTACCTCGTTTGCCTGTCCATAGACGAAATATGGCGTTGATGGCAGTTCTAGACAAAATATTAGGTACATATTTAGAAAGTTCATATGACCTAAATGATACGCATTCGATCCTATACTGTGGAGCTGTTGCAGCATGTCGGATAGCTTCTATCAAATTTCCAGAGCTGCATAGAGCTGTAAAAAGACCAAATACAGCTCCAGCTTGGCAGGCTGGGATCGAAAGGCGTATCTCTTTGACTAGAACTCTCATTGCAAAGCTGATCTGTTTTAGGGCGGGCAATAGTCGCCCGAGGATAATGCGATTTGTACACCAAGCATTTGCTGGGACTAATATTAGTCCCTCTCAGTATTTGTCTTTGGTTACGGATCGTATTGACTTCTTGAAACAGAAAGTCTATGCATGGGCACAACGCATTAGGCGCTTTAGAAAACGCATTGATCGAGCTTCTCAGAATCGTATGTTCCAAAGTGACCAACGGAAGATGTACAGGAATTGGGAACGACCTAGAGGTTGTATGGTCGATGGAGAGCTTCCTACACCTGATTCTACGTCAGATTTCTGGCGTAGCATTTGGTCGGCTCCCATAGATCATACCGAAGGTGAGTGGATGAATGTTGTGAGGGATCAGTGCGCTACGGTGGTAGAGATGAATCCTGTAACCATTAGTGCTGAGGATGTAGGATGTGCAATTCGTTCGGCATCGAACTGGAAATGCCCGGGGCCGGATGGACTGCACAACTTCTGGCTAAAATGGTTCCGTAGTGCACATCCTGTCTTAGCAACACAATTCCAGAACTCCATTGACTCTGGATCGTTACCGACACTCATGACAACTGGTGTCACGTTCTTGATACATAAGTCCGGAAGTACCGCAGACCCAAAAAACTATCGCCCTATAACCTGCTTACCGACCATCTATAAGCTACTTACATCTATTCTAACCACAAAAATAACTATGCATATTAATGCAAATAATATTTTGGCCCAGGTTCAGAATGGATGTAAGGCTAGGGCACGCGGTACAAAGGAACTACTCCTCATTGACACTGCTATTTGCCAACAGGTTCGGCGAAATAGAAAAAATCTAGTGGCTGCTTGGATTGACTACAAGAAGGCCTATGATTCAGTGCCTCACACGTGGCTCATGGAGATCATGAGGTTGTATAAGGTCGATGCAACTCTATGTTCTTTCCTTTACTCATGTATGAGTCAGTGGATGACAGTCCTTCGTCAACCAGGTGGTGATGAGTTTTTTGAATCAGCTGAACCGATAAGGATTAAGCGGGGAATTTTCCAGGGGGACAGTTTGAGTCCTTTATGGTTTTGCTTGGCACTGAATCCTCTCAGTACACTACTGAAGGACTCAGGGTTAGGCTATCGTCTTCGCAAGGGGGGTGAGGTCATATCTCACTTACTTTATATGGATGATCTCAAACTGTATGCATCTAAACGAACAGACCTTGTGAAATTGCTAAAGATTACTCAGAACTTTAGCAATAACATAGGGATGGAATTTGGTGTTGACAAGTGTGCGATTATCAATATAGAGCGAGGTAGGGTTGTGAACTCTGAGAATTTAGTTCTTTCAGAAACTTTGATTCTTAGATCTCTCTGTGAAGGTGAAACATATAAATATCTTGGAATGTCAGAAGCACTTGGTATAGAAGTGAGGACTATGAAACAGGCAGTGGAGGAGCGTTTCTTTGGCCGCCTAAAAAAAGTTCTTAATAGTCTTTTATCTGGTGGCAACAAAGTACGTGCCTTTAATGGCTGGGTTATGCCTTTACTTATATACACTTTTGGCATTCTAAAATGGACTCAAACCGAACTGGATGCCTTGGATCGAAGGATCCGAAAATTGTTGACTACATATCGTATGCATCATCCACGTTCATCTGTTATGAGATTGTATATCCCACGCAAGTGTGGAGGGCGTGGTTTTTTAAATGCCAAGAACCTTCATAATCGTGAGGTATGCAATCTCAGAGATTATTTTCTCAAAGAAAATGTGGGAATACATAGGGATGTAGTTGCAGTTGATAAAGGTCTTACTCCGCTTTCCTTAGGCAAAAATAACTGGCGTAAGCCCATAGTGCTTAGCACTTCGGATCGCATAGCTGTATGGAGGAGTAAGGAGTTGCATGGAAGATTCTACAAGGCCTTAACTAGGCCGGATGTAGATTCCATAGCCTCTGTATCCTGGCTACAGTTTGGGGACCTCTTTGGGGAAACCGAAGGTTTTATCTGTGCAATTATGGACGAAGTTATTAAGACTAATAATTACCGGAAACATATAATGAAAGATGGAACGCTTGACATTTGTCGTGCGTGCCATCTTCCTGGGGAATCCCTCAGACATATTGTTTCCGGTTGTTCTTATCTTGCTAACGGCGAATACTTGCACAGACATAATCAAGTAGCCAAGATAATCCATCAACAACTTGCTCTTCAGTATGGCCTTGTAGATACTGAGGTGCCGTACTATAGGTACGACCCAATGTCAGTTCTTGAAAATAGCAGTGCCCTGCTTTACTGGGATCGGTCGGTTATCACTGACAGGTATATTGTAGCCAATAGACCTGATATAGTGCTAGTTGACCGATCAGCGCGTCGAGCAATGATTGTTGATGTCACTATTCCACATGATGATAATCTAGTGAAAGCAGAAAAGGAAAAAGTATCGAAATACTTGGACCTGGCCCACGAGATTACTACCATGTGGAGTGTTGACTCAGCGATTATTGTACCGATAGTTGTATCAGTCCACGGTCTTATTGCGAACAGTTTCGACCAACATCTTAAGAAACTGTCGCTTAACTGTTGGATCAAGGGTAAGATACAGAAGGCAGTGGTTCTTGAGACGGCACGCATTGTGAGGAGGTTCCTCACTCTGGAGCCCTGACCACTGGCGGCTTGGGTCCAACCCACCCTGTTGCCAGTGGGGTACATTTTATCATATTTTTATTCAATGTTTTTTTTTTTTTCCGTTACTTTAGTTTTTT
Source organism: Maniola jurtina (assembly GCF_905333055.1). NCBI lineage: Eukaryota > Metazoa > Arthropoda > Insecta > Lepidoptera > Nymphalidae > Maniola > Maniola jurtina. The sequence continues at coordinate 12,656,183 of NC_060040.1, forward strand.
GTTGTTTAAGTTATTTTATTTCTCTTTTGTTTCTGTTATTTATTGATTTTGTTGCTGATGTTATTTTATTTTTTGTTCTTTCTGTGTTTCTGTTATTTTTTCTGTTGTTTTTGTTATTTTATTGTTTAAAAATAGGATAAAATGTAAAAAATAAATAAATGAGAAATTAATTATTAGAAGCACATTTTTTAAAGAACTATGCCATTAATCTTCATTCCTTTGCACACTTTTTGACAGTTCACAATGCTAACGAAGGCAACAATAAGCCGGTATTGGATCGGTACGAGAACTGCAAGGATTTAGCAAATCCGTTCGAAATTGCGCGCAACTCACAAATCCTTGCGCTTCGTATACGAGCGCGATCCGAAACAAATGTTAATCCCTTGTGTGCTTAGTACGAGATTTTACGTCGCACGATCGTTCGTAGAATTCGAGCGTCGATGCAGTTCAGCGTTATAATAAAATGAATCTACACAGCCTCATTTTAAAACCCAAGGTTGTCTATATATCTACAGCCAGTACTTCAAGCGGAAACCTTGAGAAAATTAAATCGAACCTACTGCCTACTAACCGGCTATCCCTTACTCCGAGAGTTCTTGTGATTACCACCACCGCACCGCGCCTGCGCGCGCCGGCGCGTCTCGCAGCCAACCACAACACAATAAAATACTACAATAACATTCGCAGCCAAGCACAACACAATAAATACCTTATAACGACACTTGCAACACTATATAGTATATACATATAATATCACCTATTACAGATTATAATGATGAGTAAATTCGCAGGAAGACGGAAGTAGTCATGACTACGAAACATAAGGGAGTGTCCATATCTAGGCAGAACTTTTCTGCCTAGATATGGACAAGGAGGAGTTTAGAAAACTGACTGCCCTGACTGACCTTCTTGACGAAGCACATGAAGAAGAAGAACTCTATCGGACGTTATTGTGTTTCGACGCTCGAATTCTATCAACGTTAGTGAGATGTAAATCTCATACTAAGCACACTGATCCTTGGGCAAGTGACTCACAGCTGGATTACTCGCTCAGTCATTGGCGCAAGCTGCAATGTACTGATTACGTCATCGCTTGTCGCGATTTATAAAAAAATAAGCGTTAAAATTATGAAAACAAATAGGTACTCCTACATATCTGCAGATAAGTATATTTATATCTTTGAATTAAGTACGATTTTTTATAGGATCGCTTATCCATACTAATATTATAAACTAGCTGATGCCCGCAGCTTCGCCCGCGTGGATTGGTCAGATCCCCTGCAGCATCAGGATTGAGGAGTTGGACTCCAAATTTTTTATGAAACAATGTCGCAAAGTTCCTCTATCGATTAAAAAAGAAATGACGCAAATCGGTTCAGAAATCTCGGAGATTTCGGTGTACATAGGTAGAAAAACATAACTCCCTTTTTGAAAGTCGGTTAAAAAAGTAGCCTATTTTACGCCCTGGTCAATCCTCTACTTGCCTGTGAAAGTCCCGTCAAAATCGGTTCAGCCGTTCCAAAGATTAGCCTTTTCAAACAGACAGACAGACAGACAGACAGGCAGACAGACAGACAGACAGACAGACAAAAATTTTAAAAACGTGTGATTCAGTTATGGTATCGTTCAAATAACCATATGAGCTTAATATGAGGTAGTTATTTCGAAATTACAGACAGACACTCCAATTTTATTTATTAGTATAGATGCGAAAGTGTGTCCGTCTGTCTGTCTGCTACGTTTTCACGGCCCAACCGCTGAACCGATTTTAATGAAATTTGGTACAGACTTGGAATACATCCCGGAGAAGGACATAGGCTACTTTTTATCCCGGAAATCAAAGAGTTCCTACGGGATTTTAAAAAGACAGAAATCCACGCGGGCGCAGCCGCGGCTATCCTCTAGTTGTAATTTAATTTTATGTCATCTTTTATTTATTAGTGAATGAAAGTGAACATTTTACACCAAACTTTGTAGACCAAAGCGTTAGGTAAAAACTGAGACTGATATTTGCAATTTGCAGCCCAAATAGACCGTAATTTGAACTAGGACTGACAGGACTTTCATCTTAAATTATGGAAAAATAATGTTTGTATGTCTGTTATTTGTTATTGGCGCTTGCGTGAAGATAATCTATCTTCCACGGGTTTTCCGCAATATGCCGAGGTATTTTATTTTCTGGTCAGGCTTTAATATTATTAAACAAATCAATCAAAAACTGGATAAAGTTACGAACTGAAATTCACGATCAAACAGTATAAACAATTAAAAGTATAATAACTCATCTGTCCACCCAATTAGCGTTGGGGAAATAAATTTGTCGACGGAAGAGCAAATTTTGTTGCTGTTACTGACGTAGCTTGTTGCAATGACAAATTAGTTGCGTTGTTGAATGACGCATCCAGTGTCGCATTTTTTATATTGGAGAGGTCATTGTTTGCTATTTTGTGACCTCAAATGACGCGCCGTGATAGCCTAAGAGCCATTACGCACGGTTGACTATGCCGTTAGAAGCTATAATTTATAGTATGAAAGTCGCCGCGACTGCATAGGTACTAGTCACGGAGTAGAATCTGGTTATCTGTGGTAAAAGTCGATTAAAGGTATGGCAGGCCGTAAAATAAATGAAAAAAGCATCGATGAAAAAAGGTATTGCCTTGGCAGTTATAAGTCGTGTCAAATTTGTAGGGTTCCTTAATTACCCCAAGAGTGCCTAGCCTAAATTACTAAGCCTCTGCTGTCTGTCCGTATGCCTGTGTATCTGATCTGAATTTTTACAAAATCTGCATTTCTATTTGCGCTATAAGGACAAATATTAAAAATTTCAAAATGGCCACCAAGGAAATTAAAAAAAATTAAAAGTGTTACTTCTTGTACAATGGTACGGAATCCTCTGTGTGCAAGTCCGACTAGCACTTCACCGGTTTTTCATATCGATCGCTATACTTACACACATAATACTTAATCTCAACCGCGACGCGCAGTGAGATGAGGCCTGAGTGCCTATGTAAAAGGACCTCGGATGGATTTGAAACTAGTCGGGCTTACATCGACTAAATACGTGAGTATAGCCGTAACAACCAAACAGATACACAGTACATAATAATTACTAGGTATATTATATCTAATCGTATAAAGTACGCATTTTATTTTCCCTATATTCTATTCAAAGCGTACACTGCGTAGTTACTCGTAGGTACATTGAATTTTCGGCTCGTCAAATTTCAAGTGAATTGACGCAAGGTTTGCACAGAGAGGCTCGCATGGCAGGCTGGCATGAAGCCATCAATATCGGATGCCGCAAAATGTCGCCGATCTATTTTGTGTCGCGCGCCGCCCAACCTGTCCACTGCAAGTGCAGGGTAACCAGTAACCACTGCAAAAACCACTGGAAAATGAACTTTCGGAAAATGACCTTTTTTATACTAATAAAAGCTTGCTCTTGAAGAAAAGTTCGCAACCTTAGATTTTATAATAATACTAGCTGATGCCCCCGACTTCGCCCGCGTGGATTTAGGGTTTTTGAAATCCCGTGGGAACTCTTTGATTTGAAAAAGTATTCTATGTTACTCTCCGTGATCCGTCCGTTCAACTATTCTATTCCAAAAAAATTGGCAAAAGAAAAATAAAACAGACTTCTAAAACCACAAACACTAAAAAGTAAAAAGTAATAAATAATTTTTGTTTAGCTACACGTGTAATGTACCTAGGTATGAAGTCGAGCGAGCATATTAAAACAAAATTAGAAATCCAAGAGTTAAGCTCGCCCTTTTCAGTGGCCCCACTTTACTATAATATGCTATGCCCAGTTAAAACCCTACTGTTTATTACTAAGCTATTACACTGATCGCGAGCAATTTGCTCTTATCCATTGAGGAGTTCTGTTCTCCATCTCCGAAGATATTCATCAGATCTTCACCAAATTTATATGGGACCACCTGCACAGTATACCCTTTCAAACAAAAAAAAAAATCTAAATCGGTCCAGGGGCCTTTGAGTAATCGGGGAACATACATAAAAAAAAAAAAATAAAAAAAAAAAAAAGAAGTCGGTTAAAAATCAAGTCGATTGGTTGCTTAGTTAGGGTACCTGAAGGAAGGTCAAAAGGTTAAGTATAATATCAGTATAGATTGCATAGTATATTGATACTATAAATGGTAGCTACGAGTATTATAGTAGCTAACAGCTGCAACTTCGTTCGCGTTTTAAAAAGCCCATGAGAAAGAACTCTTTGATTTTCCATTATAAAAAGTAGCCTATTTCACTCTCCAGATCTTTAACTATACTAAAGCAAAAAAATCGTCACATGTCAAAAGAACAAACTAACAAACCAACAAAGAAACAAACTCATTATCATTTCATTCATTAATTGAACTATATATATTTTCGCTGACTTAAAGTAAATAAGTATAAGTAGTATTAACCTTTTAATGCTGCGAATTTTATTTCGCCTTTTCAATCATTTGTTAACTTTTCCACCTTTTTACAACCATGCCGTAAACTTCAAACTTGGCCAATTTTTATAAAATCTTTATATAATATTAGTTTATTCTTATGAAACTAGATGGCGCAACATTTTCACAATATTGCGGTTCAGTTTTAGTACTTAACGAAGTATATACGAATTTAGTTGTAGCATATTGTCAAATCCCGAGGAATCTCTTTTGATTTATTTTTGAAAAATCGTTAGGCCACTAAGTGGAATCAACGATCTATTACTACTGATAAAAATAGAAGTATTTTAAGATAAGATAAGACAAGATCACTTATATGCAGTGTCGCGTCGATAGAAGGAAGGTTGCCCGTGATGATTTATAGTTTTTACATTTCAAAGAAAAAGGCAAATCATATAACTGTCCGTCCGTCTGTCCTTCTATCGTGTCTGTCAAGAAAACATAGAGGGTACTTCCTTTTGACTTAGAATTATGAAATTTGCCAGCACAAGTAAAGAAAAATTCCGAAAACTTTGAATTTGTGGTTATATGACAGAAAAATTAAAATGTGCTCAAGAACAAATAAATAATTAGTATTTTCAAAGTCAGATAACTAACTGTACCATGTGGGGTAGGTATCATAATAATATGAAAGGGCTTTCTTTCTTTATTTTTATGCATACTGCATAATAGTTTTTTGTTTTTCCTGCAAAATGTCGGAATAATACCCAAGTACGAAACCCTCGGTGCGCGAATCTGACTCACACTTGGCCGGTTTTTAAATGATATTGCTGCCAAAGTTTAAGGTGTTAGACTACACACCGTCAATGTGTAGTTTAACACTGTAATATTATGTAAAAAACATGTTATTTTTCTGAAAAATACTTATCTGTATTTATGTAGAAAAAACAACCCCTATCCACAAATCGAAAGCGCACCCTTAGATCTTCCGCACCGCGTGACAGCAAAATGTGGCTTTTAACTCAAACGAGGCCTTTTGATGTGTGATCCCGCGTACGGAAGAAATTACAAAATTAAGGGATACATTACATTATGAGTACGTTCAGTCGTGCACCCAGTGTTTACCTACTGTAAACATGCCCTTTGATGATACGTCTACACACACACACACACATAATAATATAAATTAGGTATTTCTTTGAATGAACTATTTGTAGCTATTTATTAACCGACCGAAAACCGAAAATTTCATTCTGGACTTTTCTTGTTCTTTTTAACCCCCGGCCCAAAAAGAGGGGTGTCACAAGTTTGACTTGTGTATCTGTGTATCTGTCTGTGGCATCGTAGCTCCTAAACTAATGAACCGGTTTTAATTTATTTTTTTTTTTGTTTGAAAGGTGGCTTGATCGCTAGTGTTCTTAGCTATAATCCAAGAAAATCGGTTCAGCCGTTTGAAAGTTATCAACTCTTTTCTAGTTATTGTAACCTTCACTTGTCGGACGTGTTATAAATTTTTAATTTACACTAATTGTGTAACTATCCTTTTGACTAAACTAAAAGAAATACAAAATTTAATACATAGATAGGTACAAGTGTAAATTAAAAATTTATAACACCCCCGACAAGTGAAGGTTACAGTAACTAGAAAAAAGCTGATAACTTTCAAACGGCTGAAACGATTTTCTTGGATGATAGCTAAGAACACTCTCGATCAAGCCACCTTTCAAACAAAAAAAACTAAATTAAAATCGTTTCATTCGTTTAGGCGCTACGATGCCACAGACAGATTACACAGATACACACGTCAAACTTATATCACCCCTCATTTTGGGTCGGGGGTTAGTAAAAAATAGGGTCGCTAGGTGGTAACCACGAAGTAAGTAATCACAAATTAATGGTTTTCGGATTTTTCCTTTACTTGTGCTATAAAACCTACCTACCTGCCTTTCATGATTCTAGGTCAACGGGAAGTACCCTATAGGTTTTCTAGATAGACATGATAGCCCGACAGGCAGACAACAAAGTGATCCTATAAGGGTTCCTTTTTTCATTTTGAGATACGGAACTCTAAAAAAGCAAATTAAAGAATGAAATAACTGTATAGCCGTCCTCGTGTCCCCACAGCACTTTAATTTCCTCAATCAATTGGATTGGTCTCTGTGTTTTCATCCCCTCGACAGAGTAAATATTTATTTCACAGCCGCCTCCGCCCACGTGGGGCTTATCGCTTTCGTTACATTTATACAGACTCATACAGGATTATCCTATACGAGCTCTGTGATGACTTGCAATATCGTTTCAGTGTTTTTATATAATGTTTTTTTACCCACTGCCACTCAGTATATCAAAAATATTATACAACTCCAGACAGGCAACGGTGACCGTTGCCTATCTGTCTGTGATATCATTATGATCAACCAATCGCCAGCTTAGTATCAGAGCACGGGCGTCTTTTCAGAATTATTAGAAGAGTTTGGTCGAAAGGTTTGGTTGGTTAGAGAGTATATCCCACTAATATTATAAAGGCGAAAGTTTGTATGTGTGTGTGTGTGTGTGTGTGTGTGTGTATGTTTGTTACTCCTTCACGCAAAAACCATTGGACGGATTTAGCTGAAATTCAGAATGGAGATAGATAATATCCTGGATTAGCACATAGGCTACTTTTTATCCCGGAAAATCCAAGAGTTCCCACGGGATTTCAAAAAACCCCGTATTTCGGAGAGTGTGCACAGGAACTTTTCGATCTTGTCCCCCCTTCACCATTTTATCACCGAACCGCAAGACGTCGGGCGAGTTTCCATCCTTATGTCGTCGACATTCCATCTACACGCACAAAACGTTTTGCGTCTTCATTCCTCATACGCATGGCTAAGGTTTGGAATACTCTTCCGCGATCTGTGTTTCCTACCAATTACAATCTGGGTATCTTTAAAACAAGAGTGAATAGGCACCTTCTAGGTAAACGCGTCCCATCTTAGACCACATCATCACTTTCCATCAGGTGTGATTGTGGTCAAGCGCTTACCTATAGTGAATAAAAAAAAAAAAAAACCTAAATCCACGCGGGCGAAGTCGCGGGCATTGGCTAGTTAAATTAAAATCTATCACAGGTTTTCTACGGAAAATTATTTTATTATCACTCAGAGAAGCAGCAATGTAGAACCAACCAATTTCAAATGAGCTCGGTGGCTATATTCAGTGTTAGACACTGATTTAGAAAATCACCTCGCTTGTCCTAAAGCCACCTGGGTCTAGGGAAGGCCTATGTCTAGCAGTGGACGTCCACAGGCTGATGATGATGATGATGATGTATTTTTTTTGTGTGTGTTATACCTACTTATTTCAGCAACTTGAAGGCAATTGAGTTTATGATTTCCTAGCTGATGCCCGCGACTTCGTTCGCATGGATGTAGTTTTTTAAAAATCCTTCTTTCTTTGATTTTCCGGGATGAAAAGTAGCCTATGTGCTAATCCAGAGTATAATCTATCTCCATTCTAAATTTCAGCCCAATCCGTCCAGTAGTTTTTGCGTGAAGGAGTAACAAACATACACACACACACACACACACACATACAAACTTTCGCCTTTATAATATTAGTGTGATGATAAATCAATAATAACATTTCATTCAAAAACAAATCTCTTTTCCTTTAAATTTAAAATGCTCTTATAAATAATTTGATTGCTTTTACTTAACAAGTTCTAACCATTGTAAGAAGCCGCAGTGCCAGAAATTGGGGTAGCTGAGTAATAAATAATGCATAAGCTTAGGATCGACTTCCTTCGTAACCCCTTTTCCATCAGACAATGGAAATATTTGTCCTCTTGAAGAAAATAGGTCGTATTTTCTATATATATAAGTACTTACTACGTTCCTTGGTTCTTGAGAGAATGAAAAACGTGTTGAAAAGAATGCTCAATTATTGTCAATAGATAGCGCTATTTTCATTTTACCATGCACTGAAGATGATTACGAGTAGGTCATACAATTCAAATTCTTGGGATTCCATACTTTTCGATACGATATCAAATAGGTAATTTCTATAATACTAGCTGATGCCCGCGACTTCGTTCCCGTGGATATAGGTTTCCGAAAATCCAGTGGGAACTCATAGATTTCCGGGATAAAAAGTAGCCTATATATCCAGGATATAATCTATTTCCATTCCGAATTTCAGCCAAATCCGTCTTTCTTGCGTGGAACTTTTTTGCGTGAAAGAGTAACAAATATCCATACATCCATCCATTCATCCATCCATACATACAAACTTTATTATATTTACAATATTAGTAGGACATGAACATAGTTAATATAATTTTACAAGAAGCATACTTGTATTCTATCTCATGTAATCCTAAATTACTGGCAAAAGATCGTAAAATGTTGTACGATATTTTCAGCTTCACCTTCAAAGCTACTTTAGAAAAACCAGCCAAGTGCGAGTGAGACTCGCGCACCGAGGGTTCCATACTCGGGTATTTTTCCGACATTTTACACGATAAATCAAAAACTATTATGCTTAGAAATAAATAAAAATCTGTTTCAGAATGTACAAGTAAAGCCCTTTCATATGATACCCCACTTGGTATAGTTATCTTACTTTGAAAATTGAAACACATTTAATTTTTTTTTACCACAAAACGGTTTTAGATTTATTCCTTTACTTGTGCTATAAGACCTACCTACCTGCTAAATTTCATGATTCTAGGTCAACGGGAAGTACCCTATAGGTTTTCTTGACAGACACGACGACGCACGGACGGACAGACAGACAGACAGACAACAAAGCGATCTTATAAGAGTTCCGTTTTTCCTTTTGAGGTACGGAGCCCTAAAAATGCTAGTTTTCCAAGTCTCTAAACCAATAAGATGGGCACAGAGGTAGTTCGTATCCTAAAGACGGATATCTATTTCTACTTCAGATACTTTTAATCTCGGAAAATTTCCACTAAGAATTTCCAAAGGGATTTTAAAACCTAAATCCAATCGGATGAAGTTGGGGCTATCATCTAGTGAGTAGGCAGCTAATAAATAACGCTGACATAATTTGCCGTAACTAGTTTTACCCTAACTCATCGAAACATAAAATGGCCTTTTAAGCTAGAGATGGACCATTTCACAGGTAGCTTATGAAAAATCACAAGAAAAATCTTTCATAATATTATGTAACACTTACTATCTCACAAGCCTGTGAAAAATCACAAAACAAAATTTCACATTATTTAAAAAATAAGAATTTGATAGGTACGTTTAACTCCGTTTTTTTCTCGCGTGTAATAGCTAATACGCTAAAGAACGCGCGAGTAAGAACATTCGCATTGCTGCATGTGTAAACATCCTGTTACAATAATGTAGCATACAATCATTTGCCAATTGCCACGTTTCAAGAAAAATTGGTGAAAAACCATCTGAGTGAGTGAGTGAGCCCACCGATTGTGTAGCAAAAAAGTATTCATAGTAATTAGCAAATTCTGCCTCCTCATTGGCTGTGAAAAAATGTGAACAGCAGATTCAACCAATCAAGGGGCAGAATTTGATGTCGATTACGATGAATGCATTTTCTTTCTCTTACACAATCAGGGGGCTGAACTATAAACCTTGCACCGTAAAAGTGCAATAATCAAAAAATAGCCCGTGAAATCACTGTGAAAAAAAAATCACCCAATGAAAATGATTTCCAAGTAGCAACAATGCCCATCTCTAGTTTTAACTCAACAACATACTTTCATTATAAGCTCGTAACTACCTATTTACATAGTTGAATGAACTTTCCGATGAGCTACGTAGGTAATCTAGCTCCATAAAATGACGTCATCGTTATCGGACGAGCGTAGTGTCAGTTCGTTCGGAAATTTCATTTGTCACCGGCTGCTGCGGCCACTAACCTTTACTAATACAAGTACACTGGACTTGCGATTGCCGACTTGTTTAAGAAGCAACTTGATTTTCAGCATTTTGGCGCTGATAGTAGTAGCAGAGAGCGTCATTTGAGCGCACTTGGAACTAAATGTTAGTGATGCGACATTTGTGAACATAATATAAACACGATTACTATTTGGCACAGTCTCAATTTTGATAACTGGTACGCTTCGAATCGGCAAAAAAAATATCTGTCATTTTTATGCCTTACCTCTTCTAGCGTACTTGTAAATGTCCATTTCATTGGTTCTGACAGTGAGCTGGTCGATTTTACAATTAACTTCCCGTTATACATTCATTCCAATGAACTGGTATGGAACTAAATGAATTCAGTTGAACATTTTTCGAATTTAGTTTTAGCTTGATGAACGAGATGTGCAAATATTAATATTCAATAAAAAATGGTATTGCCAGACAAATTAGAAAATAATTCATTTAGTAACAAATTATTTTTTTGGTTTTGGTACAGAGTTAGCTTATATCCCGGAAAATCAAAGAGATCCCATGGGATTTTTTAAGACCCATCCGTTTAAACGATTTATATGAAATTTGGTACCGAGGAAGCTTGCGTCCCTGTACATAGGCAACTTTTTATCCCGGAAAATCAAACAGTTCCCATGGGATCTTTAAAAACCTATATCCACGCGGACGAAGTCGCGAGCATCCTCTAGAAAATGATTTTAACAAAAATCACCATATTCTTTCGAATTAACGCAACGTCCCCAAACGTCGAAAAAAATCAACATTTTTACGGCGTAATAATATCAATCAGAGTCCTTGCAAATTTAGAACCAGCGATATAAGTAAATGTATTACTAGATGCGGCGTTTCATAGTATAGGTCAACATGTTCCAGTGAACACCAGTGAACTATCGTAATCCGCTTTAAACGCAGTCCGTTTGTAAAAATTAAACTTGCGCGATAACTGAAAGTCATTTACCTATTATTCACGATCTTCTTCTTCTTGATCTTATCCCACGCTGTGTGGGGTCGGTATAACGTCTTTTTCTTTCACTCATTTCTGTCATAACTTTTTTTAAAGAATATGAGCCATGCTAATCATGACTAATACTCCCCTTTCCCCTCCAATTAAGCGTAAAGCTTGTGCCAGGAGTGGGTACGACAATAGTGCAACGGGTGGGGGTCGAACCGCTGTCCTTTCGGAAGTTAAGTAGTCCGCTCCTCAAAAGTTGAGCTATCGAGACATTACATGCCCATACCACCCAAATCTATTCCCCTTCATCTTTTCTATTACATTATTCACGTTATCATACTTGAATGATGCAGGTAGCTTTAGTCCTATAATCTGTTTTAAATTATCTATCTTTGTAGAAACGGACTTTGTCTTTCGCATTACCATTGACGGATGTAGGCCTTAAAAAGCGCCGAATCTAGTGGCACATTTATATTTGCGGTTAGAACACAATTTGTCTCACGAGAGCAACCACTGATGACAAACCCCGAACGCCAAATTTCATTTTCCATTCATGCGTACGCCTTTCATTATTCGCCGGGCGCGTATGCCTTAATAGTATGTAAATGAGCGCGCATTGAATACAATTCAGTGTCTTTTGTTTTAGCTGAATGATTGAAATACCTACTCGAAAAATGAGGTAATATAATTATATAACTATATTGTATTGCTGCAGGCGTTACCTACTTTGCGGAAATCCATGATATCTAAGGAATAAAAACCCTGAAAAAGACAAATCTGTACGGTACAACATACGGTACAGCAAGCGACATGCACCGCCCGCCCTCCCACTGCTAAGCATGCAGGAAAAGCCAGCCACCACGCAATCCCCCAGTACCACACGCAACACCACACAAATTTACCAGAACACACTCGATGCACGTTTCACTCCAACACCGGAGCATCCTCAGGAGATGTAGGCCTTACAATGCTCAATTGCAAATATGTACCATACAGATTTGCTTTTTGCAGCGGATTATAGCAAATTTAGGTTTTTATTTCTTGGATTGGACTATAACCTATGCCATAAATTTTGCTGCAAGGATTGGGACAAATTCCATACCTTCAATCTTCTGTTGACGATAGACGAAAGGCTCGTAAAACCACGTCCCTATTATTAACCCCCGACCCAAAAAGAGGGGTGTTATAAGTTTGACGTGTGTATCTGTGTATCTGTCTGTAGCATCGTAGTTCCTAAACTAATGAACCGATTTTAATTTAGTTTTTTTTTGTTTGAAAGGTGGCTTGATCGATATAGTGTTCTTAGCTATAATCCAAGAAAATCAGTTTAGCCGTTTGAAAGTTATCAGCTCTTTTCTAGTGACTGTAACTTTCACTTGTCGGGGATGTTATAAATTTTTAATTTACACTTGTTATTATTTTACACTCTAATTTAATTTTCGAGACCGATTCTCATCATGTTGTAAAATTACAGTATAACTCTTCACCACAATAATATGATTCCCGACTTAGCTCACACTTCTCCCAAGAGATATAATATAATATGAAAGGATGAGATCTAAATCTATCAATAGCCGTAATACAACTCAAGTTGGCGTCTTGAGACTGAGATAAGTCTATTGAGTCTCTAAGGAGCCATCTGTTACCATCAATACATCAGATATAAATCTTTGAATTGACATCATCCAATCCATTACGCGATTGTGTTCTGTTATTGTAAAATCCTTACAATAAAGTTCAAAGTTCAAAGAGCACAAGTGTAAATTAAAAATTTATAACACCCACGACCAGTGAAGGCTACAGTAACTAGAAAGGAGCTGATAACTTTCAAACGGCTGAACCGATTTTCTTGGATTATAGCTAAGAACACTCTCGATCAAGCCACCTTTCAAACAAAAAAAAACTAAATTAAAATCGGTTTATTAGTTTAGGAGCTACGATGCCACAGACAGATACATAGATACACAGATACACACGTCAACACCCCTCTTTTTGGGTCTGGGGTTAAAAACTGAATATCATCATCATCATTGTCAACCGATAGACGCGCCCGTGACTGCCAACGCTACTCTTTATAGTGACAGACAGACACACTTTCGCATTTATAGTAATATTATCGTATGAATTTGACAATGCCCACGACTTTATCAGCGCGAATTAAAGAATTAAAAATCCCTTGGGAATTTTATTTTTCCCGCCTAAATATAAATGATAAAATGGCATAGGTAATGATAAAATGTAGCCTATGTCATTCGCCAGATCTTTAAATGTATCCAAAAATAATATATAGATAATTAAATACATAACGGTGCGTATGCAAAATTAGAGCCTCGATAGCTCAACGGTTGAGGAACGGACTGAATTTAATCTACGTTGGGTGTTATTAAACGACAAACAAAGGAACAAACACTTTCGCCTTTCGCATTTATAATATAGTGGGGTTTTTAAGGAAGTACTTCCTTTATCAGAGCTAAGTAAAAAGTTTTTCCTTTGATCCCTATTCCTATGATCCCTATTCCTATGATCATATTATACTCATTACTGGTTCGGATAACATACTCTTAGTTCCCAAATATCCAATACGCAACGAGAACCCCGCACTGAAAGCCGCATCAAAGAAACTTTTCTGTTGGTTTTAACAAGGGGATGCCTATAGAGTATAGACTAAAGAGGCCTTTATAAAATACTACTTAGATGATGCCCGCGAATCCATCCCTGTAAGTTTCGGTTTTTCGAAAATTCCTGAATTTTGGAACTCGGCAAAATGCGAATCAGACTCGCGCACTGAGGGTTCCGTACTCGGGTATTTTACCAACATTTTGCATGATAAATCAAAAACTATTATACATAAAAATAAATAAAAAACTGTTTTAGGATGTACAAGTAAAGCCCTTTCATATGATACCCCACTTGACAGACAGACAGACAACAAAGTGATCCTATAAGGGTTCCGTTTTTCCTTTTGAGGTACGGAACCCTAAAAATGAACTCCAAGATGTTTATGAATAAAAATACTTAGAAGTCATCATAGATGTTCTATTTCACGAAGACCGTTTGGCTATGTTAGTGTGAATGCACGAAAAACCTCGTTCACACAGGCTGCGTAAGTGTTGCGTAAGCGTAGACGTAGCGCGTACCATTGCGTTGTAATGTATGGAACTGTATGAAACATGACATACTGCTTTTTATGAATTTAATAATAATCACACTTTGTTGTAATTTATAAGTTAACCCATAATTAAAAGGTGTAACGGGATACAATGTAACAAATAAAACTCTGTAAATTGTCGCAGAGAACAAAAGCCTGGTCGTTAATTAAGAAATATTTTTGTTCCAGGAACCCGGGAGATTTATATTTCGAACGAAGCCATTTTCTGATTGTAAGCCATAATATTTTTTTTTATGATTTTACTTTTAATTAATCCAAGCATACTATGCATAGTCCCTCCATACATTACTATAAATAATGTTAAGATAATAATATTATGTCCGTCTGTCTTACCTTTTCAGTGTTTAACCGATTAACGAGTCTTGAGTCATGAAGAAATTCGTCTTAGAGATGATTTGCAAAGCTACAAGCAAACTAACTCTGAGACGAATTTCAGGCGATTTTTTTTGCGAAGGATCAGCTTGGCTGTCCAGTGCGGAGATATAGCCAGTATTCTGCCATTCATTGCGGGCATGATTTATACTGTAGGTACCTCATTAGCAAAGGCTAGCTTTAAGTTTGTGTACAAAATAAAATTGATCATCTTATTGCAGCGTGTATTGCAAATAGCTCTACATAAAATCAAGTGAGTAAATTGTGGGCCAAAACTAGTTAAAAATATATTGTAACGTGTTCTTTATTAAATGAAACTGTGTAACTTTGGTTTTACGTTTCACTAGTTGCGAGAATTTCTTTTGACATTCGTTCCTTACAGAATTAATGTTTTATTCATTTTGGAAATACAGAGAAAATTCGATATATTTATTTACAGGTTGTCTTGAATTCGACAAAACTTTTTCACCGTCACGCATCACTTCATACGACCAAATAGATCGAATTCACCCACTGCACAAGTTTAATATCAGTGTTCTACTTAGTTGACGCCAACTATACCTATGCAACATTAGCGAATACCCGGCGTGTGGCTACTACGCTAAAAAAAGAATGTGTAGTAATGCATTGTTTTAGTAGTCTACAACCATCTTCGCATTATTGCCTTTCTAATGAAACCGGTTTGGGGCACATCGGTTGGATGGTTTAAAAGTCTATAACGAACATAAGTAGAAACATTTTTTGGGTTTTATAAGGATGACGGTGCATTGTTCCTGTTATTGAATTTTTTTGTTGTTTCTGTTATTTTATTTTTCGTTATTTCTGTTATTTTATTTTTTAAACATTTTTTAATGGTAATAATGAGATAATAAATAAATAATAGAGTACCTATATGGTACATTAGGTACCAGGAACCCATAAAGCAGGTGAAAGTAAAGTAAAGGCTCCCGGAAGCAATTGAAACGGCTGCGTTATAAAGAACATTCGCGTTAATCTACTCTAAATGTGTCTCTGGTGTCGCGTTTCGCTTCTTCGGGAACTGATAACATAAATTTTTCCTAAAGTAGATACCATAGATACGTATTTATCCATACTTCCACATCCATACTTGATATTATAAACGCGAAAGTGTGTCTGTTTGTTTGTCTCTCTGTCTGTTTTTTGACTCTGAATTGAATTAACAGACAGACGGACGGACGGAGGGGCGGCCGCGGCAGCGGAGTCTTAGCAATAGCGTTCCTTTAGCACCCTTCGTAATCACGATTACATCAAAGTATAAAGTTCATAAAGTCTAATTTTTTTTTATATCTTCTTCGGAATAGTATTAAAACTTTTTTTTTATTCTTTGTAAAAAAAATGCCAAACGCCATGCATTGCCAGACAGTATCCTGGCAACTGGCAACCCCCTGGCAAACGGCAGACCGGCACCCTTAAACTTTTTAATTCTACGTTTTAGCTCACACACAATATTGTTATTTGTATTTCTAGTTTTAAGTTTAGTTGTTATTTTGTAGAATTAACATCAATTGTACCTATTCTTTATTGTGCTTTTGTGGAGCTAAATAAACTTTTATTTACCAAGCATTATTATTTATTTATTATTTGTCGTAAGATGTTTTACACCTATTATCTCCCAAAACCACCATGATCTAAACTTCATAGTTGCTGATCGTTCCTCCCAGTGTTGGGGACAATACGCAGAAAAACTTTCAGCTTTTATAAAATAACGAAGGCCTCGCACGCGCTGGCTCTTAGTCCATAACCTCTATTAAAGCGCCTCATACATATAGGACTGAGTTAATTTAAAAATTATAAATTAGCTACTTGACTCTACCAGTAATCGAACCCGAGACTTCCCAGGAGAATACAAACTGCCGTGCCTTACAGTTTGTCAAATAGAGTAGCTACCAAGATAATCCTAATCTCCGAACTATAGTCTCGAGGGACGTCAAAGATTACAGTAGGTACATCAAGTGCTCAAAGTAACCTCTCAGAGGCCCTCCGGTAGATGAGCTGTGTACTAAATAATTAATAAGTTGCCCGTTGGACGCATTTACACCGACATTAATCCCGGCTACATAGTTATTATACAAAGGAATTGTTTTTAATCCAATGTAATAATATAAATGCAAAAAATTGTGTATATCTGTTTGATATAATCACACGTTTGCATGGCGGCCATTTTCAAATTCGCCATCTTGGTTTTTTACACACAGTCTGTGAAAAATTTCAACTCTTTACCTATTACGGTTCATGATAATTACCTACTTCACGAGATACCTACAGCCCTATGACAGAGACAGACAGACAGCGTTGGTTTAGTAGTAGGTGATAGGGTCTAAAAATTAATAAAATAGGTAAACCGTGTGATAAACAACCGTTGTTATTAGATTTCTCGAAAGTTGGTGACAAAAAGGTTGAGTAATTAATTTTGAAAAAGGGAAGAAGAGATGAACGATTCAATTTATCATCGAGAATAATGAATGATGAAAAAGTAATGATCTCCTTTAAAACATGAATAATTAATCGTGACATAATTTAAAAATTCGGACATACAGCTACATCACACTATCACATCACACTAATATTATAAAGGAGAAAGTTTGTATGCGTGTGTGAGTGTGTGTGTGTGTGTGTGTGTATGTTTGTTACTCCTTCACGCAAAAACTACTGGACGGATTGGGCTGAAATTTAGAATGGAGATAGATTATACCCTGGATTAGCACTTAGGCTACTTTTTATCCCGAAAAATCAAAGAGCTTCCACGGGATTCAGAAAAACCTAAATAAACGCAAGCGAAGTTGCGGGCATCGGCTAGTATTTACATAACTCTGAAAAGTCTGAGGCCGAACATCGAACCGCGTACCCCCCAAATAGGAAGTCTAAGAACCACTAAGCCCTCATATTGAAAATCTATAGTTCAACCGAAATAATCATTTCTTTACTTCAATCTTACCTTTGTTTGGTTTGAAAACTAGCATTTGTCTATACCGCGATTACCACAAGTTTATAAACACACACTGCTCCAGTAGATTTATGGCATGTTTTAATGTTCTTATTGGCGTTCACGCTTAGTCGGTAGTGGGAGTTAAGTGGTTGTTTGGGCAGGTGACGGAAGGCTTTGATGAATGTTCGCGGCGCGTGATGTTTATCGAAATATTAGAGAATATTATTACGTTAGCATGTAAGTGTTTATGCTAAAACTCGCATTATATTACTTACAGGGCGTAAACAGGACGCTAGCAAAGACAAGTGATAATACTATGATTACTGATAGAAGAAAACTACGATTTTTTTTGAAAATCCTGTATTTTTAAAAGCTCACAATCTGATAGGATACCATAGAAAAAAAAACTACGATATTTTTTGAAAATACTGTATTTTTTAAAGTTCACAATATACCTATTGCAAATAAAAGTATGACTGACGCTAGAGGTCAATGAATGTTCCGTAAATAGCTTGCACGCTACATAATGTGGGTTCAAAAAATAACAAATCACTAAAACTACAAGATAAGACAAATAGTTATTGGCATTGGATAGTAATAACGCTAAGTTTTTGCTCTAGTTACACCAAAAACCTCTACAAAAATAAAAATTTACAAATAAGTCCAATAAATAGTTTTCGAGAAATGGATAGATTTAAAAAAACATGCATCGCGAGAAAATCTGCAAGCCTGAAAGTTCTCCATAATCTTCTCTATCAAGTCCGTCAAACCTTGTACTTGTTCGACAAGGAAGCTTGTGCCTGAGCACAAGCTTCCTTGTCGAACAAGTACAAGTGGGTCGGCGATGGGTTGTCTTTACACACCTTTTGAGAACATTATAAACTCTCAGGCATGCAGATTTCCTCACGATGTTTTCCTTCACCGTCAAAGTTGATATTTAATTTCTTAGCTCACCACTCATAGACTGCTAAACTATAGTCCCTCCCCTAAGCCCATAAGAAGGATAATATAGAGAAAAATAAAAACCGCAGCACTATATAAGTGGCCATCAAGGGATCCGTGTTTTCACTTAGCCACTTCCCAAAAATCTTATTACGAAGGGCTTTCTGTTGGCTCGGCGTCTATGAATAACACAGCATTGTTGAATAAACTATGGCTGGCCTTTGCTTGGTTGTATTACAGTTAGGGCTTGGTCGCAAGCAACGCGTGACGCCCGCGACGTCTCTTGAACTCCAAAGAGGTGATTTCTAGGTGTTTGACTGGTATTTGGTTCGTGTATAGCTACACATATGAAATGTGGCTGCATGGCGCGATGTCATCTGCCAAAAATATTTATCTCAACCATTACAAAGCAAAAAGTTATTATTTTTAAACTTTCAAAACTTAGAGTTTCCTTGAAAAAGTTAAAAATAATCATGTTTTTCCATTCATCACACGCGATCAACCCACTACTGAGCACGGATCTCCTCTCAAAATGAGAGAGGTTTAGCCATCACACTGTCCAAGTGAGGGTTGGCAGATTTTACACACCTTTAAGAGCAATATAGAGAACTTTCAGAACTCAGAGAACTTTTTCCATTACTCAAAAATTGAATAAATTGTATCTGAATTTGACTATTACTTAAATTATAGGGACTGTATGAAAGCTGCTAATGAATGTCACGCTCTACAGGTTTGTAATTTTCAAAAAAACAGTTGTCGTTTCGTATCGCTGTCGTAGTGCGGTTAGTATGAATTCTGAAGTCCTGTTGACTTGTAATAGTGTTAAGTGCTGCAGCAGTGGCGTATGTAATTGTTTGAATATGATGACTTTATCTATTTTTAATGATTTTAAACTTATTTCGTGGTTTAACGACAAAATAAAGTCAGCAATTTAATCGTGGTATATAGCCATTGTCTACAATTTATTGAATCTATTTTTGCCGCGATATGGCAGAGCTTTAAGTGTGACTTCTTGTCCAGTTGCAGCCACCGTCAGACATACGCGTTTTGTGTGATCAGGCCTTTATAATTTCCGCACAAATTATCTAGCCGCAAGTAATTTCAGACCACAGAAGGGTTTAAGCTCCGCTTACATTATCGTATTACTGTTTTAATGTTTTGTAAATTGTATGGGTCTTCAGATTATGAGGATATACGTATTATGGTCAGCAATAAATTTTATGTTATGGTTCTCTCAAAATGAGAAGGGCAATAGCCCATCATGCCAGGCAAGTGCGAATTGGCAGACTTTACCTTTGACAACATTATGGAGAACTGTCAGGCATGCAGGTTTCCTCACGATGTTTTCCTTCACAATTAAAGCAAGTGATATTTTAATTGCGTAAAACGCACATATCTGCGGAAAGTTAGACATGCGTGTCCGATTTCGTTATAGGTACTCTAAATCCAATGAATATAAGGTCTTTAGCAATATACATAGGTATATCAAATTGATAAAGCATGTTTATTTCATTCCATATTATTATCTACACGTCTTTCCGATTTCGATATTACCCTGAGAAGTTACTCTCAAAGACTTCATCGACAATATTTTGCCATTTCATTGACAATATTTGAGTACCTACATACCTATTCTTTGAAGGGGAAATATTCTGACATTTAACGTAGGCGGTGTATTGAAATGAGACGAGTTTTATTGATATCTACATTTCATATCGAAGTCAGGAAATTCAATGACGCGTAAACTTAGGTTGAGCTTCCAGAGCGTACTGTTAGCTATTGAACATTGGTGATGTAGGTTTTTAAGTAAGAGCGTGGAATTCGCTCCAGCAATGCGCAGGACTTCAATTGCCTTTATACATGGCATAATTTTATATCTAATCTTTGAAAAGAGCAACTGCCGAGTTTCTTGCTGGTTCTTCTCGGTAGGAAAGGCATTCCGAACCAGTGGTAGATGCTTTTGACGATTCAAAAATTGAATATAAAATATTTTGAATTTGAATTTGAATTTTATTCCTTAAGTAACACACAAGTTTTTACGACGTTAAACAATGACGACGATGATTAAATTTTTTCCTTTCCATACAAACCAAACTGGTTTTCAAAAACGTACAAATCTTTAAGCCGGTTTAATTTTGAAATTACATATTTTTACGGAAATCTGACGAATTGTCAGTAGATGTTACTTGATTTTTAAAGATGTAATGCCCCATAACGCCTTTTAACTGACTTCAAAAAAAGGAGGAGGTTCTCAATTCGTCGGAATCTTTTTTTTTTCATACAAACGCATTTGAATAGTAACCAATGATTGGTACGATGTATTTTCACACTCTTGAATCTCATGGCTACCTGCCACTTTATTAGACTTTAAATTCTATACTAGCACATGGCATTATTTCCCCATAGCTTTAATTGATGGACTATGACCCTAAATAAGACTATGTCTATTTCTGCGCCGCTGACGTAATCTTAAAAGGGGGTCAAAGTTAGTTGGGCATTGTAAAGGGACAATTATGTAAATAGAAAATTCCTTATTGGTGGTATTTTTACGGTCCATGTATTTTAAGGTATTTACACACACAACGCAATGCGTAATCCCAACGTTAGCTCTCTAGCATAGCTCTCTACGCTGACCAAGTGCGGATTTAATGACTTTACACACTTTTAATAACATTTTGGGGATTTCTCAGGCATGCAGGTTTCCTCACAATGTTTTCCTTCGATATTTAATTTTAACTGCCTATAACGCAATAGCTCCGAAAAGTTAAAAGTGCGTGCCCGGGATCGAACCCCCGGCCCCCGAATAGGAGGCTGATGTCTTAACCACTAAGCTATCACCACTTTTACTGTTAAGTCTATGTAAAAAATTGGGCACCCGTATAATATAACAGCGATGTTCTATCGTACAGCTTGCTGTCAAAGTCAAGTGGCATCGTCATAGTTCGCCGCAGGTAGGGAACTTGTAACAAAACGTCAAAGCTTTGACGCTAGATAGGCTAAAAACGACTATTTTTCTTTGATTTTACGTCACCATAGCCTATATTTGACATATAGTCGATTCAAACCGAGAATTCCTTCACTCTGACATCGTCGCGACGTCGCGCTCTGTTGCCGTTGCGGTTACGGTAACTGTCTGTCCAGACCTTTAGTAGGGTTAGAGCTATTTTGTTCAGTGACTGTGAAGGCAATATTGCCTCGAATTCTCCATTAGACGGGTATTATTATTACGATGGGGAAGCTCGACTATTCGGGCATTTAATTTTGTTACTTTAAGCGCAATGCGATTTTTTTTTTCTTAGCTAAATCCTAGGGTCTTTGCACATTGCGGAAGATTAAAAACGATACTATGCGTCTTTTCTGAAATGATGCAAAGGAATCTGAACTTTATCTGCTTTGCGTGAAGTACCTTGGTATAATATTTGGGAGGAACAAATTCATGGGAAAGCGAAAAACTTTGTAAGTAGTAAATTGTACACACGGGATTTTTAAAAACCTAATTAGATAAATGCGGATGAAATCGCGGGCATCAGCTAGTGTTTATGTACTTTTTTTATAAATATATTTTCATCATGATCAACCCATTGCCGGTCCACTACTGAGCACGGGTCTCTTCTCAGAGTAAGAAGGGCTTAGGCCATAGTCTGCCACGCTGGCCCAATGCGGATTGGCAGACTTCACACACCTTTGAGTACATATAGAACTCACAGGCATGCAGGTTTTCTCACGATGTTTTCTTTCACCGTGATATTTAATTGCTTAAAACGCTCATAACTGAAAAGTTAGAGGTGAGTGCCTGGGATCGAACCCCCCACTTTCGATTAGGAGCTATACGTTCTTACCCCTAGGCTATTACAGCTTATTATATATAATATTAGGTAAATATATGTTACGTGTAGGTAAGTACGAAATAATCTGCTGAATTTGTATTCAGCAGACTGTTGCCTTTTGAGTTATTTGACTAAAATGTGTTGTCATTAGTTGCTCACTCAGCAAATTCTGACCTCCTGTAACCATTAAGAGGGCTCTCTCCGTCACTCGTTTCATACAATCGTAGTTCCAATTTCATTTGTATATTAAGCAACTAAAGTCCATGAAATTTTGCAGACATATTCTAGAAACTAATATCTATGTCTGTGGTTTTCCAGATTTCTGTTAAAATATTCGGTTTCAAAGTTACGTGGTCTTAAAAATTTTCATACAAATCTTTGAGCCCCTGTAATTTTAAAACTACATATTTTTAGAAAAATCTAAAACACCACAGACACAGATATTAGTTTCTAGAATATGTCTGCAAAATTTCATGAACTTTGGTTGCTTAATATTCAAATGAAATTAGAACTACGATTGTATGAAACGAGTGACGGAGAGAGCCCTGTTAAGTACACTAAAGAGAAATGTTCGCGTGCCGACCACCGATCTCACGGTAGCTCCAAGATACCCAGCTAATGAAGACAAAAACCCTTATCAGCAACGTTATTTGTACAGAGCATATTTTATTACCTGCAATATACAGACTAGGGGTAACTTATTACAAGGATTCATGAATAGCCGTTAATTTTGTAGTAAATTGTTGTTTATTAAATTCATTAAATTAATATTTCGCATTTGGAAAGAGCTATTAATTTCCCGATAAACATAATATTTTGTGCGCCTAGAGCTAGTTTGTTTCGATATTATTTAATAAATATTTTTTCTATGCATACTTTTATAGGGCGCGGTGATAAGCACATGCGTCGTGCATGTTGTGATATTTATACGCCAACAAGTTGATTAATAGACGTAAAGACGCGCTTACATCTCTTCAGTTGTACGGTCGGCCTCAGAATTTGAGTAGCAATTCTGCGAAAGTATTGCATCAAAAACTTGTCGCACTTATGACCTTTTTCTATAAACACGCCACACACACCTAATGCATAACCGTGCTACACGAATATGATCACTAAGGTGCTAAACGACTTACGGCCTTTGACTGTACAACTGTAAAGCTAGTACAACAGATACCAGGCTATGTACAAGGAATTTGATTATAATTAAAGTACAGATAATATTAAAGCTATCAAGCTATTAAAGGAATGAGAGATCTCGTAAAAACGTAAAGCCGTCCGTAAAACACGGGCCGTATCTCGTTTACGCGCTCTTGAGCCACGTAACAAAGGGCGACTATCACACCGTTTCTTCCAATTATACCAGTAAGATTCTACTAATATTATAAGCGCGAAAGTTTGTATGTGTGGTTGCGTGTATGGATGTTTGTTACTCTTTAACGCAAAAATTACTAGATGGATTTGGCTGAAATTTGTAATGGAGACAGATTATACCCTGGATTAACATATAGACTTCTTTTTATCCCGGAAAATCAATGAGTTCCCACGGGATTTTATAAAATCTATATCCACGGGTACGAAGGCGCGCGCATCGGCTAGCATTAAATAAAGTATGGTCAGTCCGTTCAACCTGTGCACACTGCATCGGGTTGCAGCAATTTACTAAGGGTAAATACTAAACAGGGCTCTCTCCGTCACTCGTTTCATACAATCGTAGTTCCAATTTCATTTGAATATCAAGCAACCAAAGTCCATGAAATTTTGCAGACATATTCTAGAAACTAATATCTGTGTCTGTGATGTTTTAGATTTTTCTAAAAATATGTAATTTTAAAATTACAGGGGCTCAAAGATTTGTATAAAAAATTTTAAGGCCGCGTAACTTTGAAACCGAATATTTTAACAGAAATCTGGAAAACCACAGACATAGATATTAGTTTCTAGAATATGTCTGCAAAATTTCATGGACTTGGGTTGCTTAATATTCAAATGAAATTGGAACTACGATTGTATGAAACGAGTGACGGAGAGAGCCCTCTTCAAAGTAAGACTGAAAAAAGAGATTCTTGGCTCCAGATACAAAAGTCTGAATGCGTGATTATAAAATTACTATCGGTGTCAAAAAGCATCGGGAGTCCTCTACAAGTAAAGAACCAGACAACGCTTTCGATAAAATTTAAAGCATTTTCCTACTACGTTAGATCACGGTGTTATATGCAGCCTCGAAACCGTAAAATGAGTGAAATCCAAAGGGGCGTATTGTTATGGTTCTGAAGGAATAATAATGAGGTGCTCATGGATCTGGTAATTTGGTTCGATGCTTCCAAAAGCAAGTTTATGGACCCGATATTTCGGGAGATATGCTTGAAGTGGCTATAATAAAATAATACAACTGACAAAACTGAAAACAAGATAGAATTATGTCCTCGGCGAATATAGGCCACCTGGCCAGTCTCAAAACTGCGCGGGAGATATTATTATAGTGCACAAGTGTGTGTGTAAACACAGGTGAACTCTCTATTCCCTCACTCTCATACCCCGATGGAACGGAAATCCGACACGACCTTAGAAAGATCAGACGCAGGACCGAAGGCACGGGGGTGACGCACCACCAACTTCCTAACTCCAGGCTAGTACCTACTGATAATTTCTTTACAGAAAAATCCAATAACTTACTATTTTTAGCTCGTCTCGGAAATCAAATCCGAAGCAGTTGGTTTAGTGGTTTAACATATTATTATTCATATAATTATGTTTATATGTATTTATGTATATGCTTTATTGCACCATAAAACACAAATGACAGGTTCCAAAAAACAAAACTTAAGAGGGCTCTCTCCTTCACTCGTTTCATACAAACGTAGTTCCAATTTCATTTGAATATTAAGCAACCAAAATTTTGCAGACATATTCTATAAACTAATGTCTATGTCTGTGGTTTTCCAGATTTCTGTTAAAATATTCGGTTTCAAAGTTACGCGGTCTTAAAAAATTTCATACAAATCTTTGAGCCCCATGTAATTTTAAAACTACATATTTTTAGAAAAATCTAAATCACCACACACACAGATATTAGTTTCTTGAATATGTCTGCCAAATTTCATGGACTTTGGTTGCTTAATATTCAAATGAAATTGGAACTACGATTGTATGAAACGAATGACGGAGAGAGCCCTGTTAAAATGTACTCGTAGGTACAAAGGGGCTATCTTATCGATAAATAGCGATCTCTTCCAGACAACCTTAACGCTAGGGAGAAAACGAACAAGTGGACAGTGGGAGGTGGTGTATGTTATGTATATTCATATGAGAAAAGATATTTCATCAATTTAGCAGCTAACTGCTATCTAAAAAGCTCTATTTCGATCAAACGAACAACCTTGATCCAATTCAGATTATACCGCTAGATTGTCTAATACAAGTCTAGGCATGCGGAAAAATCGGTCAACTCCGAGTCGCACTCTCACACGAAAGGTTCTGCAGCAACGTACAAAAAAAAATTAAACCAGTATAAACACTCCAAGTTAGTGACATGAAACGCCATCTTGATGTTATTTAAGTACTAAAATATAATTATTTGGTCGGGAAGACAAATCTTTAAAAATGTTTGTGATGTAACCAAAAATTTACGGTTTTCAGATTTTTCCTTTACTTGTGCTACAAGACATTGCTACCTGCCAAATTTCATGGGAAATTCTACGGGAAATATCCGATTCCCTTGAATTGACAGACACGACAGACAGACAGTCAATCAAACCGTCGTAGCTTTAGTTTTAAGTTTACGTAATTAATTATCACCACTATAACATTTTACAGATCTAACAATTTTGACTATCAAAAGGTGTACAATATTACTTACTTTGAGTAAATGATTTTGAATTTGAGTTTAAACAGACAGACAGACAACGAATATAATCCTATAAGGTTTTTTTTTCCTTTTGTTATTTTTATTATTATTTTTATTTACCTATTATTATTTTTCCTATACTTATTTATTATTCTATACGGAACCCTAAAAATGGGAAAAAAATATTCGCAAACTTGGCACCGGCCACCGTTTTTTTCGCTGGCCAATTGACACAGTTTGAAAGTAGTACGACTATCGTGGGCGGGCAAAACAAACCGTTTCAAAATAAACTAATTTCGACGCGAGTCGCGTAATTTTTGACCCCATTTCGTGGAACGGGTTACTTCCATATTATAATAATATTATCGAGACCACAGTTCCAAAGTGTAACAAGTCTGAAATTCAGTGAGTTGGAGATGAATATGAGAATTGGTTCTGTAAATTATTGCGTATCCAATATTTCCAAAGACAGATTTTCAAGAAAAACAAGAGAAGCAAGTCGACTTATTATGATTGTACTAGCCGATGCCCGCGACTTCGCCCGCGTGGATTTAGGTTTTTTGAAATCCCGTGGGAACTCTTTGATTTTCCGGGATAAAAAGTAGCCTATGTGCTAATCCAGGATATTATCTATCTCCATTCCAAATTTCAGCCAAATCCGTCCAGTAGTTTTTGCGTGAAGGAGTAACAAACATACACACACACACACACACACACACATACAAACTTTCGCCTTATATTAGTGTGATTCACTTGTCACCTGAAAGTGGAACAAAAACTTTAAGTCCCGAACTATACAACTTTGTTTTTTTTTAACCTCCGACTCAAAAAGAGAGCTGTTATAAGTTTGACGTGTGTATCTGTGTATCTGTCTGTGGCATCATAGCTCCTAAAGTAATGAACCGATTTTAATTCAGTTTTTTTTTTGTTTAAAAGGTGACTTGATCGAGAGTGTTCTTAGCTATAATCCAAGAAAATCGGTTCAGCCGTTTGAAAGTTATCAGCTCTTTTCTAGTTATTTATATGTAACCTTCACTTGTCGGGGGTGTTATAAATTTTTAATTTGCACTTGTAATTTTACTATCGAAACAGTTTCTAAGTTGTTACACTTTGGATCTGAAGTTTCGATATGTAGATACAACCTTATGGACTATTTAGTTTTGTTTGACTTTAGATTAAGATCACTATTAGCTACGGCCGGAGCCTTATCTACTCTTGATATTTGGTTAATCTCTCTATTTACGAGTATAGCATAACGTTGGTTCTAAGTTTAATCAAATATTATTGGAAGTTAAATATAGAAATGATCACGATTCAAAGAGGTTTGAGCGTTTGTTTGAAAATTTTCAGGAACTCCTTATCATAATAAGGTGGGATATGGATAAACTCTGCTCGTTCTGAGAAGAAACTCGTACTCAGTAGTGAGCTGATAATGGGTTGATGATGATGATGATGACAGAATATATTATAGACACAATAGAACCAATCAAACAGTCTGTTTGCGTCCACTGCTGGGCATAGGCCTTCCCAAGAGCGCGTCACCACACACGATCCTCCACTTTCCTCATCCAGCCACTTCCCGCTACCTTCTTAAGGTCATCAGTCCAGCGGGTTTTAGGTCATCCTACACTGCGCTTGCTGATACGCGGTCTCCACTCCAGCACACGTCTGCCCCAGCGGCCAACAGTTCTGTGGCAGACGGCCTGCCTACTGCCACTTCAGCTGGCTAATTCACTGAACTATGTCGGTCACTCTGGTTCTCCTACGGATATCCTCGTTACGGATTTTGTCCCTCAGAGAAATCACACTATCACACTAATATTATAAAGGAGAAAGTTTGTATGTGTGTGTGTGTGTGTGTGTGTGTGTATGTTTGTTACTCCTTCACGCAAAAACTACTGGACGGATTGGGCTGAAATTTAGAATGGAGATAGATTATACTCTGGATTAGCACATAGGCTACTTTTTATCCCGGAAAAACAAAGAGTTCCTACAGGATTTCGAAAAACCTAAATCCACGCGGGCGAAGTCGCGGGCATCGGCTAGTACTAATATAAATACTAAATAGCTCGCTCCATAGCAAGACTTCGAACTTGTGGTCAAGGTCAACTGTCCACGTTTCAGCACCAAACGTCATCATGACAGGTATCCTACACTCATTATAGACTTTTATCTTTAGGCTTTGGGACAAAATCAAATACTCAATTTCAATAAAAATTGCGAATAGTAAGAGGCAGTTGGTATCTTAGCAACAGTAGCGCTGTACCAATTAGATCTATACGATAGGATTCCACCTTCGCCAGTTTTTTCTCGTATTTACCCACGTACTTACCCGAACCCGCAAAAACGTTTTTTATATTACGCAAGACTAGAATCAGAAAGCATCTGATAAAGTAATAGTCAAGGTAGAGTCGAAAATTAAAAGGTCTGTGTTTCCATGGAAATGAAAGATTGTATTAAATTTCTTCGCGGTGACAATAATATCATCCTGACTGACTATTGTTCTATCACCTGCACCGAATAAGTGTAAAAAAAATTATAACACTAGTACAAGTGAAGGTTACAGTAACTAGAAAAGACCTGTAACTTTCAAACGGCTGAACCAATTTTCTTGGATTATAGCTAAAAACACTCTCGATCAAGCCACCTTTCAAAGAAAAAAAACTAAATTAAAATCGGTTCATTAGTTTAGGAGCTACGATGCCACAGACAGATACACAGATACACATGTCAAACTTATAACACCCCTCTTTTTGGGTCGGGGGTTAAAAACCTAAACCGCTGGGGTCAGATACTCAGTAGATTTTTTTTATAACGCAGGGACTCACCAAAAAAGGGGTGATACATACATACATGATGAGAAAGTTTGTATGAAAATGAATGTTTGTATTGTTTGTTTGTATTAAGCGGTTTTCCCGTAAAAGTATATTTAGACTTGCATTTGCCCGCAACTTCGTCCGTGTGATGTAGTTTGTTATGCTATCAGTGAAAGAATTTTTGAAATTGGATGATTAGTTTCTGAGACTACCTGCTACATTCAGACTTACAACTTTTACCTCTGTATAACATGATTAGAGTTACGGGTTGTAAGCATTAATTTATCCTGTCTTTTATTTTTCTTATGTTTTTTGTCTTTTATTTTTTCATTTTTGTTATCCTCAAAACTTCGTGAGGATCCCTAACATTTCTTTTCCAGTGTAGGTACCACAGCGGCCACCAATGGTCCCGAATATAAACTGCGAGATTTCTCCTAGCCCGGGGTAATGCCTTGTGAATTGGTTTGCAAATCTTCCCTGTTTGAATTTTCCTTGCTATTCCATACTGTACTTTTCTATGCAAAAACTGATGGATGGAAACTTATGAGATTTTTTAATATGCAAATTGTTGTATTTTGTAAAACATACATAAAAATCAGTCGAGTAGGTATAAGTGGTAAGTAACACTTTTTATTTTATTTTTTATTTTTTTCATAGCAGCCATTTTGAAATTTTTATTAGGTACTTATTTGTTGTTATAGTGGCATTAGAAATACAAATTCTGTGGCAACTCTACCTATTACGGTTCACGCGATTCAGCCCGCTGACGAACAGACGGATGGAGACGGACGGACGGACGGACAGTCGAGGCTTTCCTAGGGTCTCGCTGGCATTCTTCGGATACAAGTACGGGTTCCGCTGAGACCCTAAAAAGGAACAAGTGTAAATTAAAAATTTATAACACCCTCGACAAGTGAAAGTTACAGTAAATAGAAAAGATCTGATAACTTTCAAACGACTGAACCGATTTCCTTGGATTATAGCTAAGAACACTCTCGATCAAGCCACCTTTCAAACATAAAAAAACTAAATTAAAATCGGCTCATTAATTTAGGAGCTACGATGCCACAGATAGATACACAGATACACACGTCAAAAACTTAAAACACCCCTCTTTTTGAGTCGGGGGTTAATAAATGGAAACTTATAAGATTTGTGACGACTCTGTTTTAAATGATGTTATATGGATGATGTTATCTTTCACGGAAAATTTATGAAAAATAATTAAGTATGAATCCAATAACCTAATTCTCGAGGTAAGATGGTAATGTAATTCGTATGTATCTTAATTGAAAATAATTCGTGTCTAATTGTAGATAAATATTTTCACAAAGCTTTGTGTAAAAACCAAATTAGCCTGTAAAAGACTGGACTAGATAAGGGCGCAAAAAAACAAAATATTTTTAACTACGGGTTTTCGTTTGAATATTTACTTACAAAGTTAATATTAACTTAACAAGTAAAGCCGCTGCAATTACCGCCATAATGAAAACCTAATTGCCTGCTTAGCTTGTTTCTCTTTGAAATTAAAGTGACGCAATTAAGACCCTTTACTATATTTAGGTATATTATCATTCGATCCGAATTCAAAAAATTCTCGATCGGAAGGAACTGTAGGTATACAATAATTATTATTATAGCACCTTTCATTATACGATAATATTCTTAGGGCCTGTTTCATAATCATTCGATAAACTTCATCTACCAGTTGAAAGATTCCGGAATACCTAAACTGTCATAACGTTTTTATTTGTTAGATAAATCCGGAAATTTTTATTTTATTTTTTATCCGGAGGTTGTGAAACAGGCCCTTAGTATAAATACTCTCATCCCAGAAAATCAAGGCTTTTAAAAAACCTAAATCCAAGGGACTAAGTTGTGGGCATTATCAGCTGTACCTAATCTATAAAAAATTTATTTCATTTTATGTTACTTTGTTGTGATTGTAGTCGTTGTATGTCGTTGAACTAGTGGGAAAGAAATCCCACTAGTTCAACGGTTGAACTAATCAGTTGAACAAGTGGGAACGAGCGATTTTTGGAAAACTGACAGATTTTGGAACCCGGACGGGTTCAAAATTAGTCGGGCTTACATTGACTAAATACGTAAGTATAGCCGTTACATTATATACTTACATAAAATGAAAATTAGCAGCTTAATTTACTAAATAGTCTTAAAATTAAATATTTTAAAGTTATTACAGGTTTCCACAGGTGGATTTATTTGACAGAATTTTAATAACATGAGCCAATCTTACGTCAGTAATAGTCATATTAGTAAAACCACATTTTAATTTCAGCCTGATTCAAACAAACACATGCTCAAAAGTCAGAAGTTTTAACGAGTTGCAAAGTTATGTGCAACTCTTTACCAAGACTTCTCTGCTCAGTTCAGATTAACCAACATATTTTGAGCTGCGTTCGGAATTAATTTTAAAATCATTATCAGGTATTCTAAATTGAAATTTCTACAAGTGTAAATTAAAAATTTATAACACCCCCGACAAGTGAAGATTACAGTAACTAGAAAAGACCGAAAAGACCTGATAACTTTCAAACGGTTGAACTGATTTTCTTGGACTATTCCGCGCCTACGATCTAAAGTATCTGAGTTTTCCAAAACATCATTTTCAAATAAATAATTATGTATTTAGGCAACGTCCATCTTGACAGCTTGACATTTGTCAATTGACATAATATTATGAACCTAACGGTTATGTAACCTTCTCTTCTACAAGAAAACTAGAAAAGAGCTGATAACTCTTAAACGGCTGAACCAATTTTTTTGTATTATAGCTAAGAACACTCTCGATCAAGCCACCTTTCAAACAAAAAACAGTAAATTAAAATCGGTTCATTCGTTTAGGCGCTACGATGCCACAGACAGATACACAGATACACAGATACACAGACACACAGATACACAGATACACACGTCAAACTTATAACACCCCTCTTTTTGGGTCGGGGGTTAAAAATTGGGACGCGCAGCGAGCCGAGTCCCTATGAAAAAAGAACCCTTACGGAGGCTTACGTCAACTAAATACGTGAGTAGGTATAGCCGGTACATGCTAGATATTTAAAATGGAAATCACTCACGATAGTTTAAACATTAAAATACTTATAGTCTACAGAGCACACCGCCCAAACTTTTGATGATCAAAAGCCATTGAACCGTTTCTAACCCCTGTGCCCTTAATAGGGCTTGTGTCCTCAGAACAGGGCATTCTTGAATATCAATAGCGTTAATGAGACGTCAATATTTGCTAATCTCTTAGGTAACGAACCTTATAAATTAATCTAAAGGAATATCCACCTAATTAGATTAGAGATAGAGCTTAAAATCGATTGGATTGGTTATCTGTTTGAATACTAGTAATCTACGCTGATGTGCTCAACATTAGCGACACTTTTAGACCTAATTACAGTTCGTTGACTGGTAAATGTGGCTTCATCCTAATTATATGTACCTAGGTCCTAGTGGTTTATCTAGAATTAGGCACATTTTTGCAAGTCTTAAAATTTTCAATGGTAACTAGTAGAAAATTTAAAAATAAACCCTTTTTTATTCACTATAGATTTTATTGATCTGGAATTTGAACACGCTAAAACTTTCTTTCATTGAAGTAGTCGGAAAAAGGAACCAGAACGGATATGAAAAAAAAGTTTTTGTAAAGGCAACTCCCTATGTGACTGGTTTTTACAATATTTTGAAAAAACATTGCTTTTGATCTACAAACCACCACTACAAACATTTGCAGCACGAATACTAAATAAAAATATTTTTAATCAAAGCATGCATCACAAACCTAGCGATGCTATAAACAAAAATAGAATTTGCAAGGGAAATTCTCGTTTGTAAAAGGCGTGTAAAAGACTGTGTTTGTAGAGCTAGCAGAAAAATACAACATTATTTACTTTTAAGAGGGCTCTCTCCGTCACTCGTTTCATACAATGGTAGTTCCAATTTCATTTGAATATTAAGCAACCAAAGTCCATGAAATTTTGCAGACATATTCTAGAAACTAATATCTATGTCTGTGGTTTTCCAGATTTCCGTTAAAATATTCGGTTTCAAAGTTACGCGGTCTTAAAAATTTTCATACAAATCTTTGAGCCCCTGTAATTTTAAAACTACATATTTTTAGAAAAATCTAAAACACCACAGACACAGATATTAGTTTCTAGAATATGTCTGCAAAATTTCATGGACTTTGGTTGCTTAATATTCAAATGAAATTGGAACTACCATTGTATGAAACGAGTGACGGAGAGAGCCCTGTTAAAGCTACGTTTCCTGGAATTTACGTTTACAACTAAACCCTATATTGCAACAGCTAAAGCTTTTCCTATATTATGATATATTAAAGTCATAATATTTGAAAAGCTAAAGTTTTTTCTATGTTGTACAAATTATATAAAATGTTATTTTTTTTTAAAAATAATATGTGTACCTACTTCAAACAAAGAAATTTATGATACATGGTAAATTATTATTCTTGGAAAAGCTAAATCTTATTTTCTTGGTTTTTAGTGGTATTTACCTATGAAATTGCTGTACTGTCAAACCGGCCGCACTGAACTAAGATGTATGAGATCGTACATCTCACGAACGATTATATAATTCGAACGTCGAAATAATTCAACGTTAAAGTAAAGTATAGTAAAGTAAAGGCCTTGTTTAAAAACTCAAGTTCGTCCATACATCTGCAGCTAGCGTTCCAAGTTATATTTGTGAAATTTAAATATATTAATAAATTGAAATATATTTATAAATATATTTTAGTTTATTAATTAAAATTAAAATTTTTACTTTAAATTAAGAGTTTTACATCCATTTTACTCGACGCTATTGTGTTTTGACACTAATACAATTCTATCGAACGCTTGTAGAACGTAAAATCTTATATAAAGCATAGGTACTGGAAAAACTATAGTTTTCAACTCCAAACTTTATCCCATTTCTTGCTGACGCTACTCTAAAGTTGTACTAAAGCTTGCAAAGAACCCAACAACCGCAGTCCCCTCAATACAACCTGCCTTTTAATTCCTAACTCACGCTCGCTTCAAAAACTACTGACATTCACACTAATGCGTTTCTCCCAGATTTATTACTCTCACGAATGGGATTTCACCTACGCTCTCCTTTTAATAGCTTTTGCTATACATTTAATGATCTACTTACCCTATTTTTAGGGTTTCGTACCTCAAAAGGAAAAAAGGAACCATTCCAACGGGATAATTAGCAGACAGGGAACCAAAGCTGGAACCTCTGGTTTCCAAGGTAATAAAACGTCTATTTACCTTCAGAGAGATTGTAAAATTAAATTAAATCTTGAGGCCCAACAAACTTCGCACCTCTGAATTCCGCCATTTTAATTTCACGTAATGCGGCGAAACACCCCAAACAATTCAGCCAGGTAGCAGACCTACCTACATACATTCGGAGTTACGAATTTTGCGAAATAAACAAAGCCACAGGTGCGGGGGTGGAAAATTAAATACGCAATGCAAGGGCAGCCCACATAAATAATGCGCCCTTTAATAACAGTATACTGCTGTAGGAGTGTGTACTCAAATAACGTAGAAATCTTATGAGATAGAAGTGTCATGTAGATGGCAGGTTTACGATACGGTTCTGAAAGCATACAACCTCACCTTTTTTAGCCGACTTTCAAAAAGAAGGTGGCTCTCAATTCGTTTTATCAAGGTTTCAGGATCGATTTGCAATAAGTTTTTTTAATCAACAGTAAACGTTTTCGTGGTGGTCCCATAAAAAATTCTGGATCCAACTCCTTTAATCCTGATGCTGCAGGAATTACTGATCAAGATTCAGAAAGTGTTCATACTGAATTAATATTGTAGGTAAGGTAGGTACCCAGCAACGACTTCATGCTTGGACTAAAAGTCCTAACTTCAATACCCTGATGATGCAGGGTACAGCACTCCTAAACTATAGTGATTCAGGAACTGCGGATGGTGCAATATTATTCTAGCCAATCAGTGGCTGTGTAAGAGACTGAGTTAGTGAATAGGGTGATGGGGTGAAATCACAGTCAAGGGCTAACTTGTCATCCAATTAAAATGTCAAAATTGGGGTCAAAAATAAAAATCACTTGAATTATCAGCACAAAATATCCAACGAAACAGAGGGAGTGTATTGAAAAATATAATTTTATATTTATTTAAAGGCAATTGATTCCAAATCGAGCGTGCGCCCTTGTCCCGCAGTTAAACTCAATGGCGGGGAAACCCCGATATGCACGAATGGCTGCCCGCGGCATTAAGTCCTCAAAATCTTGAAAAATATGGATAAGCTCATCCTACACGCCTCATGGAGTTTGAGCGTATTTGTTACATGATGCCGTAGATAGTAGAGGATTTTTCTTGTTCAATATTCAAATTCATATTGTCTGCATGTTGAAGATCGAATGATTCCATTCTATATTCCCTATATCTATATTTTACGCTACATTATGTAGCGCATGGTATAAATAGCGGTCACTCCTAGTTTTACCCGACTACTGAACTGTAAGTTCCTATTATAATAAACTAAGGACAGTTATTGGACTCTATTAGATTTAGAAAATAATCATAAGTAGAAGTTTAAGCTAGAATAATATTACTTACTAGCCCATTGGCTAGATGGTAGTAGCAATAAAGCTGCCATTATAGAATAATGGAGCTTTATGGTAGGGAAAAAACCATTATTGATGCAATCGTAACTGAAAAAACTCAGTGGTAAACTTCGATAGAGGCAATACCTAGGCATACAAAGACCACATAGGTATTATTTCCTCAAGCGCTTCAGAATGAAAATCTATTCTCATCCCAGCTCTCAGCTCATCCCGCATATGGATGGATCGAGCCCTTTGTTTACCCGCTCCCATCCGTGCTGCATTAAGAGGGGTCTCTCCGTCACTCGCTCCATACAAACGTAGTTCGTCTCACATTGGAATACTAACCAATCATACTCAATGGAATTTTGTAGAAACGTTCCGGGAACTAATATCTATGCATGTGATTGTCCAGATTTCTGTTAAAATATTCGGTTTCAAAGTTACGCGGTCTTAAAAATTCACATACAAATCTTTGAGCCCCTGTAATTTTAAAACTACACTATTTTTAGAAAAATCTAAAACACCACAGGATATGTCTGCAAAATTTCATGGACTTTGGTTGCTTAATATTCAAATGAAATTGGGACTACGATTGTATGGAGTAAGTGACGGAGAGAGCCCTGTTAATGCGGGTTATTGACCTTCGGCTGAGATGGGGTTAACTGGAGATCACTTATAACCTTTAACCATCGAACTACCTATACAGAAATGGAATAATCCTTTTTTGAAGCCCCTACTTGGTTGCATCGAGGGGAAATTGTTTTCTTTTTTTTTTTTTCAAACGGTGACCTATTTCATAATGCGACATTTTTTCTCTTAAAAAAACCGGCCAAGTGCGAGTCGGACTCGCGCACCGAGGGTTCCGTACTTGGGTATTTTTTTCAACATTTTGCTCGATAAATCAAAAACTATTATGAATAAAAATAAATAAAAATCTTTTTTAGAATGTACAGGTAATGTTACCTCACTTGGTATAGTTATTTTTTGAAAATTTAAACACATTTTTCATTTCTTTTTAAAGATACAGCACAAATTCATGGTTTTCGGATTCATTCCTTTACTTCTGCTATGAGACCTACCTACCTGCCAAATTCCATGATTCTAGGTCAACGAGAAGTACCCTATAGGTTTTCTTGACAGACACGAACGGACGGGCGGACAGATAGAAAGACAGACAGACAACAAAGTGATCCTATAAGGGTTCCGTTTTTCCTTTTGAGGTACGCAACTCTAAAACAACGTTATAAGTTATCTACTTTCAAGTAATTTTGATAGGTACTTACTCTTTTTCGTGCTCCATATGTACTAAGTGTACAAAGCTTTTATCTCTGCATACACCATTAGTTACTCGTAGGTATAATACCTACACTCATCATCCATTCAAGATCCGTCTAAACGTATATCTCAAGTTACAAGTCAATATGCTGCGTAATACAAGCACAGCAAGTAAACAAAGGGTTCCATTCTATATTCAACATCAGATATATCATTATCACATAAGTACGATACCAATATGCTAGAACAAGACGGACGATAGAGAATCCATCTATCTTTAGTGCCTGACTGACACAACCGCTTCAGTTAGAATTTTTTTTTTCTCTCTCGTCTGGCTTTACAAAGATTAGCCAATGTCAAGTTTGTAGTTATTTGTAACAAGTTAGTTAAACTATACAAGTATGGACCCCGTCTGTGCTGGCGCTCGCCGACATACGCACGGCACCCCCTTAGAGCGCTTTCCAGTCAGTTTTAACAAAAAAAAAACCAGTTAGAAACTTGAAACTTTGACAGTAGTTTTCTTTTTAACCCCCGACCCAAAAAGAGAGGTGTTATAAGTTTGACGTGTGTATCTGTGTATCTATCTGTGGCATCGTAGCTCCTAATCGAATGAACCGATTTTAATTTAGTTTGTTTTTGTTTGAAAGGTGGCTTGATCGAGTGTTCTTAGCTATGATCTAAGAAAATCGGTTCAGCCGTTTGAAAGTTATCAGCTCTTTTCTAGTTACTGAAACCTTCACTTGTCTTCACTTCGCTTGAGGTGTTATAAATTTTTAATTTACACATTTTTTAACCATAGTTTAGTTAATATGTTAATTATAGCCTTAAGGATAGACTCATAGTAATAATAGGTATTTATATTGTGCATAAATTACTATAGAATACCTCAGTAATTAATTACACGCCCAATCTACGTCTGATATTATGTCTAATTAGCGGAAACACTCACGAATTACATCAGTTTAATTACACAAACATAATAAGCAGCTTATTATGTTATGTTTACATTTAAGAGTAGTTTCACTACCGCTCTCCCCAGTGCTTCATACATATGTAGTTTGGTCATTGGAACAATAACCAATCAACAAAACAAAAAAATTTATATCACCCCCGACAAGTGAAGGTTACTGTAACTAGAAAGGAGCTGATAACTTTCAAACGGCTGAGCCGATTTTCTTGGATTATAACTAAGAACACTCTTGATCAAGCCACCTTTCAAACAAAAAGAAAAGTAAATTAAAATCGGTTCATTACTTTAGAAGCTACGATGCCACAGACAGATACACAGATACATAGATACACAGATACACACGTCAAACTTATAACACCCCTCTTTTTGGGTCGGGGGTTCAAAATGAGTAAACACGTTCTAAAGACAAATCTGTGTCTGTGGTTGCTCAGATTTCTGTAAAAATATGTATATATAATGCGTACAACATGAGTTTTCACGCGCCATTTTAACTTTATATGTCAATAATTGTCATGTCAAAAGTACGATTTTAGTCCTTATTTCAAAGTTGAACTGTATTTTTGACAAGACATTTTACATAGAGTTAAAATGGCGTGTGAGAACTAATTTTTTATGGACTGTATGGACTATAGTTTCAAAGTGAAACGGGCTCAAAGATTTACAGACAAATCTCGAGCCCATACAACACGCAAAATGCGAAACGTTTTTACTCGGTAATGAATTGAAATAATGAAATTATTTTAACTTCCACGAAACAATACAAGCTTCCCAGAAAATCAAAACTTGCCAAATTCTTGTCTGTTATTATTAATGAAGTTACAGGGGTTACAGGTAAACAATACACAAATATACAAAAGGTTTTCTGAGTTCAAGTTTACAATATCTAGTTGCTTTTGTTTAGAGTTGATCTGTTTTGCCAATACCCAGTATTCTTTAAGAACAATGAATTTTGATTTCAATATTGGAAGCGTGAAAGCTCTGCAAAGTTAGGGCTCAGAGAAAATTAGAATTAGAAAACAAGAAAATCTTCATTGATGGAACTCAGTACAATACAGTACATTGGAATCCTGAACTCTAAACTGGAAAAGCCATGATAAGCCAATGCTTACCAAAAACTAATATTATTTAATTGCTTAGTTGCTTCGTTAATATTCAGATTGACAGTACTTACGACAGCAAAAAAATCATTATCTAATGTCTTCAGATTTCCAGTAATTTCCTTACAGTTTTTTTAGTACACAGTTAAAAAAAGAATATATAGGGATTCAGGATTTTAAGTTAAGTTTAATAATAAATTCCTTGAAAATTTCAACTCTGTACCTATTACTGTTCATGAGATACATCCTGCTGACAGACAGACGGACCGACAGCGGAGATTTAGTAATAGGGTAGTAGTAACCCTAAAAACAGAATGGAATGGCAAACTTTAACAAATAAAGACAAAGAAAATAGAAAGTCTTCAAAGTGTAACAATTTATGTGTCAGTGCTTGTCCGATATTCCCAAATCACTTGTTTCCACTCTGAGCAAAATCCTAACTGTAACAGAATTAGTAAACTATTTGATGAAAAAAATCCCTCCAGGCTCCAGTTGGAGGCACTTCGGCCTCCTTAATATTCACAGGCGGTATTCAATTCAAAACAAGTGGAGTGTGTTTTTAAATAAAGCGAAAAGTGCGTCGACATATTTCTGTTTCAGTGTTCTGTATATTTATTTATTTTTTATTTCGATAGTTTATCCGTCATCTACGAGACATACAGGGTGCTTAATGATGTCCGTAACATCCCTGCAAGCTGAGGTTCGGACCGATGTGTAGATAGATATCAATTAATCAATGAATCAATATCAATCAGCTTGTTTGCGTCCACAGCTGGACATAGGCCTTCTCAAGAGCGCGCCACTACATCCTCCTCCGCCTTCCTTATCCTCCCACTTCTTGCTACCTTCTCAGTCCAGCTGCAGGTTGGAGGTCGTCTCACATTGCGCTTACTGATACGCGGTCTCCACTCCAGAACACGTCTGTCACAGCGGGCATCGGTTCTGCGGCAGACATGGCCACTTAGGATCCTCCACTCCTACGGATTTCCTCGTTACGGATTTTGTCCCTCAGAGAGATACCCAACATAGCATAGCACGCTCCATAGCACGCTGAGCGACTTTGAATATTTCTATTGTCACTATAACAATAAATAATTTAAAAAAAAGGATTCCTATTGTGACTAGGTATAAATAATTTTAAAAAAATGGCAGCCATGAAAATTTATTAAAATTAAGTGTTAGTTGTTTTACGATAGCAGGAACCCTTCGTATGCGAATCCGACTCGCACTTGACCGATTTTTGATTTCAAGTAATTGGATTACAGACTTTTGCTAGTGCACAAGGTATGGATGTAGCTACCTACGAGTATATATAACATTTTCTCAGTTATAAAACTAATTTGACTTCTACACGCCATCGTGTGGGGAAATAAGCCGCTTAGAGATGCAGTCACAG
Organism: Maniola jurtina; assembly: GCF_905333055.1. Classification (NCBI taxonomy): domain Eukaryota; kingdom Metazoa; phylum Arthropoda; class Insecta; order Lepidoptera; family Nymphalidae; genus Maniola; species Maniola jurtina. The sequence continues at coordinate 12,696,706 of NC_060040.1, forward strand.
ATTTAGAATATCTGGATGTTGTATATACATCTAAATTCAGTATGAAAATCAACCGTCTCTATTTTTTTAGGGTTCCGCACATGAAAAAGAAGAAGGAACCCTTAAAGGATCACTTTGTTGTCTGTTTGTCTGTCCGTCTGTATGTCTGTCGTCTGTCATGTCTGTTAAGAAACCTATAGGGTACTTTACGTTGACCTAGAATCATGAAATTTGGCAGGTTGGTAGGTCTTATAGCGCAAGTAAAGGGAAAAATCCGAAAACCCTGAAATTGTGCTTACATCGCAAAAAATTGTTATTTTTTGTACAACGGTACGGAACCCTTCGTGTTCGAGTCCTATTCGCACCTGACCGGTTTTCTCTACCTAAGATGATAACGCGCAATCACAAATTTTAATCGCCACGCATCCGCATTTTTCAATGGATAGGATTTTAAATATTTGGAAATCGGCATGCGACTGTTAAAAGATATATGTATAATACAAGCTGATGCCCGCAGTTTCGTTCGCGTGGATTTAGGTTTTTAAAAATCCCGTGGCAACTTTTTTATTCTCCGGGATAAAAGCCTATGTCACTTACTAAGTTTTTTACTATGCCCATGCAAAAAAAAACCCGTCCGTTGCTCTGTTGCGACTTGATTAAAAGACAAACCAATATACCAACAAACAAACACACTTTCGTATTATTTTTTAATATGGGTAGTGATATTATGTGAAGTGATAATATGGGTTGTGATTGAGTAATAAAATAGGTGCTTGGCACAAAGTTTGCTCAAATTTCGGGCACGCCTGGACGGACGATTTGCGGTATCCAGCTATTCGAATTCCGTGGTGCAGCTTTGTCAGTTGAGTGGTAATTAGCCGAAGCCAAAGCCTTCTATAGTGCGATTCGGTTGGTTCAAAGGTTTTCGTTTTGTGTTATGGAACCCAAAATTAAGAAAAAATAAAAGCGTACGGCGTTATGGACGCACGTAGCAAATTTACGCTTTCCCCTTGATCCCTGCGCCGATAGCCCCAGCATCCAATCACAGCAACAGACACGCAACTCCCGTATTTTGTACTGATAAGCCCTTTTTGCCTGTTATCTTAACTGAGATTTTTATTTTCCTACGTCTCAGTTAAAGGGTAGGCATCTTCTTTATTGAAGCCCTGTCTTCTTGTAGTAGGAAGTTTTGAGGAGGCGTTTGACCAAACACCTAATTCTTTGGAATGCCTATAGATAAACATAAAATCTTAAGCTTACAGTTTTCTTAAGAATAGTTCTTAATAATAATCTCTGAACTATAAATCTTTTTCCATTTTCATCAAAAATAGAAAGTATGATAGAGAAAAAGGTTCGTTTTCGCCGAAATGGAAAAAGGTTTATACATAGACGATTAAACGATGACAAATTGGTCTCCATTTTTCTGACATCTTTTTGTAGTTAGGAACTTTGCCTTTTTGTGATCTAGGTCGTTAGCCCGTCGGGAGCTTGTATAAACTTGGTAACGACAAAAACATGGGTTCGGGACAGGTGCAGCCAATGACCAAACTGACGGTCCGATCGAAAGTTACTTTATTTCTACTAGCCGATGCCCGCGACTTCGCCCGCGTGGATTTAGGTTTTTTGAAATCCCGTGGGAACTCTTTGATTTTCCGGGATAAAAAGTAGTATTATCTATCTCCATTCCAAATTTCAGCCAAATCCATCTAGCAGTTTTTGCGTGAAGGAGTAACAAACATACACACACATACATACATACACACAAACTTTCGCCTTTGTAATATTAGTGTGATTAATAAAGGATATCACTAGCTTTTACGATAAAGAGAAAGATCTCTATAAATATTTTCAAAGATGTATGAAGTCTTCCAATTTGCTTTTGGATAGCAGTGTAAACCTTTCTCATCTATAGACTGAATATCAAATTATACCTACGTAGTGAAACAATAATTTTCCAAATAACTACCTACTTACTATAATATTTTGATAAAAGGTCGAAAAATAAAAAATAATTTAACCTACTTGTCTTAGGCTCAAAGCTTTGTATGTGAATTTTTAAGACCGCGTAACTTTGAAACCGAATATTTTAACAAAAATCTGGAAAACCACAGGCATAGATATTAGTTTCTAGAATATGCCTGCAAAATTTCATGGACTTTGCTTGCTTAATATTCATATGAAATTGGAACTACGATTGTATGGAGCAAATGACGGAGAGAGCATTGTTAACCCAAAATCGTAAATTCAATTCGCTCTTTTGAAATACTTATATTCGTTCAATCGGTCAAACTCTTTGGTGCGGTAAATTTATTTGCTAAAAAAAATACCAAAATATAAACCAGTTCAGCTTTAAAACTGATAAAAATTGCAAGAGTTTCTATTGAATGGAAAACAGATAAAAATATTTTCAAATACAATTTTCCGAATTAACTCTTTGGCGCAATGAAAAGAGAAAAAAATCACTGAAAAAATGTTTGCAGTGAATTCTTTAAAAATACAAATCTGATTGCTTACTCTCGGCTGCGACTCTGGCCTCATATTACACCGAACTAAAACCAATTTCTATTTTTGCGGCATTATTTTTAATTTTCCTGCAGTAGCAATTATTTACATTTTTTCGAAAGTTTTGACCAAAGTGAAAATTCATCATCTAACACTAACTGTTAATTTTGATTTGAAGCCTAATAGTCTAATGGTTAAGACGTCCCCGCCTCCTATTCAGGCGGTTTGAAGTTCGATCCCGGACACGCACCACTAACTTTTAGGAGTTAAATGTCCTTATATTATGCAATAAAATATCACTTGCTTTAATTGCGAAGAGAAATATGATGACCTGCCTGAACTTGCAAGCCTGAGTGTTTTCATAATTTTCTCAAAGAAATCTGTCAATCCGCACTTAGCCAGCATGGTGAGTATGGCCAACCCCTTTTCATTTTGAGAGTAATTAGATCCGTGCTCAATAGTTAGCTAGTAGTGGGTTGATGATGATCATGTAGGGAAACCACATGCTAGTCTGTCATTTCGTTCGAGAATTACGATGCCACAAGCAGACAGATAAAAAAGCGGTCAACCATTTTTTTGCGTCAGAGGTTGTTAATGAAATAGACTACCCCTGCGTTTATAGCACAAATATTTGTATCGGATAAATTATTAAATTTCCAATCTCAATTTACGAATATCCAATAACTTTTTATGAATAAAATATATTAAAATCATCCCAGACGGAGATAATAAATTGTTAAAGGTCAATTCTTTTTACTTTTTCATTTTGCGGCAACGCGCGCTAGGTTGTTAAATGTTTTATCGAAGTTCAAAAGTATAATATATTATTAAGAATCCATACAATCGAAAAACAATAATGTATAAGATTTTATAAAATTAGGTATTTACTTTTGTCCGTAACTTCGCCTATCATCAGATTTTTCAAACATCCCCTGAGAATCATTTTTCTCAATATGAGCTGAAATTACTAATTACAAAATCTTGTACTTATCTGCTAAAGTCCCGTTACATAGGGTCAACAACTTTGAAGATTATTTGTCATATCGTTTATTTTATTAACCCCCGACTCAAAAAGGCATCTGTTTGTGGCATCGTAGCTCCTAAACTAATGAACCGATTTTAATTTAATTTGTTTTTGTTTGAAAGGTGGCTTGATCGAGAGTATTCTTAGCTATAATCCAAGAAAATCGGTTCAGCCGTTTGAAAGTTATCAGCCCTTTTCTAGTAACTGTAACCTTCACTTGTGGGGGTGTGTTATAAATTTTTAATTTACACTTGTTAGTAAAAAACCTACCTTTACCTACGAATAGGTATATATACATATACCTATTCGTCCATAGGTAGGTTTTTAGGTAGGTCCATCAAGCGTGCCAAATAGAATTAGAATAAATCCTGACGAGTTCACTATAAAAAAATCATAACCCTTCCTTTCGGCTTTGCCGTAGTCGGGTAAAAAACTAGATGATACCTACGACTTCGCCCACGTGGAGATCAATAAATTTTTGATCCCGTGGGAGCTCTGTGATTTTCATTATGGTATACTTGCAGGTATGTAAGCTAAATGTAATTTTTTCCAAATTTCATTAAAATCGGTTCAGCGGTTGAGCCGTGAAAACGTAGCAGACAGACACACTTTCACATCACACTAATATTATAAAGGAGAAAGTTTGTATGTGAGTATGTGTGTGTGTGTGTGTGTGTGTGTTTGTTACTCCTTCACTCAAAAACTACTGGACGGATTGGGCTGAAATTTAGAATGGAGATAGATTATACCCTGGATTAGCACATAGGCTACTTTTTATCCTGGAAAATCAAAGAGTTCCCACGGGAATTTTAAAAAACCTACATCCACGCGAACGAAGTCGCGGGTATCAGCTAGTTACTAATATTAATTAGTATGGATATCAAGCAGAAAAGCAGGAATACTTCCCCACGGTGCGCGGTGTGCGCGAGGCCGTTTCGTAGACGCTGACGTCACGGAAGCGAAGAGCGGAAGCGGGCCCGCCGCGCTTCCTCCCTCATTTGCTCGCGCGCAAACTTGATCAGTATTTCAAAATTGGAACCAAATTGAAAACCAACATCTTTAAATTGATTGGTAACTGATTTGAAATTAGAATTCAGAATCTACGAATGTTTTTATGTTAGATACTTAAGAGGAAATAAGTATAGCTTAAATAAGTATAGCTTATGTTAAAAACTGGAGTCTATATATCCATATTTTTGACCTAAAAACTTTCATCTTTTTTCTTATCACCCGAAACAGTTCTAGAATAAAAATTAAGATGGTAAAAAAAGGATTAAACCCCTGAGCTCTCGATTAGAAGGCGCTATCAGAGCTAATTTCTATATTAGTTGGCTTAGCTTAGCTTGGTATACTTACCTAAATGTATCGCTTTAGAAAGCTTGTTTATCGTAGTTGTCATGCCATACGAGTATAGCTTTACCAATTTAGGGTAATAATTTGGGCATTCTCATGTCTTTGACATAGCAATTTTCCAGTAGTTAACTAGAAACAGCTTAAAATTGTCTAATGTAGCTTTGGTAGGCATTAAATACGGTATTTAATGCTTTGGTAACATAGATATGTAGATAATCTATGTTTGGTAAACATTAAATACGGTATTTACCTATGTCATAATATGTTATAAATTAGAGCAACTGCCGAATTTCTTGCTGGTTCTTCTCTTTAGGAAGGGCAATATGTACCAGAGATGAAATATTTTATTCTATTATTTTATTTTATGAAGGACGCGTCACGCCACGTTCCCGACAATCGCTACTTCTGTATAAACCACGCTTTAACGTGATAAACTAGGTATGTAACTCTCAATTAGTAAGCGCGGTGTAGGCAAAGTGAACAAAACTGGCAGAAATGCATTTGAAGCCATTAAAGGCAACGGCCGACCCCCTGCAAACGGATGGGCTGTATCCGTTCCGAAAATACCGCGACGCAAATAGCGTTCACTACCAACCAACTACGAAGGGCGTTAGATAACCTGACGCATAGCCGTATCTCATACCAGCTGGTTTCATTTCAGCCGTAGAAAAAAAAATGTTTTACAAGGAACCAAAAGCTTAATCCATACTAATTCCATACTAATATTATAAATGCGAAAGTGTGTCTGTTTGTCTGTCTGGCTGCTATCTTTTCACGGCCCAACAGTTTAACCGATTCTGGCGAAATTTGGTACAGAGTTAGCTTACATCTCGGGGACGGACATAGGCTACTTTTTATCCCGGAAAATTAAAAAGTTCCCACAGGATTCTTAAAGACCACCGATTTGTATGTTTGGTACCGAGGTAAGTAACTAGCGTCCATGTTATTGATACAAATTTTTATTCCGCAAAACCAAACAGTTGCCATGGGATCTTCAAAACCTACATCCACGCGGACGAAGTCGCGGGCATCCTCTAGTTTGCTATAATCCGCTAAACCAGACAAATCTATATGGTGCCATGCAGCTTGCGATATGCACCGCCCGCCCTCCCACTGATAAACATGCAGGAAAACCCAGCCACCAAGCAAGCAATACGCACCACCACAACGTAGCACCACACAAATCCCAAAACCACTCTAGTTTGAGTGGTTTTGGGATTTGTGTGTAAGTCCGTCATTTAACAAATTATCACATGAAAATTGGTATTAGGCTTTCAGTTAAAAATTATGAAATACCTACCTGTTTCAGGGTTTTTGGAAATTTCACCCTCTCACCAACTTTCAAAATTCTACCCGAGTGAAACCGGGGCACATGAATAGTATCGTATATAGCAGCATACAACCCTCCCATGACGAAATCCAATATAGATAAGTACCTACTTGTAAAGATGGCATCAACCTTCATAGGTACGAGGGTTGCGACCAAGTGTGAAATTTCACCAAGCCTTTTAAAACGCAAACGAAGTCACGGGTGCAAGCAATTTATAAATCAACGCATCAATCTAACTGAAGAGATAACCTCAGCATATGGTATACCTTTTATTTGTCGGTTTAGTATGAGTCTTTACTCCTCCAACGTTGATAAAATTCGAGTGACGTGACGTGACCAAACATTATGACGTAAAGAAAATAAAGAAAGAAAGAAAGTTAATTTATTTGATGTCACAAATAAACACAATACAATTGTAATTAATAAATATTATGTTTACATCTGTGACACCAGGAATGGATTAACAGCTTATATTTCTGTTTTTTATCATTATGATATGGAGCGCAAATGTGCGTATATGCATACAATCCAGGGTGCTATAAAAGTAAAATAAGCCTTAAGTGCCATGTTTTAGGGCTCCAGTCCGCATTAACTTTTATAGCCCACGTTCTAAGCAGAAACTTTGCGAAACTAAAATTCATTGTTAAAAATTGTACAGAACAATTAAACAAACAAACGAAACAGACAAGAAAATAAGTTAATATTGCACTATCATGAACATATTTTAAATCTCTAGCTCATCGAGAAGCTAGAAAACCGATTGTTTTGTAAGGGACTAGTAACAAGCGCCCGAGGCGCGTATCCAGTGTGCTGTGTGTTTTGGGCGTATATTAAAATTATTTTATCATGGGCGGCAGCGCTTGGCGTAATCCGTTCGTTTATCAACACTCGAAATCTATCTACGTTTTCGAGATGTGTAATCTCGTACTAACTACAACAGCACGTGGCAAGCCAACTGTATTCTGAACAGATGTTCAAGGATAAACCCTACTTATTAATAAATGTATTTATCTAATGAAGATAAAATATCGTTAGCTGTGTGCTAAGAATAACAATGTATTTCAGGAATATTATTTTATAATATTATTAGATTTGATGTAGGTACAGATATATACTCTTACAGATCACTGAACATGAAGTAGGCTTGAAAACATATTAATTGGAGAATCGTTGTTTGGATTACAGTTTGAGGAAATACTGATAAAGTGTTTCATAGGCATTTTGTATATTTGCTACTCGAATTATTACTTCAAAAAAGCAAAAATTAATAACTAAAATTTAAAAAAAAAGCCCCACCGCAATGTCGAAAGGGGTTGCCACGATACTAATTGCCTGGCAATACATGACGTGATTTCTAATACGGCCGTATAATAATTTTGAAGGAAATATGAAAAAATTAGACTTTATACTTTGACGTAAGATTTTTACACCTTTATTACCTGCTAACTCCCAAACCCACCATGATCCAAGCTTCATAGTGGCTGATCGTTTCTCCCTGTACTGGGGACAATACGTAGAGCTGAGAAACTTTCAGCATTTATAAAATAACTAAGGTCTGGACGCGCTGGCTCTTCCTCTATATCATGTCTTCAAGTTAGTGGGTTTTTGAAACTTAAAAAATAATAGAAAAGTGCTTCGTAGCAATGAAGTCACGTGAATGGCGCAACATGAAGTTGTGATATTTCTACCAAAGGATTTCGAGTCGTCGACAAAATATAACGGTCTTGCACTAAAGTCGCGTGCCAATAGAAAATGGGCACTTATTACGTACTTTCATAGCTATTCACTTTTTTTTTGATCGTAGACTTTACAAATAAAGTAAATGATCTTTTTACAGGGGAACGTCTTTTAAAATTTACCGACTGATTCGGATTTTTTTTTTTTTGTTGACGCTGGGGAATGCATTTACGCATCCCCCCCGGAAGCAAGCCAGCCGTGAGGCAGCCAGCCAGCTGAGGAAGGGTATGTGGGACTCGCCGGCCGAGAGGCGACCGGAATACCCACTAAACCCCAGCGGCGCTACTGCGCGTCGCCTGGCGACTGGGTCACGGGAACGCCGAAGAAAACAACCGCGACCCAGCCAGCGACGTCTGCCGAAGCAGACCCTCCACCGGGGACCTGCTCGGTCCCCACCACCGCACCTCCAGGACGCACCAACGAAGTGCGTCCCCCGACCCTGGGACGCGCGCTGATTCGGAAATTGATTTTTATATTATTTTACCCGACATCATTAGTTACATTGCGATTTTAATTCTTTGTTAAGAGAAAGTGTTTTTAATAATACCTAGCTTCCTATTACCTCTCGCTTTCAGTTCTTGACCTTGAGTTATTGATATGATATTATATCACACCCCTAGATCAAATCTGTTTCAACCAAAAAAAAATTTTTTTTCAAAATATTTAAGATAAAATGTTTATTCATAATCTCCAAAAGAAAGCAAAAATGTAAAAAAAAAACACATATGAAATTATTATGGTTTAAATACTATATAACTTATATTAGTTACTTAAACTGTATTTGCATTTAATTAACTTGAGTAAGAGGTCAGACAGTGAGGCTATCTCAAAAAAAATTGAGATGAAGTGGGTGTGATTTAGGCGCGTGAAGTTACAATTAGCTATATGAGTTTATAGCCAGCTGTACATATATTTTGTCGGATTGATAGAACTAATAATAAGTTTTATAGGGTTTCTCAAAATAGACATATGGTGTCTCAGCGAGGGTTCCTATACCTGGTGACTGGACCTTGTCTTAATCACCCACCACCCATGCGAAGGGTGAATTAGCCAAATATTTATAACAATAGCGAATTTCATAGGAATTTATTAGGTATAGGTAGGAATTGATCTAGTAGTAATATCTGATAGTAGCATCTACGACTTTCTATCAAGTAAATAGATTCCAAACTTCAATTTCCCCCAATATTGATACGTACATTTTTTAAACATTTCTATTGATATTGCAGTCGCTATCAGCATTCGTAATAAGTGCTTCAATCCTCAAAGTTCCTCACTCAGTAATCCTTTTGTAACAAAGCAGTTGACAGATTGTTTCGTTTCGAGTTTTTCCGCTTACTACAAATTCCAAATAGAGAACTCTGCCACGTTTCCAAGTTACGAACTAGGAATGGAATGAAATGCAAAATATATTGCTAAAGTACCTATATTTATTTGTTCATTTACAAAAAAATGGACGAGTTTATGTCATACTTTAGTAATTTTAAAATACTTAACTCAAACTCAAAGCAACACAAAAGTTTGTTGCAATCCATTTTTTTAATTCTCATACAAAAATAGCCCTTGAGTGCGATACCGCCTGATGGTAAGTGATGATGCAGTCTAAGATGGACGTGGGCTAACTTGGAAGGGTATGGCAATTTCACCTGATCAGTTTCTACTCAATAGTATTCTTAAATCTTTAACGCTGACATAATACCATTTGATACAACCTCATCAAGTCAATCCCCGCGTACAATCCCTCACATATTCTCACGTTTTATTTTATTCGAGCATAACGAGTAGAGACTTCAATTTTTCCTGTCACATAAAAGTTGCCTTATAACGTTATTTGTTGATGAATGAACCGTAAACTGACTTTTCTTGAATGTCCTTTATTTTAGGTCGTATTTTTTGTAGATACATGCAAATTGTGGCTAGCTAACTCCCACCTTCCAGTGTTAGGAAGTGAAAGAGCGTTATTTGAAGAGCGAATAGAAAATTAGAAGCCAAACACGTATTGATTATTTTCTTAGTGTTATTTTTATTACTTTTATTATAGCCGCAATAGAAATATACAATCTGTGATTTCAACGGTTTTTACGGTTCATGAGATACGGCCCGCTGACAGACAGACAGACGGACGAACGGACGGACGGATAGTGATTGCTTAGTAATAGGGTCTCGTTGGCAGCCTTCCGTTACGGAGCCCTAAAAAAAAGATTTTTCCAGTAAAATAAAAATTGATTTTGAATGTTATTGGTCCGAGCCGGGGAAATTATGCGAAGGAAGCATCGGGCGTGATGGAGAGTCTGTCAGTGGCATTACCAAACCGAATCAAATTGAACACCCCTACTACGATAAAACTACACAAAAATAGTTTATTGGGTTTTAAAATGGTTGCTACTTATTGTTTTCTACTGAATGATCATCATTACCTACTGTCTGCGACTTCGTTCGCGTGGATTTAGGTTTTTAAAAATCCCATGGGAATTCTTTCATTTTCAGAGATAAAAATTAGCCTATATAATAATATGTCACTTTCCAGGTCTTTAACGATATCACCCATGCAAAAATCACGTCAATCCGTTGCTCCATTATGATGTGATTGGAGGAAAACCAACAATCCAATAAACCAACAAACTGGCGCATTTTCCTGTTCATAATTGGGTAGTGTTTGATACTCAGATGAAAATAAAATAACCTGATGTTTTTTTTTTACACTAAATTTTAAATAAAAAGCAATAATGAGAGAGCGCGCTTGCATGAAAGGTGCCTATTCTCACTTGTCTTGTATGTACTTGACAAAAACATAAGCATCGCATCATAAAGACGTTGATTTGATACCAACTGTCAAGGAGTCTCGCTGTTCTGTGACAGAACGGTAAATAAAAAAGTTTAAATGAATAAAAGACTCGACATGCATTCTCGAATAACGATTTTTTTTAATCATTATTCGAGAATGCATGTCGACTGCCTTCAATCGAGTTACCATAGTAGTAGCAGCATGTCAGAAGATGGGTAGTATTGCAAATAATTTCCTATTACCGGCACACACTAAGCCGTCTTTCCAATTTCCCAAAACAAATATCCGTTCCATATTGTGACTACGAGTACCTACTACGAAAATTCTAGATGTAGCGTATTTTACATCTTCTCGAAATATAAACCAACAAACACAACTTCGTATCAATCTTAGATACAAAATAGTGTTTGTTGGACTTTAAATGCCATTTTTTAAAGAATGTTAGCCATAACTAATACTCCCCTTTCCCCTCCAATTAAGCGTAAAGCTTGTGCCAGGAGTGGGTACGACAATAGTGCGACGGATGTGGTTTGAACTTTGAACCGCCGACCTTTCCGTATTCAGTCCGCTCCTCAACCGTTGACCTATCGAGGCTCTAGAGTAGAGGCTTAGAGTAATGATTCGTGGTTTAACGAAATTATAGTACAAGAAAAAACGAAAACAAAATTTTTTATTTAAATATCCCGCAAAACCGCTTTTCCTGACAATATGGCGCCTCATATGACATCGTGACGTCACCTGCTTGTATTTATGTAGGCAACTCACACTACACGCAACTGTTTACAAGTAGTTGACGTCATCAACCATTTGACCAACCACAGTCGTTAACGATCACCTGACTAAAGTAAACAAAAAAATCATTTTCTTTATCGATTTTCTATTAAAATATCTCGTATATTTCTTAACTGACTAAATAGTTGGTTTCCAAAGCTCATTTCAATACGGATACCATCCGCATCCTATGTTTTACATGCTGTCAAATATCCTATTACTGGAATAGGTATAGATAATGTACGTCATACAAAGTTTACAATGTTACCACTTAATATTATTATGACTAGGATTATGACGTCAAAGCAACGGAGCTTTAACCAAGTGCAAAGTTTATAACCTAGTTTATATTAGTAGTTTCCGATTAATGGATTAACATCATTAAGATTATCCGTGGAATTGTTCCGATATCATGGAGTAATTACTAATTCAACAGTAAATAGGTAAGTACAGTACAGTAGATATTCCATTTTCGGCAAGTAACAATCAATATCAGTACAAACTACTAGTAAGGTCACAACCTCCAGTAATCCATACTTCCTTACAATATTATAAATACGCAAGTGTGTCTGTCTGTCTGTCTGCTAGCTTTTTACGTCTATTTCACCATTTTGACGAAAGCAACAGAAATAGCTTGCAGCCCAATGAAAATACGCAGGCTAACTTTGTGTCCCGTAAAATCAAAGAATTTCCACGGGATGAGATAACATGTGTTAGCTTTTTCAAAAAAAAACTATTTAAAATTTAAAATAATAAAACAGATATTTGACTCATTCGACGTCACACGATCTCTTCCGAGCAGCCATCTTGAATCGATTTGTATAAATACGGCTGCTTGACGGTTTTTAAGCCAGTCTCGCTCCGACTCGAGACTCAACGACTATTGAATACTTTTGTGTTTAGGTCGCCATTTTGATTGAGTGGTTGCAATAGCAATTGCGCCCCGATCAAATTAATATTGCAGTTAGATTATTTAAAGATTAACTCTGGATAAGCCTCCACGCGTTGTTGCTTATGTCCTCGTGCAAGCTTAATATGAAAGAACATTTTAATAACTTATTAAAATAGTTAAATTATAACGGCCCTTTTGGTCTAAGCTTACAGTTCAGAAAGTGGGATGGAATTAACGCAAAAATCCACTTAAGCATACAAAATTATAGTTCACAAATGAATATGATTCGAAGTTAAGGGACAACCCTGGTCCTAGAATAAAATTGGTTGGGACAACCCTGGTCCATTCATTCAACACCCTTTAAGGGACAACCCTGGTCCACTCATTCAACACCCTTTAAGGGACAACCCTGGTCCTAGAGTAAAATGTGTTGGGACAATCCTGGTCCACTCATTCAACACCCTTTAAGGGACAACCCTGGTCCTAGAATAAAATGTGTCGGGACAACCCTGGTCCCGTAGTATTACGAACAACCGTGCCCCTATTAGTATTCTGGACAACCTGGCCTAATATTTATTTTCGTCGCTCGAGGTCGAACGACCCAATTTGGATGGCCGACTGTTAGCTTTTTCAAAAAAAAACTATTTAAAATTTAAAATAATAAAACAGATATTTGACTCATTCGACGTCACACGATCTCTTCCGAGCAGCCATCTTGAATCGATTTGTATAAATACGGCTGCTTGACGGTTTTTAAGCCAGTCTCGCTCCGACTCGAGACTCAACGACTATTGAATACTTTTGTGTTTAGGTCGCCATTTTGATTGAGTGGTTGCAATAGCAATTGCGCCCCGATCAAATTAATATTGCAGTTAGATTATTTAAAGATTAACTCTGGATAAGCCTCCACGCGTTGTTGCTTATGTCCTCGTGCAAGCTTAATATGAAAGAACATTTTAATAACTTATTAAAATAGTTAAATTATAACGGCCCTTTTGGTCTAAGCTTACACATGCATCCTGGAGATAGGCGTAGGATATTTTTTATCCTTCCCGGAAAATCAATCACCAAAATGTTTGGAATTTTTTTAAAACCCACACAGACGAAGTCGTGGTCATCACCTAGTAAACGACGCAGAAAGAGATTTTTATACTTTATAGCAGAAAGCTTTCAACAGTACTAAAATATTCATCGAAGCTGCAGTGGAAACGCAGGTGTTACCCCTGCACATACAACTATAAGGTAAGGCATAACTTTGTACTGTGCTGTTGTAAGTACACTTTGGGGATATGCGAACATACATTTCTTGGCTGTTATGCTGCAGTCGGTTTGCGTACTCGTAGGTAACCACAATTTTCTTTCATTTGTATGTAGACTCGTATGCATTAATAAATAGACAGACAACAGAGTGATCCTATAAGGGTTCCGTTTTTCCTTTTGAGGTACGGAACCCTAAAAACCGGTCAAGTGCGAGTCGGACTCGCACATGAAGGGTTCCGTGCCATGATACAAATAAATACTTTTTATTTATTTTTAAGTTTTTATGGCGGCCATTTTGAAATAGAAATACACATTCTGTGAAAATTTCAAGTCTACCTATCTATTAGGGTTCATGCGATACAGCCCGCTGATAGATAGACAAACTGACGGATGCCTGGACAGACAGTTGGAGACGGTAATAGAGCCCCGTTGGCACCTTTCGGGTACGGGACCCTAAAAATGTGAAAAGTACATTTATCCACGAAGGAGTTTAGAATTTATATGGAAAATTCAGCTTAGACAATAATTTCTTCCTTTATATATCTTGAAAACCCGATGTAGGGTAGCTATATGTATACGCTAGCCGTAAAATTGATAAGATTTCCGAATTTGTATCACATGTAAGGTTATTTTTAAAAATTGATTTGAGTTGTCAAAAATAATATAAAATTATTAATTTACCTAATGCAGGTAGTTTGATAAAATCGATATTTGGCTCATTCGATGTCATACAATCTGTTGCTAGGAGGCCAACAAGATTGAACTTGCATAAATACGGGTGTTTCGAAGGTTTTAGTTCAGTCTCCTTCTGAGATTCGGAGCGATATCGCATATTTTCGGTATTTGGATTGTGAACTGAATAATTAGATGTTGTGATAGCAATCACGCTCTAATTAAATTATTTATTTTGGCATTAGTTTGTTTAGATTAAAACTCTCGGATAACCTTACACATTAAACTTGTGTTTTTTTGTGTTGGTTTTGGAGAGGACATTCCAATAATTCGATAAAAATATTTAAATAATACCTGCTTTTCTGAGTGACGCCAATAATTCAGAAGCGGGACGTGTCTCACGTTGTCTTAATTTCGCTTTGGTATCTTTTTGTAAACAACCCACATTTGATTATTTTTATTGAGTTTGATTTGGTGATTAAAATTTTTAGTTTTTTTTTAATAATTTAGTCTTTTGTGAATTGGAAAGTAATTGCAATGAGTGGTTCAGATTTTGTATACATCGAATGAGAAGTTAGTCGTTTGGATTTATTGTTGACTTGATATTAAAACTGAGAGTTCGGCAGTTCAAGGGTAGGTTTTAATGATTTGACGGAGGGCAGGATAGCCCATGATTTCGATTTGACTTAGGGCAAGGAAGCCCGCGACTGACATGACAAGATTGATTAGAAACACGAGGACGTGTTAAATTCAGGACGGCCGAACTGTAAGGTTATTTTTAAAAATTGATTTGAGTTGTCAAAAATAATATAAAATTATTAATTTACCTAATGCAGGTAGTTTGATAAAATCGATATTTGGCTCATTCGATGTCATACAATCTGTTGCTAGGAGGCCAACAAGATTGAACTTGCATAAATACGGGTGTTTCGAAGGTTTTAGTTCAGTCTCCTTCTGAGATTCGGAGCGATATCGCATATTTTCGGTATTTGGATTGTGAACTGAATAATTAGATGTTGTGATAGCAATCACGCTCTAATTAAATTATTTATTTTGGCATTAGTTTGTTTAGATTAAAACTCTCGGATAACCTTACACATTAAACTTGTGTTTTTTTGTGTTGGTTTTGGAGAGGACATTCCAATAATTCGATAAAAATATTTAAATAATACCTGCTTTTCTGAGTGACGCCAATACACAGTAGATTTAATTTCAAAGATAAATATCGGCCCGAACGTATTTCTCGAAGCTAAATTTTCAAGTTACAGCTAAAATTTCCGCGAGAAGCCGGTTAAAAGTATTGGTTAAATTGATTTAAAGGTCGTTACCCGCTCCAGAGCACAGTACCAGCCAATTCTACAAAAAGCAGAGCAGCCAGCCCTTCGACGCGGGGAGAAGCTATGTATCACTATTGCAAAAGTATCGGGCCCACTGGATCATAACAAAAAACATTAGTGCGTGCAACCGTGATACTGTGTTATTATACATAGGTGTGTTGTGGTGTGTTAGCAAAGTGCGCATGATATATCAAAGGATTGTTCTATTTTCTATCATTTGCCTTTGATGGCTTTCTTGTGCTTTTATTATTTTTAAGGTTACCATACAGAAAATAATATTATTATTTTATCAATGCACCGAACTACATTGAACTACAACGCCCCTCGCACACACAATAATCAGCTACATCTTATACATGAGACTAGCTATTGTCAGAGAGTTCAGGGTCAGGAACCATCTGTAAGAGCATTTTCAGAATATCATTATATATTATATATCAATATCAATATATTCAATATCATTAGTTGCGGAGTTTACCCCCTACCCCCACATACAGACTTACAAATTTTACATCTTTGTAGAGAACGGTTTGTCAACTTCTGCTCGTGTAGCTTGATGTAACTTTATTACAGCTCGATAACTGGCAAGAGCAGGTTATCTTAAATAATCTAAATTGGTGTTTAATTTTAACGTTTACCTAATTTATGACCTGCAGTATAAAGAGCTAATAGTATGTGCAATCTTTCATATAATGAAAATTCAACTGTAATGGAAAGTTTTTTAAGGAGTATTGAAATTATAAAATTAGTACATATTAGGTAATTTAATAAACTTTAGTACGTATATTAGGTTTGGTATTGCAATATTGCATACATGGTAATGAAAAAATCTAAAAAAACCTTTAAGAAATCCATGCAAAATGCCTTCTTACCAGATTGCTCTTTTTAGCATTTTTTACAAAGTTTTCGTTGCGAAAACTTGCTCCCCTGACATGGCCCAAAATCTCTACCAAATTACTATATCTCAGTCAAAGATTTCACAGGGTTTACTTGTAAATTTCGTGAAATTTCCCGCGCAATTTGGAGAAACTACGTCAGAAAATTTTCACTTACACAAGATTTCCGAGACGCACATAACTCTACGAACTTCACGCCTCTAAAGGACAAATTGTGGTACAGGGCGGGAATGCACGAAATCTTGAGGGTTAGGTATCCCAGGAATGCTATATTATACGGAGGCTGTACTAGGAACATTTGCATTCCACTGTCGGAAAATTTAAATAATGCCTATCCCTTAGGCTGAGGCCTGAGTAACGAGAGATATTACACGTAGGTACCCACACTCTGAGAAAGATATTATTGATTTAGTTTTGTTGTCATAGAAATTATGACGTCATAACAAATCTAATACAGTACAACCAAATTAATAATGCGCATGCAGATCCGATCCGATCAGATATTCCGAATCATTGAATCGTAAGAGCCCTAAACAATGCACTTGCATTTTGCACCTTGTCATAAACAAATAGGAGTCAATATCATGTGTATCATACGACCGTTGCCGAACAGTGACGAAGATTTCTATGCGCATTATTAATTTGGTTGTACTGTAATACGGATATGACAATCAAACATCAAGTTAAGATAAATCTATGGAGTTTGGTACAAAAAAAGTAGCAAATCTGATTCTCTAGACCAGTGCTGAACGTCGTGGGTCCTGACCCGGATTCGCTTTTCAGGAGGAGATCCTCCTGAAAAGCGAATCCGGGTCAGGACTCTTATCTAGGAACTTATAATTTTTAGGGTTCCGTACCTCAAAAGGAAAAAGAAACCCTTATGATCACTTTGTTGTTTGTCTGTCTGTCTGTCCGTCCATCCATCCGCTCGCCCGGTGGGAGATCTTCCTTAGCTTTATACTAAGCCCTAAGCCTTACATTACAAGGGTTGAGTTAGGTGAGGTGATTGACGTGATGTAGGTCTCCTCCTAGTTTCAGAATTCTTAAACTCTAACACAATCTGTTGACCTCTCTTCCTTCTAATTTTATTACTAGGGCTTTATCTGAGAATTTTCCTAGAATTTTCGTGGTTTTCTTGGGATAATAATGCGGGTGGCACCCAGATTCTTCTGCATACGACTCAAGTAAGGTTTGTATATCTAATTGACATTAGCTAGGTAGTAGATACATATCATGACTGATCGCCGGCTCACTACTGAGCACGGCTCTCCTCTTAGAATGAGAAGGGTTTGACCATAGTCCACCACGCTGACAGACTTCACACACCTGTAAGAACACAACACCTTCAAGAACACAACAGAAGAAAACGCACATATCAGGATTTTTTTTTGACGTGACAACGTCTTATAATTCGATAGAGCCGGCTGCACGCACGAAAAAACATGACTCATGCGGCGTTACCTCGCTCTGAGGCGTTCCATGTAAGGCTTGAAGTGCAAGCGAGAGCGCGGAACGAGCGACAAAGAAGCACAATCGGCCTTTGTTGTCACGTTCAACTATCGTCAGTAAACCGACTTTACAGACAACCAATTTTTTTAAAACAAACATAACTTGAAAAGTTAGAGGTGTGTGCTCGAAATCGAACTCCCGACCTCCCGTATAGGAGTCGTACATCTTAACCACTAGGCTATCACGGCTTGATACTTAATATACCTACCTATAGGTATTATCCCTGTCTGGATTCTAAATCGTAACAAATAAACATAATTCTAAGACATGGCGGTAAAAGCCTGATGAATAATAAAGCAGCACTTAACGCCTTCGAGGTTCGCGAGACGTGTCTGGTAGAGTTTAATGAAATGTCGTCTCCTTCGAAACGTATTTACTAGACTTGTGGGTAGAAATACGAGATTTTACCAAAAAAACTCGCTACCCGACTACGTAAAACCTAGTATTTTTAACCCCCGAGCCAAAAAGAGGGGTGTTATAAGTTTGACGTCTGAATCTGTGTATCTGTCTGTGGCATCGTAGGTCCTAAACTAATGAACCGTTTTAATTTAGTTTTTTGTGTTTGAAAGGTGGCTTGATCGAGAGTGTTCTTAGCTATAATCCAAGAAAATCGGTTCAGCCGTTTGAAAGTTATCACTCTTTTCTACTTACTGTAACCTTCACTTGTCGGGGGTGTTATAAATTTTTAATTTACACCTGTTACTAATTATGATGTAATAGGGAAGAGGTCCATGTGATATGTCGTCTATCCACTTAAGGTGCCCACGCACCACAACTGCACTGCAGCGGAACTGTGCGTCGCGTCAGCGCCCCGCACGATATTCTCTCCAGCCGCGACGCGCGTACGTCACTGGAGAGAATATCGTGCGGGGCGCTGACGCGACGCGCAGTTCCGCTGCAGTGCAGTTGTGGTGCGTGGGCACCTTCAGTGAGGGGTCTTCTAATGCTCTTTGCGGTGCGAGGTCGCCATTCCTTGGGACCTTAGTCGGTTACTTAACGAACCTCCTCATTTCTGATTTGATTACGTAGAGAAATTCCAAGAATAGCTCTTTCCATCGGCTGCAGAGTGACTCTGAGCTTTCTTATGATTAGCAACCATATCTCGGATCATATAATATTATGAGGGTAGGTATGAAAGCAGCCTAAATGTTATAGGTAGTTACATTGTCTATGTATTGTATATTCATATATTGTAAGATTTCGTTTTTTTTTTTAAAAAAAAAAGAGCAACTGTTGAGTTTAGTGCCGGCTCTCCTTAGTAGAATCTGCTTTCCGAGTCGATGGCAACGTCTTAAAATATCATAAGTGGCACAAACTGTCCTCGGTATGTGACATAAATTCATTTCATAAAGTTAATTTCTTTTATATATTATATAGTAGGTATTCAAAAATGCCAGCGTGTTCGTGTGGTTTTAATAAAAAGTTGTACCAACCGTGTCCAGGATGCAAGCTATCTCGGTACCAAATAGATGATGCCCATAAGTTCATCCACGTGGGTTTAGGTTTTTAAGAGTTCCGTGGAAACTCTTTGATTTTCCGAGACAAAAGTAGCCTATGTCCCTCCGCGTCCCTATGCAAACTATATCTCTGCTGAAATAAATCAGTGCATGCCTAATGCTCGTGGTTGATTAACACTCCTGGCAACCCACACTGTTCGAAGACTTTGGTCATCAAGCATTGAGAAATTTTTTAGTCGCAGGGAATCGCTGTATTCAGGCGTTGCAAGACGTTGGCGTGTGGAAGTCCCTTACAATACACCTATGTCCAGCTGTGAACGTTTATTGATTGAATTCATTAAATTATGACCAAATAAAGCTTTATCTTTCAATAATACCTACCTGTTACAATGAACTGCTACTAAATTATTACGAAACGGAAATTTAACCACGCAGCTGTGATTTGTGGCGAAAATTGCGCCGAGTTTAATTTAATAACGATTCAGTTTCGCCAAATATTGCAATATCAGATTTTACGGCTCCAGACTCAGTATCAGTCACCTGGTAATTTAGTAGTCGCACCTATACCTACTGGAAAAAAGTGAAGAAGAATAACATCACTAGGTATCCAAGTGTAAATTAAAAATGTATACACCCCTGACAAGTGAAGATTACAGTAACTAAAAAAGAGTCGATAACTTTCAAAAGGCAGAACCGATTTTCTTGGATTATAGCTAAGAACACTCTCGATCAAGCCACCTTTCAAACAAAAAAAACTAAATTAAAATCGGTTCATTAGTTTAGCAGCTACGATGCCACAGACAGATACACACGTCAAACTTATAACACCCCTCTTTTTGAGCCGGGAAAATATGCAAGAGTATGTTTCGTTTTGATGGTTTCTCCTTCAACCACACCGCAATGTCAGAGCAATGGATCGACGTAAAATTACATAATTTGTATTTTTTTTTAAAACTGTAATCATCACTAATAATCCTCTTTCCCCTCCAACTAAGCGTAAGATTGTACTAGGAGTAGGTAGGTACGACAATAGTGTAACAGGTGAGATTTGAACCGCCAACGACATTTCAGATTTCAGTCCACACAGTCCGTTGAGCTATAGAGAAAATTTACAAATTACGGAATTCAAATTTTTGATAATATGATTAATTTTAAAATCCAAAAAAAAAACACTGTAATAATCATAGTTTTAATTTTAAGTTTTCTCTTCTAGTGCAGTCCTCACTGACTCCTTTTTAACACGTTTTTAACTCGCTTTCTTGTTTATTAATATAAGCCCGAACATTTTGCTCACATAAACGTATGTATGTATTCATTTCCATACAAAAGTTTAATTCGTGCCTTCCACATTCGCACTTTAGCTTTGTCGATTGTTTGCCATAACCCCGAAATACACAGATGTAGAGTTAATATCTACTGGAAGGTGAAAAATATGTTTTGAGAGTAGTCAAAAACAGAAGACAAATATTTATGATTAACTTATGCCCGTGACTTCGTCTGCGTGAACTATACAAAAAAAACCCTATTTCACTCACTTATGTAAAGAAATATCTCTTATCGGATGTAGCTGAGTCATAATAGCTATCTCCGTACCTTTCAGCCTGATCCGTCCAGTAGTTTGAGCTGTGCGTTGATAAATCAGTCAGTCAGTCAACTTTTCCTTGCATATACTTAGATTAGACACAATTGTGTTTTACTAGGTAACTTTGTTTTTATCTCTGAACTAACAGCTAACTTTTTATCCCAATTCATTTTCCAATAAGTAAGAGTAAGGAAGAGAAAATATGTACAACTTTAAGAGAGAACTTTCACTAAAAATATCCTCTAATTCGGTTTCAAGATTAAATAACTTATTAGTGAAATGAAATTAATTTAAATGTTATTATTTCATGTCTAAGGATAACTTTTGCCACTTTTGATTATGTCAGGACTTTTACTCATATTGTGACTCTACCAAATATAAAACTCATGGGTTATTTAGTCACTATTCTTTTTAAGAAGTAAAATATTACAATATGTAGGTAAATGTTAAATATTACCTACTCTACTTTGTCGGCTGCTGAATGCAAAACCGACTGCTTCCATGCAACTTTGTCATTAAGAAATTTAACTCGACTTTACAAAAAAAACTATACAGTTAGGGTAGATATCTAAGCCTAAGGCTGCATAGTCTCAAAATTAGTTGATCTCCAAGAAACCAGTGGCTCATCAACTTCCTCGCATGCTTCTAGCTGATCTAAGTCACTTCCATAAAATATAAACCCACAGATCAGCCCAGTAAAATTTATTGTCAAAACTTGGGGTAATTTATGTTCGACAATAAGTCAGGGGGTTACCCCAAAAGTTTCCAAGCCCACTTCATTATTTGGCGTGCTATTTAATTTATAGGAATCCGGTCGCTCCCAGCATACCTGAAAGGGTTATTTACTGTATTCATTAATTATTTTCTTGTACATGAACGAGATTTACATCTGCGATTATGATCTTGTATAGAGGACTAAAGAGTGCTTTCTTGAGTAGCACGTGGCTATATTACATAAAAAAATTACGAACATTACAATAGACAAGACGTACTTTTTTATCAAGATGTAGGGTTTGTAGAATCAGAGCTTGTATGTAGAGTTAAAAAATAGTTATTCTGATTTATGAGCATACCTAGATAATCGAGAGATATATCGATATGTGGTTAGTTTTAGATCTTGAAATAAAAATAGAAGTTAGTCGCCGGGGTAATACAGATTTCAAATAGAGGTGTCAAATATGGTTACATTTACATATCTTAATACTAACGCTAGTTACTTAAAAATATTGAATATTTTTTACGATAGAATATATTCCTAAAAAAAAATAAAAAAAAAATTGAACTTCCCTTCATACTTTTACAGGCTTAGGACTGTCTAGTTCACACACTAGGCGTACTTAAAAGTTCATTTAGGATCACTTTGTTGTCTGTCTATTTGTCTGTCCGTCCGTCCGTCGTGTCTGTCAAGAACCTAGACCTACAATCATGAAATTTGGCAGGCAGGTAGGTCTTACGTAGCCTAGTAGTCACCTGTACAATGTACATTCTAAAACAGATTTTTATTTAATTGTACTTCCCGTTCACCTACAATCATGAAATTTGGCAGGTAGGTAGGTCTTATAGCACAAGTAAGATACTATACCAAGTGCAGTATCATATGAAAGAGCTTTACTTGTACATTCTAAAACAGATTTTTATTTATTGTTTCATACGATAATGATAAAACTTTCATACGGCTGAATCGATTTTCTTGGATTATAGCTAAGAACACTTTCGATCAAGCCACATTTCAAACAAAAAAAACTAAATTAAAATCGGTTCATTAGTTTAGGAGCTACGATGCCACAGACAGATACACACGTCAAACTTATAGCGCCCCTCTTTTTGGGTCGGGGGTTAATAAACAACTGAACACTTGAAAAGAGCAACCGCCGAGTTTCTTGACGATTCAAAAGCACTTGTAAAATGTAAAAGTTTACTTGAATAAATATACCTACCTATATTTTATAGTATATTTATTAGTACAGCTACAAGGTTACAGTTACAAAAACAAATAATAGGTTCTCGTTGTTAGCACCCTTCCGATACAGAACCCTGAAAAACATAGAGAAATCCCGAACTTAAGAAAGTAGGTACAAGTTTGTCAATAGGTACATTGAAAATATTATTAACTATGTCAATTGAAATTTTTTTTCATCACGCTAAAACAGGTACAAAAATCTAACAGGCCAAGCACGCCGAAGCTATAACGGACACTTGGATTCTATGGCCACCTTCCAGCTCCATCATGAGATTCTGGATATGATCTATATTCACTCTAAAGTACTTGTCAAGGCAAATCCAACGAGACCAAACACGACCGAGTTACCCTGTTCAGAAGTTGAGAAATTTTATGCCCACCCGGTTCCATCATCAAACCACCGATATGGTACCATAATTATTGCATTGTAATCGAAGTTAAATATCTGATTACTGTTTCAAATTTCAACTCAATCGGTTAGAAAAACTAATCTGAAGTTGAGTTGCAAGAATTAACCACATAAACACTAAGTAGATAGGTATTTACTACTTACTACTTAAAAAGAAAACATAGTAGCTAATTCATACGTGTTATAAAATAATGCACATATTTCCAAAAACATCAACTAGCACTTTACGTACCTAACTACCTAACCTATAAATAATAACTAACGCACGACACAAATCTATCTACGAAAAACGAAACAATTAATTATCCACATTCAAAATAATTATCGACACTCACGTTGACAAATAAATAAACTGCAGTCCTGATTTAATAGAATACGAAAACCTAGATAAATAATTTATTCTATCGCAGTATTCCACATTCGAACCAATCTCGGGTTAGATAGGCAAAATACTAAAAATGATGTAACAGTTACGCAATATCCAATATTTTTATTATTACTGTTGTGACTTGTGAGTTGTGACGTAGGCGTAGATCGTAGCTGTATCTTTAGCAAACGCCTCGTCAAATTTAAAAGCAATTCTAATGCTAGTAAGAATTTCTATTTTTTTAAATTAGGTACTATATTTTGTAATCAATATGGGGTTTAATGAAAATCTAATATCCTGAATATTTTTCTATATTGAATATGTATTATAGATAAATTATTTTTTGACACCACTATTCAAACAAACTGTCATAGAAATACAATACAAAGCCAATCTAGACATGAACCTGAATGCAATAATCGCCCTAACACAAAGTCCTTTGATGTCAAACCTGCGCCTGTCGTTGAACTCAGCCTTTGCCAGAACAATCAAGAACTATGATTGCGAAATTAAATTATCTACTATCGTACTTTGAGATATTTATCTGAAACATTGATTGTGATTCGGCTAGCAACTTTTTAACTAAATTTTAAATTTAGATAAAATAGATAGATGTGGTTAGAATTTAGATGACCTAAAAACTGATTTTTCAGTAATCAAATAACTTTTATCTGAGAAGTAAATTTGAAGTTTTGACAGTTTTTGTGTAAGACGTAGGAGGAAGGCATCCATAAACTGATAGCTCATACATCGTCAGGTTTACTGAACGCCTTTTCAAGTCCTCTGCAAACTTGACCAGTAAACTTGATCGTCTATGGCCAGAGCAAAACCTAGCTGATACTAAAATCATTTGTGATAGGGGACGATTGTCCAAATGAAAGCGATGGTATTGCTACGGGTTGACATCAAAGCGTTTGGCGATGGACGATAATTACAACTCCACTTTACATTCCAATTTCCTGGAATTGGAATTTTACCAAGTGAAATTCCAATTTGGACGTCTTGCGGCATGCCTCGGTTACATATCAAACGACTCTTATGACTGCTAATTGTAACGAAATCTAAGTATCACAATTTCACCACACCACACATAAACCACCACACCATGGTGTTTGTGGTTCACCACATTCGATGTAATTGTAAAATCCTAGAGGAAGGAGAAGGGCGCCAAAATCTAAAGTTTGGGTAAGTTAGATTAGAAAATAAATATCCATTTGCCCGGGCACTTAGGTTCTATTGGGTAATATTATCAGGTCACTAAAATATGCTCAAGTATTCTATGATATCACTAGATTTGTTTAGTGAAATAGTCTAATTGTCGTTTTAACATCGCGCAGGAGTTAGCCATAAGTATCTGAGGGATATTGCCAAATCCCGGTTTATGCCATTTCGCTGCAACATATGCACGTGTGTCTGTGTGTCCGTCTATCACAGCCAATTTGCTCCAAATCTATTAGAACTATTAAGTTGTAATTTGGTAGTTTCCGTGACTCGAACACGTACGTGTCGTGTCACGTAAATTTTGGATATAAGAGACACTTTTGGGAGGCAAATTAGAAAATTAACAAAAATTTTTATATACATGCAGTATCCTCACAATGTTAAAGCACCTTTACCGTTAAAGAAAGTTATATTTAACTGTTTAAAACGCACATAACTCCGACTAGTTAGATCCACGATTGAACCCCGGACCCCCGAAGAAGTCTTTAACCACTTGGCTATCACGGCTTTTTACCTCTACCTCTCAATATTTACGTCTCATATTGTACAATCTGTAACTTTAGCTTGCACTTTTGCATGCCAAAGTTGCATTTGCCCCCAGCACAATATTGTTGAACGATAACTACCAGCCAATCAGAGGCGAAGAGGCGAAGTTGAACACCGACTGTCACGACTGAATACAAGTTGTACCTTACAGGTGGAACTGATGTTTCTAAAGTAGATTTAGATATTGTAGGGGATTCTCAGTAGTTTAATGTAGAATAATCTCTAAACTTTGTTATCGGTAGACTGGTAAGCAACTATTGTAGGTACCTGCCTATATTTATGTTTTGCTTTGTATATATTTTCTGTACTTATTTTATGATGTACAATAAAAGAAGGTATATTTATTCATTCGTTCATTCATTTAACTAATATAGTAGAGATAAAATAAATTCTAAATTCATAATTATATAAATCAAATATAGACCTATATTTGATTTATATAATTATGAATTTAGAATTTATTTACATCATTCGAATATTATACTTACCAAGCGACAAAAAAAAACAATTTTGCTATAATATTTCAGCGTTTATCAAGACAATCGTAGTCGGGTTTTAGTTTTCAACTTTATCTTGTGAATATATGATTTGACTTTGACTTATCAGTTAGGTAGTAAATAATATATCAAACTACTCATGATTTGGTTTCATATTACACATTTTTGCAGCCTGAGGGAATAAATCGCAACTAGCGGCCAACTACGGAGTTTGGCAACTAATGCCAACCACAATTTGAAACTGAAACTTTCGCTGCCCGTGCCCCCTGGTAATTGTCGCCCGTTCGGCGTGCGCTTTGAAATTTTTACGCTTTCTGAATTTTTAGTACGCTAACTTTAGCCATTTGCGCATTGATGCAATGCGGTCGGGTTCTGGGAAATCTAATAGAGATATTGTCCTACGTAATATTTGTATTTAAAATATTTAAATCTGTTATATCAGACAGAGGTTTAGTATGTGAGAGGCCCGGAGTTTCATTAGAAGCTGAGTAGTTTAGGTACCTAACAAGTCTACATTTTTATTGTAAACATTTTTAGCGCGCTAACTTTAGCTATTTGTGCATTGATGCAATGCTGTCGCGTTCTGTAAAATGTAATAGGGAAGTTCTTAGTAATAAATTCATAGGATAGGATAGGAAATGGCAGGATTTGAACCTGAATCTAGCCAGTGGCACCTAGAGCACCTTTGACCACTAAGCTACGATTCACTTCCCATAAGTGACCACTTGGCTACGGTTTACTTACCATAAGTGACCACTTGTCTACAGTTCACTTACCGATAAACTGTGGCCTATAATTGATCAAAGACGCTCTGAGCGCGATACCCAGGGAAGATGTTTTTTTCCAAAAATTCCACTCGAGTGAAACAGGAGTAAATCAACTAGTTTGTTATATTGCTATTGTAATTAAGTTACGTACTTTTTGCACACGAACCGTGGTTTTGTATATTCCCTTTGTGGAATAGAACAATGTAAGCCGGACTGCACAATAGTTGTTAGTAAGTTAGTTTAATTGCGTCTAGCTAATGTTGGTGGACGGCCAGCGGTTATATTGCTGCAATTTTGGAAGTTGGCAAACTTTTTGTCGTTCACCGAGTCGGTGACAAATTGCACCTACCTACGCATACCTACAGACAGAGCTATACCACAGTTCACTGCAGTTAGGGAACTTCTTACCAAACGTCGAGGCTTCGATGTCACTGGTAGGCGTGCAGGTAGCCCTAATGTAGCCATATTTCTATAGTTTTACGTCACCATAGCCTATTCAGGATCATACCGAGAGTTCCATCACTCTCGTTCACTCTGACCATCCCAATCTAAATAAACATGAATTGGATTTGTTATCACACTGTGACCTGAAAAGGTTTTGACGTGACAACGTCTTATAATTCGATAGAGCCGGCTGCACGCACGAAAAAACATGACTCATGCGGCGTTACCTCGTTCTGAGGCGTTCCATGTAAGGCTTGAAGTGCAAGCAAGAGCGCGGAACGAGCGACAAAGAAGCACAATCGGCCTTTGTTGTCACGTTCAACTATCGTCAGTAAACCGACTTTACAGACAACCAATTTTTCCTTCAATCACGCCTCAACAGAGCATCCTTGAAAGGCCGGCAAAGCATTGGTGGTTCCTCTGCTGGTGCTGCGAATGTTCATGGGCGGTGGTAAGGTAATCATTTAACATCAGGTGACCCGCCTGCTCGTTTGCTATATGTATAAAAAATTTATACATAAAAAAAACAACGCCTCGCGATTCACCCTGAACGAGGTCTAATTTCGCCATTTAATTTAGGTAGAATAAATATAAAGCTGGTTTCTATTAATATAGAGAGAGAGCCTGCGAGGGCTAAACCTACGTTATTTTATAAAAGCTAAAAATGTCTCTGCGCATTGTTTCCAAGACGGGGAGGTCGATGAAGTTTGGATCATGGCTTTGGTAGATAACAGGTAATAAAGATGTATAAAATCTTTCGTCAAAATATATTCATCCATACTAATATTTTAAATGCAAAAGTGTGTCTGTCTGTCTGCTACCTTTTCACAGTCTAACAGTGTAACCGATTCTGACGACGAAACACAGGGTTAGTTTATATCCTGGGGACGGACATAGGCTACTTTTTATCCCGGAAAATCAAAGAGTTTCCGTGGGATTCCTAAAGACCCATCCACTTAACCGATTTGTATGAGATTTCGTACCAAGTAGCTTGCGTCCCTGTAATCGAAATAGACAAATTTTTATCCCGGAAAATCAAACAATTCCCACGGGATCTATAAAAATCCAAGCCCACGCGGACGAACTCGCGGGCATCCTCTAGTACTCTATATTTTCTTCGGAATAGTATTAGAATCCCTGCTAAAGCCACTATGATCCAAACTTCATAGACGCTGATTGTTTCTCCCTGTGTTGAGGGCAATGCACAGCGAAACTTTCAGCTTTTATAAAATAACGAAGGTCTGACCCTCACGGACTCTTAGTCCAATATATTGTCAGATATTTAATTGCTCGTAGCGATTTAATATCCTGCCTGGAATCCTATTCCAATATAACAAAGGACAAAGGCAGAGTTATCCGTGTGCACATAATATACCTACCCTTTTAGTTTCCTGTTTCTCGCGGTCCATTGCTTTTCAGAGAAGTACATAACAATTTTAAATACTTATATACTTACATTATATTGCTCGGAAAGAGCTTGTTTTCACGGCTTTCAAAACTATAAAGTTGATTTTTACCACTCTTGGGCAACAAAAATATTACCAGTACCGCAATATCGTAATATAATATAGAAAGAAAGAAAGAAAATTCATTTATTCATCTTGTTAGTACGTTAGTAGTTTTTAATAATTACTTAATAATAATCGAAAAACTTCCTGCACCCACATGGCACAAGATGAAAAGGCTGAAATATAAGTACTTAATATTTAAAATGGCCAAACAGAAAAGCGATTTCGAGGCTTCCTATTCTCCTCCTATAAGGCTATAAAATATTGAGGTTCGGGGCACCTATTTTTTATTTTAAATACCATACCTAACTATTTCCTATTTATACCTTACATAGATTAAAACTCTCTCAGCTGACACATTAAACAAAGAATCCCGCGAGCGTTTGAAATAATTAAATAATAAATAATTTTATTCTCCCATAAAAATCCCTCCTGGATAGGTTAAAGTTGGCAGAAAATGCAAGGAAAATCTTTCCTGAAAAGCATTACAGAACACTGCCATCTATGGTGTAACTAAAAAACTTCATTGTCAACCCGTCACGCCTTAAAAATTTCAAGCTATTGTTGAAACAGGACATGCACCTTAGTACAAGCGTTTTCTACTAGATGGCGCTTTTAATACTTTACTAAGATTAAATATAGATGGTGCTGTTATTTATAGTAAAAGGAGTAAAAGCTTTTTCAATTTACCTACTGAATAGAATTGAAAGCTTTTATTCGATTTATATTCTAGAAAATAACTCTTGGGATTGAAATTCAACTACTTACCAAAAATAATAGTTTAACATATTGTTTTCTATTGTTTCAGATACAATCCATCACTCTACTTTAGGCGCGAACGAACGAATAATTCCACATGACTTAGTCAACTATTAAGTTCCTAAAGCTTAGCATAAGTTAGGTAAAGAAAATTACTAAAAAATGTATAATTCGAACGAATTCCTGCACAGCGCGGGTGTGAGCCGCCACATGCAGGCTACAGGGGAAACGCCGTCGCAAAAAACTAGTATGAAACGTCGATCCTGCGAAGTCCCTTTAGGGGACTTACTAGGGTCTAATAACTTCAAGGTCTCTTTGGGGGATATTACGAATGACGGCCCCAACTACGATTGCCGGTCGCTTAGATCCGTAAAGTCGGAAGATACTCGATCTTTACGTTACTATCGTCCTATAGATAGTCGCAGTGTAAAGAATTTTAGGTCTTCTTTAGCTGACATATCCGCGTATTCCTTATCCCGTCCGCCGAGTTACGATCAGCTGTCGAGGAGGTCTGTGGTAGAGGGTCCGGATGGGCAAGGGATCACGTCGAGCATCGAAGGGGTCCTGTGGTCCGATGAAGAGGAGAACGAGTACTTCTACCATGAGAATATCACCTCTGCTTGGAATCAAGGTAAGTTGTTTTAGAGCTAGCCCGCATAGCGAATAAAAGCAATTCTGTAACACTTGCAATCTTGAGATCGGGCATCCATCACTGCGAAAAGCGTGGGAAAAATCGGCTTTTTGAAAATAGGAAAACATTAAGTACCTGTAAATAAACCAAAAAGTGCCCCTGTTTAGAGTTCCGTACACATAGAGTGCTAACGGAAGCCTATTACTTAGTCCCCGCTGTCCGTTCGTCCGTCCGTCCGTTTGGTCTGTGTGGTAGGTCAGCTTAAATACAAGAAAAGTCGCGAGCATTCTCTAGTTTAACATAACAACATAATAACCCGCCTACCTACCTACGTTCGTAATGATAACATCTCCAGCTAAACACAGGTTCAAATTGTACCGGTAACAAATTCTAAACCGGTCATTATAACCGATGATCACAAATCAGTGATCAATGAATGAACTTACTCATTTACATAATCACTTCCCACGTAAAGTGTCCTACAAATAGCCCGTTGGCTGTGAATTATCTTTATTGTGGGTAACTATAGGTATATTATAGGCATTTTTACATAAATGTTAACCTTAGGGTTAAATAGGATTTATTGAGATTTTATATTTTACTAGCTGACTCGTCCCAGCTTTGCTCGAGTGGAATTTTTGAAAAAGCCTAAGCTTAACCTAAAGTCAAAATTTTCATGGATACATACCTAACTTGGAAATAATGAACTTCCATGCAAACTTTCAACCCCTGTTATTTTCTGAGAATTTCCAAAAATCTTGAATCACGTGTTTCTTCAATTTTATCCATAAGCCTAAATACCAATTTTTAAGAGTAGATAGGCAAATAGGTACTGTACACCAAACTAGAAAAAAAATACCGGTCAAGTCGAGTCGGGCCTCGCTCTTTTAGGGTTCCGTACATTATCATGAATATTTTTTTTAACTAGATATTATTTAATTGAATTATCAATTCAATTTTCAATTTTGGATCAACGTTCTACACAAAATACTAAAATTACAGGTATGTGGCTCATTCTGTCTATGGGCTAGAGACTCGTGACACACGGACAGACAGATAGACAGAGAGGCAGACCGATAGCAGAGTGACATTAATAGGGCTCCGTTTTACCCTTTGTTTTAACGGAACCCAAAAAATTGATGCAAATTAATTTTGTTTAAAAATAACTAATTATAGTAATCAAATAAATATTTTCTTTATAGGCCAGAGAAGTTGAGTACCTATAGAACGAGCAACTATGTAGTTGGTTACAATTACTTAGTTCTAAGAGAACAATTCCGTCACGTGCCTCGATAAGAACCAATTGGAAGGGTAATTCCCTTCCAATGCTGGGCTGCTTACGACTAGGGATGTTAGCCACGGTTGTAGTCGGAGATTCAGTCGAAGACCCGTAGTCGAATTAAAGTCGAGGGCTGATGTCGAAGTCGGAAATTGCTTAGCAGGTCACAATCGTAGTCAAATGTTCTGAAAAATTAAAATATAAATTACTAGAATGTTATATGATTTAATTTGTTTGGTATTTTTAAATTGCCACGTGTCACGAGTCATGAGATTCTAGTCCGGTGTCGAACAAATTAAATATTACGTATAATATTATGTGTCTCTACATGTAAAAAAGTTAAGCGATATAAAAATATTACAATATTATATGTACTTATATCTCTACATCTTCAAAACTTAATTAGGCTCTCATTACCTACCTTGCCTTACTAACAACTCATTGCCTTATCAACACAATATTATTTGGACAGATTTTTCGCTGCTTCAGCATCACATACATATTTTTTAGGTATGAGCACAGTACGAGTAGGTATATGAAGTTAAAAAAGTTCTACCTACCAGCTCAGTAGCCCATACCTATGCAATCATTGAGTTTTCTTCGTAGCTCTTGCACCAAGGTTTTTTTAAGAATTGGAAAAATTAAAATTTTTATAAGCCTGGACACCCTTCTAGATCCTCTGCGATCTTTCTGATTGTAGAAAGTAGTTTACCGAAGCAGTTTGGAAAGTCGGAAAACGTCAGTTCAAGAATTCGAGGTCCTGAATCGAAGATTATGTCAAATATTAGGCTATGGTGTCGTAAAATCAAAGAAAAATAGGGCTACTTTAGGGCTACCTGCGTCAAATGTAACATACTAACATTTGACGCCTGCCAGTGACGTCGAAGCGTCGACGTGTAGAAGTTCCCTAACTGTTTTTGAACTGCGACTGTACTAATCTTTCATAGTTGAAGCCCCATCCCATCCCTAGCTC
Organism: Maniola jurtina; assembly: GCF_905333055.1. NCBI lineage: Eukaryota > Metazoa > Arthropoda > Insecta > Lepidoptera > Nymphalidae > Maniola > Maniola jurtina. The sequence continues at coordinate 12,729,153 of NC_060040.1, forward strand.
CAATCACAGCAAAAAGCTTGATCTATAACTAATAGCAGCGAAAGAAATCGCTCGCAATGTAAGTGTCACGACACACGACGCACGAGCTTTCAATCCGCGCATATTGTGGTTAATGGAAAAAGTAATTGGAACGGACTCTACTGGTAATCGTTTCCAGATAATGGAGGAGCGACTAATGAGACAATAAACTTGAAGTATGCCCTTTATTTTATTAGAAGCAATAGACAGTTTGTTATTCTTATTAGTAGGTATCAGATTTGAGCCAGATTTTTGGAAAGGATCATATTTTCTACAATTTCAATTGTTGTGATTGACTGAATTTATGCCATTCTTGTTACAACAATGCATTGTAGCTAATAGTGAGCGAGCCTCAACCAATCAGGGGTGATCGCGGTCCTCACACTAGCTGTCATTTTTGATTTTACCGTAATCGAGTAGCCGGTCTGACAAACGTATCGGGGTACGTCCTCGGGGTCTCTTTCCTACGATCTTACCATGAGTGATCTAGGAGTGACCATGAGTTTTCCAATAAGTATTTAACAGAGCTCTCTCCGTCACTTGCTTCCACTCGCTTCATACAATCGTAGTTCTAATTTCATTTGAATATTAAGCAACCAAAGTCTATGAAATTTTGCAGACATATTCTAGAAACTAATATCTGTGTCTGTGGTGTTTTAGATTTTTCTAAAAATATGTAGTTTTAAAATTACAGGGGCTCAAAGATTTGTATGAAAATTTTTAAGACCTCGTAACTTTGAAACCGAATATTTTAACAGAAATCTGGAAAACCACAGACATAGATATTAGTTTCTAGAATATGTCTGCAAAATTTCATGGACTTTGGTTGCTTAATATTCAAATGAAATTGGAACTACGATTGTATGAAGCGAGTAGAAGCGAGTGACGGAGAGAGCCCTCTTAAGTTGGCGTTGTTTCTTACTTACGATTTAATAAGTAAGTACTTGAGCGTGTTTCGCAGACTGCGTTCGAAGGGAGCTTTATTCTCATTCACAACTAAGTTGAAAGCTCTACTACTTTTTTTAATTGATTCATTAAATAATTCCTTTCTTTGGTTGCCTGGAAAAGATCGCTAGGTCGCGATAAGGTCGCCAAATTGTACCTACATGCCTATATTTTGTTGTGCTTTGTATGCGTTTTTTCTGTACTAAGTAAGTATTTTGCGGTGTACTAAAAGTGTATTCATTCATTCATTCATAATTCTATCTCTATCTACTACCTCATCTTCATAGATTTCCTGCTGTCAAGGCGTCACGCTAATCTGTATATCCTGACTTTTAATTAAAGGATCTTGTCTGTGACGAGCGCTACGCTAATGAACTTGTCTTTCCCATGGTACTTTGTAATTTGTATACAGATTATCCAAATCTGCTGTAACTTGGTGTGCATAATAAGGACATGCCGCCATGATGATGTCGTCACCGCCCACATGAATTTTTTTTATTATTAAGCCTTTATTTACTCCTTATCTTTAAGTACAATAGGTTTTCTTACAACTATCTAGCTATTTATTCTACAATTTTTACCTTTATTTTATGTTAGTTTTGTTAGTAAGTTAAATTGTGTTTTGTATGTGTGTGTTCATATGTTATGTTTTGTAGTGTTGTAGTGTAGAGGCCCACATGAAATAACAAGTGTAAATTAAAAATTTATAACACTCCCGACAAGTGAAGATTACAGTAACTAGAAAAGAGCTGATATCTTTCAAACGGCTGAACCGATTTTCTTGGATTATAGCTAAGAACACTCTCAATCAAACCACCTTTCAAACAAAAAAAACTAAGTTAAATTCGATTCATTAGTTTAGGAGCTACGATGCCACAGACAGATACACAGATACACACGTCAAACTTATAACACCCCTCTTTTTGGGTCGGGGATTAAAAACAAGATAGGTTCATACTAAAAAATAATAACTGCTTATTAAAAAAACGGTGTCCTAGTCACTAGGAAATAATAACCACTAGGACCTAGTGGTTATGATTTTAGCCTTCTATTCGAGGGGTGCGGAGTTCGATCCCAGGCTCTAACTTTTAGAAATTACCTACTCGTACCTAAGCACATTTTAAGATTCTAAGCAAATGAATAAATGTTAAAGGAACATCAGCTGTAGGTATGGCTAAGAGTTTCCAATTCCTCCATTCTTCAAGAACTGTGTGGTCTATCGTAAGTAAAAAAAAAACATATCTCTCCCTGTGTCGTATTTCAAGTATTTACTAGGATAATAATACGATGGGTTTCTATATAAGTATCTGGAAAAAATACTCTATGGAAGTCCACATACGACTCGACCAAGAGTATTTGTTCAACTCTTACGATTATTCTCAGATATTAGTGATAATAACCAGGATCGACAGCGTATAAATACTGTTTAAGGCACGAAGAACGCGATAAGGGGATCTCCAAGGTTGGACACCCATCCAGTTACTGAGTTGAGTCTACGTTGCTTGACAAGCGCAATCGAGTTATATGCACTATCCCAACTAGGCCACACGCCCCTCGAAAATGCCCAGATCCATCATTAGATATCGATTAAGTATCAGAGTCACAGGTAAAGCTAGTGGCACGGGTACACCTATAAAATCATTACCTATCTGAATCATTTCATCTATATCATTGAGTATACGTTAAATGGTAACCGGGCGATAGTGATCAAAGTGGCACAAATGCCTGCACCATCCTACAAGTAGGCTGACGTCATTACCGTGTCTAGTCTAGTCTATTGACTTATAGTCGGGTTAAGGCATAAGAGGTTCATTACTGAACTAGTACTAGTTATACTTAGTTAGTTATATTAATACTAGTTAATAGTAGGGGATAATAATCGAAGTGTCGAGTTGAAATCGAGTCACAATGGGACGATTCTAAAACTAACACAGATTGGCTACTTAAACATAATACCGGCTAGTAAATAAGGAGTAGGGAAAGCAACAAATAAACACGAGCGTAGCGAGCGCAAAAATTTATTTATTTTACGAAATAAGTTAAGAGAATCTACATAGTCTTTGCGGGAAGCTTTTGCAAATTCAAAGCGTGTCGTAAACGCCTTTTGCCTTGTAGATAGTTCGTATTTACAGGTGCTAACCTGAAAAAGGAAAAATAAATAAAATGCACTGTCCTTTACATAGGTCGAAGTCCCTTAGCTATTGCAAACTATCTATACTTACTATACTTGTACTCTACATGCGAATGCGAGGCCACTAATTCAACAACTACTGCAGGGCGATCGGCTAAAAATGTATCAATCATTAAAGGACAGCATCAATGTCAAAATATGGTATTTAGCCAATGGGATTGGCCAAAAACCATGTTTTGACATTGATGCTGTCCTTTAATGATTGATATATTTTTAGCCGATAGGCCCCCAGATTTACAGCGCTAACTCCGCCATAAGGATGATAAAAAACTGTTTCAGTTAACCTCGTAGACATGTCAAACCTAAAAAAGAAAAGACAGTTAAACGCAATGTCCTTTAAATAGGACCAAGTCCCGTAACTATTACAAAGTACCTATACTGTAGGTACTTGCACTCTATATGCAAATGCGGGGAAAATGAGGCCGCTAATCCAACAGCCACTGATTTACAGTGCTGCCTCCGCCATTAGGACGATAAAAAACTGTTTAAGCTAACGCGCCTTGACTGAGCTTGTAATGATAATCGGGAACTTGTCCTTTATAATGGACTAAACAGGTTCAACGCCTTTTAGGTTTGACTTTGTACTTTTTAAAGCTCGGTTGTAAAACCAGAAAAAGCTTCGTCCAGTCTTGTTTGTCCATTTCTTTATAAATCCCGACCCAAAAAGAAGGGTTTTATAAGTTTGACGTGTGTATCTGTCTGTGGCATCGTAGCTCCTAAACTAATGAACCGATTTTAATTTAGTTTTTTTTGTTTGAAAGTTGACTTGATCGAGAGTGTTATTAGCTATAATCCAAGAAAATCGGTCCAGCCGTTTGAAAGTTATCAGCTCTTTTCTAGTTACTGTAACCTTCACTTGTCGGGGGTGTTATAAATTGTTAATGTACACTTGTCTTATTTACAATTTTCTATTTATTCCGCTGAAACAGGCAAATCTGCATGGTGTAACATGCAGGAAAAGCCAGCCACCCAAAAAAACGCAAACGCACGTGTGTTTTGGAGAATTTGTGTGGTGCTGTGTGGTGGTGGTGCGCATTGCTTGCTTGGTGGCTAGCTTTTTCTGCATGTTAAGCGTGGGAGGGCGGGCGGTGCATGCTGCATGTTGCACCATACAGAAAAGACCATACAGTTAGGGGTGGAACTTCCAATAACCCTTTCGTAGTGAGTGCCTACGTTAAAAATAAATTAATGGCTAAACAAGTTTCTAAATCTAGCGACTTGCTGTGCCTTGATCAGTCAGTTAGTCAGTCAGAATAAGTCTTTTATAAAATATTGTAGCTTATTACAGCAGACCATGACTGTCCTATCACTATCACTTACGATATCATGGAAGATAATTTAAAAGCAGTACCTATCAGCTGATCACGAGGCTCAAGTATACATAATCACCTTACAAGCACCCATTATGACCGTGATAAACCGACAGACGCGCTTTCCTCGGCTTTCCAACACATATTACTATAAATAATAACGTTCGCACGGTTCACGTTAAATAAATACGTATCAACTTTCTAACAAGGCATCTTAGGTCTCCCACACACTTCATACAGTCTTAAGATTCAGCCTGGAACAAATTATTTATGTGTAGACAGTTAAACAGTGCAAATTGGTTCAGAAATCTCGGAGAAATCGGTGTACACACACAAAAAAAAAACAGGACGAATTGACCGTTTATAATACATTATGTTGTAGCTAATAACAACAGCAATCAACTACTAATAGAAGTTAAAACAAATAGTGAAATCAAACAAAAAGCATTTTAAAGTTGATTGTAGGAACATAATGCCCGCATTATTATATTTACTAACCAATATAAATAAGTTGAAAATTTCAGTATATCAATACTACTACATAATATTGATAAATGATAGGTTAATAAGTATAGATAGATAAGTGATAGATCTCTTCAACCGTGATAGCCGGAATTGTACAAAATTTTATTTGATTATAAAATAATCTAATAGCTAACTGTTGCACATGAACTATGTACAACGTAAATTATGATGTATAATATTATGTAGAGCATTATACGCATAATTTACATATAATGTTGTACATATTATATAACATTATGCTGGAGATTAAGAACCATAATATAATATGTACAGTATTATACGTACCATGTAATAAAAAAAAAAATGAAAGTCCAGGTACTAATGATTAACTATTTACCTAAAGAATTAAGAGGACTCTCTCCGTCACTTACTCCATACAATCGTGGCCCCAATTTCATTTGAATATTAAACAACCAAAGTCCATGAAATTTTGCACACGTCATATTCTAGAAACCTGTGTGCCTGTGATGTTTTAGATTTTTCTAAAAATGTGTAGTTTTAAAATTACAGGGGCTCAAAGATTTGTATGTGAGTTTTTAAGAACGCGTAACTTTGAAACCGAATATTTTAACTGAAACCTGGAAAACCACAGGCATCGATATTAGTTCCTGGAACGTTTCTACAAAATTCTATTGAGTGTGACTGTCAGTTGTCAGTCAGTATTCCAATGAGAGACTAACTACGTTTGTATGGAGCGAGTGACGGAGAGACCCCTCTTAATTTGTGACTATCATCTGTCGGGAGCCTTAGAGACAATTATAAAAATGTGTCCTATGCCATGTCCACTTTCACAGTAATTACGAGGTAATTAGATACAGTTACTTGGAATAGCACTACTTGAGGCTGCTTTAACACTTTTATAAATAAGATCTAGATAATATCTAGGTATTATAACACTTAGCAACTATCAAGATTGTTTTGAAAGAATCTACAAAGCTCTTTGCTTCCTCATTTCTACAATGAACCGCTAGGATTACTTTGGCATCTTTTATGGTCAACCGTTTTCATCATCTGAATATTTAAAAGAATTATTCGTCATTTATGTACATAGTAACTCTTTGAACTATTATAATATTATTATACTTAGTAATTAGATGATGCCCGTAAGTACGTGCGCGTGGGTTTGAGTTTTTCTGAATCCCGGGGGAATTATTTAATTTTCCGGGATAAAAAGTATCCTAGTGTCTAGAGGATTGTGAGGCTGGTGAGTGACCACTCACCAGGTACTCACCCACTATTATAGTTATCTGAGCAAAAATTATTTCGATCCGTTGCTCCGTTGCGGCGTGGTTGAAGGACAAACCAAAAAAAAACGTCATTTCGCATTTGTACATTAGTAGGGGTAGTATACACCAGATTAGCCTGATAAGGGGATTTAGAGTTACATAAGAGTGCAATGCCTATGTTGGGAGCATCTCTATCCACTATCAGCAGAGGTCTCCTCTCAGAATGAGAAAGGTGTAGACCATAGTACACCACGCTGACCAACTGTAGATTGGCAGTCTTCACATACTTTTGAGACCTTTATGGGGAAGTTTCAGGTATGCAGCTTTCCTCACGAATTTTTCTTCAGCGTTAAAGCAAGTGATATTTAATTGCTGTAAAAACTCCGAAAAGTTAGTGGTGTGTCCCCAGGATTGGTCCTATTTTCTTCATTCATATTTTATTTTTTCAAAACTCCAACTCAAATTATTTATTCAAGTAGGTATTATTGTACTCCTTTTGATGGTCAGAAATGATAGATTTGTAAGATGATATATTATAGTGGTGATAATTAATTACGGAAACTTAAAACTTAAGCTACGAGGGTTCCAAACGCTTCGGTCTGAGACTAGGCCAGGTCTTTCGCCGAAGATACGATTTTCCAGTGAAAGTTTTGCATGATATTCCGTGAATTTTGTATAAATCAAATGTTTTACTAGATGCAGCAATAATATTGCATGGAGAAAAGATTTGATTCGCCTCTCAAAAGTAACGTTAACCTATTTTGTTTACTCACAAATCTACACTCAAATCAAACGATTTTTACGCTTAATAAAACTAAAAATCGGGCAAGTGCGAGTCGGATTCGCACACGAAGGGGTTCGTACAAGAAAAACACTTATTAATTATTATTTTTACTTGTATGGCTGCCATTTTGAAAATTTTGTTAGGTAATATTTCCTATAAGTAATTCTATTAATTTTGTTACCATGTAAGCGGCATCCTTATGGTTCATGTACAGCAGCTGACAGACAGACGGTCGGACAGTGGAGACTTAGTTATAGGGTCCCGTCATGGTCCCGTTGGCTCGGGTAAGTACAGAACCCTAAAAATTAGTAAGCTAATAAAAGAATGAAGTATCGTTCAAGATTGATTCGCGATGTGAAAGCAAGCCCGGTTAAGCTCTCAAAATCTCAACGCTTTTTATTTTTTGATTTCACTAATTAACCACGCCGATTTAATCACTACATTTGTTACGATGACGGTGATTCGCTTACAGGCTTAGGCTGGTCGCACATTGGATACTATCACTTGAGCATCTAGCCTCTGTAGAAGTGTCTAAAGAAAAAGCTTCACTAGGGCAGCTTTGAAATGCTCAAATCCGTCTTTAGTTCGGACGCCCAAGCCGATTCTAAACAAAAAAGACTCACTTACTCACTCTCTCACTCACTCACTTACTCACTCTCTCACTCACTCACTTACTCATTCACTTGTCTTCTAAAAAGAAGAGATCGCGCACTTAAAAGGACATAGGCGTCCAGCTAAAGACTCAAATGTCTTTTATTTTGATTTCACTAATTAACCACGCCGATTTAATCATTACATTTATTACGATGACGGCGATTCTCCTACTGGCGTAGACTAGTCGCATATTGACTATAATATGGCATCAAGCATATCTCAAGAAAAAAGTTCTGTACGGCAATCAGCATGAAATGCTCAAATGTTTCCTTTTGGACGCCCGAAACTTCCTGGAGTGTCTCGATTGTGATCTCGATGGAAGCTGAGATAAAATTAGACACTCTGCTGCCCAAATAAACACTCAAGCAATTGAAGACTGCGTCGAGCCTTAATAACCATGCCGATTTCATTGCTACATTTGTTACGATTAAGAAACTGATTCTGTTCCGCTTGCGGTGAGCGTAATATTAGATCGGTGCATTATCAACTAATCTCTTTAACAACGATAGCATCTAAGGAAAAAGCTCAAGCTACAGCAGTTATAAAATTCCCAAATGTTTCTGTCCCAACGCCCAAGTCTGCTTCGAGCGTTGAAACTCGAAAGCTAAATATAAACTTGTTAAAATCAGATGCTCAGCTTGCGAGCCTGCGTTCAGGCGATAGCAACCAATGTGCATCCAGCTTTATGATGACAGCGAGTAATTCTCTCAGCTTAATTATACCTACCTTACTTTGTTTAATGAAGTGATGAAGGTACTAATTAATAATTGTGATGTTATAAAGAATGAGTGATTTGCTTTTTTACCTTCGCTTCCCTGTTTTTAATACGCACCTTCGGGATATGGAATTCCCTTCTCTCGCCTTTGATGTTCACGAGGTACCCTAATTTTTTTCTTAAAATTTAAATATACATACTTTAGTGGCAACCGGTTTTTTTCAACTAGGTATGCTAAATCAACTTTCATCTGTTCTGCCTAGTTTAGTTTGGCTCTGATACAGAGACAGACGGACTGGATGAAGTTACAAGAGTTCCTAGTTCCTACTGAACGCTAAAAACTTGTGGTTTGTAAGAATGGCTATAATTCGTTTTTCAATATGGTAATTTTCAAACATAATAGGCACGTCTAGGCGTCAGTAATCACATACGAAAACAATGCAATGTGAAACGACTCATAAGATCGACTCAATTCGATTACGAACACTCATAAACTGGCTATAATTTCAGCAATTTTTAGATGCAATTTTGTAGCCTGCTAGTTTCCTCTTTCAGCGCTTTTCATAATGAAAAATTGTTATAATGCATAACCTAGAATTGCTTCTTAAACTTTAGCTATTTCTAGGTGTTCTAAACTACAATAACCGGCAAAATGTATGTAGTGTAAAACTTAGAGAATAGGTTCGTTTTTATTTAATTATATTAATAACAAGCAAACAAAGGGGCAGGTTACTCGATATTAAGTATTGAGCGCAGTCTATGAACATTTGCAGCACTATAGAGGAACCGTCAATGCATTGTCAGCTCATCAAGTTGAAAACCCTATATTAAAACCTACATAATACATATGTATTTGTGTTGGTGCTACAACCGTTTGTCGGTCGTATCCTCTTCTACAATTTTCGATGTACGTCTTCTATGATTTTACTTTTGCTAATTTTCGCAAGTCTTCTTCCACGCAATCCATCCATCTTCTTTTCGGTCTTGCTTACGGTTTCTTTTGAAACAACTTAGAGAATTAAAAAATTGCAGAACTGTCAGCAACTTTTATAGCTCGTTTACGATTACTTAATTGTACTCAGTGTATTTATTCGTACTAATGGATGTTAAAAATTACGACATAACAAAAGTAGGGCCTATACATAACACTTGTATACATTTCCAATATTTAGACTAAGGCCTTCCATTAAAAGTGGCCTACATTTTAACACACATTAAAGTATTGTTAAAAATGAATTACGCTTATAGCTTTTCTTTAACCTGTTGTATATGATTAACTAATGATGGTCATAACATTGCATATCTGGGACTATAAAAATGTTGAGTTATTTAACTGACTAACGGATATGTTATAAGTACTGTTTGAAGTCATAAACAAATTGGTTTATTTTTAATTCAGGCATAAGTTAGCCCTTGATACAGTCTAAGATGGAAGCGGACTAACCTGGAAGGGATATGCCAGTTTTAATTAAACCCATATCCCTTTGGTTTGGGTTTAATCTACACTAACTAAATCGCCTGGCGGCACAGCTTTGCTGGTAAGGTGGTACCTAGCCTCCAACCAGAAAAATTCTAAAGAACGTGCACCACTGCATTCTGGAGCCAGGGGCTGCCCAAGGTATTTTACGCAAGAGGTTCCCCTGGTATCATGTTTGAATTTAATAAAAAGCCGCACCTCTTCTAGTTAGTAAAAAAATTACAACATAGAAAATTGAACACCTATAAAGAACATATCGCGATAGGTTTCACTTGCCACCCGTAGTGAGACAACACGGTGGAATGAGCTCCCAACCCTCTTCGTAATAGGGCAAGGGTCCATGCTGTGACATCAATAGGCTTTCATAGACAAGAGTCGTAAAAGACAGTGTCAACGGCTTTGACCTTTGACGTGCTGTTGTTGATCGAAGGCTTCGACGCTGCGAAAACAAACTAGAACAAATCACAATGCAAAAAAAGGAATTTTTTCCGACATTTTGCACGGTCAATCCCTATAGATTTTCTTGACAGACACGACAGACTGACAGATAGACAGGCAGACAGACAGCAAAGTGAAAATCACCTTTTGAGTTACGGAACCCTAATAACGACTCATGATTCTAGGCCAAAGGGAAGCACCCTATTTATAGGGTTTGATTCCCCTGGTGGATTTGTTCCCACGGGGTAACGACCTCTATGGCACCATACTTAAACGCGACTTTTAACTTTTGTATCAATTCATGGCTAGAAGAGAAGAATTCTTGGAGTCTCACCGTTTTCCATCATCCCTCAAAAAGATAAATAATTTCAACGCAACAAAATGTTTATTTAAATTTCTCTACCGTTACCTATAAATCAAAGACAAACATGCCTCGATTATAGAGACGCCGCGGGATGCAACTATAGTGCCAATGGTACTAAAGGCTTAGTCAGATACAATGCGTGACGACAGCGACGCGCGACAACTAGATGTCCAACGTGATTCTAATGCACCACACGGTTAACGTCAATGCCCAAAAACGCCATAAATATCGCGATAATCAACGCGATAAACTGAGTGGCCACACTTGAACGATTAACGTCTAATGCCAATTAACAGGGCTCTTAACATAGATATTAGTTTCTAGAATATGTGTGCAAAATTTCATGGACTTTGGTTGCTTAATATTCAAATGAAATTGGAACTACGATTGTATGAAACGAGTGACGGAGAGAGCCCTCTTAAATTGGGGTTTTAATCGTCTATCGCTAAACACCATTGTGAATGCCGTTAGACGTTGATCATGGCTATGGAAATGCCGTTGAACATCGCGTTGTTGGCTTTTCGGGTCCTTGACGCTCCACTATTGATCTGACCAAGCCTTTATAGATAGCTAAAAGCCAGATGCTATGCAAGGAAGGCAGCCGTAAATATTTATAATTTTTACAACGCTTCCGTAATACAGGGCACAGAAATAGAAGGCATTAGATTACGATTAGAATTAAGGCTACAGGAAGGTAGCGAGACGGTGTGATTGAAGTTATTTTCTGGTATGAAATCAATCAGTCTGATATCAACATTCAAAGATTGAACTTTTCATTAATAGGAATAAATAAAAGGAGAAATTGATTGACTGTTTTTTTTTCTCTCTCGTCTGGCTTTACACTGATTAGCCAATGTCAAGTTTGTAGTTATTTACATGTTAGGAAAACTATATGTATAAGTATGGACTTCGTCTGTGCCAATGCCCGCCGATATACCCGCGGCGCCCCTTTAAAACGCTTCCCGGTCAGTTCCACCACCAATAAACACCAGCAGCACACAAAAACCGGCCACTTCTAACAAAAAAACACTCCAAAAAGGCACAACACGCGCGCCAGCAAACACCACCACAGACGAAGTCCTTGATTGATTGTAGACCTTGGGATCAGTAATGGCATAGAGTAAGGATAGTGTATTATTATAGTGTTTTAGTTTAAATGCGGGGTAGATGCGAAAGGCAATTAACTGAAATAAATAAGTTAGAACATCTCGTACTTAACATTATAAATGCGAAAGTGTGTCTGTCTGTCTGTCTATCTGTCTGTCTGGCTGCCTCTACCTTTTCACGGCCCAACAGTGTAACCGATTCTGAAATTTGGTACAGGGTTAGCTGATATCCCGGGGACGGACATAGGCTACTTTTTATCCCGGAAAATCAAAGAGTTCCCGGGATTCCTAAAGACCCATCCACTTTGTATGAAAGGTACCGAAGTAGCTTGCGTCCCTGTGATCGAAATAGGCAACTTTTTATCCTGGAAAATCAAAAAGATCTGTGTTGTACAAGTATAAATTAAAAATTTATAACACCCCCGACATAAGTGAAGGTTACAGTAACTAGAAAAGAGCTGATAACTTTCAAACGGCTGAACCGATTTTCTTCTATTATAGCTAAGAACACTCTCGATCAAGCCACCTTTCAAACAAAAAATCTAAATTGAAATCGGCTCATTAGTTTAGGAGCTACGATGCCACAGACAGATACACAGATACGCTGATACACAGATAAACACGTCAAACTTATAACACCCCTCTTTTTGGGTCGGGGGTTAAAAAGAGTGACTCTATAAAAGTGTATATTTCCAAAACAATCGCACATACAAAAGTGACAGCTCCATCACACAAATCAAGCGGCCCCGTGTACCGACATGCATTTTCTCTCCAGAGAATAACAATGAAAACAGGTTGCAGGCCGTTTATAGCAAACAATTTACTTATTAGAGGCACAGAAAAATGTGGCTACTAAAATGACACTTAAAATTCGATTTAAGAGGGGTCTCTCCGTCACTCGCTCCATCAAGCAACCAAAGTCCATGAAATTTTGCAGACATATTCTAGAACCTAATATCTATGTCTGTGGTTTTCCAGATTTCTGTTAAAATATTCGGTTTCAAAGTTACGCGGTCTTAAAAATTCACATACAAACCTTTGAGCCCCTGTAATTTTAAAACTGCATATTTTTAGAAAAATCTGAAACACCACAGGCACAGATATTAGTTTCTAGAATATGTCTGCAAAATTTCATGGACTTTGGTTGCTTAATATTCAAATGAAATTGGAACTACGATTGTATGGAGTAAGTGACGGAGAGATCCCTGTTAAGGCCTATTATAATTATTAACACCAAATAATTTTTAACTGCACGAGGAATAAATCTGATGTTTTGACAGTTTTCGTATTGGAAATCTGCCAAAAATGTATTGTAAACATCTGCCAAACAACTTCAATAGTGCGCGTACAAATTTAACTCCAAATAATAGTCACAATAAGCAACAAGCATGTTATACTAAATCATTTGCATCTGTAAGTAAGTTCAAAAGGTCGATTAACGCTCTTTCTTGTGTCATAGTCATAAAATTTACGATTGCCTTACATTTAAATCGAAGAGTGTTGACGAAAGGATGATCACAGATGTTTTATGCGATATAGCTCTTACTGTGCGGGCTGAAAAAAATGTAGTGCAAACCGCAGTCTTCGAAAACGTTTTAAATTATTTATAGGTACTAATTAGGTACTAATTATTAATAGGTGATTTTAATTTTTAACCTACATTCGAAAGCGCCCTCTTATCGTCCCTCGACAGCTTTTTGCGTGCGCGACGGATGAGTCACAAAGTCAACGCTCGCGCCGCGCGCTGATGGACTCTTTTTTTTTCAAAATCCAGGCTTTATTGCTGCTACAGCCTACAGCTATTGCAATAAACGTATAAACAAACATCAGAGATAAACTTCATAGGTGCAATACTGACATTTAATACTTTACTACAGTTCGACAAGGCTCTTTTGGCACTTGAGTGAGGGCGCAGTTGTCGCTTTATGCCGACACAGCGAACTATCAACAAGTGCACAGTTTCTCTAGATGGCGGCTTTAGTTCCGATTTTGGCCACGCACCCAAAGAGCCTTGTCGGACTACATACATTATGCTCCGTACAAAATGACTTCTCACGCGCCATTTTAAGTCTATGGGGCAACTGTCATACAAAAAGTACGGTTCACCATCACCCATAAACGTATTAATAGCTTTATGGGTTCACCTTAAAAATAAGTACTAAAATCATACTTTTGACATGAAATTTGACACAAAGTTAAAATGTCCTATTAGATTTAATAGTACCTATTGCAGAGTGAACTGGAGTGAGGGAACTCTCGGTTTTGACCCTGAATCGACATGTGTCTAATAGGCTAGCGATGACGAGAAACCAATGATACCTAATCGTTACAAAGCTTACCTAGATTTAATATAGGTAACAAGTTTCCTAACTGTCGTAAACTGCGCCTATAGTTTATGGTTTTTACCACTTACCACCAGGTGAGATTGCAGTCGAGGGCTAACTTACTTGTATCTGAATTTTAAAAAAAACTTGTCATCGACCAAAGGCCCTGTATCCCGAACTCAAGCGTCTTGTTCCGAAATTCCTTTTTTTATTGGTTATTTTTTATTTATATCAAATTCAAGTCACGATCCGGTCCACTTAATGTCTGACATTTTTAATGTTACCCTTTACTAACAGTGCATGCTTTTATTTTGTTATAAAAATAAAAGTATGAAAGAAAATACATACTTAATATATCTGTTCGTCTGTATGTACCTAAGAAGACGTGTATACACCTTTAGTATTTTTTTTAAATGAAGTAGGTCAATTTTTAGTAAATTTTGCTATAGATTTCATTGCTAATACATTTTTTTAAAGTTACGCTCTTCATTTGAAAATTTTGAAAGCTTAGCTTAGCTGAATTCAATTCTAAAAAACTTGTTGAAAAATATCGGTATAATTTTTTCTTTGATTCCAATTAATAACCGAGAAATTTTGTTTCTTCGAGGTCAAACCATTTAGGTGTCCAGACATTCTAAATTAACTTTTATTCTTGCAAAACAAGCCGGTAAACTTACCTACTAACCTATTCAAAAAGTTTCAAAAATATTTTTCTCAAGAATCAGGCGAGCAAAGTCACCCACATTAACATAAGCTTTAAGCGTTTATTGTTTCCATTTTATATTCGGATCACATACTTGGAGTGTCACAATCATGCCAATTTATCTTAAATAACCACCAGACAGCGAGAAAAAAGTTAAAAGATGACGTCATAAAACTAAGAGATTACTATCATGTATCATTTCACGGGATTCGTAATTTTAGAAGTAGAACCTATAAAAATTTACTCATCGAGAACAAGTTTTTCTCCAAATACAAATCCTTTTTTTTACATAATATAATTGGTTTCTCAGAAAGGACTCTAACGATTTGGATGAAAGCCTGGTAAGTCGTAGGTAATTTTTCTAGTGTTGAGATATAAATTGATAGAATGAAAGTGCCTCGTCCTTACAGACTATACGCAACTATTCAAAGGTCGAAAGGACGGTCGTATTCCAAAGCTGGGAGTTTTTCAATGCATCCGAAGCATCCCGAGCTCTCCTTATAAAGGAGTCCTGTTTAAAATTCCGCTCCCGTCCGGGACGAACGCGTCGGACATTTTTAGGCGTTCACTTCTTGGATCTTTCCCATAGTTTTTACTGTTTTATTTTTCCCAAAAAAGCTTCTTTTTAGGCAGATTTACGCGGTTCGCTGTTTTATTTTGTTTCGGGGATAACTATGACGACCAATTAAGCGTACAGTAAATGCGCGCGTACGCGTGTATGATCTATGTTACAAGAAAATGGTAAAAGCTCGTCACACTGCAAAGTAATCACTTCGTTCAATACAGAGGGCGACGACAACCGCTGTTGTGAGTACAAAATCTCTAAACGTAGCCAGACGCACTAAGTAAGAGTTTCGAAAACATCCAACGGCGAATAAGTCCCTGGCATCTGGTAGAATTATTGGTACAGAAGGCTGAATAAAATGTATACGTACCTAATCATTGTTAATTTTTTTATTAAAAATAATTAAACTACCTCCTTTTTTGTATTATTAATAAACTTTTCCGATAACAATTATTATCTCTTTGGAGATATTACGCACCTGTCAGCGATGTAGGTCGGCTTATTTGCAACGATATTGAATCGAGGCGATATCATAAAGCTTCGGCATACTGACCTTAATAAAATAACTTACAAGTGTAAATTAAAAATTCATAACACCCCCGACAAGTAAAGGCTACAGTAACTAGAAAAGAGCTGATAACTTTCAAACGGCTGAACCGATTTTCTTGTATTATAGCTAAGAACACTCTCGATTAAGCTACCTTTCAAACAAAGAAAAAACTAAATTAAAATCGGTTCATTCGTTTTAAATTATCGATTTAACTTAAAAAGTATGTGCAAATTATGTAAAATTTAATGACGTCACATCTGTGAATTTCATACAAGCTCCCTTACTTGGTGACCTTTTTGACGTTTGATATAAAGTCACTGATTTGACTAGTACTTGTCATTATCCCTATTAAATCGATTCTAAAGCACTTGTAAAAGTCTACTTGAATAAAAATCTATTCTATTCTATTCTATTATTATGCTTATCAAAAAACATTGATGAGTTTTAGAATGATGAGGCGCTTGTCTAGAAGCCTATTCACTCTTGCCTTGAAAGATGCAGGCTATCCATCTATCCATCTATCAGCCTGTAAGCGTCCACTGCTGGACATAGGCCGTTCCAAGTGCGCGCCACCAAACACGGTCCTCCGCCTTCCTCAACCACCCGATCCCCGCCACCTTCTTCAGGTCATCGGTCCAGCGGGCTGGAGGTCGTCCCACACTGCACTTACCGGTACGCGGTCTCCACTCCAGAACACGTCTGCCCCAACGGCCGTCGGTTCTGCGACAGACATGGCCTGCCCATTGCCACTTCAGCTTGCTAATCCTTTGAGCTATGTCGGTCGCTTTTGTTCTCCTGCGAATTTCCTCGTTCCGGATTTTATCCCTGAGAGTAATACCCAACATAGCAGGTTAAACCTGGCAGGAAATACGGACGCCGCGCTGGAAGGGTATACCAGTCTTACTCTCTTACATTATAGTTGCAGCTTGGTTACAGTATACAGAACTTAAGTACAAGCCCTTATACTTGCAACGTTATTGATAAGCAACGCAATAAGGCCCATTAACACGTAAAACCCAATCATTATATCCGCTCCAATCGATTTCCGTTCTACGAATGTCTGTTGTAAAGCCTACAATCACAGCTTTTAACATGTACTTAACAATGCTGTTTTCACTTAACATTTACTGGCATAGTGGGAATGTTAAGTGGATATCAATGGATGTTAATTTTTTGTCGTGTTTAGTATTTTTATGGTATTACCAGCAGACACAGTTCGGTTTCGCTCAGGTGGCATTTCTAAAAACTCTCTTTTATTTTAATTTAGTTCGAAGGTTTTTTTATAGTAGGGTATATTCATATAGCATCTGAAGCTTATCATCATGATCAACTCATCACCGGCCCACTACAGACCACGGGTTTCCTCTCAGAATGAGAAGGGGTTGGCCATCACACTTCACACTATTATTATTATTATCACACTTAATATTATAAAGGCGAAAGTTTGTATGTGTGTGTGTGTGTGTGTGTGTGTGTGTGTGTGTGTGTGTGTGTGTGTGTGTATGTTTGTTACTCCTTCACGCAAAAACTACTGGACGGATTGGGCTGAAATTTAGAATGGAGATCGATTATACCCTGGATTAGCACATAGGCTACTTTTTATCCCGGAAAATCCACGGGAATTTTAAAAAACCTACATCCACGCGAACGAAGTCGCGGGCATCAGCTAGTAGTCTACTACGCTGGCCAAGTGCGGGTTGGCAGACTTCACACACCTTTGAGAATATTATGGAGAACTCTCAGAAATTTACCTTAAGCAAGTGATATTAAATTAACTCCGAAATGTTACAGACGCGTGTCTGGAATCAAACGCCGGACCCTCTGAATAGGAACCCGACGTCTTAACCTAGGCTACGTGGAATTTGAACCTTTAAATCTATAATACCTATACAGTTTAGCGATCGAGGCTAGCGATTGTGATAGTCCCAATGTATCAATCAAAGTTACGTAATACAGGTGCAGGTTTAAACATTAATTACAACGATATTACGTGCAACGATCATAAAGCAGAGGATCGTGAAAGTCAAGCGTTCGGTTAATCAGATTGACCGTAAAGAAATCATTGTAGTCTGAGAGTTGACGGAGAATCTTAAGAGGGATCTCTCCGTCACTCGCTCCATACAAACGTAGTTCCAATTTCATTTGAATATTAAGCAACCAAAGTCCATGAAATTTTGCAGACATATTTTAGAAACTAGTATGTATGCCTGTGATTTTCCAGGGTTCTGGTAAAATATTCGGTTTTAAAGTTACGCGGTCTTAAAAATTTACATACAAATCTTTGAACCCCTGTTATTTTAATACAACATATTTTTAGAAAAATCTAAAATACCACAAGCACAGATATTAGTTTCTAGACTATGTCTGCAAAATTTCATGTACTTTGGTTGCTCACTATTCAAATGAAATTGGAACTGCGATTGTATGGAGTAAGTGACGGAGAGAGCCCTGTTAAGGAGCTTTTGCTCGAGTGAAGCTTTGGCAAAATTTCCCTAGGTGCACGTGGCATCAAACGGGTCGTAGGGCGCCGCTTGATCCAGGCGGCGCAAGACCGTAGTGTGGAAGTCGCCGCTGATGGATACATCTAAATCTATCGAGGCTTCGTCAGTCTTTTCAGTCAGTCACCAAATCTTCCCACCAGCTCTGCATTAATCAGATGAGGGTGCGCCTGCGACGACAATTTGTCATCCTACCACTTTGTTTATTAACGAAAATAATTTCTCGTCATGTTTAATATTCTTATCTTATACTTACACTATTCAAGGGTCCGGGTTGTATTCGTTTGAAATACTTAACTTATGTAAACCTCCAACTTTTAACGACCAAGCTCCGAAACAAAGTTCATTTCAATTTTTTTTAAGTTAAGGGTTTAAAAGTGTAAAAAGCTTTATTGGTGATTCAAACTTTCTTTTTCAAAAGAGTCCTCAGAAGATGATAAGGCAGAAGGAGGATTAACGTGGTCCGTTTGAAAATTTTGCGGCAGCTTTTTTTTTAAAACCTGTTGAACTAACTATGCCTAAATAACTTTGATATTTCGCTATATTATGTATGCTTTTGGAGCATTTAATTAATTATGAAATATACGTTACGAAATACGTTATGAAATAAAAAGACGATTGGGTACAGTTTCTTTGATAAAAAAAATCCCAAAAACTGTTCCAAATATTTAATTTTTATTTTATTTTAGTTAAAACAAGGGATATTTTAAGTTGTTTAAAACGCACTTAAGCCTGAAAAATAAGAGGTGGGTGCCTGCCAGTACTAAATGTATGTTATAGTACGGTCTATACATTTGTATGAACATATTAATAAAATGTAATGGTATGATAATGCCACCTTACAGCCTATATAGAATGTTCGGTGCCGGATGTCTCAGTTTTTATGTATTTTAAAGATGAATTTCTTGGAAAGCCAGCAATCATTAAAGCATCTCGGATGATATTAATATTACAGGTGATGAGTCGATGAAAAAGCTCATTTTCGATTAGGTACGTACTTTATTATGGGCGCTTTCGAATGAACTTGGCTTGATTGTAATGATTAAATGAATTTAGACTTTACATATTTTTCTGACATTATTGTTTATCACTGGAATTTTATCAGAGTCTTGTTTGTTTGATAAAAAAATAGTCTTTCTTTATGAAAATACGTATAACTAGTCTTTAAAAAACGTAAATTCAAGTAAATAGTTGGGTTCGCGGTTACAGTCACTAAATTGACTATTTTAACATTCTGTAAGTATTTATTGTGGCTTTAGTTATCAGCGATAATTTTGCTCATTTACATACTTTTTTTAATGTCACATCTGTTTTCTTTGAAAAAAAAAAGCTGTTTAAAAGAATTTAATCAGGCCACACCAGTCCTGCAAGAATTAATTTTCATCGACCACTTAGTAAGGCGCCAGCTTTTATATTCTTAAAAACATAATCTTCTTAAGCCGTACGGTAAAAAGTAAAAAGATGACCTCAAAATTAAGATAAATTGAAGACCCCAATAACAGCGTTGTAAACAAATCCAGGCATAACCCAAATATAGTTTTCAACATCAATATAATACCGTGGTTTGTCATTTCCGAACCACATAAGATTGATGGAACGCCAAATTATATGGTGGTTCCCTCTGAAATTGGTTCGGGAAACAGGGGGTCCATGGTCCATTTTGGAGTTCATAAAAACAAGGGATTCGTGTGGGAACCGGCCGGCTTTATCTGTGGTTTTTACTCTCTTTGGAACTTTCAAGAGAGCTTTTCTAATCGACGACCACGAGACGATACGAAAATATTACTGGAACATTGAATTTAGATTTTAACTGTACTACATACAAATTTGTTTTTGAAGGTGTGTAATTTCCATATGATTAAGGTCCTTATCTGAAAAATTACAGTTTGAGTTGGATATTAGCAAACAAAGGATAGAGTGCAAAAGAATAATTCAAATTCAAAATATTTTTATTCAATTAAACTTTTACAAGTGATTTTGAATCGTCAAAATAATATACCACTGGTTCGGAATACCGTTCCTACAAAGAAGAACCAGCAAGAAACTCGGCGGTTGCTCTTTTCAAGTATTCAATTTACAATAATAAGAATCATACATCTTATTTGAGTATTCTGTGCTTTATTTGCGCATTAAGTTTGCATTCATAGGTTAATCAGAGACTTATGTGACTGTGAAGAAATATGGAAGACTCTTTCAGCGAAGTTTTATCATCATCATCATGATGATTCATGATCAACCAATGCATGGCCCACTTATCTCAGAATGAGAAGGGTTCAGGCTTGGTCCAGTGCGGATTCGCAGAGAAATGAAGTAAGTATACGAATACGCAAGTCGGTCGTATCGTATGAAAGGCATTAATACCGCAGCAAAGGAGGAGGCCTCATCGGCCGATCAAATTTTTATGGCAGCTGTTAATGTATTAACAACGCGATATCCAATCAATTTCAGGTATCGTATTCCTTTTTCCATGACAACGGCTCGAGGTTTAATTAATATGAAATAATGAATGTCATCGAATAGATTTGGAGAAATTGTACCGATAAGCTTTTGGAATATGAATTTGGCTTTTATGATTTAATGCCTCTTAATATTTTATGTCTTTTTGATGTATGTAAGCTTCTGTATGCGTCTTCAATATGAATACGAACATTCTACTTAGGCAAGTACCGATTTTATTGTTAGTGATCATTATTTTACCCCTCCTGTCTGGATTATGGTTTTCTGGTGTTTATGACATAGCAATACTAAAAAATTCGGTCAAGTGCGAATTGAAAACACACACGAAAAGTTCCGTACCATCATACAAGAAATAACACTTTTTTAATTTTCGTGTCGGCCATTTTTTTTTTATTATTTGTTGTTAAAGCGACAATAGTACACATTCTGTGAAAATTTCAACTCTCTACCTATTACGGTTAATGAGATACAGCCAGCTGACAGACAGACGTAATAGGGTCCCATTGGACCCGTTGATTGGTGCGGAACCCAAAAATGTAAGTTTTAGATAGCACCCACTACTTATCCAATATTATTTCTTTCATTCTGTTGTTTATCTCGTTGAACTTCAAGCTTCATACCGGGTGTGAAATTTTCACAACCCTTTGCCAGACGAATAAAATTATTATGTAATAGGTTAGTTAATACCTGACAGTACAAATTACTCGTATGGTCATAACTCTTTAACGTAATAAAATTGAACCTATTATAGACACAATTTGCATTTTTAAATTACGCGCCAACATTAAAATGATTGCGTGCGAATTCGAGTTGAAAATTACTACTTACGAAAGGGCTCGACCCTAAAAATTCATTATATATTCCAAAATGGCTCTTATGACATAACAGATAAGGGTCAGAGCGATTGATACAGATCTAAACCTGAGCCACTGTAGCTCATTGTTCTTCGAACGTGCCGCATCACATTCGGAATAGCATCCCTAGCAATAAGCAGCCCCTTCTCTTGTGGGGGAGATGGGATGCTATGGAGTATGGATCATACCACAGAGTCAGTCGGAAGTAAGAATGGGAAAGCCTTATTGCCATTCTATCTGTCTAGTGTCACTAGAAAGTTATTGAAATTACGGTTCGATGAATCTATGATATGTCAAATATTAGGATATAGTGACGTAAAATCATAGAAAAATAGGGCTATCTTAAGGCTACCTGCGTCAAATGTACCAACATTAGACGCCTGCCAGTGGCATAAAAGCCTCACGTTTTGTTAAAAGTTCCCTAACTGTCGTGAACTGTGACATTATTGTAAAAATAAACTTGTGCATAATGTTACAGTTTAATTTATGTTACTTCAGATACTAGAGATATATTCGTTCTAATTATTTTCGTACAGTTTTGAATGACTGAGAAGCTCATAATTAGAGATATGTAGAGTCCGTATAAACGACATCAGATACCATTTCTGAAAAGTTCTGAGAACCAGACCAATGGGTCAGATTTAAGAGGAAAGATTTAGCAACTAACGAGAGTGCTATGTTTTCTTCTAAATGTGCACCTCTATGAACCCTAACGTGCTTATTCAAATTTTAAATCAATATAACCTTTATTTCTATGCCAGTAAAGATTATTTTGTAAAATACGATATCTTTTTCTGTACAAGCTATTTATAGTAACAATGCTGGTTAATTTCTGTTCAATACTCGGAGACTTTCACAGGTTTTCTGTCATAGAGATTTATAGGATTTCCTGTGTTTATTGATTTCATAAGCTTAAATAATGCAAAAATCATAATTACGTACCAACTTACTTATTTATTAATTTTACAATTTTTATTTTCAGTAGGTATAAGTAAAACGATTTTTATGAAATCAACTTTTTGAAAACAGCTCGACTTATTGATTTCCTTCATTTAAAAAAAAAATCATATTAATCTTCTGGTATTTCATAGAACATACCTACAAGTGAACACCTCGTTAACTATTTTTCAAACCAATACTTTAAAAAAATATGTACTTATTCAGAAAATAAATACTTAGTTATTTTTCTCTTGCTGCCGCCTAGAGAAAAATAACTAAGTAAATGTACTATGATAGTTGAAATCAATCTTCTAAAAATAAGAATTACTACAACGTAAAATTTATAATTAAATGTAAATCTTTGTCTCTACCCAGAGCTTTTTGTAGAGTCAGCACTTTTTATTAAGAAGGTACCTAATTTAAACTTGTACAAAAAGTTCTTGTCAATTTATGATCACTTATTAGATTTAATAATATGTAACTACATACCTATGTACCTACTGATTAAGTGACTACATTTTGCTTTCACTATGAAGAAAACATCGTGAAGACGTCTGCATGCCTGAAAGTTCTCTATAGAGTACAGATAATATTCTCAAAGGTGTGTAGAGCTGTGAAGTCTTCCATATTCTGCACTCGGCCAGCATGATGGACTTTGGCCTAAACTCTTTTCATTCTGGGAGGAGACCCGTAGGGGGCCAGCGATGTTGATGATTGATGTCATTATGATTGTAATGATAAGATAAAAGATACTACTCATCTTACACAGATAACTTGAAACTTCATAGTAGTTATTGTTTTATTATGTGATGTTAGAGGCGTTGAATTATTTATTGAAATATTTCAAGCCCCATTTTGACTGTGAAATTCAAACAATTTATTTTTCATCGCTTTATTATAAAGCAAATGCACCCCGCTGCTGTTAAATTTCAAAAAATTGTGAAAACAATGCAACGTTGGACCGCACTAAACACGGAAAACAATAAATCGTTTCATTCACAAAGGCATTATGGAAAATAGAACAATAATCGCAAAGGGCACTAATCAGATTATCGCTCCTATCCATGTGTGCGTAGCGTCATGCGTCACTCATTCAGTTCAAACGGCAAACCATTCGCGTCGTTGACTCGGTCGGAATCGGTCGACAGCGCGCGCGCCGATCCCCGAACACTTACAAAAAAATAACCGTTGTTATAACCGATTCCATTTTCAAAAAAACTCGAATTGTTTCCGTGTGTGCAAGTGTTGTGCCAGACCAAGTGTGTGACCTCGTGCAAATGTTAACTTGTTGAGTGAAAAAGGCAAAAACATGAATTCTAAAAAGTTGGAATACTTTAACGACGATGACTCCGTGGACGAGAAAATTAATCTCAGTTGTCTAGGTAAGGATTCTTTTGTTGATATCAATTTCATATTTGTACGGAATGTTAATTACTTTTATTTTATTGGTGTTTACAATTTAAATCGAGGTGTCTGCATAGTTAATAGGAATATCGAGGAAGCTACGTGCCTCAAATGATAAGATGTCGCGAGAGTCGAGACGGCTATTAATAAGTGACAAATAAAGTTCATCGATGTCTCGATTTATTATACCTATACTTAGCTTCTTAATGCAATTAATAATGCATACATTTACTCTTGAAACTGATAAAGAAATCCCACATTGAATTTAATTGTTCTGATTAATTTATTTACTTACGTGATCTTTTAAAGCAAGGTTTTAAACTAATTAAAGCTTTATTTCCCTTCTCATCAATTAAAAACACGAGAAAGTCCGCTCTAGGCAACTTTATTAACTTATTTTTTGGTATATTTACGCAGTTTATACCTTTGATAATTTAAACTTCACCTGATTTCGTAATATGAGGTGATTTAACAGCACGTGGGAAGAATCAATGAGTAATAGGTTGTGTTTGCAATTTTTCATTCTGATTCACGAGGTCATACAATTTCGGTTAAAGTAGGCTAACCATAACCAACCTACATGGTAATAAATTCTTTTTTAAACGGTTAAATAGCATAAGTACTATACAGCATTTTTAATTAATTTGATTCCCTATTTTACTATAATCAGAACATAAAAAGAACGAAAAGGAATAAATGATATTGTAAGTATAATAATTTAAAAGGGGCTTAGTTGTTATAATAATTCAATGTAGTGTACAAAAAGTTTAATCGTTTTAGATAATAACGAACAATCTTTATGAGCTAAAGGATAACTAACTGTAAATATTCTCTTGTTCGTAGCAAGCAAAATCTAATAATAAACAAGAAATCTCACATAAAAAGCAAAAGCACAAATCTTCATGCCTTACCCCGAGGCTAAAAAGGACCTGTATGCCCATCTCTATCTAAAGTAAAGCCTTAGAAAGGGTCGGCTAAAGTCATTATGCTGGCAATGTGTGAGTTTCGTCGGCGTTCATAGAACTTTACCTGCATAGATGATTTCCTCTTGCAAAAGGTTTTAACAATTTCATTCTTTGAAAATTATTCAAATATAGAAAATAATAATTGACATTCAGATCTTCTGTAATTTAACTAAGAAGTAGCCGGCATTGCTTAATTTTAGATAGTTAAACCAAAAATTCGATAATTTTGTTCTGGTATATTTCTATGTACATACTTACCTAAGTAATTATTTATTTCAATCACCCAGGATCTTCTTGTTACTTTAATTCCATAGACTTTTTATTTTCCCTATGCTGATATTGAAAATTCAAAAGTATTCTGTTATATTTTTACGCCCCATCTGTTTAACCTATTTTAACTGGATAACTTGGACGAAGTTCGATACTGTTCCGGAGATTTTTTACGAGATTTTTAGAGAATGCACGCGGATAAAGTTGCAGACATCACTTAAATAAAAAAATTAACTATTGTTTATCCCGTTTTTAATTGACGAGTGTCATTTTCTTATTAATCTGTTCCTTCTAATGGTGTTCTCCAATTAAGGGCACAATTCTTCACGCGTTCAATGATGACCCAAATACGACTTACATTCCTTTTGACGTAGTTATCTCATCCGTCAGCCTGAGTCCAATCGTTAATGACCTCCCTAAGAATTTATTTATAGGCCACACACATAAAAATTGTCATTTTAATCTTTTTTTTTCGTGTAAGCCTTTACTTTTATTACATTCCTTATCTTATCTAAATGACAAAAAAAAAATGTAATATACTAATTTTAATTTAAAAATATGTACATAGTTTTTTCATTGTACTTAATATTAAAAAAAAACATTTTCAGAAGTTGGTTAGGAATAAAGTTCTTGATAACCCACAGAAATGTTTAAAGGACCCTTACAAAAGCTTTTCTCTACTAAGTGAATAAGATCTTTAAAGATAAAAAATTAATCCGAAACCTTTGTCAAAGTAAGTACGAAAGCATACCTGCATAAGGACAGCATTTGTTATTGACATCAATTAGGTGAACGGTATTTGAAGTTTGCTATTTGGACAAAATTCCAAAAACACGTCAGTAAAACTTAAAACCTAATAAAGTTTCTTTTTCTCTTTAAATCTGGCTTTACTCTGATTAGCCAATGTCAAGTTTGTGATATTTTCAAGTTATTGAATTTATACAAGTATGGACTCCGTCTGCGCTGGCGCTCACCGACATACGCGCGGCGCCCCTTTAGAGCGCTTCCCAGTCAGTTCCACCACCAAAAAACACCAACTAACAGAAAAACCAGCCATTCTTAACAAAAAAAAACACTCCAAACAAGCACAGCACGCGCGCCAGCAAACGCCATCACAAACGAAGTCCCCTAATAAAGTTTTATGTTAAACACAATAGCACAAATACGTATAAAATATAATATTCTCTGTCGTATGATTAACATCGATTGTATAATGTATACTGGTCCTCTAAAAATAATTTTAGGAAGCAACTTATTCAAAGTGGCATATTATAAACAACCTAGTAATTTAGTCGTATAAAGTCAAATAAAATAATGAGGCCCCGCGTTGATAGAGCCAATGATGATTACCAGTCGCTATTGTTACTTTTTTCACTTTTTGTTTGTTAGCCGTTTCATGACAATAATAGATGGCCCGATTTCCCTAAATAGTTTTATCTATTCTATATCCGAAATGATTGCATTTATTTATTCGAATCTTTCAGCTTTATTTGCTTTTGTACATTAAATTTGGATCGTTTTCACGCCTTTTAACTTTTTGCCCTTTTAGATACGTTGCGTTTATGTGATTTTTCTTTAGATTTGTTTCAAGGTAGTTTATTAGTTCTATATGAAAAACAAATTTTTTTTTTTAATTTAATGGGTAAGTATTTCTATGAGTTTTGATTCGTTTGACGAGCTACAAAGATGCCAATTCAGGATATTTTGTTCAAGTGAAAATATCCTTGGCGACTTCATTTTGTTTTGTGTCAATTAAGGCTTTTTGAATTTACAAAAATCTTTAAATTCAAATCTTAAAAAGTCTTTAAAGTCTTTAAGTCTTGATATACACTCATACAAACACATACTTCAGTGATCGAGTCATGTTTTTAAATCCCGTTTTCATTTTTGGAGTGTTTTATTGGAAACATTTGTAATGTTTAAGTTAAGTAGGTACTTTAATTTAACAACAGTCACATCATGTTCAACCATGTGTAGGTGTAACAAGTAAAGTAAGATTAATTTACAACCTTTTCCACTCCAGTAAGTACGGTCGACGGTCCTTTGTCAAGATTTCGAAACACTAATATCAATAAAAGTATTAACGCTTTTGATTAAGCAAAGCCAGATAACCCTCCCTCCTCGGACGTCATGAGCGATGGACGTGTTTTGTGGTGCAGTGTGCGGTTAAAAATAGTGATTTGTAAAATAAAAATCGTAACTGTGAAGTCTCGTATGCGGCCAACGCGATATTGTTATTACATTTAGCGATTTCCGATGCAAAATGTCCACGAAAAATTCACCTACACGGCACTCGGACACAGATATCCGTAAATTGTGTCAAAGTGAAATACTACCGGAATTCAGTGCAAAATCTCAACGAGCAAAACGCCGCCGGTCGTCTAACGAAGATTTTGCCGACGAGCTGGCCGATTTCAAGGATGAAATAAGGGACTTAATAAGCGGTCTACTATCCGCACAAAACTCGCGTCTGGATAAGCTGGAAAGCCACATTCTTGAAATAAGGAAACAATACTCTTATATTGAAAACTCCAACAAAGAAATCGAAAAATCTATGACGTTCGTGTCTAACCAGTTGAGTTCCTTGGAGGCAAAGATTACCTGCTTAGAAAAAGAAAAAGCTTCTGTTGCAAGCCATCTATCCGAAATTGATGAAAAAATGGACATTTTAGACCACAGCCTCATCAAAACTTGCATCGAGTTGCGCAATATACCCAAAAACCCGCGAGAAACCAAGGAAAACTTATATGCCATGGTCCAACATTTTTCAAAAACTCTAAATATTGATTTGCAAAGATCGGACATCCGTGACGTGGTAAGACAACCATCAAAAAAAGAATACAAAAATTCCAGCCTATCGGTTGAATTCTCGAATTCCTTGATTAAGTCGCAATTTTTAAAGTCTTCAAAGGAGTTTAATAATAAAAATCCGTCAAATAAACTGAACTTATCACATGTCGGCCTCAGTGACACCAAGGCTCCACTATATGTAGCTGAGAAATTGACTTCAAAGGCAAGGCGATTATTCTATGTCACCCGCAATTTTGCCAAATTACATAACTTCAAATACTGTTGGACGGCCAATGGCCGAGTAATGATAAGGAAAGACAGTGAGAGCCCTTATATCATTATTAAAAACGAGCCACAACTCCAACAACTTGTTCAGCCGCCTCAAAAAATATGACTAGAAGGATATCGATATAAGTTATTCTCTTTTCCTTCTTTTATTATATTGCATGTTGTTATTACTTTGAGCTGTACTATATCAAGAAATCTTAACTTACACTATACATATTATACAAATTCCAATTACAACACTTTTATACTCATACAAAAGTTACACACACAAACTGAAACACAAAAGCAATTATTATTATTGTTATTCCTCAATGAGCATACCAAATACATATTTAAAACGCCTGCTATGTATTATTACGTATTTGGCATAAACCGCACTTATTTTCTCTCAATTCATTATGACCAAGAAATTATTATTATTCCTGTTCTACATCAACCTTCTACCCTTAAATATTATATCTGTTCCAATGCATAATCAAATCAATAATTTAAATGAACATGTTGACGTATTTTCTGTATCGGATTCTTACACATGTACTCCTGAAATAGCACATACCTACCTACAAACCCCGGAAATATATCTAAAAGTTTTAACTCAAAATATTAGATCTATAAGTTGTAATTTTAATAGTTTTCTAACACTTTTAAAGCGCTTAAAGTTTGATAACGACATCATAGTTTTAACGGAATGCTGGCTGCAGTGTAATAATAATCAAATTATACCACTCATTCAAAACTACTCCATGCGTCACACAACTAAGCACCGCAATCAGAGTGACGGTGTTGTCGTCTTTGTTGACTCAGACATACGACATAGCATTGAAGAGCCGGATTTTCAACTTTCAGCCTCAGGATTAATTATTAAACTAAACTGTGACGTAGCAATTCTTTGTGTTTATCGATCTCCCTCGAATAATAATATTGATACGTTCATTGTTGCTCTTAGCAACATACTTAGCTCACTTGCTAAATTTAAAACCGTAATGATTACAGGTGATTTAAACTTAGACATCAAGCCCGGTTCTTTAGATTCTCGTTCTCAGGATTACCTTAACACACTCGCTTTCTATGGCTATTTGCCAGCCCACACATCACCAACGCGAGGCAACAACTGTCTAGATCATGTCATATTACGTACTAAATCGCCAGCTTTAACGCTTATTCTAGATACTACTGTTACTGATCATTATTCAACTTTAATAGCCCTTGAAAAGCATATTCACACATCTCCAGTATATCATACAGTTTCAAAAGTCAATTATGAAACACTAGATAAAACTATCGAAAAATTAGATTTATCATATATTAATAATATCCTAAATCCTGACATAGCTACTGACTGTCTTATAAATTCGCTGACCCAAGCTATTACTGAAAATACAACTATCTTAAAAATCGCCAATAGAAAGAGAACCTTAAAACCCTGGATTACCCAAGGGTTATTAAGATGTATGCGTAACAGAGATTCGATGCACAAACAAGTTAAAAAGTTTCCAGATAATGAAGTCCTTAAACTTACATATAAACGGTACAGAAATTTTTGTTCTAAAGCTATAAAAAAAGCAAAACGGTTATATGAATCACAAGAAATAGATAATGCAGGAAATAACATGAAACAGTTATGGGACACGCTCAAAAAAATATGTTTCACTTCAAAACCTAAACAACACAGTCCACAATTATTAAGGTGTGACTATACTCCACTACAATCTTGTAATTATGTTAATAGCTTCTTCGTAAACGTAGCCAAAGATCTTGCTGACAAAGTAAGTCAGAATTCAGCAACTACTACCTTTACCACAGTCTCGACCTCTGCTGCTTGCTTGTCATCATTTGTACTTGTTCAAACAGATACTGAGGAAATTATTTCTGTTATTAAATCGTTAAAACCTAATGCTGCCACTGGTTGGGATGGAATTTCTCCAACAATACTAAAAAGATATTCACAAATTTTGGCGCCTATTCTGTGTCACATTTTCAACCAAAGTTTTTCTTTAGGTCTGTTCCCAACAGCCTTTAAAAAGGCGATTATAATTCCAATTTTCAAAAGTGGTGATGATAAATCTATAAATAATTACCGGCCGATTGCTATACTTACGGCATTGTCAAAAATCCTTGAACGCTTGGTTTGCAAAAGACTAGTTCATTATCTTGAGCACTTCAATTTAATTTCTACCCAACAATTCGGTTTCAGGAAAAATAAAAGCACAAATGATGCTGTCCTTGAACTAACAAATAATGTTATTAACCACTTAAATAACGGTGATAAAGTTCTAACCGTATTTTTGGACCTTGCGAAGGCTTTTGACACAGTACCCATACCTACTCTCCTGGTCAAGTTAGAAGGAATGGGTATTCGTGGTAATCAATTAAATTTCTTCCGCAGTTACCTTACTGGGCGAACACAAATGACCAAAATTGATAATAACATGAGTGATGAGTTACCAATTTTTTATGGCGTTCCGCAAGGTAGCATACTAGGCCCGACTCTCTTTCTCGTCTTTATCAACGACCTCTGTAACCTTCAAATTCCAAATGCCCAGTTAGTCTCCTTCGCCGATGATACAGCCATTACCTTTTATGCTAAATCTTGGACTGATCTTAAAAAAGCCGCCCAACTTGGATTTGACACTATGTACGATTGGCTACTTTCTCACTTTTTAACTCTTAACATTACCAAAACCAAACTTATGACCTATTCAATACGTACAAATACTCAGCCTACAACTCCTTTAACCATCAAAGTTCACTCTTGCTCAAATAGGCTAAATACCAACTGTAATTGTGATTGTATAGCTCCTACTGACAAAATTAAATATCTCGGTATTGTTTTGGATCACAATTTAAACTTTAAAGACCATGTCGAATTACTTACTAGTAGAGTGCGAAAATTAATTTTTATTTTCAAAAACCTACGAAGCATTGCAAATTCCACTGTAATCCGTAATGTGTATTATGCTTTATGCCAATCAATAATTCTATACTGCATCACTTGTTGGGGTGGCACTGCTAAAACTACTCTAAAGCCCCTTGAAATTGCTCAGCGAGCCATACTAAAAGTGGCAACTTTTCGGCCTATCCTATTTCCTACTACCATACTGTATAAAGATTGTGGCGTCCTTAGTGTCAGAAAGCTTTTTATTTTAAATATAATTTTACATCAGCATAAAAACACACCATATAGACATATTGAAAAGCGGCGTCAAGATAAGATCTGCACTTTACGTGCGCCTAAATTAGCTTTTACCAAGCGATTCTTCTATTATCTTGGCCCTTTTTTATATAATAAGATTAATGCAGAATTACCCATTTATAACTTACCGCTTACTCAGTGTAAAAAGAAAGTTACATCCTTTTTGATGAATAAATCTTATGAAGAAACAGAAGATTTCTTACAGTCTATCAGTAAATCTACTATATTCACCATAAAAAATAATAATTAACGTGAATTAAAATAAGAAACCTATAAATTGTTTCTATTTTTTATCTTAATCATTTTACAGATTTACATTTTCACTCTCTTATAATCTCGCTCACACACTCTCTCTATCACGCACACACACTCGCGCATACACACACACCCACACACACACACACACACACACACACACACACACACACACACACGCACGCACACACACACACACACACACACACACACACACACACACACACACACACACACACACATACACACAGAAACTCACATACAAACACACACCCACACACTGTGCACCCTACTTTTTTATTTCCCTATTTATTTTTAGATAACTGAGGGAGAGGGCTGGCTATCCTTAACACAGATGTAAAAAATCTAGCTAGGATAGCCAGTCCTTGATCTTGCAACACTCAAAAACAAAGCTATGTTACTAATTACTAATTATCTTACTTTGCCATCAAAAATTTGTTAAGTACCAAATTGTATAATAATCTAGTCTTAGTACATTGTTCAACAGTGTTTAAATTTGTGTGTTTATGTGTTTATGTTTTGCTCAATAAATTTATTATTATTATTATTATTATTATTAGATAAAGTGCGACTAAATGACCGTAGTGTGAGGCGTTATCCCTCAAATGGTCCAAATAAGCTTTCACTGCATTCGAATAGGATGAAAGAGTACATTAGTCACAATACCAAAACCGTTGGGTTTGAATTCAAAGGTAAAGTTTACGCTAATAAAGAAGATTTTAATAATAGAGGCAACTTTAATTTTGTTTTGAGAATTTTTCGTCCACGAAAAGTAATTGGGCCAAAACTCAGATGTTAAAAATAAGGTTTATAAAAGAGAATGTGCTACCATCGGTCCCACTAACTTCTCTACTATGTAAAATTCTGCAAAACAGAACTTTTGAATCAGAATAAATTATCTGAATGCCCCTAAATGTCTTTAGTTGAAGCAATAGTACCTAATGCTGAGACAAGATCATATTAGATAATGTTGTGGAGTAAGTTAAGCTCTACACAATATTTGTGTTCAATTTAAATAAATTGTTACCATTTTCGGTGTAAATTGTATCAAAATAGTGCAATTTTAGGACACTACCGTTTAAATATAATAATTGGATTATTGCGTAAGTAGTTTCGCGTAAGTAGTTCACCAATTTCCTTTTTTATGGATAGAATGACGAAATTTTTAGAGAAGAGTGAATGTCAGCTCAGAGATTTAATTTGAAAAACTCATTACCTAATAATAAAATTACAGATTTTTTTTTAATTCAACGTGCACCTTTACATCTTAGATGATTTATCTGATTGCCATTACTAACTTTCCTTTTTAATAACAATATATGAAAAGCTTTTTACTCATCTAGTGAATTTACACTTACAAAATGTCAACTGTGGTTTCCGGCCCTTAAAGAGAAACTTTATTGTCGATTCTATATCTTTTGAATGCTAGGCGGCCGACTTCGAGTGAGCTGGAACTTGGAAGTGGCATTCTATGGCCGTCTATTTGTTCCAATGTTTTTTGTCCAAGCCAACGCTCACGACTGGCGCGATCGTGTGTAGCTACTCCCATAACTGTGTCAATAATTCAGTATATTTGTATGATCGTGTCATAGATAACGTTTCTGATTATTTTATTTAGTTCACCGTTCAAATGGCCAATCCCTAACTCAGGAACTGCCTACATTGTTTTTTAACTTGCTGTCCATCAAACTGGTTAGTCGTTTTTTTTAAATACAATTCACTCTTACATTAAAAAACTAAAGACTCAATCAATTCCTATTTCTTTGTCACAGGTTTTCTTACATTTCTCCAAACTGTATCATAAATTTTGATGCTTTATTGAGATTATCTCTATATCATTTACATATCAATGACGATAATTAATTTTTTTGTTTATTGAAATAAAGTGTTCGTTTATTAAGATCGAATAGATTGATAATGTCTAATGTAGACCTTCGATATATTATCCGGCTTATCTTAAAACGAGTTCAAGCATTGAAATGATAAGACATGCTCCAACATGCCTTACCTCATTGCTCTTGAAATGTAAAGACCTGTAGCCATTATATTGTATGGTTTCTTTGTACTTGTGAGGAGTAGTAATAACCTAGCATATGGACTTAATTGTTGATGACTCAAAACACCAGCTTATCGTCTAATAACAAAACGTGCGAATGATCTAACGGCACAGAATATTATAATGGAATATCCTAGCTGGTACCTAGCGGTCGTTAAAATTCTGATATTATTATAAGAATTAATTTGTTTTTTCTCATCGGTAACGGGTTTTCATTTACATAGTGATTTCTATAAATAGTAAGTGATGATGCTGTCTAAACGTGTTTTGTTTATTATTGATGAATATTGATTAGGTAGGTACTTATATTTTTTTATTTGTTAAATTATGAATCATTCTAGTTGGTGCAATAAAAACCGTAAGTCGCTTTACAATATTACCAAACAAAATTGAACCTCTTGAATAATGTGAAGGATTGCTTTGAAATCGTTTTCAGATCTTACTTCAATACGTACATTTTTTCTAGGCAGGTTTCCACAGTACGACGTTTTCATCTTTTGTAAATAAAAATCCAAACATGTGGTGAGTTCTGTACATAATCTCTAAAGTCTAAATTGTCAAGTCTAAGGCTGAAATCTATAGAGCGTTCTTTGACTTAGCTTAGACTTAAGTTTCAATTAAAAAGAGATAGATTTATGCCAGCGATATAATGCTGTCTCGTTTTAACGGTATCTTAAGTCTGAGCAAAGTTAAAGTGCGGTCTATAGATCTCAGGCTTATTTCTATCAGTTTCATTACGATTCCTATGAAAAAAGATAGGCACTAGATTTAGACCTGTACATTTAAGTAATTAAAAGATTGTGTACAAATGAATTAATCACATTACTAAACGAAAAAGAAGATTAAATACTTTATTTAGGTTTATTTGAAGGAAGTTATCCTATAGATAAAGACTGTTAATTGCTAGGGACTACCTAAGACTCTACCACTTGCAGATACCTAATAACATGAAGTTAAAAATCAGCTTAGCTTATTGTAATAACTCCATTTCCAATTAAGCATCTCAGTTGGCCATAAATATAAATAACTACACCGTTTACTTTAATAATCCATATTTACCAACACTAATTGTATTATAAATGGGAAAGTGTGTCTGTCTGTCTGCTACGTTTTCACGGCCCCACTGCTGAACTGGGTATAAGGTTAGCTTACATCCCGGGGACAGACATATGCTACTTTTTATCCCGGAAATTCAAATAGTTCCTACGGGATTCTTAGGGTCTATACTCTATCCGTTTAACCGATTTATATAAAATTTAGTAGAGAGGTAGCTTACGCCTCGTAAATTGATTTTGGTAACTTTTTATCCCGGAAAAGCAAAGATTTCCCACGGGATTTTTAAAAAACCGCAATCCACGCGGACATCATCTAGTAATAATTAATCCAAAGGTCACACACGGAAACAGGATGGGTAGACCATTAACCCCAACGGTTCAATGCGGGCGGTGCATATTTTAGCAAGATGGTAGGCAAGATATATGCCACAGTCTGATTGTAAAACTGTCAAACGCTAAAAGCAGTTATAAGGCGGCTAGATGAAAGGTAGCTTTACGATCATAGGCTTCGATCGATAAAACGATTGATAGCATAGTTAAACACTTATCTGATAAGTATAGAGATGTGCTCGTTGATAGAGAAGGAAATTGTCGTTGAATCTGTGAACAGGAAATAGAATATCGATTCGTGAATCTATTAAACTGGATACGAATACCAATACCATGGATTCTTGAGAAAGAACTTTGGAAAAGAATATTTAAAAAAAATTGCCATTGAATTTGTCTTGTGTCAGAATAGTAGCATTAGTCAAGAGTGGAGTGGATAGGCATCTTGTAGGCATACGCGCTGCATCTTATGCTGCATCACCACTTGCCAGTAGGTATGATTGCAGCCAAGCGCTAGTCTACGAATTTTGAAAAATTAAGGAATTCACCTTGACTAGATTTACCTAGAATTAAGTATAAAATATTTAAAGAGCATTTTAGGTAGCGCAAATTTAGCAGGATTGAGAGATATTAAAGTTGTATACTATTTAGTTTTCAATAAACATCTTACTTAGTTTCATCAATAAAATAATTATCATACTGCCTTTTAAATGAGTTTGAGATTTAATTATAGATTAAAATAAAGTTTATTTGAAAGGTAACATATTTTAGTAAATATTTTTGTAAAGAAGCCAACAGTTGGCCCAAAGACAATGCATTAAGACGTCGAACCTAAATAAATATAGACAAAACTCTGAAGTTAGAAATGGTACACGGCCACTAATTTGTTCCCGTAATATTGACAATGCTTTTTAGACACTGTTTAAATAAGGTTTAAAAGCCTTTTTCTACAATTAGTAATAGGTAGGTATAACCAATCCTAAAAAAGAAAAACTCAACAGCTCTGAAAACTTGAGATTTTGGACCTTATCTCTCTCTTTAACTCTTACTAAGAAAAAAAAATTTGAGGAATCCTCAAGAGATTTGAAAAAACTTTCATCTAGGTAGATGATATCAGGCATCATATAGTAATAGTATGAAATTAAAGCTTTATGTGAAATTGGCTATTCTAAAAATAAGGTCTGATAAAATCCATAGAAAAGTAAAAAAATGTAGGCAAGAATCAAACTATGTGTCGTGTTTAATAGACAGGACCGCTAAATAAACAGTTACAGTTATAGAAAGTTAGGAATAGCCAAAAATTTTATATACCTGTCGAATCCATTATTATTAACTAACTAGTTTCAAACCATCACTTTATGACAATCTTAGTTATTATTATTCAACCGGTTTTGATTGATTTATATTACTAAGATTAATTAATATTGAAATGTCTGTAATATATATATATTCTTAACAATGTAGTGGTATGTGCTAACAATTAAACATTTTTAGGGTTCCGTACCTCAAAAGGAACCTTAAAGGATCACTTTGTTGTCTTGGCCTATTTTTTTCTATTTAGATTTTGGTTTTTTATAAAAGAGCAAGTACTGAGTTTCTTGCTGGCTCTTTACAGTAGAAGACTCCTCTTTCTGAACCAGTGGTAGTCTTGACATATCACAAGTAGCACATACTGTCCTGCATGAAACAAATAAATTCATTTGAATAAATTCATTTTGTTTCAATTGAATCCTTCTCCTCAAGATATCAGCTATCTGAAAAGTTTAATTTAGCAAAATTTTCCCGTGTCCAATCGACTGCCGAGAAGTAGAAAAAACCTTTCACACAGAACAAGAGTTCAACAAAACGCAACAAGTTCAAGTTCGTTCAACTCGACGCTAATTTAGCGAACAAACCACTATATCTCCAGGTGGGTGTAATTACACCATTTATAGTTTCTAGTGTTAATTGTTGTGGTGTACCGGTCTGTTCCCATAGCGTAGTGGATCCTGGTTTGACGCTGAAGAGCTTGTATTCTTTTGTTGTTTCAATTAGACCTAGTCTTATTCTGACGATATCTTTTCGAAGATATGAAGAAACATCTTTTATCAATACTAGACGCTAAGAATATTTAGGCCACAATTACTCCTGTAAGTTTTACTTATTTAAGTTACTTAGATGATTAACATACGACTTTACTAATTTAAACTCTCTTATAAGTGTCATTTACGGTAGTTTTGTTGTAAAATCACGTAAGCTATTTACTATAAACTTACAGGTGTAATTGTAAAAGGAACAGCTGTTTCTTCACTTAGAATGTTTCTTTTACTTTATTTTAAGCAATATTAAGTACTGAGGTTAGAAATGGTTGGTAAGGTAGGACCTTAGTGTGAAAGCTCAGTTATTTTCATTGTTTTCCCATCTGCTTACTAAACCCTAACCCAAAATAGGGGTGTTATAAGTTTGATGTGTGTATCTGTGTATCTGTCTGTGGCATCGTAGCTCCTAATCTAATGAACCGATTTTAATTTAGTTTCTTTTGTTTGAAAGGTGGCTATAATTCAAAAAAATCGGTTTAGCTGTTTAAAAGTTATCAGCTCTTTTCTAGTTACTGTAACCTTCACTTGTCGGGGATGTTATAAATTTTTAATTTACACTTGTTAATATGGTAACTTAATAAGTAAGGATCTTACTATATTAATCACCATTTCGAATTTGTAATCCATCTGTTTTTCGTTTGTACAAAAAATATTTTCACAACCACATTCTAAATCATATTACATATTCCATAATATTATCTGATGTTGAGTCATACCATATCAGCTGGTTAGCCCGTATTCTGACTCCGGTATACATTTTTTGTTATACGTATATATTGTAAAGGGTCAATAGGAGGGGTCCGTTGAGACAGGTGTTTGCTTTAGCGTCGGCTGCATTTTTTTGCTTATCGATCGCCGATTGTTCGATCTTTTTATGGATTCTCTATACGCTTTTTCTTTTTTTAGTTTGGTTGTGTATTCTTTCATGTAATATTGTCTTGGTAAATTTTGTAAAAAAATAATTTAAGCAAGTACATATAACATTTAATTGTAATAGTAGTTAAGAAAATAATATGTTTAACTATGAGAATCTAGACGATAGTGAATAGCGTTAAAGCCACCAATTGTATTTCTAAGTTCTATTTTTGTTGTTTAATGTTGTTTTTAATTTATGTTAGTATACAGTAAAGCATATTTCACTTATTGTTTCATAGATATTTCATATGTTACAACAGTTACATTTTATACCTCTTTTTTATTCCCAGTTATTATAATTAGTACACAATACATATATCAGAATTCAAAAGCACAGTACCAAATAGTCTAAATTAGTTTCTATTTACAAACATAATGTTGCTTTGTTGAACTTTAATGTTAATAATTAAAACTAAATCACGTTTCAACAGCGGGGGACAAGAACAGATACTAGTGGGTGTTGAATTATCTTTTTTCTCTGTCACTCTTAATAATGCAGAGTAAGATAAAAAAACTGGACTGCATCTAAAACTACCTAAGGATAGATTTGAAAAGTTGTGTAGAAAAATAGCGTAACAAAATAGTTGTTAAATTTTTATACACAATTTTAATTTTATTTCTTGGTATGTAATGGACTAGGGATACTGCTAGTAATCAATTTTTAAATAATAACAATGAATAACATAAAATAGCAACAATAACCAAAATATACCTACACTACATATAAGTACTTACCTATTTTAGTTCAAAATTCAAATACATTTATGTAAGCACCACAGGCATCTAGTAGTCATAAGTGAATGAATGAATAAAAACTTTCTGACCATAAGAAGATCTGAAAAGACAACAGTACTGTTCAAAATATGGTTTCGTCACACAAATAACTACCTACCTGTTAACGTTATAAAAAAGGAACCCATAAAAAGACGGGTAGTTCTAACAATCAACCTCCAAAGGATATCGAACTTTATGCCTAGGGAATTAGTTCTAATATGAAATGGATAATATGAACCTATAAAAGCATCTGTCGTTTCACAGTCCAAATTAAATATCTCCGTGATAGCTTTGGGATCCCACGCTAATTGAAATTGTTTTTATTCTGTTGTGACTATCATTGCTATGAAATGAGCTTAATTATTTCTGTAATTATTAAGTATTCTTTTCGAATTCTTTCTCATTTAATTTTAACTGCACCTCTGTTCATCTACATTTGTTTTAATTGAAAATCCTAGTTTTTTTAATTTCTGGTTTTCGTTGGTCATAACTCATAAATCTTATTTTAGAACGATGTTTATTTTTATCTTAAAACTATCATTTTTTACTGTTATTTTATAAATACATATCTATGATAAATCATAAAGCAGTTGCTCCTATACTCTTTCTTCTTTGAAATTAAGAACAAAATTTTAACGAAATTTTTGGTGAATCCTTACGGTTTATTAAAACAACAAGTTTTGTTAAGTATGAAAACATGTACTTACCTATCATTAATAATTTATTGAGCTTATGAATTACTGTTAAATACGAAACTTAACTGATACCAGGTTATATCCGTTATATCTTAATGCTTCTGAAGATGTAATAAAATATTAATCCATGTTACTTTTACTCAATTATAGTTATTCACTAATGTAATAGTCCAACTTAATTGGCTGTTGATTAACTATTGCTGAAGTCAAAGATCAGTGAGGAGGTGCTTTACAAAAACCTGGTAATATACTTTGTCCCAAGTAATCTTGAGTCTTGAGGTCGGGTTTATTTCTGTCCAATATCAAATTTTGTCATCATCATCTTCATGACTTTTTTTTAAAGAATATTAGCCATGCTTATTTATACTCCCCTTTCCCCTCCAATTTAGCGTAAAGCTTGTGCCAGGAGTGGGTACGACAATAGTGCAACGGTTGGGGTTTGAACCGCCGACTTTTCGGAATTCAGTCCGCTCCTCAACCGTTGAGCTATCGAGTCTCTAAATACAAATAGCGTAGTAAAAACTAAAAATTAGTATAATCAAAGTTTCATTTATTTTTATTGACATAATCCCTCCGCATTCATAATTGAGATAGTAAACCTTGAGCAGTACAATAATTATAATTGTGAATATTAAATGTAATTCGAAGAGCATTATAGTTCTAGTATTAACTTTAATCTCAGTTATGTAAGTAAAGCTAAAAACAATTTTATTTCTATGATTTAAAGGTTCGTTTTCATTTGGCGAGTCTAAAGCAATTTGTCCAGCTATAAGTTCTGCATCTAAAAGATTTATATGGTAAAGAAAATTAACCATTGATTGCCTTTCGAGGCCTTTGGTCTAAGTATCATCATCATGATCAACTTATCTCAGCCCACTAATGAGCACGGGTCTGCTCTTAGAATAAGAAGGGTTTCGGTCATAGTCTGCCACGCTGGCCCAGTGCGGATTGGCATACTTCACACACCTTTGAGAGTATTAAGGAAACTCTCGGGCATGCAAGTTTCCTCAAGATATTTTCCTAACAAGATAAGTGATATTTTAATTGCTTTTTGGTTTGGATTAATGAAACTTAATTGTGTTCATATTAATGTTTTTATTAATTTGAATTAATTATGGGCATATTACTGTCTGAAATAAAATAAAAATATTATTATTATTACCTACCTAGTATTTTATGTTGGGGTTTATTTATAATTGGCTCTAAATATCCCTTGCTTACATTTGAAGACAGCCAACCCCTTTCAGATGTTTTCGCTTTTTAACTAAGACCTATTAAATCTAAATAAATTTTTAATCCTTTAAGTGTAGGTAAAACACTTTTTAATTTATTTTTCAAACGACAAGTTTCTTATTAATTTGGTTTAAAGTTTTGACTCGGAACCTTCAAACCAAAAACTATACCTCAAAACTTAAAAATATTCAAGAATGTATAGCCAAAAACATGACGAATCTATAAGCGTTCCGTTTTTTCCATTTGGCTACGGAACCCTAAAAAGTTGAATTTCGAAGTTATCTTGGCTATATTATGGCCAACAGCTTACTTCATCTCTTTTTAACCCAAAAAGAGGGGTGTTATAAGTTTGACGTGTGTATCTGTGTATCTGTCTGTGGCATCGTAGCACCTAAACTAATGTACCGATTTTAATTTAGTTTTGTTTTGATTGAAAGGTAGCTTGATCGAGTGTTCTTATCTATAATCCAAGAAAATCGGTTCAGACGTTTGAAAGTCATCAGCTCTTTTCTAGTTACTGTAACCTTCACTTGTGGGGTGTTGTAATTTTTTAATTTACACTTGTTCTTCACTGTTAAATTGATGACTTTTGATATACCTAACTGGGACAGTATAGTGCGTTGTACAATCATTTCCTTAACAACAAATTAAAAATATTGAAGAACGTTGTTTAATACAATTACAATGTACATTTTGTAGGCATAGTATTAAGTGCGAAATAAAAATCTCATTACCATAATATTAATGGTAATATCGCAATAAAGTAGGTATAGGTAGGTTGTGATTAAAAAATGGTGTGACTGTCACGGTAAGAGATAATTAGGTGTTGTAAATTGATAAACTGCACTTGAAAGTGAAATTAACCTGATACAAAGTATGCTGAAAGGATATGACGTAAGTTCAGGTGCCGACAAAATTATGTTTTATAAGTTTATAACAAAACTATCTTATGTCCGAGACTTCGTCCGCGTGGAAACATTTCTAACCCCCTATTGTACTCCGTTTATGGTTGAATTTATAAAAATGCTTTCTTAGTGGATGTCTACGTCATAATATCTTTCTGCTTGCAAAATTTCAGCCCAATCCATTCAGTATTTTGAACTGCGCATTGAAAAATCAGTCAGTCAGTCAATCACCTTTTCTCTTTATATAACTATATTATTTAGATTTAGATTAAAAATTAATAGGAACGAAGTTCGAACTTCGAACGAATTCTGTTAAAATATACATATTTTTTTTAATTTGGTAACCCTGATAATATGACGTAATGTAAGTTGTAACAGGTACCAAGATTGTTGACGAAACTATATCATATTTTGGTAGAACTAAAAAATATTGTTAATCAATTTTCAGCCGTAACGCCCAAAAATTAAAGGGCAATCGTTTTTTTTTTCCAACGAAAGTGAAATATAATTACTTGCGTGTTACGTAAACAACCTTTGACATTTCAGTTTTCGAGTCGAGAAGGGGACTAAATAATTCGTCGAATTCATTACTCGAATGGGGGTGTTACCGTGTTATTATAGGTAAATAGCGAGTGCCTGTGGCGTTTTCTGTATTATAATTTTCTCGCTCTAAAGCTGAATTTAAAAAGTAAAACATTAATTCTTAGTATTTCTCAATTTAGGAATCATGATTATACGTCTTAAATCCCTCACTGCTTGAAGACTAAAGTCTTCGAACAGTGCGTGTGGCCAGTGATGGCATATGGATCCGAGACATGGTCGCTAGCTATAGACCTCATAAAAAGCTCAAAGCAACTCAGCGGGTGATGGAGAGAGCTATGCTTGAAGGAGGAGATCCCTAGGAAAACCTGAGTAACCGACATAGCCTAATGGTTTGCAAAGCTAAAGTGGCAATGGGCAAGGCATATAGTTAGAGAAACCGATAGACGTTGAGGTCTCAAGGTACTGGAATAGTGACCTCGCACTAGAAAGTCCAGCGTTGAAAGATCCCACATATAGGTAGACTAGCCGATGCCCGCGACTTCGCCCGCGTGGATTTAGGTTTTTGAAATCCCGTGGGAACTCTTTGATTTTCCGGGATATCTATCTCTATTCCAAACAGCCAAATCTGTCAAGTAGTTTTTGCGTGAAGGAGTAACAAACATACACACACACATACACACAAACTTTCGCCTTTATAATATTAGTGTGATAGAGGGTATCAAACGAGTCGCAGAGAGCTGCTGGATCAGGCGGTGCAAAACTGAGGCATGTTGTAATGCCTGCAAGAGACACAATATGTCTAGCATAGTTTCCATGACATATACTCAAGACATGTAGGTATAAGTTTATAGTGAAAATCAATGCAATCACGTTTTTTTACATTCAGATTAGTTTAGGTTAACCTTTTGTTGGAAATTACATCAAGAAATTCAATGTAATCAGTGTGTACCTAGGTCCTAGATGCATGTAGGCACAATTATTATTCTCAAATATATTATCTCTCATACTTTATTATCATAAGCAGCAGTATTAACTGCGAAGTGCCAAGGTGCATTAATATACGATCGAAGGTGAAGATGTAAATTTCCTAGCATTCCGTTAGTACATCGGATAGTACCACACTCGGTTACTTTATTTCACTATGGCGCCGTATACTGTTATAAATTGCCTTAGGTTTCTATAACCAAGGAGCTAGTGGCAAATTCACAGAAAAATTTATTTACTAAATCTCATATTATAGATAGTGCAGTCCGTCAAACTTGCAGTGTTCTACATAAAAGTGTTATGTAGAACACTGCAAGCTAATGACATTATCTTGTACGATGGTATAGAACCTTTCGTGTGCAAGTCCGACTCGCACTTGACCGGTTTTTAGGGTTCCGTACCTGAAAAGTAAAACTGGAAACCTTATAGGATCACTTTGTTGTCTATCTGTCCATCGCGTCTGTCAAGAAACCTATAAGGTACTTCCCGTTGACCTAGAATCATGAAATTTGGTAGGTAGGTAGGTTTTATAGTACAAGTACAGGAATAAATCTGAAAACCGCGAAATAGTGGTCACATCATTAAAAAAATATATAAAATATGTTTCAATTTTCAAAGTAAGATAACTATGCCAAGTGGGGTATCATATGAAAGGGCTTAACCTGTACATTCTAAAACAGATTTTTATTTATTTTTATGCATAACAGTTTTTGATTTATCGTGCAAAATGTTGGAAAAAATACCCGAGTACGGAACCCTCAGTGCGCAAGTCTGACTCGCACTTGGCCGGTTTTTTAAAATATATTTCTGATTTATCATCCACAAGCTTTACCTACACACCTAGTCAAATTTGAGAGTTATCACAAATTCTAAGACTTAGGTAACTATGCAACTTGTGGAATTCGACCACCAGCTTCCTAGATCTTAGAT
Organism: Maniola jurtina; assembly: GCF_905333055.1. Taxonomy (NCBI): domain Eukaryota; kingdom Metazoa; phylum Arthropoda; class Insecta; order Lepidoptera; family Nymphalidae; genus Maniola; species Maniola jurtina. The sequence continues at coordinate 12,773,477 of NC_060040.1, forward strand.
TTCTACGGTGAATGCGTGCATCCATCCATTATTTCATTTCACGGTACGTGGCAGTTAAAAGGCTATATTGTTGCTAATAAATTTGTTCTCAACAAGGCCTCCTCAAGATTATTGGCGGCGTCTTTCACGACTTGACCTAAAACGTGATCAAAAAGAAATAATGCCATCTGATTAAGTACGAACTTACACTTGAAGTGTAAAAGTTAGTGAGATCATAATGATTTCAATCTTCTTGGTATCGTTTTTTATTGTGGTTGCTTTTTATAGCTCTTTCACTTCGCGATGATCTTGGTCCAGTATTTATATCAAATGTATCATCTCTGCCTTTTGAGTTGTCTCCTCTTTTATATTCTTTCTAGGCATACAAGTCATTTAATTATTTATACTCGTATGTATCTTATTATTGACATCCTATTTTCTCTGACCATCTTTCCTGATAATCGTTAACAGATGATTTATTGGCAGATCAGTGTACTTAGTAGGTATGAGACCATCACACCCACATAGATTCCAAGTATCGAAATAGGAAAAGTTTAACTGGTTGATTGAAAACACTTGTCTTCTATACTCCTTTAACTGTCTTCTGTGACTGCAATGTCCAAAAACTGTGCCTTTAAAGTCAAATCTTGAATATACTCGTATCTATATGTAATTTTATTTATATAATAAGATCGTTTCAGAATTCCAAACTTATTACACCATACGCTGCACACAATCGCATACCCTTGATAGAGTATCATTCGTACGGTATCATCAAAGTAACCATTGTATTTCGAACGGGTACCAACAATAGATAGTCTCACAAGTCTCCATTTGTACTTCGTATACCAAGTCCAGATGGGCTCCCGATACCTTTGCGTAATAAATTGACTGCCGACATTGCATTGAACGTATGCACCGTTAACGAGTAATAGAATGGCATGGGCTCTTTCACACGGTAGGACTTTTCTGCAGCGTTTAAGAGATGCAATAGTATATCAATGTTAATGATCACATTAGATTTATGTACCTAATCTTTAAATCTGTCATCACAATATCTGAACTAAACTAAAGTATTGCTATCCCTTTCATAATGCTCTATGTGGAAAAGGATATCCTCTAGATTTAGACCCGTCCAGTTAGTTTAGAAATTGTGTAGATATTCGTATAACAGAATCAGTGGCATTGGTACCGAATTGATAACTGTAAAAGTGCAGTTCTTTTTACACGGAGCATTATCAAAAGAGTGGCTTTTTTATTAGTAATTATTATTATTATAGACCCGTTAATTTGAACACATATCTACAAAAATAACACTAATGAGTGATTAAATATTATGAACTTTAAATCGTTTGCAGAGGTCTGAAGCTATCGCTCCGTAATAAAACTTAAATCTTATCAAATAAGGTTAATCTGGGTTAATTAATAAGTAGATTAATACCGCGAACATGCTGATGCGCAGAAGGAAAACTGTCTGTAAAGTCAATCATACGGTCAAGAGTCAAGCTCATAATAATACACAGATATATTATTATCATTTATTATTTTCCGATTCTCACATGATTGAAATTCCAATTAAACTGAAGATATTGCTAGTATATTGTAAATGGTTTGTATCATCGATCGCAATCTTTCGCTTAATGTGAAAATCGGCATCGCTTTCAATAGTAAATCTGTTAGTCTATTGAGATGTGTAGAAATTAAATCGCCGTCCCAGAAATGTCGACGTCTTTGCTTAGTTAAGTCTAATAAGGTTGTGGATTTACTAGGCTTTCACTAACTCTATTCCAAGCATTGAATTGAAGCATTTATCTACGGAATGTAAGTACTTTGATATGGATAAGTAAGAGTTTGGAAGAATTTACTTGGTCTTACTTTATCTGAATGAGGATTTGCATATATCTATATGAATTTCTTGTTTAGAAATCGCTTTCATATTATAATAAATCTTTTAAATAACTGTCTCACCCTATTTTCACAAATATGTGTGTTCTAAGAGACACTACCCACTACTAATAACTTTAATATAAAATCCGTTTACCATGTTTTGTTATGAGTGTTTTCACATAGACGAAAATACTTCAGTATATACAATTTCCAGAACGTGGTAATATAGTATTTAAAGGAACAAAGTTGTCTGTTTTAACGAAGCTCTGTAACTATGTCATGAAAATCGTTTTCGTATGTTCTTCGTTCATGTTATATGACATTCATGGACAAGTGTTAGCACGGTTGTTCTTAACAAGCATGATATCAAGTTTCATTGCCTGCCCACGACCACGTATTCGTGTGGAAGGTCTTTTATCGTTATTCAAAATAAATTATTTTCCCAGACCTTTACTAGAGAAATCTAAGTAATAAGTATAAAGTATTAAACATCTCGAACCCTTCATTTCGCCTTGCTTTCACTGACTTATTGCGTAAAGTTCTATCTAAATAGGAATCTTTTACTTTGAAACCGCCCGAGGTTTGCCCGTTGGTATTAACATAATTGTGCTTTGCTTGTTCGTCATACAATTTTCTAAGCTCTTCTAAACTGTACCACTTTCTTTCGTCTTATTTATGTCGTTGTTTTGCTTCATTATCAGTACACCCTTACTTATCTTTACAGAGATAACAGCTAGTTGTAATTCTTTAACCTTTCTGAACTCGGACTAGATTTTTTTCTAGGACATAAATAAATTCATATCTTGGTCCAATACATTGTTGAGTATAAATTACTGCCTTAATCATTAATTTTTTTTTTCATTAATAGTCTTTACGTCCTACCATAATCCAAAAACAGAAAAATTGTTAGAAATAATATAATTTTTGGTATGATTTTTTTCTGTCACTACACTTATATCCTTTCTATGTTAACACTGGATCAACTGCACATTATCTTAGTCGCCTTTAATTGGATAGCTATTTGTATAGTCGTGGCGATAATTTTATTTATAGCTTCATAAATCATAATATAATTATGTGTGTGGCTTAATATTCTACAATTTTATGGACACCGTGATATCCATTATTTTCAAATAATATATTTGGTCCGTGAGACCGACACTTCAGCTCTGGAAGGTTAAGAAGTAATGCCAGTTATAATTTTTGAATGGCTATAAGAGTTGAACACCTTTGGTTGTGAAATGTGACCTGAATTTTAATTGAACATTACTTAACTGAGTAAGCTTTAAGTGGATTCTTTTTATGTATTATTTTATAGTTCATTTTAATTTTATTACAATAAAATTCCTTACGTCTTTTGCCACATTTTGGATAGTTGTAATTTGAGAGGTGTTTTTGTTATTATTTTATTTTATCTGTTAAATTCATTTGTTAATAAGAGTTTAAAATCTAGTTAAGTGATTTAGTCTCATGAAACGTTACGCCCGTGGTTAGTTACCACTCTTCAGACAAAGTCATGTCACTAAGCGATGCATTCCAGTACGATTGCGCCAATTAGGTAGGTTTATGGGTTTAATTAAACTGCCATACCTGCCCTAAGTAAGAGCGCTACCAACTTGAACTGCATCGTCTCTTGCCACCAGGTTTATATCGCAGTCAGTACATTGTGCTTAATCTATCTTCTCTCATAAAAAGTTCTGATCGTATTATTAATAATTTCTCATAATATAATATTTTAACGGCATCATAGCATACACAGAACAGTGCCATAAATAAAGTGGCCTACATCCACAGACATGCTTCCATACTGAACCTTCTTATCATTGCTTCGATGTTTAATTTCCTGTACTTATCTATTTACGGGCATGATAGCGAAGCTTACGATCAAGTAGATGCAATCTGTATCATTGCATATAGGATTATGAATACAGATACCAACTAAAAAGATATAATCTCTATTGCTGTACAAATAAGGACCATAATTATTCAAACTCTTTGGATCATATATTTTAAGTCTATTTTGACATCTTAATCTATTTCGATGCCTGCTTCTTTGAAGTGATGGATATTTTTATCAGAGCGCAATGGGAAAAGTTTAATTATCATGTCTTACAAATTCTGTGCAATGTTTTCATATATTTTTATAGCCTTTGATAAGATATTTTCACGCAGTTATTAAAAAAGTCATATCTCTCTAAATTATAGCATTTTTCAATTAAGATGTCTAATAGTTATGTTTTGCTACTTCCCATTAAAATCAGCCTGGGCTAGGGTAGGTTAAAAATATTTTAGATATTTCCTTGAAGTGTAGGTATAAACACTATCATAAAATTATAAAAAATATGGTTGGTTAGGTATAACATTTCAACTTCAATGGTCAATTCCTCACTTGATCTATTCAGGTGTTTCCAGATGATTTTAGTGTAACTACATATTTAAAAATCAGCGGTTTGATGCTAAAAAGATCATTGAAAGTTATAGACCAAAGTAACTAAAACCGTCAATATTTTCGAAAGCTCTAGTATCGTCCTCATAAACATTGTGGTTTTAGGTGTGAGCCATAAAAGGTTCATGTAAGTTTTATGGTACATAAATATTTCTTTTTATAGCTACCATATACTGCGTTGGGTTCAATTGTGCAATTAATAACACTTCTGCATTAACGTTCGGTTGGTGTTCCTCTAGATTACAATGTATTACAGAAAATATTTCAACAAGTCCGGTATTTAAAGGTTTTCCAAGAAAATCAAAGTAAAAGTTATTTACTTATTTATTTTCTACAACAAAATAACTGTCATTACTAAAACGAGAAACAACGATTATAAAATGTGGTGAGTGGGGGAGACGTGGTTTCGATACATGTCCCTTCCATAGAACGAGTATGGTTCTATCTTTTAGTGATAATCAATGAATTTGGACCATAATGTCGAAATGTCTTTGGAGAATATGCTACCTCACACTTAGTACTTTTATTTCAATTGTGGCTCGCTTCACTCAGCACTTTTATTTCAGCTACTAATTGATAACACCAACCTGTGCTGCCAGTAACCGTATTATAAAATCATCGTGCATCTACGTATCATGTACCTCCACTTTGTATCATTTATGCTACTGATTTGTTTATTTCCAATGATATGAGTATCTTTCACATCATTCGTTACTTAGTATTCAGGCTACATTTACCGCTAACTTTTTATTTTATAATTGGGAAAGTATTTCCGACAAGAGAACTCTATTTACCACAGTCACCCACGCTTCACTATTTTTATGACTTCCTAAACGAGCATAAAAGCCTTCATCATTAAAGCTGTTCGGTTGATGAAATATAATTTTAGTAATTAACACACTAACCTTTGTATTATGTATAGTTATTAGGTTGTAACTACTCATAACATGATTCTTCCTTTTGTGACTCTATGATCAAGATTGATTGATTTTTTTGGCTGTGAATAAGTGTTTCATAGATGGAGATTCATTTATCTTTGACCAATATATTATTTATGATGCGTAAGTTAGGAATATAAAGAAGCATACTTAATTATTGTTACTGCAAAATATCTGTGACTTTGGTTAGTATTAATATTATTTAAAATCAAGACAAACGTTTTTTTAACACGACAATTTTTTGTAACCTCATTTCAAGTTCCAGTAAAATGAAGTTAAAAAAAAAATTGTCCTATGAAAAACATACATTTTTGCTAAGAATAAGATGAATTTTGGTTGCAAACTGATTGTGACAACGACGCTAGGATCAAAATAATGATGATGGCTGATACAAAGAATGAAAATGATATTTTTTAAGCTCATTATAAGGTAATACGAGTAAGTAGTGATAAATCCACAAAATCAATATGAATGAGAAAGTAAACCAATTGATAAGGAAATTAAAGTCCCTTAACTGTCGAGTAATTCAGTAGTAGCAATACCAATTCAAATGCCAAACCTAAATTATCAGGTAGACACATTGAACTATATTAAGTAGTAATACCTCAATGGGTAGACACAACAATCTCGCAGTTTCTCCACTTAATCAATTTACCTTTACATACTGATCAGTGATCAGCCATTGAATCGCAGCCAGATTTAATTACAAGCAAGCACTAAGCAAGTTAATTAGATTGACCGCTGAATGTAATAAACGAGATTTGTTGGTCGTGGGAACGTATTGAATTTGTCTGGCGAATTCTTATCAGGCAGACTAAACGTATACTATACTAAGATTTACTTCCCCTTTCACTTAATGATTATGATCAAATTCTCATTAGTCTTGTGTATTGAAAGTATGAACAACTTACTAATTTAAATGGAGTAATATAGGACCTACACATAATATACCTATTTATTTACTTTGTTTTATTGTTAACTTGCACACTCTTCGTCCTCTGCATTATGTTTTAAGGCTATTTTTTTATTCACTAAATATAATCTATAACCAACGAGCACTAATCTTTAACTGACATATTTTTATAATTTTAAGAGTTTGTTTTTACTACGAATTTTGCGGTAACATGATTCATCTAGTTATTTCCTTATCCTGATCTATTTTCATGATCTATCTATGTTCGTCTCCTAATCTATTTACCATCTTAGTAGATTGGATCAGGGATATAGGAATATGAAGGCAATTAGCAGCTATATACCTGTATAGTATTATTATGGATGTATACCAGTGTATGACTATGAAAAGTAGTAAAATTGTTACATAATTATTTGTCCTGCTTACCTAATTATTTTTTAATTTTAGAATGTATTACTTAGGTACTTATAGCTTACAGTTATATTTGCAACCTAATACTGTTTATTACTGGTTATGGTTGATTCATCCTTAGTCGCTACAATTAAGAAGTTCGTGGACCCTGTTTAAAATGCAGAACACATATTTCGCCTGATACCGTTTACTTTAAAAATATTTAAATTCTGTATTAGTGGTGATTCATCCTGTTGCACTGCGGATATTGTTTTTACTTCTACATATAGTCTCACATAATATGACCATTTTGGTTATATTTTACTAAAAATTTTATACTGAATCAGACGACCTATTTTAAATCACAGCAGTACGCTAAAGTCATAATCATGACAAATCAATGTAGGGAAAAGAAATTGCGCCAGCGGATAATTCATGAGGCATTCAATCCCATACATGGTTATCTGAAAGTGATTCCGAAAATGCAGCCCTCGGCATCCACGCGTCCAAAAAGTAAACAAAAGCCATCGATTCAGAGGTTAAAAAACGAAAAGTTACGGTACTTCAAAAATTCTTAGCAAAAAGGCCAAAGTCTGGAACGAAAATAGATGAGGTAGCTAGTTGACTTGAAAAGGAATTTATTTATCCCTCAGGCTTTACAACGTTTCGATGTCTATCAGATAAAATGTTTTATCCATTGATAAAAACATCCTGTAATACTTCAGGCGGAATCTTTAATGTTAAAGGACATTTTTATACCTTTGACTATTAAGTAATACACAATGCTATCACTTCTATATTTTTATCAATTGCTTGTATACGATAACTCATCACTGAAGTATTTCATTAGGTAAAAACTGTTTATCATCATTTATCACGTATTTCTCAGTTTTATGACATGTACGAAATCTGATTTGTCATTTAAGTATTTTAAATTGCACCCAAATCACGTACGTTTCATCATAACTATATTATTAAAAGTGCCAATTATTTCTGCTACGTAAGAGAATAAATTTAATGGTTTGAGTAATATTTGCAGCAAAGGCGTGGTATGACCTTCCAGCTTATGTTATCACGATAATTCACCTATGACACTTTACCAGAGTAACTTTCAAGGCGTTAAAAGGCATCTTCTAGACAAGCATGTTCTATTTTAAGAACACGCCTTCCAAGAGAAACCAGATACCTCCATTATGAGCTTAATTTATGAAACTCTTTTCTATATTGGACTATATCTATTGTCACCTAAACTATAGCTTCTTTTCAGCGTCTAAGCAGCTGTTTTTTTCTAGAAGCTTATCATAACTATAGTAAGTTATGCTAAGCTTCTAGAAAAAGATGTACTCTAAATGTTCTCTTTCTAAATTTTTGAGAGTGACTCGGCCATCCAAATATAAGCATTTTAACGCTCAGACAATAGGAGGCGGTCTATACAGAACCTTACACTGAATTGCACATACTTCCGCAACAAGATATATCGGTCTCATCAAATACATTTTTATAAACGCTTGGTGCTACTAACATCACTCTCTTCTTAAGTATTGAAAAATGATCTATCATTTTTCAATACTTAAGATGAGAGTGATAACTTACAACTCCTTTTTCTTTGGTTAGATCTCGCATCTGTGTGCAATCTCCTTTACCATCAGGTTTGTCTAGTATAGTCGAACCTGTTATTATCAAAAAAACTAGTCATGATCCTAATTACAACCAATGCCATGTCAGCTTACGTAATATCAATTGTTAGCATTAATATTAATAAGTTTTTGTCCACCTACACATGTCTGAACTCAGGTATTTTTTGTATCAGAATTTCAATTAGTTGGTACACTTGTTGCGTTTTTGTACTGAAAAATGTTACAAGGGTATTTGGGTTTTTGCTGTGGTTGTAAATTACAATAATATCTAGTTTATAGTGCGGGTTACTATAAATCTTTTTATAATGTTGATAAGGCAAATAGTTCGTTTTATTTTTACTAACGAGTGCCCTTGCTGGCACTGTCGTTTCAATGAGTTGCAAAAGCAGCTCGGATAACTGGTAGCCAATTAGTTGTAGCATTTCTTAAAATGAGCATATTTTATTCTTTCAACTTATAGTGTATACCTATTACACCTATTTTCTTCATCCAGCCCATTTCAGCCACTTTTTTTATGCCGTCAATGCATTAAGATAACCAATGCATCTGTCATATCAGCCATCGTGATCGGTTCGAAACAGATTCATATTATGTCCCACTTCAATGCTCGAAGAGAAGACTTGAATTACAATTTTAGAAATTTTTGGAGAAAGAAAATGTGCCTTGATCAAATTAAAATGAAATATTTCAAATTCAATCAGCAGTTCTCTTTCAATTAATAACAATAATATGAATTTTGAAAGTAATTTTGAGACCTCCATAGTTAGCTATCACCATCATCAGTACCAAATTGTTTGTGAAATAAAATGCCTTGGGCGTAACTCCGGAAACACAAATAGACGGTAATAAGTCACGATTTGTGACTTAATTGCTGTATCAAAGCGATTCGTGAATGAATTTATCTCTTCAATACGGGTCACTGACAAATTTTAATGTCATTATTGATTGATATTGTTGTCTATTCCGTTTGAAATGAAACGAAATGAAATGAAATTTATTTACGGGCAGCATTATTACTAGTTACTACACTACATATTTTTGCTATAGTAAAATTTTATCAAAAAGTCGATTGGAACTATTAGCTATTACTAACTTACTTAATTTTTACAGTCTCGTAGCTTTATCACCATTAAAATAGTTTACCATCAAAAAGTGTTCAATGGTCATACAATAGTACTATATTTAAATAAATGATTTGACTTGACTTTGACTTACACATATTTCCAATAACAAACTCTCGTTTATATTGTCAACATAACTGAGTTATTCGCCATAAAGACAACAAGTATTATTTATGATAATGTGTTTGTTGATATAGTTAATTATTATTTACGTCTCATTAATAATGCATTATTATCCTAGCATCTTCACCATAGTGACTTTATCTTGTAGACCAATCACAAGCGTTTTTCCTTTTTTCTTTTTAAATTCACTTTTTATTTTCCCACTATTAAAATAGGTGTCACTTCTATCGTTAACTACATCTTCATCGATAATGACTTCTCTCGCAACACTGTGAAGTATATCGCGTACATCGGAGAGTATCGTGAATTCAAGTAACAGAACTGACGTCCCATTTCCATCCAAAAGGCCTATCGATTCTATTGAATTTTTTTTTTTTTTTTATCTATAAGATGCAAAGTGACAGCTCTTGATGTTTTTAGAACGTGAGCGATGGTGGATGACTCATCTAGAATGAGACGCATGAGATGCACATTTTTTCTTAGTTAGGTATCTATTAACATTATAGGGTCAAGTAGCTATAATAATATATTTTGGCTGGAAACTCGCTCACATGAGTTAGTGGGAAATGACAATGGTAGTACCATACAACTTTATATATATAAATACACCAAACTGGTGGTAGAGTCATTACATACAAGATTGACTTTAATAACAATTAATTAATATACTAACCAAGAGATCAAGGAAGCAAACTGTATATACTATCAATCTAATCCATCAGCCTGTATGCGTCCACTGCTGGACATAGGCCTTTCCAGAGCGCGCCACCAATCACGGTCCTCCGATTTGCTCCCCGTCATCTTCAGGCCATCGGTACAGCGGGCTGGAGGTCATATGTACTATACCTAATATTTATTTTATCTAATGACTAGCATATGCACGTATAAGTTAGTTTCGTCTACGTGAACCATACAACTTTTAAACCACTACTTATAACCCTTTAGCAGTCGAATTTTCAGGAATCCTTTCTTAGTGGAGGTCTACGATATAATAGTTATCTGGGTCTTTCAACTCAATCCGTCAGTCAGACAGTTGATAGATCAGTCAGTCAGTTTTTCCTGTTATATATTTAGACTAGCTGATGCCCGCAGCTTCGCCCGCGTGGATTGGTCAGATCCCCTGCAGCATCAGGATTGAGGAGTTAGACTCCAAATTTTTTATGAAACAATGTCGCAAAGTTCCTCTATCGATTAAAAAAGAAATGACGCAAATCGGTTCAGAAATCTCGGAGATTTCGGTGTACGTAGGTAGAAAAACACAACTCCCTTTTTGAGAGTTGGTTAAAAAAGTAGCCTATGTTACGCCCTGGTCAATCCTCTATTTGTCTGTGAAAATCCCGTCAAAATCGGTTCAGCCGTTCCGAAGATTAGCCTTTTCAAACAGACAGACAGACAGACAGACAGACAGACAGACAAAAATTTTAAAACCGGGTGATTCAGTTATGGTATCGTTCAAATAACCATATGAGCTTAATATGAGGTAGTTATTTCGAAATTACAGACAAACACTTCAATTTTATTTATTAGTATAGATTCCGTGCAAAATGGTCACGTAGCCGTCACATAAAATATTTCTTTCGTAGATAATCATAAAATTACTTTCGAAGTAAGTACCTATTTCGCTGCAAATTGGGTCACAGTACCTCAAAGCTACATAGTACAGTTAGGCCGCTTGCAGCGAGCTATAAAATGATTAACACCACGGCCCATTTGATCAATGCCAGTGATTGGCTGCCAGTTGAGTCTACGCAGCAAGAAAGTTGCCGATGCATGCTGCTCTTGTTTGTAATACAACGTTGGGTTTGTGAAAAAAATCATAGGTAGGTATCAAAACACACACATTTTGTGTTATACACACACAATTATGGAATAGATGATAGATCGCGACGCCTAAACCCAAGAAGAGGAAGTATTGTTATTTAGGAATTTAGGTATTAGTTAGTCACTTTGAAAATCTTGTGCACTAATTTATTACAGCTATACCCAATATTGTCACTAGTAAAATTTATTTTTGTTTCAGGTAAATTTAACTCATGGATCGATCAGTGAAGTAAAGATTTCAGAAATTCCCATATTAAATATTATGGTAACCTTATCAGCAACAACTTAAAGTTATTAGAACAAGCCACTAATAACTTAGACACCTACGAGTAACTTCAAAAATATAAAGTAACAACTGTATATTAATAACTGGAATCATAGGTGCTTACAAGATGATTAAAGTCGTCGCTCAGGCACGCTTAAGTAACGTTCGTTGACCTCTAGCGTCAGTCAGATGCTTTATTGTGAACTTTTAAAAAACACAGGATTTTTAATTTTTTTCGCGTTTTTTTTTGCGGTACCTAACCAGGAATCATCAGTGCTATCACCTGTCTTCGTTTTGCTAGCGTTCTGGTAGCCCCTTGTATATAGTTGAGTGTTTCTGTGGAAAAGAACGCTGAAAAAAAAATTTAAAAGAAAAGAAAAGAAAGATCTAATTCTACTAAATTCAGTTACTTTAGAAAACCATAAGACAAATTTCGTGATCGTAATTCGCAGACACGGTGGCGTTAGTACAACATTTTCATTGATACAGCATTAAAGCATGTAGGCGGACCGCTTCGACTCAATTCATTCATGTATTGGGAAACTATACCCACGCATAACGGTACGGATTATAGATGACGGATTCCACTAAATTGCCAGTCAATTAATACAAACTAGGGATGGACAGTATTGCTACTTTCATATCACTTTCGTTTGGTGAAATTATTATTTTTGTGAACAGTGATTTCACAGGTGATTTTTAGAGGAAAGTAAATTTTCAATTTTCGCACTTACAATCGTTTACTACATTAATTTACAAATCAAGATCAATAGCGCTGATATTTCACAAAAATGTTTCAACTAAAAAAAATGCGCGTTTTCTCGCTTGCGCGCTATTTAGTGTCTTAACTCGGGTCTATACCGTGCGCGTGTAAAATTTAACCAAAACGGAATTAAATGTAACGATTTTCAAACTTTGTGAGATTTTGCTTCGTGATTTTTCACGAGCTATTTTAGGTAAAGTAGCATTAATTGTGTTATAAAAAAAGGCTTATATGTGATTTTTCACATGCCACCTGTGAAATGGTCCATCTCTAGTATAAACCGTTGATCCCGTACCGTTTTCACGGAACACGGGAAGCTGCTAATTAATTTTGTACATCGGCTTGTGTTAACATCGGCTTAATAAATGAATAGACATCTGTCGTTTCTTAGTACTTCTCGCTAGAGTTTAGGAGGTATGTCCGTATTCCGTGGTCATACATGGTATAGGTATTATAGGTGTTATATGGCCCTTTTCAGTTTTGGGAGAATTTCGGTTACCGCTTAGATAAATATAGCCTTCCCAGCATCCATGTTTCCTGCAACATTTTTATAGCCTCTCTGGCCCAGTGGTAAGCGCTGTGGTTTTATAAGTGGGAAGTCCCGGGCTCGATTACCGGCAGGGGTTTGGAATTTTATAATTTCTAAATTCCTGGTCTGGTCTGGTGGGAGGCTTCGGCCGTGGTTAGTCACCACACTATCGCTAAAGCCGTGCCGCTGAGCGATTTAGCGTTCCGTCACGATGCCGTGTAGAAAGCGGGCGGGAAAAAACTTCCCGCCCGCTTGCATCTTAAACTGCATCATCACTTACCACCAGGTGAGATGGCAGTCAAGGGCTAACTTGTATATGAATAAAAAAACTTTAGAATACTAGGGATATTATTATCTATAACTTAGATATCTTTTACATAACCGTTACTTTCTCCCAATGTGTGGAAATACTTGGAACCATCTTAGCATAAACATTTGATGCAAACATTTCTATTAGATTTGACCAGCTTGCGTTGTGCCATGCCATTGTTAGCGGCATATGCTGGCAAATGGCCCATTGTTCCTTGATATCCGATATCTAATCCCCGTTTACGGTAACAAAAGTTGTATATAGTGTGCAATTTAAAATTATTGTTGAATTTCAATTTGTTTTAAATTTCATTTGTTTCATTTATTGGTATAATTTTGCTTCACCTTCATCATGCCCACTAACCCATTGCCGGGTACTACCGAGCATTGGTTTAGTCCTGGTCATAGTCCGGGATAAGTGTGGATTGGCAGACTTTACTTTGAGAACATTATGGCAACATTAACCTAGGGCATACCGACTAAGTATTATGCTTGTGCGTTCTTCAGAACATATTTAATAAACCTAGGGTAAATGATTTTTTTCTGATTCTTTACGCAAGAATCGTTTTCGTCAACCAAATAACCGTACACTGCAAACTTCTATACGAATTCAGCGACTCTCTGCGACTCGTTTGACGTGGGCGTCTAACAACGCTGCGCTTGCCGAGGCGAATCTTGGGACTCCAACCAATGCCAATTCAGATTAACAACCCACTGGTGTATATCGGTTACTTGGGCCTCCTCGTTTCTGATTTGATCACGTTGACAAACTCCGAGCATCCAAGCTCCCACAGTAGTATTCTCACGAAAAAAGACACATTTTAGAGTCCATCAGTCCTACAATTAGACTGATACCTATACGTAAGAAAACTGCAGTATACCTCATTAAAGTACTCCGTCGTGACTGCATATAACGCCCTAAACCCTCGGTTACGCCACACTGAGACAGTTACCCGGGAAAGTGGTTATGGAACCAGTTTAAATGTCAATCGCTTAACTGCCCACTAATTACATGCGCTTTCGATATCAATGGATTATCTGTAACAATTTTTTTAAATGTTAAATGTCACGAGACCAAAAAATGTGGAGCGTTTTAATTTAAGGATATACGTACATAAATATTGTAGGTAGGTACATGTTATTGAAGCATGTAAGAGGTACTTGCGTTTTTAATTTAACTTTTTTTTTGTTAGCTAAGTACAAGTGTCACAAAAGTGAAATCCTTTTTGGCAGGTAAGTTAAATGCAAGAAACTTAAGTTTCATTTGAGTCCACAAACTTCACACTATTCTTAGGCATTGTAATATGTATATTTCTGGATGTGCATATTTATTACTTCACAAATGTTCATGACACTCAGCTGAAGAAGTAGCATGACTTTCTGATTGAATGACATAGTTTAATGATTTTGGCAAAAAGTCTTAATTTTTATCCGATTTGTAAGATTTTTTAATGAAGCTATTAAATCATTAACTCAATAAAATGATTAAGGTAATTAACAGAATTAATTGGATATTAAAGTAAATTAAATTATATGTGAAGTAAATAATATGTGGAGTGACATTCTTTGACAGGATTTTTTTTAACATTTCAAACTTTTGTTACCGAGTGTACCTTGGGTGGTCAAAAGAGAATGGTAGATAAAATTAAAACGGTGGCACCGTTACTGTACGTAATTAATGTACTTTATAATGTCCTTTATCTTAACTTGCCCTAATGGGAAAGTGTATTTAATGGGACCGCCTCGCGAACTTGACGCCTAAAAATGCACTTCACGATCACAGATAAAGACTGACTGATTTTTTTTTCTTAAATAAAATAGTGACATAAAAAATACAGAAAATTAACAGAAGTAACCCTAATGTGTTCCCCAGAGCTTCCCCTTTCCATTTCCATACGTAATTTGTTTCTCATTTGAATTTTTAACCCCCGACCCAAAAAGAAGGGTGTTATAAGTTTGAAGTGTGTATCAGTCCGTGGAATCGTAGCTTCTAAACCAATGAACCGATTTTAATTTAGTTTTTTTTATTTGAAAGGTGTTGTATCGAGATTGTTCTTAGTTATAATCCAAGAAAATCGGTGCAGCCGTTTAAAAGTTATCAGCTCTTTTCTAGTTATTATTGTAACCTTCACTTGTCGGGGGTGTTATAAATTATATGGCTACAACTCAAAGATTTTTAAGATTTGTATACAGTACTATAAAGGAAAGCTGATTATTATAAGTAAGGATTTTACCAATTTTAAGTCGACTTTCTACAAAATTCGTGTGCAATAATGATGTCACTTTACCCATTGGCGTCAGGGCTCTGGCAATCGTAAAGCAAATAGTCATTTAACACGAAACAAGCCAACTCTATTACGCAAAGTGTATTTATGCCCCACGATACGGCAGTGAAGGAAGCCTGTATTTGCGAAAAACACATCGATCGTGAGCAGTTGGGAATCGTGAGGGCATTTCAATTAAGACTTTTAAAAGTTTCAATGGTTGGTTGCTTAGCTTTGATGTGTACAAATTGCTAAAGCTTCTTCAACCGTTTTGCCTGTAGAATAACATTCTATTTTACTATACCGTCGAAATAGATAGCTTGTTTACGTCAAACTCACCTCTTTCTTAGCCTTCTTCATCCAGTTAATCCCCGCTACCCTCTTTATATCGACCATCATTTTTTTAACTATAAAATATCTAAGGTGGAAATATAAAAAAATAAGGTTAAATAGACCACCTTAGAATCCTTCCTTTGAAGGCGTCAATTATAGCTAGTGAGGAAAAATAAGTTGAAAAGCCATTCCATATTGTAAAAGTGTATAATTAGAAACGAGGAAGCAAATCGCTTTGTACGAGTCCGTGGAATTTGGACTATCTTGTTGGAGGGCATATTTAGCATTATATTTTTATGCATAATTCCAAGCCAGCCAATACAAGCAGTGGCTATTTACAAATTCACCATCAATTTTTATAAATAAATCAGAGGTAGAAATATAACATCATATTATCAGGGTTGTCCCGTTGTGGATCCAAGCGTTTTAAAACTTTAACGAAAACATTTTTCATAACTCTAATTTTTTACCACTAGGGTTGAATTTTGAATAGCGTCATAAAACGAACATAATATCATGATGTCTGAATTTTTAACTTTGAAGGGAAAATAAGCGCATAATGTTTATTCTTCATGCTAAAAGGTTTTTCGTTACAATGTTGTCGATATACGAGTATCTACCAATAATAAATACCTACTACGTAGTTTATGAGTGAAGTTTGCTCGAAAGTTACCTCCATACTGCAGCCATTTCATTAAGGTTTCCAAATCTTTATGGTCCATATTTCACAATAAACCGCCCAAAGAAACACTTACTTCGACGTTCATGAATGGACTTGAAACTTTTTTGGACCACTTATTGTCACTTTTTTCACTTTACGCTTTTTTTCACTTCAAACAATTTACTGGCCGTAATGCGTCTTGCTCGTTTTTTTTCATGTAATTGAGGTCGTAAAAGTATAGACTTTATAATTTTATTTTTAAAAGTTGCTCTTGTCTAGTTATTACAGTAATTTTCAGTTCTATTTTATTATTAGCGTTAATTCTTAAAATAAGTTTGAGTGTTCCTACCTGTATTATTCTTAAGAAACCTTTACTCATCATCATGATAGATATCACTGGCCCACTACAGAGCACGGATCTCCTCTCATATAGAGAAGGGTTTAATCCATAGTCCACCACGCTGGCCAAGTGCGAATTGGCAAACTTCACACACCTCAGGACATTATGAAGAACTCTCAGATATGCTGGTCTACTTACGATGTTTCCCTTTACCGTTAAAGCAAATGATGTTTATTTGCTAAAACGCACATAACTCCGAAAAGTTAGAGGTACGTGCCCGGGATAGAACGTTCGACCTTCCGAATAAAAAGGCCGAGGGGCCTAGGCTATGACTGCTCACCCAAATACTAACTTACTGACGAAATTGACTACTAAGTAAAAACTTCAATTACTTGTGATTTATTTTAGTTACACTAATATATTTACCTACTTTGGCGACCACTTTTTATTTTAATTTTTTTATAACCACCATAAACACCGAAATTGTAAAAATTTAACTGCTCATAATTAATTGATCTTATTTACATTCAGTACTTTTATTGGTGGAATAATAAAAGTGTAGGTATTAATATTTTATCACTTTAAGTGTATTTTTAATTTGGTACTTGTTCTGAAAATATAATAACCTTTTTATTCCTTAACGTAATATTTATGATTATAAAGCAGTATGGTTTCTTTAAAATACATTCACACATCTTCTAACGGAACCCTAAATAAAAATTAGAGGAGGTGCTTCATATGTCCATGGGCGGCGGTAATCACTTAACATCAGGTGGCCCACCCGCTTGTTTGCTCGCTATTTTTAACCAACTTCGAAAAAAGGAGGAGGTTATCAATTCGTCGGAATCTTTTTTTTTTAACAAGGTGCTAGAGCTAGGAGTAACGGAATGCTAAAAAAGAAAAATAAAACCGACTTCAAAAACGACAAACACTAAAAAGTAAAAAATAACTTTTGTTTAGCTACACGTGTAATGCACCTAGGTATGAAGTCGAGCGAGCATATTAAAACAAAATTAGAAATCCAAGAGTGAAGCTCGCCCGACTTCATACCTAGGTGCATTACACGTGTAGCTAAACAAAAGTTATTTTTTACTTTTTAGTGTTTGTCGTTTTTGAAGTCGGTTTTATTTTTCTTTTGAAAATTTTTTATTTCACAATTTTTAGTGGCCCCACTGTACTATAATATGCTGTGCCCAGTTAAAACCCTACTGTTTACTAAGCTATTACACTGATCGCGAGCAATTTGCTCCTATCCATTGAGGAGTTCTGTTCTCCATCTCCGAAGATATTCATCAGATCTTCACCAAATTTATATGGGACCACCTGCACAGTATACCCTTTCAAACAAAAAAAAAAATTCCAAATCGGTCCAGGGGTCTTTGAGTAATCGGGGAACATACATAAAAAATAAAAAATAAAATAGATCCCGACGAATTGAGAACCTCCTCCTTTTTTGGAAGTCGGTTAAAAATTAGAAGTGCTCTCTGCCCAACCGGATAGGCCGACATTTTAACTAATAGATGTTTGGTTCCTGGATTTACCTAATTACAAAGAAATCCGTAAAAGTTTCAAATTTCCCATTTTCAATAGAAATGTAACAATGGTGTTGTAACTTGTACCTACATCAAGAGATATTTCTCTAGAAATCCTTGAAGTGCACCGTAAAATAAACAATGTAACCCTAGAAGCCTGTCCCCCTGCTGGCTACTCGCTAGTAAATCTTTCTGGGAACAACTAGGTACTAACTAACTGTGTATTTCGATCCTAAGTAGGTATCCTAAGGCCGTGTTTACACTTTTCAAACTACCAATATACTAAGCTCCCAGTAGGGCTCCCAAGAAACTCAGCAGTTGCTCTTTTTTTTAAACAAACAAAATGTTACGAAACAGCAATGTAACTATGTATTACAATACCTTCTGGGCGGCTTAACGCAAAGCCGACCGTTTCCATGCAACCTTGTAATTAAGAAATTCGTCAATTATATAATGCGCAAAACATGCCGAAAAGTCGCTAGTGTGTAACCGCTCTTAAGACGAAAAATGGCGAGTCGTTAAAAACTAGACATCTGTGCAAACAATCCTGATGATACCATGGGAGGCATACTCAATTCGGCCATTGAACTTCGCTCGTTATAAGTACAATTACTATTTTTACCAATTACCAATGCATTGAACGTGCTCTAAATGGCGATCTATTTTATGACAAAAAAAATGTGCGATGTGGTTATAATAAGGACACGACATGTTTTTAGTCCAGACATCAAGTCTTGATGTCATAAAATTATGCTTTGTGAGTAAAATATGAGCAATTAAATATCACATTGCTTTAATGGTGAAGAAAATCATCGGGAGCAAAACCTGAATGTCTGACAGTTCTCCATAATCTTGGAAGATCAAAATACCAGCACCAGTAGAGGTCCCACCACTTTTAGGCCTATCGGTTGTTTGGACTATGTGCCCCGCCCATTGTCACTTCAGCTTCACAATCCATTGATATAAAGTAAGGATATGTCGGTTACTCTGATCCTTTACCATAGAATAATAATCAGAAAATTGGCACATTTTTACCGACCAATCTCCTATGTGCCTCTCTCGAGCTACTCGACACTGGCGAAGTGCATTGTGCTGGTTTGGCACGACAAAAAGCCACTACTAAAGAAGAAAAGAAGTATCTCCATTAAGCCTAAATTAATTGCGATACGCAGATGACTATCACCCTATAATATATCTAAATTTGGTTTACTATTGTTACATTTTGATATTATTATTTAGATCCTATAATATATTTTGTAGACTTATTTTGTCATTGTTCTGTACTGATCTGACTTTCGTAAGCGCTTTGAAAGTCTAAATCGAAAAATAAGTAAATACATATACCCTTATAAAAACCATTGGCTTTTATATGGGTGATAGTCAATCCGACACCCCCAAAAATACTACGAACCGCTCGAAAAAAACCATCACATAGACAAAATTGTGGGCAAAGTCACGCCTTTATAAAAACATCAAACGGTAGCCAGATGAATCTTTAGACGGATCCACTTAGCAACATATGTTCAGGAAGGAAGTAACCTATTACCTACTTAGGGGGCCTCAAACGCAGCGTGGGTTAGCGTGATTAGGGTCTTATTAGGGTATTAGGCAGGATATGGAAATGTAAAAAACACAAAAAGATGGATAATGTACTACATAGTTAGTGTCATACTACTACATACTACTTATATTAATACTAATGATGTCCGCGACTTCGTCCGCGTGCATTTAGGTTTTTAAAAATCCCGTAGGAACTCTGATTTTCTGGGATAAAAAGCTGTCTATGTCACTTTTCGGGATGAAAGCCACCTCTGTACTAAATTTCATAAAAATCGGTTTATCAACCTTTAAGAATCCCGTGGGAACTCTTTGATTTTCCGGGATAAAAAGTAGCCTATATCCTTTCCCGGGATGTAAGCTAATTCCGACCAAATATCATCAATCATTAATCATCAATAGTTAAGCTTTTGCGCCGTGAAAAGCTAGCAGACAGACAGACACACTTTCGCATTTATAATATTAAGTTTTGATTATAAATGCGAAAGTGTGTTTGTTTATTGGTTTGTCTTTCAATCACTACAACAGAGCAATACATTGACGTGTTTTTTTTGCATGGTAATAGACTATAGTTATTATACCTATTTATATCATTTGTTTAATAAGTTAGATATTCTTTATTGTCAAACGAAGAACCGAATATCCCATAAATTATCATGGATGAGTTATAGAAATCTTAAAACTTTGGAGAGTAAAGTAAGTATAGTAAAAGTGAATGCCTGCGACAAAATACTTTCTAAACTCCGTCATAAACGCTAAAATTCCTAAACAACAATTTCAATAAGGCAATAAAACCAATAATGGCTTGAGATTTCAATAAATTAAACTAAAGGTTCAAATACAAACAATAGTGTGAACTCGACGACCTTATAGATTGTATCTTTATCAATAAGATAACTATGAAAACCGCTCACGAAACCTAGATACATAGAAACATAGAAATTTATGTCACGGAGAAACTTTCTTAATAGTTTAACTTGTAGATTGAAATAATTGAGATAAAATTTCGATTAGACGGATTAGTTTTGGCTAAACAAGCAAAGGCCTGACCTTTGAAGTCACAAATCATTAACCACTGTGTATAATTTTGAACGGCGAAGAATACTGATGCCAAAATTGAATGGAATTTATTTAAACAGAATTATGGTTTTTAAACAGAAGAAGATTTGCATTACAAAAAATAACATGTGGTGTTCGTTTGTTCATTTTCATCCGATTAAGTTGAAACTTTGAACAATCGTTGTTGACACTTGTGTAAAAGTTTCTGGCCAATGGCAGAAACTTCGTGCCATGAATGCATGACGCAACATTGCGTTCAAGTTCACGTAAACGGATCTCGCGACTCTTTAGATTTATTATTTCAAATCGCCAAACATCAAATACGCAACTCCTTAAAAACAGTGCTAAAACAGTAGAACATCTCAATAAACCACACGTAAAAACACCACATCAGTAAAACAGCTATAAACTTGTTTTATACGAGACTGGCGCAATCGCTAGAATATCGCGTAGAAATTCAAAAACCGGCCAAGTGCAAGTAGGACTTGTGCACCGACGGTTTCGTACCTTGAAAGGATAAGTTTAATTATTTTGTTGCTTACTGAAAATGTAAATTTGTATTCGCAAATTTCATATAACTACTTCATGGTTTTAGATTTTTCCCTTCATTTGTGCTTTAAGCATTGTTCTTGCCAAAAGTTCGTGATTATACAGGTCAACGGGAAGCACTCCATAGGTTTTGATTCCTTTGCAAGTGTCAAAATATGTGGTATAAATTGGCCGTATCTTTTGACTGCGTTAATTGATTTTTTTCACAGCTTCAACGGATTGCAGTCCTGACTATTTTATATTACTTTCAGCTTGATTACTTGTTCCTGAGAAAAAGGGTCTTGACAGACAAACAGCGAAGTGATCTTTTGAGGATTCCTTTTTTCCTTTTGAGGTACGGAACCCTAAAAACGGTCGTTGCGTGTGCGCAGCGTGATAATATCGTAGGCTCGCTTGATCTGGAAACGCCGACAGCCGGCCAGATTGAAGCGATTAAAGTCCGCGCTACTTTTGTTGCTCTCTTAAATAATAACCGTTTTTGTAGGTAAGATAATTCACAAATTGCCGGTCTAAGAAAAATAGAGTTATTTGAAGCCTTTTGTTTAATATTTACGCGAGCTTGTTTGCTTGGTTTGGAGCAGATTTTACTTGATTCCTTTCTAGATAAAAGGGACTTATTTAAACTTTACCGGTGATTGTTATTTGAGAATTAAAATACAAATTATCACAATAATTGAATTAATTAATAGCAAAACAAAATGAAATGTAAAAACATAATGTGTTGCAATAAATCTTCTACAAGTTATGAATATGGGGGTCAATGTTAAGTGGAAATATCAAGATGTAAAGTAGGTAGCAACAGATTTTATCGTTTGCTCAATTAAATAAATTCAATCAGTCAAGGTTTTAGAGGTAATTATGAAAAGCGAATTGAAATCGAAAGTGATGATGGTAACAAAGTTACATGTGAAATCATAGCAGCGAATTCGCTATATTATTTTTGCTAATATTTTTTATGTATATTAATACCAAAGAGAGAAAAATAAAAGAGAATAACAAAAACCCTTTTTAAAAACAAGCTGTTTTTAAGCCATGTACATAAAGGAATCTTGCTTGAGGAGTTCTTATGAATACCTCTTGGCTCCATCATGAAACCCTGGAGATTATCTACGAGATAAATTCAACAAACCAGAACACAGCGGATTTATAACGGGCATTTATGACCACCTTCTGAGTGTCTCACCTTCGTCATGAGTCGTTGGACTAAGTCTAATAGTACTTTTCAAGACGAATCCAACGAGCCCAAACACGACTGTACTATGTTAAAAAGTTGAGGAGTTCCTAAGGCCTTCTTTCTGCTCCATTATAAAACCACCCCTATGGTACCATATTATTGCATAAACATCAAAGTTACATATTTATGTGTAACTTTGATGTCATGCAATGATATGAAGCGCTGTTTGTTGGTGGAAATTTGGGAACTGGTCTAAAATGAAGTTGCACATACTGACTGCAATCACGTGAAAATAAAAGCTTGTAGTGCTTTTAATAAAGACAAGTTCTGTGATCACAGATCAAGAGCGCTTTTTATGACAGCAAAACAAGTGACATTATTCAATGCTACACAAGAACATTGTAGTATGTTTATTGTGTCATTAACATTCATAATCCAGTTTATTATCATAGATGGCATCATCGGGTGATAAAATAAAATTCCTTCCTAGAAAACGTTACACTTGTTTTAGCCACTCTTAAAATGGCTTAAGTGAACGTTGATTAAAACAGTGATAGTTGTATTGTAATAAATGAGCGACTAGACAAGTACCTCCACTTGATTTATTTTGGTATTAATATTAAGAGAAAGTTCCCAGAGTTGATTATGTTGATTAATATTCCTCATTCCGTTCAAATTGCTACTGGTTTTATCTTTTAGAATCGGTATCGGGTCTATCGAATGATTGTGATTGTGAACACCTTTCATATTTCGTCTTTACCTAACTTAACTAATGTACAAAACTTAACTAACTTTAATAACATAAAAAATTAATAAAATAAATCCACTGTAAATTCTAAATGGGAAAAAGTATCTGGCTTTCTGTGCCTCTGTCTATTTGAAACCTTTTGATATTCTTTTCAAAAATTAAAAGTTTTTTCTAACTTGGCCCCATTCGGAGTTCCTTTTTCGTATATTCAACGCGTATTCTGCAAAGAAACTATGTTACTTGTTACAAACAATGGTTACAAAAGACGTTTTAATCCAACGAGAAAACAGAAATTCTATATGAACGTATTCGTGGGCAAAAGCAATTTTAATTCATGACAGCGATTTAAAGTAAATGCATTCATTTATGGAAGGACGCGGTTGGCTTAACCCAGAGGTTAAACAAAAACAGGTACAAACAAGTTTTGCAATTTTTACAATATGTGCAATATGAATGAAATTCGCGTGGGTAGTCACATTGTGCCCATACATAATTCCGTCAAAACAATGTGAAAAATTACTGTTCGCGACAACATCCGATGAGGTATTGTGTCCGACCGTATCCTGTGCAAAACAAGGCCAAATTGAATCAGACACCATTATTTGCGAAAATGAGTGCATTTTTCATAACGTGAGTCATCCTATTAGGTAATCTACACATAGGTCGAGTATAGTAAATTTATCTTAGTTTGACATCGTTTACTCGAGAGAAAGTGAAGCTAAGTTATCATTGTCATGAAGAATACACAGTGGCTTTACGTCGTTTACGAAACGAAGTCTAAAACTTTTGTATATAACTGATTAGCTATAATCACATTCACGTCATTCTACTGTAGTAGCACTCGTATAATGAAAGGAGATAATTTTGAAGACGCTGAAAAGATGCTATTAAAAAACCAGTTACCAAATAGAAAAGATAATAAAAAATGTTTATACTTAAAATTAACATATTATGGGATTCAAACATCTCCTGAGTATATTTTTTCGATTTCACTTATTTGAAGAAGTGAAACATGTAGTTCATCTAAATGCAATGAATCAAGACCTGACTTGAAAGATGCTAAAGTAAGTTGAAGCAAATGTGAAACTTCAACAGATAGATAAGGGTGTAAAACTCGACAGCGCCTAGTAACTCAATGATGGGATAAAGAAGGAACAAGATAACGTAACTACTGAACATAACAGCAACTGCTCAACACACTGCGATAGATAGGATTGGATAAGAACCCCGACAGGCAGACTTCGTATTGATGTTGAATATGGTGGAGTTTAGTCTGAACTAGCGATTTGCTGTCGATAAGCCTTCAATATATGGCGATTTACTAATGTTTTGTCTTGTAATACAAGCCACTTTGGATTTTGTTGCCATTTACTAGTTTAGTAACTAAATAAGCGTTAAGTTTGGCCTCTAACTTAGTTCGCATGGATTTACATTTCTTGAAAATACCTTTTAAACTTGTGATTTTTCTTTCAAAATATCCGTCTGTAGGATAAGCTATCTCTATGTCATACTAAATAATTAGTATGACATTGAACTAGCTTACTAGCTACCCTACTAAATCAATCTTGACAACTATTGTTACAATTATTGTCATGATCAATTTAATAGCTAAGCTATGAAAAGGTGCAGACAAATGTACAGACATATTTATTATTTTAACATGAATTGGTTTTATTTGAGTGGAGTTTTGCAGACATTAACTCTCTAGTGAGAATAATTTGCCTGCAAAATTGTGCCTACCTACATCCAATTTAATTTTGCAAATTAATGATTTATCAGCGCCTGTAATACCTTCCTCATTAGCCCTAAAACACGAAGCAGCAAAACAAGTATAAACAAGATAAGATTGTATCAGCATTACCAATTGTGCAACCCAGTTACAGTTTGCCTGTTACGTAATGTCCAACAACTTTTGCATCACGATTTCGTTTTTTTGCACATTGTTTTCCCTTTAATCTTAGTTTACAGTCTTCTTATCCTTAAGTGTGTTAATCAATTACCGAATTAACTCCAACGTGATTGAAGTCATTTTTAAATGACCACCAACGCGTCGGATTTGCATAAAGCGAGAGTAAATAAACGATTCTTTTCAATAAGGGACAATGGCCATATGGGTAAATGATCGCGACATAAATGATCATTTTAAAAATGGCACTGTTCTCTTAACAAATAAATTGTTTTTATTAAGCCTTTTAGCTTTTACTGCATAAAATATGAAAATAACTTTAGTAAACAAGTTATTTATAGCTGAATCTATAAATAAGAATCTTGTACAAAATCAAAGAAAAATCCTTTTAAAAACTCAAGCTGTCATCTCCCAAAGACATTCTGGAAAGGACTAATTGCATATCAACTTATCTATTTATGGTATCTATATAGAATAATACTTGTCCATTTGTTCTGAGATTATATTATTTATAAGAGATGTAGGTACAAATATCAATGAAGACTTCAATGACAATTTTTTTAACTTTTGGAGTTTAAGTTTATATAGACCATGAACCCATAAACATGTACACAACTATTATTTCAAATCTTTGAGAAATTATCTATGATAAGTTCACAGATCCCAGTTCACACTTCAGACTGTAGCCTGAAGCAATGAGTCTGTTTCCAGCATAAATGAATGTTGCGCAACAAAATGCATTTGATATGCAGTAACAGAACTTTCTACAGTCTAATTCGGTCTGGAAAGCCGTGATAAGTTCCCTCGAGGCTACAACAAATTATGTTCCGTCTTTATCTATACTAGTACCTTTATAAACGATTGGCTAGTATCGGTAGAAGTAGGTAGTAAGGTAGGCACTTTATTATTTGTTTACTTTTTTAATTAACTTCCATAAGACTAATTAAGCTTAGCATTTTAAGATGATTTAGCTAATTCACAAGAGGAATTTACTGGGATATAAATTATGTATACCTATAGTAAACAACAGTTAGCATATATATCTTTTAATAAAACAATAGTGCTGAATTTATATTAGATGGATTACTTACTGTACAATAAACTATACCCCTTAATACGTTCAATTTTACCAAAAAATACTAGATAATATATGTAGAACGATTTAGGATAAACATCAGCTTTATTGAATCAACCGAATCCCGAATCCCGAATTAAATCTATCCATCTATAATCCGAAACTATTACCGAAAGCAACAGCTATATAAACGCAATGAGCAGCAAAAGTAATATAAAGATATTCGTAAAGAATACAATAAATTCGCATGTATAGTAAAAGGGATTATATTTAGTAAAAATTGAAATTCCAATCACAGCTTCATAAATTAAAATAGAAAACCCTACTGACGTTTATGTACACGCCCATAATGTGTGCAATTAGTCAAGATGCAGGGAAATCGCTGGACGTTATAATTTTATGAGTCATTTCGTCGAGCTTATAATTATAGACACTTAAAACAATTAAAATATCTCTCCCGGTATGACCTGATGATAAATAAGGACGATGAATCTAGTAGCATTTTAGAGATATCAACCTTTAAACATTTCTTCTGTAAAATATTTTAAATTGATAATTTCAAATAGCCAATTAAAATGGATTCTAGGAAGTAAGTGCAGATATGTGAAAAACATAAATTCAGGTGGCGTAAGACCATAGCGTCTGGCAATTTCTGCAAGAGACCTATGCCCAGCAGTGGACGTCTATTTTTAACCCCCGACCCAAAAAGAGGGGTGTTATAAGTTGATCGTGTGTATCTGTGTGTCTGTGTATCTGTGTATCTGTGTATCTGTCTGTGGCATCGTAGCGCCTAAACGAGTGAACCGATTTTAATTTACTTTTTTTTGTTTGAAAGGTGGCTTGATCGAGAGTGTTCTTAGCTATAATCCAAAAAAATTGGTTCAGCCGTTTAAGAGTTATCAGCTCTTTTCTAGTTTTCTTGTAGAAAAGAAGGTTAGATAACCGTTAGGTTCATAATATTATGTCAATTGACAAATGTCAAGCTGTCAAGATGGACGTTGCCTAAATACATAATTATTTATTTGAAAATGATGTTTTGAAAAACTCAGATAATTTAGATCGTAGGCGCGGAATAGTCCAAAAAAATCAGTTCAGCTGCTTCAGCCGTTTGAAAGTTATCAGGTCTTTTCGGTCTTTTCTAGTTACTGTAACCTTCACTTGTCAGGGGTGTTATAAATTTTTAATTTACACTTGTTGGACGATAATGATGATGATGTTCCTATAAGGGTTCCTTTTTTCATTTTAAGGTACGGAGCCCTAAAATGACAATATAGTTTGTGAAAACATGTACTGTTAATAAAATTCATGACTAAATTTGGTAGTGCATAGTAAAAAAGTAGTAATTAGTAGAAAGACCCAATAATGTCGATGAAAAACTTTGGATTATAGCGAAACCCAACCTTTATTACATAGCCATAAAGATTCTGACGCCCATGAAATCACTAAAACACTAAAGGAGTAATTACAATTAGTTCCCCATATACTCGTATTTCTTGTCGATAGCTTCGTATATTACGTAGATTAATTAATCGATAGCTGACGTTGTAATAACTTATATCACTTTAAAATCTTTTGCGGACATACCTGTGTACTTATATCAACACTATTAAAGTTAAAGACTTAAAATAAGAAATTAATCGGGAAAGAGGTCATAACAGTGAGCTTTTTTTTAGTAATTCTCGACGTTTTTGGAAAGAAGAGTGAGCAGTTTCTTATCAAAAACTTCTTAATTAAGATGCTTGGGAATAAGAAGATCTTTAGCAACTTAATTAAGTATAACTTTCGTCAAATAAATTTTTACTGTACGTGAAAATAATCATTACGCATTATAGTGCGGATGTATGTTTTTAGTTTGTTGGGTTGCTGATTTGTCCTTCAATCACGCTGCAACGGAGCAACAGATCGACATAATTTTGTGCATGGAAATTGGATATAATTAAAGACTCGGAGAGTGACATAGGCTACTTTTCATAAAGCTACAGACAGACAAACAGACTTCCTACGGGATTTTTAAAAATTTAAATCCACGCAGGCTTCATCTGTATTTAAATAATATGTTTCCATTGTAATAGAAGTATAGATTAACAATGTTGATGAAGATGTTGTGCTAATATAAATAGGATTTGATTAATGGTTTTAAGAAATGAATGCAAAAGTTATTGAAATGTCCGGAACAAGTATTGTCTACGAGGTATCAGATCGAACTACAACAAATGACAAACATGATCTAGTGTGGGACTACCTCCAACCCGCTGGACTGTTGTCAGTCTTTCCTAAAGGTTGTCCTTTAGGAAGGTAGCGAGAAATAGGTGGATGAGAAAGGTGGAGGACCGCGTGTGGCCGCTCTCGGGAATGCTTATGCGCAGCGATGGACGCAACCATGCTAATTAATTGATTGATGGTCACCAGACCTAATAATTATAACCATTGCAACACTACCAAATGCCCCATTCAAACATAAACAACTATCGCTTAAACAAAAATATGTATATTAGAGATAAATGATATGAGTTTTACAAGAGTAATTGGTTGAAATGAGTACACCAAGCAATTCGTGCTGTTTGTAAATTAATTTAGATCTGCCCGCAGTGTCGATAACGTACAGTCTTGTCTTTGAAGATTTGATTTATTAATTTATTGATACAGCCTAAGACAACCCGTGTTATGGTAATGGGTAACAAACAATACTTGAAGAAAGTCGAATGGTGATTGTAAAACATATTTGCACTAACGTATACGTATATTATCATTGTTGGGTGAGTAAAGTTCATGGGTACATTGTTTGAATTAACTCCATATTTTTAAAAACTTTTAATTACCTTTTATGGCGAGGACCTGCTAATTAGGTTCTCATAATTTAATATCAACATCATGGTTAGACATTTCCATCAATTTTGAAAGATTTATATCCGGTACTAGCCGATGCCCGCGACTTCGCCCGCGTGGATTTAGGTTTTTCGAAATCCCGTGGGAACTCTTTGATTTTCCGGGATAAAAAGTAGCCTATGTACTAATCCAGGATATTATCTATCTCCATTCCAAATTTCAGCCAAATCCGTCCAGTAGTTTTTGCGTGAAGGAGTAACAAACATACACACACACACACACACACATACACACACATACAAACTTTCTCCTTTATAATATTAGACGTTAAAATAGTGAGTATTTTGATTTTCTCAGTCCTAAGCTCCTTATACAAGTACACTAGTGGCTGTACAATGGTGTCAAAAATACCTACTTTGACAAAAAATATGGTCTTGGACATAAATATATGCTCTTCGAAACATGACCAAAAGGGAAAACTTGTGAAATACCAAGAAGTTGTGATAACACCTTATCTATTGAGGCCACGGGACTGAAACAGTATCAGCGATATCGGCTGATAAGAGCAACTGCCGGTGTTGTACTGTTACACAAAATTATTATATTCACTATTCAACATTTTGATTTTGTTGATTTTTCCTCAAAAACTGTCACAAATACTTCTTGTTCATCATCATCCCGCGGCACTACACCCCTTTTTTAATTTATATACACCAACAACTTCTGTACAATTATGACTATAAAAATACTAATGTCCAATATGGTTGTCCATTACAGGTGCACTTATTAAAGAAAATAACCTATCATGCACTAACTTAAGTAATACAATTTGTTGGACCCTTTGTGGGTCCTGCTACATAATCTTCTTCCATCTATCATAGATCTTTGTTTGTCTTCTCCAACTTGTTTTACACATCAAGTCTTCTTCTATACATTCTGTCTTATGGATTTGACCTGCCATACAAAATATCACATAAGCCCGTTGTAACACAAAACACTTTTTCTTTGTTTTCTTTCTCTATTATTTACATCTACTGTAACATACCTTTACAAGTTCTCTTCAGACAATTGAACGAGCAAACTGAGAGTCGAAATCGTATCAAATAAATAAATAATAATAATTAATCAATTATCAACAATCATGATATTGACACACAATTAATACCAATTCGAGATACAAATCGATCGCTGTATGACGTCCAAACTCATTGATGAATGCATATAACGTCCATATATTAACAGGGCTCTCTCCGTCACTCGCTTCATACAATCGTAGTTCCAATTTCATTTGAATATTAAGCAACCAAAGTCCATGAAATTTTGCAGACATATTCTAGAAACTAATATCTATGTCTTTGGTGTTTTAGGTTTTTCTAAAAATATGTAGTTTTAAAATTATAGGGGCTCAAAGATTTGTATGAAAATTTTTAAGACCGCGTAACTTTGAAACCGAATATTTAACAGAAATCTGGAAAACCACAGACATAGATATTAGTTTCTAGAATATGTCTGCAAAATTTCATGGACTTTGGTTGCTTAATATTCAAATGAAATTGGAACTACGTTTGTATGAAGCGAGTGACAGAGAGACCCCTCTTAACTGCGGTGTATTTTATACAATACTGATATTAATTGTATCTTACGTTGTGTGTAGTTCGATCTCATTGGGAACTTTGAGTTATTTATTTTCGTCATAAATGTTCCTTGTGTAGATCTATTCCATATTAATTTGTATGAAGAGCTAGTTAACTAGATATGCCATTGATATCATTTGGAATTCGCCATATTAATTTTACCGCGATGTTATTTCATTTTCTAGTACTGTACATTATATTTTACACTAGCTGATGCCCGCAGCTTCGCCCGCGTGGATTGGTCAGATCCCCTGCAGCATCAGGATTGAGGAGTTGGACTCCAAATTTTTTATGAAACAATGTCGCAAAGTTCCTCTATCGATTAAAAAAGAAATGACGCAAATCGGTTCAGAAATCTCGGAGATTTCGGTGTACATAGGTAGAAAAACACAACTCCCTTTTTGAAAGTCGGTTAAAAAAGTAGCCTATTTTACGCCCTGGTCAATCCTCTACTTGCCTGTGAAAGTCCCGTCAAAATCGGTTCAGCCGTTCCAAAGTTTAGCCTTTTCAAACAGACAGACAGACAGACAGACAGACAGACAAAAATTTTAAAAACGTGTGATTCAGTTATGGTATCGTTCAAATAACCATATGAGCTTAATATGAGGTAGTTATTTCGAAATTACAGACAGACACTCCAATTTTATTTATTAGTATAGTACATATACATACTGTGATCTTTGTGTTTTGCACCTGCATAATATCGTATGAAAATCGTTAAAAAAATTGAGTTAATCGGTTTTATTGTAAAGAAACGAAATAATAGTGCAGTTACATAAAAGCTAAAAATTAATTAGATAGGTACCAGGTACCAGTCATCAACAACACTCATTCAATCTAGAGTATTAATCAGACTAAATCATGGGCGAGTCGAATTTCCGCTCATAATATCATCGTATTAGGACTAATAAATACCTATTATCTACCAACTGCTAAAAAGCCTTATAGCTTCTGGTTGTCTATAAATGGCTTCCGTGTTATCATCTGTGAGTTTATATATAATGTTATGTAGTATGTCCGTCTGACTGTCTGCTAGCTTTCCATGGCCTGAATATTATTGAATATTATTGTAAATTGAACAATTGAAAAGAGCAACCGCCGAGTTTCTTGCTGGTTCTTCTCGGTAAGAACGGCATTCCGAACCAGTGGTAAATTATTTGACGATTCAAAAGCACTTGTAAAAGTTTATTTGAATAAAAATCTATTCTATTCTATTCTATTGATTCCAGCTTTAGGTACAGGGATAGCTTGTATCCCGGGGATGGATATTGGTCGTTTTTTGTTCTGGAAAATCAAAGAGTTCCCACGGTAAATCCACGTGGACGTAGTCCCGGAATTCCTCTATTTAGTACAAATATCTTTTGAATCCTGGACAAGGACATGATACTTTTATCCCGGAAAATCAGAGTTCCTAAAGTAATTTTAAAAATCTAACCTAAACCGAAGTCGCGGGCATCAGCTAGTTTAGATTAAAATAAACTAGATTATTTCTGTATCACTTATCCACGCGCTTATAAATGTGAATCGCGCCACTAATTCCGTTAAAAGTCCCATTAGAAACCTATGTTTATGTTACTTTATCTTATTGGTTGAAATTGGATGCGCGTTCAATTCAGTTAGCTGGTGCTACTAAAACTATAACGAAACGTATTTATTTGTTTGTAATAAAATTGCAATTTTATATTAGGTAGCACTATCAGATGATAGTGGCAATTTTGAATGCGTAATTTTTTATGGAACTTTGAAATTAATTTAGAACACCCGGGTTCTAAATTATTTTAACTTTTGTTTTGTAGATCTAGCGACCGCCCGTGACTTTGCTTCCGTAAGAATTTCGAAACATACAGTCCTATTCCTTGTATACATTATATAGGGAACATCTGTACAAAATTGCAGCTTTCTGGGTCCCAGGGCTATGATTCAGATTTGATGAGTAAGACGGTGTCAGAGTCTGGACTTCTTTATTGTACGAAATTTTTATTGTGACAAATTAAAATCACACCCCGGAAAACATACAGCTTCAAAGTTAGGAACATAATATCGGCGCAAGGTTGCCTGTCTGTCGGTGTTTTAAAAGAAATATATTTCGGAGAGTGTGCTAAGTAGGTAACTTTTGGACCTAGTTCCCCCTAGGAGTTTTACAATCGAACTACTAGGCATAGCCTAGGTCTACATCCCTACATAGTCGAAATCCCAGGGACCCGTACGAAGCGATTCGCTTCCTCGTTTCTGATACGCACCGCCAGAATATGGAATGCCTTCCGCCGGCTTCCGTTTTTCCTACTAGCTATAATACTGGTACCTTCAAAAGGAGAGTGAATAGGCATCTTTTGGGCAGTTGCGCTCTACCTTAGGCTGCACCATCTCTTGCTTGGTGTGATTGTAGTCAAGCGCAAGCTCATTTAGTTATTAAAAAAAAACATGAGGATACAGAGCAATCATGGGATTGGACTGATTCAAAAAGTTTTAGATACTTAATTTCAGACATCGGTTTCAGCGATAGGAATGCTTATCACAAGTTAAAATTGGAAAAACACCTATCATTGTACTTAGTGACTTCAAGGCGATTTCGTAAAAATCAAATATAAATATTATCACATTGGGCTAGACAGGTATCACTCAAAATATCTGAAAACGTAATAAAACAAACGCAACATCGATGTTATTGCCGATAGCGATAACAGAATTTGTTATCGATATTTTATCGATATCAATTGGCGGGTAATCGGCCTGATGGCGCCAGCACTTTTAGAATTCCATAATCGGTAAAACTAATTTTAAAAGCGGCCATAGTATAGTGGTTCAGATGTGGAACTCTTATTCGGTGGGTCCGTCCTTCGAACCCTAACTCGAACTCTTACTTTTCGGAGTTGTGTGGTCAAAACTACCATTCACTACATTATTTAGAATTTAGATGCTCAATTGAAATCGCACTTGATTTAATTAGCAATGTTTTAATGATTAGATAAATCACACTAATATTATACAGGAGAAAGTTTGTATGTGTGTGTGTGTGTGTGTGTGTGTATGTTTGTTACTCCTTCACGCAAAAACTACTGGACGGATTGGGCTGAAATTTAGAATAGAGATAGATTATACCCTGTATTAGCACATAAGCTATTTTTATTCCGGAAAATCAAAGAGTTCCCACGGGAATTTTAAAAAACTTACATCCACGCGAACGAAGTCGCTAGTATCAGCTAGTAATTATTAAGTTACAAAATCAATAATAATTTTACTACATCCGTACTATATTACAGTAATTAGATAACGTGATTTTATGTCTATTATTTGATTTGATAAGCGACTTCATCGTTTTGTTACACAAATATAGTGCATCAATAAAGAATTACTGTGGCTATGGCGCCAATAAAAATATGCTATAGGAAATAGGTAGATAATAAGTACATAATTTAATTTATTAGATACATAAAGGTAACTGAAATTCAACACCCACAGACGAAAAGGTATAAAAGTCGTAGCTCACTTACACGACACTGCTCCCGCACGTTTAAAGAATAAACATTCAAATATGGGCTTAAAGTCGTACTCTGTACATACATTTTACAGTGACAACATACGATTGCAAACAACGCGCACTGTTGTTGTGTAAATGAGCTATGATCTTTATTCGTCGCTACGACGCGATATACGACACATTCTTTAGGAATTTTAACATACTTTGATAACACTTCCTCAATACAATTTTGGACCTAGTGGTCCAATAAGATGTCACAGGAAAATCTTGCTTTGTTAAACCAACTTCTCCAACTGCATTGCTTATTGGCTATAGGTTTCTTAACTCGAGTAAGTGAATTAAATATCAAATTCCAGAAAACCTATTACCAAGCATTAAAGTTCAATGTCGATAAGCAATAAAATCGCAAATTCGCATATTAAGAATCCGCTACCGGGTCCTGAAAGAAGGCACTTGATATTTAAATTACGCTAAAGAAAATTACGTTTTAATACCAAAGCAATAAAGTTTAATTTTAATTGTTATCTATTTAATGTGTTGTCTTAAGACATTCCTTGCCATAAATAGTGTTGGTTAAAGTACCGACGCGCGCCGGCGCCTACGTGGTCTTGTAATGGAATCTTGCCTACGTTGAATTTTGTTTTTCGTAATGTTAAACATAGGTGTTCTTACAGTCTATACTCTATACTTACAAATATTTAAAAATAAGTTGTGAGCTTGAGTCTTGTGTACTCTGATAAACTTTTAGAGCCTCGATAGCTCAATGGTTGAGAAGTGGGCTGAATTCCGAAAGGTCGGCGGTTCAAACCCCACCCGTTGCACTATTGTCGTACCCACTCCTGGCACAACTTTACGCTTGATTGGAGGGGAAAGGAGAATATTAGTCATGATTAGCATGGCTAATATTCTTTTTTTAAATAAAAAAAACTATGTCGCTGATGTCACAGAATACGGAAGGCTGCTGAAATAGACCTCACAAAAAGGGTTCAATGGTATGTGTGATATTTCTAAACAATTACCACAAGCTGCTGTTTGCATTTTATTTAATTCTTCCTCATTTCAAACGCCACTGCACGGTAAAAAGAGAGTATTCATTTGACTGAAATGTCAAGGGAATTGGACTTTTTATTGTTTCCTTTGTTATCCCTTTATTTAATGGCGAAATTAAAACTTCAACTGTGGGAGCTGAAATTGAATTGAATGGAATTTTTATAGCATAGAATTCAATAATTGCTCGTTCTTTATTTACCTTTTCTAACCTTTAATTAAATTTCTTAACCTTTACTAATAATTCCATCCATACAAATGATAGATACATATTTTAACGTTTGAACTATCGTGAGTGATTATTGCAGGCTTACGTCGACTAAATACGTGAGTATAGCCGTAACAATTTATACTTATGATAGATATACATATTTGAAAACAAAACAGAATAACAGTTAATATTTTCGTAGGAGTATCAAATTCTTTATTTCCGCTGAGTAAAACTTTCATCTTCTTCAAAATAAAACACATCAATTATGTTTCAGTCATTTTTATTATTTTGTATTTCGTATTTTTGTTTTTTTATGTTCACCTTGTTGGACCTGTAGTGACGTCACAATAATTTGCATTGTTTCTCAAGATGTACCTTG
The DNA here is from genome assembly GCF_905333055.1 of Maniola jurtina. Taxonomy (NCBI): domain Eukaryota; kingdom Metazoa; phylum Arthropoda; class Insecta; order Lepidoptera; family Nymphalidae; genus Maniola; species Maniola jurtina. Next base: position 12,809,371 of record NC_060040.1, read on the forward strand.
TTAATAACTCAAAATTTAAAAAACCCCCGACACAAAAACCTCTGTAAGAAAACTAAAAAAGAGCTGATAACTTTCAAACGGCTGAACCGATTTTCTTCGATTATAGCTAAGAACACTCTCGATCAAGCCACCTTTCAAACAAAAACAAAAACTAAATTAAAATCGGTTCATTCGTTTAGGAGTTACGATGCCACAGTCAAATACACAGATACATACATCAAACTTATAACACCTCTCTTTTTGGGTCGAGGGTTAAAAAGATATGATTGAATAGATGATCTCTTATACTTAACGAATAAAAGCGGCTCTGTCTCTCGTTAGTAATTTTTAAAAACCTCAATCAATGTGGACGAATTCGTCAGCAAAAACTAAGGCTATGTTCAGATGGGAGGTGATAAGCGCGCGTTAGCAAACCATAACACCAAAGCTTACATACTTTATGAATTTTAGTACTAAGGTTGAAACCCATAGAGCGCACTTTAAAGCTTAGACTTAAGTTTCAGTTAAAACGAAACAGATTTATGCCAGCGGTATAGCGCTGTCTCGTTTTAACAGTGTCTTAAGTGGCCGTAAGTGATAGTGGCGTACGCCGTACGTATGCATTTTGTATAACGCGCGTTCGACAATAGCTGACGCCGGAACTTGTCAGAGCGCTTCAATTAACGCACGCTTTGATATCATAGGTTTGCCGTTCAGCCGTTCAGTTAGTAGTTTATCACGTTGTAGCGGTGTTTTACGAAATATTGCCATCTTTTTCTGAGGCGCTGTCTTTGCCTTGACTGTAAAATATACAAACATAGCTGTTTCCACGTTCATCCATATCCATACTTTCATACTAATATTATAAATGCGAAAGTGTGTCTGTATGTCTATCTGTCAGTCTGTCAGTCTATTTGTCTGTCTGTCTGTCTGCTAGCTGTTCGGCGCGCGTTAAACGCCTGTCATGTGAACGTGCCTTTATGGCCCATATGTAGCGGTTAAGTTAAAGTGTAGTTGAACTCTCTTATCATCCAGCACTAATGTACAACACGATAGCTGGCAGGCTTACCCATTACTTACTACTTACCAGTTAACTTTAACTGATATCAGTTATGTTGCATTTACGATTACAACTAAACTTAAACTGTACTTAGCAAAGAAGATAATATTATACTTAATGGCGCGATAGCAAAATAATTTCATATTCGCCATTAGAAAGGTTACTAAGCAGAAATCTGTGATATAAGGTAAAGTAATCTACTATAACTTTGTATAATTTAATTACTTTCCATTCATAGAGCAAAGGTCTTGTAACGTGCTATAGACTGACCTCTATTAATTACACGGACCTGCGATTGCCGACTTGTTTTTGAAGCAACTTGATTATCGCCATTTTGACGCTAAGAGATCCTCCAGTATGGAGTTTCTAGACACAGGTAATCCTAACACCAAGCCTAGGACGTCGAAATAATAACAAGATAAAATTGAAAACCCGACAGCGATTGTCTTAATAAATGTTATAGTTGTCGTGCTTCGTGCGACAGGTAGGAATTTAGTAAAACGCGAAGACGGATTGATACTTATAATTATGGTCAAACAATCTTACAAATAGGTTGTGTCTTATTGTGGAACTAAATAAACATAATAGATAACTCAGTCGGGAGCGGCCGTAGGTAACGCGCTACAATCACAGGGTAGTTAATTGAGAATCGCATACGCATGAAGACACGTTGACTGTCCGAAGGAAGACAACTGGCCTTGGTCAGACGCCGGGGGCAGACACGGGCTCGCAGAGGGCTCGCAGACGCGTCGGACAATCGACGATGCTCGGGCGGCGCTGCGGGGCGGCGGCTCAGTGCTTGTGCGTAGGCTACTCGACAGCAGTGTGCAGCGTGGCTTGGGTAGACGGTACGAAGTTGGTAGACACTTCGCCGGTGGGGTAGCAGTCAGGTTAATAGCAGAGCTTCAGTGTAACTGTTAGAGCTTCCTGGTAGAAGGAACCCTGGAATCGAGAGAGGCAATCTTAAATGATTTGCTCAAACTCTCGTTCCATAACTTTAGATGAGCCTTGGGTCGTCTGAGCCAAGTGCAGGTCGTATAATATAAAAGTGATGGAACGAGTTTACAGATTCTGTTAGTAAATATCCTATCGCAAGGGTTAGGTTAAACGAGTACCAAACAATTAGCCTAAACTTATAATTTAATAACATCACAGTTACCAACCTTAATCCAGGGTTACACAGAATTCACTACACTTATTTATTACTTTCACTTCACTCCTGCGTCGTGATTGCAGGTAATAGAAATCAGGAATGTCCCTGAACTAGGAGGATTGCTTATTTATATTAAATTTAGCGGAAATAAGGTGTATTCTCGAGTGTTCTGGCTACAGGAAATGTTATTAGTTTGTCGGGGAAGTTTCCAGAATGAAAGACTATTGATCGACAGATGTCGCTAGCGTATATGATTAATTAAATAGTCTTGACAGTTATTTTTAAATGGAAAGCTATCTGTCGTTAGAGGTCGCTAATTTGTATGAGTAGTTTTATTTTAAAGAATGTTCTAGAAAAACTGTCATTGTTTGATTAGTCTATGTAAACTATTCTCCGACAGATGGCACTGAATGTTAATCAGTGTTGACGTTGAAGTCTGTCAATGTCAGAAATTCTTTGTCCTAGTAATGTATTACGCGACCGGTAGATGTCGTTCGTAATTGTTTATTACAATTCCGTGATTCGATTTTTTTCGAATCACTCCATATTCCCCTTTTTAGGTTAGGATTTTATCTAATAAAATCCTTCTACACTACCTCTAAATATCGCTAAAGTTCGAGTTAACCTTGTCATGCTTCATCTTTCGTACTATCCGAACATTCTTCAGTCATTCATAAAGCGGTGGCCATACTAGTGGTCCATCGCGTCCTAGTGTACAGAGTTATCGCGTTTGTTCGCCATGACTCGCTCTCATGTTAGCAGGTGTTATGATTGTTGCAAAGTCCAAAAATAATCGGTGTAGTTGTCTTTTCACTGTTTAGTATAGTGGATTAACAACTTGTTATAGAAGGATATCTTAACTTTTAGGTCATTAAGATATGGACGTATTTCACCTTTTTAGGTAAGCAAAATACAATTAGTTGTGTACTAGTAGTGCCTTAGTGTAGGCGTAGCATTCACCTTTTAGGTCAGTGAAGGCCAATTTTGTACTGACCTTTAGGTCATCAGCACGTTAGTGTGTATCTAGCATTATAGTAATATTCTTTTTGGACTTCGCAAGGTATGTCTGTGGAATAAGTAGTGATTTTTATGTAGCGGTTGGTACATTAGTTGTTTAGGTTGAGGGTAGATGTACATAACTTACTGAGTTTGTAGTTATGTCTAGTTAAATGTAATAGGTGAGTATATGTTAGATACTGGTGTAGGTATCTGTATAGTGTACCGGTTCTAACTACTTTGTTTTGATGAACGTAAGATTGCGCGACGCGGTGTACAACCAACCTTAAAGTTCATGCATATCGCGTGATGTTAAACTTGAGTTGACTGCTGTACATTACGTGGACACTGTTTATCGGTTGTTGTTTCTTTTTTTGAATCTAGATGCATGGAATGATCATGTTTGTTTGATAGCACTTTCCGCGGCTTTATTTACGTTCATAGGTATTTGAGATTAGGGTGATTAGCTAATGAATCGATTAATTAGTTTGTGAGTTTAGTGGATAGATGTAGTCTAATTTCTTAAAATTATGCCTAGTAGGTGGTTTGTAATGTTATATAGAAAATGATGCATAATCTTAAGTTTGAGTGTTGTAATTGGTTAGTTTTATGTCTTTGACATGCCAGGTGCCTAAATTATTACCGTCTAGGTCTGCTATGACTGCATGTTTGAGTTTGTTCTTTTGAAGCGATAGGTATTTTATTGGGTAAGACATTGTGAATGTGTGTAAAGTAAAATGGAAGTTAAGAGTGATTAGTGGAACACTTATAAAAGTTGGTAACTGTGTTACACAAAATATAAAATATAGAAGTTAGTACAAAATATACACACGTAGTGTATCCTGAAATTTTACACAAAAATTTCAAAATATACTCGTAACCATACACTTTGTTACGGTCAGCGTATGTTAATGCTATGCGATCTCGAACCTGTGGGTGAACTGTGATTAGGCACCTTTTTTATTCCACAATAAGAGACACAAAAATTAGAGTGGGCGCCACTGTCGCGCTTTGGACAGGGGTCCTAATGTGGAAAATGAATAGGTTGTTAGATACGCGGTAGGATCGCATGGGTAGTTAATCGTAGAAACTAAATGAACTAATAGGTACGCGGTACGAGAGCAGGGTAGTTAATACAATTAGGTTAGATAGCTCCATTATTGTGGAACTTAAATAAACATAATAGATAACTCAGTCGGGAGCGGCCGTAGGTAACGCGCTACAATCACAGGGTAGTTAATTGAGAATCGCATACGCATGAAGACACGTTGACTGTCCGAAGGAAGACAACTGGCCTTGGTCAGACGCCGGGGGCAGACACGGGCTCGCAGAGGGCTCGCAGACGCGTCGGACAATCGACGATGCTCGGGCGGCGCTGCGGGGCGGCGGCTCAGTGCTTGTGCGTAGGCTACTCGACAGCAGTGTGCAGCGTGGCTTGGGTAGACGGTACGAAGTTGGTAGACACTTCGCCGGTGGGGTAGCAGTCAGGTTAATAGCAGAGCTTCAGTGTAACTGTTAGAGCTTCCTGGTAGAAGGAACCCTGGAATCGAGAGAGGCAATCTTAAATGATTTGCTCAAACTCTCGTTCCATAACTTTAGATGAGCCTTGGGTCGTCTGAGCCAAGTGCAGGTCGTATAATATAAAAGTGATGGAACGAGTTTACAGATTCTGTTAGTAAATATCCTATCGCAAGGGTTAGGTTAACGAGTACCAAACAATTAGCCTAAACTTATAATTTAATAACATCACAGTTACCAACCTTAATCCAGGGTTACACAGAATTCACTACACTTATTTATTACTTTCACTTCACTCCTGCGTCGTGATTGCAGGTAATAGAAATCAGGAATGTCCCTGAACTAGGAGGATTGCTTATTTATATTAAATTTAGCGGAAATAAGGTGTATTCTCGAGTGTTCTGGCTACAGGAAATGTTATTAGTTTGTCGGGGAAGTTTCCAGAATGAAAGACTATTGATCGACAGATGTCGCTAGCGTATATGATTAATTAAATAGTCTTGACAGTTATTTTTAAATGGAAAGCTATCTGTCGTTAGAGGTCGCTAATTTGTATGAGTAGTTTTATTTTAAAGAATGTTCTAGAAAAACTGTCATTGTTTGATTAGTCTATGTAAACTATTCTCCGACAGATGGCACTGAATGTTAATCAGTGTTGACGTTGAAGTCTGTCAATGTCAGAAATTCTTTGTCCTAGTAATGTATTACGCGACCGGTAGATGTCGTTCGTAATTGTTTATTACAATTCCGTGATTCGATTTTTTTCGAATCACTACATAGTAAAATTGTTTTTCTATCACTTGGTTTATATTAATGTTGTAGTACATTTATATTTATGAACTCAAAATTTTCTCCTCTTTCACTTGACACCCCACTCATAAAATTTTTGGAGACCCTCACTTTTTTTCATGTAACATCCGTTAGGTCAATTTTTTCGTAAAAAATGTAGCCTATGTCACCCGGACCTTTACGACAAATCGATTGACACCTCATTCATCAATATCGGCCCAGTAGTTAAGGCGCTACGGTAGAACACACAGAATCTGGATACAAACATACATACACAGACTGCTAAAATCATAACCCTTCCTTTTGGCTTTGCCGCAGTCGGGTAACAAGCGTACTGGCTGTAGCACGGAAACTCGCTCGGTTCATTAAAAATAACGAATGGCGAATCCAATCGACCGCCGCAACCGTGGTTCCGTGTTACCTGTAAATGGTTGATGACTGGCAATTTCGGGGTTTAGTTGGCGTACAAATTGTTACTTCACGGGGTGGTAGTGTTGCCAATTTATATTTCGCAATGTTTTCCACGTGAATCAGAGCCGCAGTTGAAAATCAGCGCTGTGTGCTTTTGTATTTGTGCAAGAGCATACCAGCATGTAAAGTCTTGTATGTTCGATTCGACTAGCGTTGTCCTGTCTAGGTGGGTTCTGCTTTCCCACATCTTCTGCACACTGTGTCCAGTTTTGAGCATTCAGATTTTTAACCCCCGACCCAAAAAGAGGGGTGTTATAAGTTTGACGTGTGTATCTGTGTATCTGTCTGTGGCATCGTAGCGCCTAAACGAATGAACCGATTTTAATTTAGTTTTTTTTGTTTGAAAGGTGGCTTGATCGAGAGTGTTCTTATCTATCATCCAAGAAAATCGGTTCAGCCGTTTGAAAGTTATCACCTTTTTTCTAGTTACTGTACCTTCACTTGTCGGGGGTGTTATAAATTTTTAATTTACACTTGTATTCCAATTGAGTCCGATTTACACTGCGGTGTGGCACTACTAAAAACATCAAACGTCTCTAGACAAATCCCAAATCATTTGTTGCTTTGGTAGTGAATAACCAAATCTCAATTTACTGAACTACTTACTTCAAGCTAATTGAAGAAAAAAAAAGTCTTGTGAAGAACCCAGTTATTATTAATTTTAGTCTACCATCGACGTTATTCCTAGATTAACGTATTTATTTTTATTTTACAGGTAAGCTTCCTGCCTAGTGCCTACTTGTTATGCAAAAAAAAACTTGGAATTGTGGTTAGTACTATAATTTACAGCTTAATTAATTTCTATATAAAATAGTCACCTGAGATACCTACCGTCAACTCAAGCACTACGATATTCTTCAGTATCCGTGTGTCAGCTGATATCACATCACACTAATATTATAAAGGAGAAAGTGTGTGTGTGTGTGTGTGTGTTTGTTACTCCTTCACGCAAAAACTACTGGACGGATTGGGCTGAAATTTAGAATGGAGACAGATAATATCCTAGATTAGCACATAGGCTACTTTTTATCCCGGAAAATCAAAGAGTTCCCACGGGAATTTTAAAAAACCGAAATCCACGCGGGCGAAGTCGCGGGCATCTTCTAGTTCTAATTAAAAAAAAAAACTTTAAGTACAAAAAAATATACATAATCCATTCCACACCTAACACAACGTCTTCATAGTTAAATAAGCATAATAATTTATCTCGCTTAAGCCTCTGTAACGATCTTAGCTACATGCACCGAGTATTTGTTGCGTGATAACTTCATTTGTTTAAGTTCCGCCCAACTTTTTTGTTTAAACCCTTTTACAGTAAGTTCAAGGTGGGCTTTTACACGTGTTATTTGAACATTGTCTTTGGAATACTTTTAAACATTTATTTCAATTTACTTTAAGTTTATAGTTTATAAAAAATTTCACTTTTGAAAATGGCGCCATACAACCACCATATTGATTTTTTTCAATATGGTGGTTGCGTTAAAGGTGCGGGGCGTCCCCCTCCCTCTTTCCCCGATTGCCATCTGGACCTAAGGATTACCTACTATACCTAAGGATTCTAACAATACACCATAATATATCTCACGAAACTCACATATTACCTATAGCTATAGATATACGTGCATGAACGTTGAAAACATTACACTCCTTTTTTTTGGACAGTCGCGTAAAAAAAGGATAAGTGCCATTCTCAAGCTGTTACTGCAGGTTCAAACATAGTAATTTAAACACAGTCACGATCCAGTAACATTGAAAATAGACTAGTTCTAGACTTCTATTCAATTACCCTTTACATACACAGCCTCTAATAAGTCCAAGTGATAGAAGCGTAGCCATAAATCTTCCTAGAGAAGGGTTTTAACACAATTCGTGACTCTAATGACGTCCAGCTCCGTGCACAGCGTTATTTATTAAGCAGGGTCAACACTAGGCACAACAGTGACGACGCTGTTACGTGAGCCAACATTGGGGTTTTCCGGAACTCGTTGCCTAGGTCGAGCCTTCATTGTGACGATTATTGTCATCTTCAAACTGATTAATTTATTTCTTATTTTATTTTAATTAAAAAATAAGGTCGCGTTGAAAGGTACCTTACTGTATGATTAAAGATCAATTAATAATCAAAAAAGAACAATCTCCATCTTGAAATAGCTTTTGACTTGGTTTATCTGTGAAAGAGCCACACTACGTTTGCCAAGCACGTTCACTACAGTTGCCTTGCAAGCTTTTGCGCTCTGTGTGCAAATTGCTGATATTCAATTAGGTACAACCGTACGCAATGTAATTAAACAGACAGACAACAAAGTGATCCTATAAGGGTTCCGTTTTTCCTTTTAAGGTACGGAACCCTAATAAAAACCTATTTACACTAGTTGTTCGGGCTACCGCGCGCATCTTGGATAGTGATTGCGTGCCAGGCATTGCGCCTGCCGCGTGGTCCTTGCGCCCTGTGTGGACACGGCTAAAGTCCAGCCGTGCCCAGTGTAATTTATTACAGTATCGCCTCGCTGTGTAATTGTACTGTAATTCCTCACGCTTCTTCCGTTGGAATACATCAATCATCGTCATTTGGCGCCTTGACCCTCGCTCACCGCGATTTAGTTGTTAAATAAGGTTCTGTAAGTCTTTATTTTTCAACTTTAAATTAATTGTTACTAGATGATGCCCGAGACTGTCCGCGTGGATTTGGGTTTTTTAAAAATCCTGTGGGAACTCTTTGCTTTTCCGGGATGAAAAGTAGCCTATGTCTGTCCCCGGGATGTAAGCTGTACCCATTAAAATTGGTACAGCGGCTGAGCCGTGAAAACAGACAGACAGACAGACGGACCGACACACTTTCGTATTTATAATATTAGTATGTATAAGATTTTGATTAAATTATTTGAGAATTTTTTCAGTAAGGCTAACCTTTCGGAAGAATAAAACCTGTAATAAACCAATGAAATTAGTTATAACAGCAATCGAATCATTACTTTTAACAACATAATATAAAAAGATACTTTGAACACAAAAATCTTTGTGGCTTACGTAAAACCATGAAAACGATATTAAATATTAATTAATCCAAAAAGTCAATTGACTCGTTAAATGTAATTTTCGTAACGCATTCAGTTTCATAAGGTTCTCTCCGCCAATAAAATCTGATAGAGTGAATCAATAAACAAAAGCTATCATGACGTTGTAATAGACTAAGAGCTGGTTTTATTTTAAGAAAGGTAGGTACTTCTTTTAAATAAAACCAAATAACTTAAAAAAATTGTAAGGAAGTTCCTACTAAAAGCTGAAACACTACCTTACACTTACACTTACACACTTACACACTTATACACTTTGCCGGACTATTTTCATTTGACACCATACGGACTGTTTAATTTTGGACGTCCACACTGTCACTTGTTCTTTGTGATGCTTGATGGGAGGCTTCGGCCATGGCTAGTTACCGGCAAAGTCGTGCCGCCAAGCGATTTAGCGTTCCGGTACGATGCCGTGCAAGGGGGTATGGGTTTAATAAAAACTGCCATACCCCTTCCAGGTTAGCCCGCTTCCATTTTAGACTGCATCATCATTTACCACCAGGTGAGATTGAAGTCAAGGGCTAACTTGCATCTTTATAAATAAATAAAAGAGATAGAAAGAATCCTCTTGTCTCTACCTATGCCTCTTGTCTCTGTCTCTATTACTGATAACCCTTTGGTGTCAAAAGCATTTAATTACATAACTTCTCAGAATGTTCCACCAGCTCTGTGCTTATAACAGTGGGCAAATTAACAATCTGTAAGCTTAATTAGAAGCGGATGTTAAGCGTCACAAACAGTTTCATGTAGAAAGTGGTGAAGGACCGAAGCGAAGGAAAATTTATGCAATTTCTGAGGTAGAAATTATAGGGCCTTTCCTTCTGTATGATAGAATTATTATAAGACATAGGTAATAAGATTTATGTTCATGAGATTCATGTTGGTATTAACCATGAAGACATTGTATGGACTCGTTGTCAGTTTAAATAAAGGTTTTTTATAAAGGGAAAAATATTTGACCTTAGAAGAGAGTAATTCATAACTGTGATAAGATTTACACATAATATTTTATTGATAGGTAGATGATGGTTTAAAGTAGGTGAAAATTTCTCTTTAACACTGACTATCGCAAACTTTAGATCAGCAGTCACAGATTCTAATTAAGAGAGTGTCTATAACAAAAAGAAAATGAAAGTGTCTGTATTTAAATGTCGATCTAGTCATATTTAACCGCTGGGATTTTATTCTAATGGTTTATTAGTGTCTATTGACAAATTAGGTTTCAAAGGATAACTCATAAGGATTTAACACACGCAACGCGTGACGGCACGCCAGCGACGCGGCGTGCGACGGTAAAGTGTCGTATAAAGTTTTACATCTCACCGGCGCGCGACGTCGAAACACCACAAAATCAGAGTAAAATGTATCTAAAGATCTTTGATTTAAATTCGAAAACTAAGCATCGCTGATTTTAACTTCGCTAGTCTTTAAATTTTAAGTTTAAAACAAGGTCGTCAGTCGCACTGCTGGAGTTGCTACGGGTAAAAACTCACTATTTTTTATCATTTAAGTACATAATTTTTGATTGTGTAAAATGCTGTTTTCAGAAGCATACTTTTAATAGATTTTACTTGTGTTTCAAATCGTAATTGTATTTGATACGCACGCTTTGAATATCAAGTGCTGCCATACATTTGTCGTCGTGATCCGTTGCGGTTGCGCTTTTTGTGTGACCAAGCCTTTAAATGGGCTATGGTACCACTCAACCCCTGTATCTTTTAATGGAAGATCGAGATCGTGTTTAATGCCAGTTGAGTGAGTTACTCGATTCTTTTAAGCGCACTAATAGAAAGTAATGGTTGAACGCGATTAATCTCGCTGCCATACAGATCGTACAGATCGATCGCTTTCTTTCTGTCGACACGTCCAATCTCGACATTCATCAATTAATGAAATCGAAAGTGACATAACATAGGCATATTGCATGCCTATCGATCCCCGTTAATAACGATCACCGTTATATTATCTAAAAGGGTCACTTGGTACTTGGTATACGCCTTCGGTGAATATTGAAAAGTTTTTTACGAATGGGTACCAATGGTTAAAAGTGAATCACACTAACTAATATTACAACTAACACAACTCATTATGATCAATCTATCGCCGGTTCACTAATGAGCACGGGTCTCGTCTCAGAATGAGATGGGCTTAGGCCTTAGTTCACCACGCTGCCTGGCCCAGTGCGAATTAGCAGATGAAAACAACTCACACTAAATGAATATTGTGTAACTTTATCACGTTATTTTCAAAAATCTGATTATGTGCCCCAGTGTTATCGTCTGACCATAAGAGATGTTTTATCTCCACTAAAATTCTAAGGTCCTATGTACCTAAAACTTTATAATACCTACCTACCTTAAAACCGGTTCCCACCTCATGTTTTTTATCTCGATACTACAATAACAATGCTAGACGTATGATAATGACCTGGCTATTATACAAGTAGCCTTGAATTTGAATAGTGCAATACCGGTATACGATACACTGGTACAAGGTCGATTAATAAGATATCTATGCATCTGGCTTTCGCAAGGCGCCACATCAATTTTGATAACAAGGCACTTCATACATGTTTCAACTATCCATCCTGCACGTGTCCACCTGGACAATGTACGCCACCAAACACCAACTTCAGGTAGATGAAAAAGATCATTTATGTACATGCTTCCCACGATTTCGGCTTAAAATCCCGTGGAAACTTTGATTTTCCTGCATAAAAAGTAGCCTGTTACTCTCCAGACCTACATCCATGCGAAAAATCGAAAAATCAAGTCGATCTGTTTTTAACCCTCAACCCAAAAAAGAGGGGTATTATAAGTTTGACGTGTGTATCTGCGTATCTGCGTATCTGTGTATCTGTCTGTTGCATCGTTGCTCCCAAACGAATGCACCGATTTTAATTTAGTTTTTTTTGTTTGAAAGGTGGCTCGATCGAGAGTGTTCTTAGCTATAATCTAAGAAAATCGGTTCTGCCATTTGAAAGTTATCAGCTCTTTTCTAGTTACTGTAACGTTCACTAGTCGGGGGTGTTATTTAATTTACACTTGTTGCTCCATTGCAGCGTGATTGAAAGATAACTAAGTAAATAAAAATTGGTAGTGAAATTTCTAAGTGTACAATAATGCTTGTTTTAGGCACGGTAATTTTATCTATACAGTATTCTAACTCGGCCGTATCTTTGAAATAAATACCTACAGCTGCGCGGTACGTAAACATGCGGTAGGGCTGCCCGCCTCCAGCAGTTTAATTACATTTGCCTACTTTGTGTTTCCATCTAGTTTTGTGATTGTAAATATACTTTTTTTATATAAGCAAATAAAATATTTTGTGAATAGGAAATGTTCAATAAAAATGCGTGTTGTTTTTTGATTGGTAGATTTAATTAAAAAACCATGTTTATGATTGAATAACAAATCGGTCTTATAATTTGAGAATGAAAAATATTTGCGCCTCGACTGAGACGTAGGAAATTAAACGAACGTTACGAATAATTAAATTTTAAAGTTTAAAAAATCCGCATCCGTATAAAGCTTTTAATCAAAAATTGTTTTGGGGAACATGGGCAAGATAGAGAAAAAGGAATAAATGTCTTTTACTTGGTTATAGACACCTGCAGCTACTTTACAATTTATATATTTGGTTTTAAATGAAGTTCGGAACATTTTCCCCATTTTTTGTATATCTTCCACAAAATCATCGCTGGGTACAATCAAAAAAGTTTGCGAATTAATCTTATTGTAGTCCCGGTACCTTAAATACCGACATTCTGAGCTGAAATTGTGGCTTCTTTGATCGGGTTTCACATACAACGAAAAAATCGCGCGGTTATTGTTAGAAAAACAAAACACCGCCCATTCGTCACTGCGGCACAGTCGCGACTGTCTGCGTGTCGAGCGCCTGCCGACATCGAGGTGCGTAGGTATAGCTCGCGTTTCGTCCGTTTGTATGAAGTTGGAATACTGTACATACCATTACCGTGTTTTAGGGTTCCGTCCCCGAAGGATGCCAACGAGACCGTGTTACTAAACCTCCTCTGTCCATCCGTCTGTCCGTCTGTTTAACCATACATCTGTCTGTCAGCGGGCCGTATTTCATAAACCGTAATAGACTACCTATTCTATTGCCACTACAACAATAAAATAATAAACATTTCGAAAATTATATAAAAAATTACATAAGTGTTATTTCTTGTTGGATGGTACCTACGGAACCCTTCGTATACGAGTCTGACTCGCCCTTGGCCGATTTTACGTTGACATATTTATGCATACGTCGCTTCGGTTACAGCTTGCTACATCGCGCATGAGTACCGAGATCAAAATCTTAGAGTAATAAACATCACGTTTTATTACTGGTGAAAATATAAACGGGGATCTTTTGAAACTTATATGGGATAAATCAATGGTTTTAAAAGGACTTTTGATTTAATCTTTCCTTTTGGAGTAAAATTTTTACCTAATTAATTACATTGCTATGTGTGGGGGGGTAATATTTTTCTATTCCAATGGGTATTTCTGTCTACCAAAGCGTACCTAGGTAAATACTGCGAGTTTTCAAGTAACCAAACGTAACGTAGGCTGACCATTTTTGGGCCCAGCACCTATAGTGATTTTTATAGCACTGAAGTCTAAAATCTAAATGTAACAAAAATAATGCCTTATACATTGTAGATACATTGTAAAAGATTAATAAATAAATACATACAAAAGCTGTAAAGTTGAAATTAAGTATAGAGTAAGTACCTTCTAGCATCCAAAACAAAAAGGATCCCCCTGAACACGAAAAGCGAAAGCCGAAAAAAAACATTAGGTTTCTTAGACAGTTTCGAAAACTCAGTTTACGAAATAATAACCGGTAAAGTTTTTAGCAGCTAACATGTTTATGGAACCTACCATGCGTCTGAGTTCTAACATGATCAGTTTTTTTACATCATAACTGCTTTTCACCACGGCTAATTCTTTAGCTTGGGTTTAAACCAGGGCTCTACACCTACCTCGTTTGCGCTTTCGAAGCCCATAAATGAATAATTCAAACCAGTTACAAGTGTACAGTAATCGATTAATTAGACCTAACTGTTGCCTTCCCATAAGGAAGGTGGTTCTACGCAGCTCTACACTGATCAAGTTTAGCCTATTAGTTAAACACGACTCTATTTTGACCGGATATTACAGTGCGCTTACTCGTCTCAATAGCAATCCTTTCGACTCCCAGATGATTCAATATGTTATAAACTCTATACTAATAATATAATGAATGCGAAAGTGTTTGTCCTTCAATCAGGCCGCAATGGAGTAACCGATTGTTGTAATTATTTGTATGGATATAGATAAAGGCTGGTCGATTGCGGAAAAACTGCATCAATCTGCAACTGTTGTGATTGGCTGAATTTATGGTATTCTTGTTGCAACAATGCATTGTAGCCAATAGTAAGCGAGCGTCGACCAATCAGAGTTGATTGCGATCGTGACATTGTAGCCTGTCAATTTACCGTTATCGAGCACCTGGAGAAAAATGTATTCTGCTTTGATCTCGGAAAATCAAAAAGTTCTCGCGGGATCATGCAGGTATCCTTCACCGTTAAATCAAGTCATATAAAAATCGGTTAAGTGCGAGACACGTAGGCTGTCGTATCATCGTACAAGAAATAACACTTTTAATTTTTTTAATTTTCATGGCGGCCATTTTGAAGAAATACGCATTCTGTAAAAAATTCAACTCTACCTATTACGGTTCACGAGATACAGCCCGCTGACAGATAGACGGACTGATGGACGGACAGCTAGCGGAGACTGACTAATCGGGTTCCATTGGCACCCTTTTGCTACGGAACCCTAAAAACACTAGGTACATCTGCGCGTACAAAACCCTAATCGAGCGGAAATCCGCTCGCCTTCCGCTCGCGTCGCGTTATTCCGCTAAAGACTCTGGTCTTATATGGAGACTATGATAATAGATTTCTACTCTCTGACGTACGATAGGCACATAGACCACAGTACCTATTACGTATCTAGACATGACGATACGTGCATGAGATAAGGCGGTTCATAAATCTCAAAGTTATCGTTATCAGACAGAGAAAGCTGTGCCCGATGCGGTGCTTAGCGTGCGTGCTTGAAAATTTCCTCTTTCATAGGTATACTTTATTGCCTATGGGGTGATAACTTGAAATGGCTGACCCTTTTCAAGAGCTACCTAGGTCCTAGAGGTATCAACCGATAGAAGTCCACTGCGTGTACATATCTATGACTGCGTGATATAGGTCTCTTGCAAGGACTTCCACACGCCAGGCCTTGCGTTCGTCGTCTATCTTTGCTTTCCGGTACGAGGTCCCCATTCCAGAAACTTATGCAGGACTTTATTGTGTACGGGTGATAACTTGAAATGAGTCAGATATAGCTTCTACTTAGAAACATGGTCGGCATCATTAAAAATGCTCCGATGTTCGACCTGTGCATAAAAGGACTTTTTTTTAAGATATACTAAATGAGAATCGATCCAGGGTCTTTCCTTTAAGGAGACAATCATCATCATCATCACTAACCCATCGGTGGCTCACTACTGAGCACGGGTCTCGCCTCAGAATGAAAGTTAAAAGCAAGTGAAACTCACATAACTCTGAAAAGTTAGAAGAGTAGGGATGCTTGTCCGGGATCTAACTCCGTCCGGACTCTGGGCCTCCCAACTAGCAAGCTGATGTTTCACTTTAAACTACTAGGCTATCACCCCTTCTAAAAACACAATGGACCGCTACAGTTATTATACTTAGAGGTTATAATTTAGCCAAATACAAACTAGACTGCATGTCTCAGTAAGAGCATAGACCAAACCTCAATTATGCCGACTACTAGGTATGAGTAGGAATAGGTACTTATTATTAGTATTAGATATGAACTAACCGATGCCCGCGACTTTGTCTGCATGAAAGTTTCAAATGTTTACTGTTTTTTGTGAGACGATGATATTATTACTTTGATAAAATGTTGCCTTATCTGCCTCTGGGATAAAAGCTAAGAATTTTTTACCTTTTAATTTGTAATAGCATAATAGTTAAAACGTCAGCCTCGGTAGGTTCGGGGTTCAATCCCGGCATCTCTAACTTTTCGGACTTAGGAATGTGCGTTTTAAGCAACCTAGCTTCCTTTATCATTGAAGGAATACATGCGTGAGGAAACCTGCATGCCTGAGAGTTCTTATAATATTTTCAAAGTTTTGTGAAATCTACCAATTCGCACTTGACTGTGTGGTAGATTATAGCCTAAACTCTTTCTTAGAAGAGACCCGTTTCAGTAATGGGCGGGGGATGGGTTGATGACTTGTTGATGACGATCCTTGATATATGTGCAAATGTAAATAGGTCCTTAATATTGGTTCAGCCTGGTACAGCTTTAGGCAGTAATAGTTTACAGACAGATACACAGACACACTTTTGCATTGATAATATTAGTGTAGTTTATGCAAATAATAACTATTCAATAAAGCACAATATCAGCCGTTCTGAATAATAATTGATATATTTTATCTTATAATTACAATTTATTCCGCGCAGATATCTTTGCTCGAAGCATAATCGTTATTTATACGGGACTGCATTTCTAAGACCTGTTGAAGGCTACAAAAATATATTTCACTTATTTATGTATGAGTAAGATATAAATAATAATGGGTTCCGTATAGCATTTATTCAATTTTCAACTATTGAAATGAAATGGAAATATTTGTTCAACTTATCTGTAAATCATTATAAGTAATGATTATACTTTACAGTCTGTTCAAAATGTATCAAACATACCTTTTTCCACGGTAAAATAGAACTTAAATAAACGAGAATCGCGATAAAGCTCCAGAATTACTGAAAATATACATAGAAACAAATGGCGTCTCAAAATGTTTTGAGTTTTTAATTCAGCGTTTCAGTTTTCCATGAAAAAATTCAGTATAGAAAATACTGCTCTGATTAAGTAAGTAGATGTTACTTAATACAAAGCGGATTTCATCAGGATTTTAGTTTTAGTTTTATGGTTAAAAGTTAATTGATAGCTTTATTTGCAAACTTTCCACATAATATACTATTTCAATCTTTCTATAAGTTATTAACTGATGAACCTAGCTTCATTATCGCGCTGAATTTCTATGCTAACTTTTCGTTGAAAATTAGTAAGCAGTAATTACTCTCTAAAATTATAGTCTTTGTACGTAAATATATTACTCCAAGGGAACTCTAAAACCTTGCGCAGGCGCACCCAATGTAAACAGTCCCTACACTGTTTGTTGAAGGTATTTCTGCCGTTTCTTTGTAGTTTTATTATTTTTCTTATTCTGGATTTGTTTTAGGAGCTGAAATGTTGACCGGAGTTGATGCGTTTACTCGGAATTATGATTAAGCTTTGCTTGTTCTTTATGGGCGGAAATCGATCGTGCGTTCACCTATGGGTATTTGTTTAAAAGTAAAGCTTTATGTTAATGATAAGTACTTAAGTATTATATCTGAATATATTAAAGGAAAAGCTGACTGACTAACTAACTTATCAACGCACATCTCAAACTACTGAACAGATCGGGCTGAAATTCGGCATGCAGATAGTTATTATGACATCCGCTAATAAAGGATTTGAAATTGAAATTTCAACCCCTAAGAGGGTAAAATAGCAGTTTGACATTTGTGTAGTCCATGCGGACGAAATCGCGGGCATAAGTTAGTTATGTATAAATATACCAGTAGCCTTAAGATCTGAAACATATTGTTTTATGGTAGATAATCTATAATTCGCGACAGGTCGACGTGGCAATCGGGGCACATGATCGGGGTATGAGGTGGGGGGACACCCCGTTCATCACCCGCGATATCCCACACCGGGCCGATAAATCTAAGCTCTTATTATGTAACCTATAAACTTCACACCATAGGTACCTACATATTTTAGCCTTATAGGGTCTCATATAGCGTATATGAGACCCTAATTTATGAGAAAGTAACTTTCGACACGGGCGTCCCTTAACATCACACGTCAATCGCGTCGACACGAAGACAGCCAATCGGAAGTGTCTTGAAATCTCTTCGGATAATGTCTTAACTGAGGTCTAGCTATTATCTACACGCAAGGTTTTGGTCCTAAGGGCACGTGCTAAGTTTATGTACCAGTAATATAACATGAGTTTTACACACAGTTATGTCTACTACTAACTGATGCCCGGGAAGTTTTATAAATCCCCTGTTTGTATACCTTGATTTTCCGGGATAAAAAATGGCTTATGTCACTCTCCAGGGCTTAACTATAACCTCGCAAAATACACGTTGATCCGTTGCTCCGTTGGGGCGTGATTGAAGGATAAACTAACAAACAAACACACTGTCTTTCGCATTTGTAAGGTCTTGATGTTAAGAGGACGCATACCTTTGCCAGTGCAAAACTTGGTATTTCCAAACTATTTATAACTACACCCGCAACTTCAGCCATGTGGATTTAAGTCTTTTGAAATCACGTGTTTATTTATATTCTTTGATTTTCTGGGATAAAAGTAACCTATGTCCTTTGCCGGGATGAAAGCTATGTCGATAGGTACTAATTTTCAGCACAGTTTTACGATTAAGTATGGCTATTGCGCAACGAAGGAAAGGATCCAAAAGTGTATGTGCGTTATTGCGGTCTACCACAAGGTTTGAACTATGATGCATATACCGAGGCATGCGTACAGGCATACAATACGTCTGTGTAGTTAGCGTATACGTCTAACCCAAGTTGAAAGCGCACCAGTGTAGTAGGTATAGTCAGATCGTTTGAGAGCTTTATTTTCCTTTAATAATTTAACGGACAAATTAAATTACCTCCATAATTAAGTTATTAATACTGAGTATGAATGAATATTACCAACAATACACAATTTAATTTAAACGAATTTGACCACTATCGCGTTTAATTAAGGGTTTTAATTGCTGGTCTTAGGTCCCACCTACCAACCACCTACATTTAACCATTAATTACCATCTCGGAATGACGCAAACGAATTCTATCCAATATTAATCTATATCGAAACCCAATTCAATATCCTGTAAATGTGTAATTGAAATCCATTATTTATGACCGATAACACGAACAATTTCAAACTCTATTACGTTGAATGTTAAGTTGATTTTTGATTGTTGGCATGCGAAATGTGAGATACAGAACAAATACAACAGTGTGACAAGAAATGGGCACAGTTTATAGAAACATACGACTTTGTTAGCGTGAAACGATGTTATTTTGTGCCACTGGTTATATTGGTTTATGATTTAGCTGCAATAAGCTGTTCTGTGATGTCGCAACAAAATATGGCATTGCAGATCCTGTCACAAAAAGAGAAGATTTCAGTTATCTATGCTTGCAATAAACGCCTCGTAAGACATATATACAAGTTTTCGTCAAAACGATTCGCAAAGTTTCTTTTACATCACATTAATCACACTATATCACACTACCTATAATATTATAAAAGCGAAAGCTTGTCTGTATGTGTGTATGTTTGTTACTCCTTCCTCCTTCAAGGAAAAACCACTGGACGGATTTGGCTGAAATTCAGAATCTTGGATTAGCACATAGGTTACTTTTTATCCCGGAAAATCAAAGGGATGTATCCCATGTCTGTGCCTTTCATTAAAATCAGTTCAGCGGTTGGGCCGTGAAAACGTAGCAGACAGACAAACAGACACACTTTCGCATTTATAATATTAGTATAGATTATATGATTTTATGTCTTAAAATTGTGCAACCTAATCCCACGATATTACGAAGTGGCCAATACGCTACTGTTATTGCAAACAAAACCAAACCACCGGTTATGGCGCGCGCTATGGCAGACATGGACATGGACATAGAACAACCGTGTACAGAGCCATCTAAGGAAGTGGCACCCGCTCACCCGTGGCACTCGTGACAGGTACTTATTATGTGCCGCAAAGCCGATTTCCGTGTTATCGATAAGTGAACCAATGTTTCGAATGTCTATCTTCTATACATATAAAAAGATATATCAACGCAAAGCCTACAACCGCTGAAATTTGAAATTTCACTAGGAACCCTCGTAGCTTTAGTTTTAAGTTACGTAATTAATTATCACCACTACATCGTACAAATTTAACAATTCTGACCATCAAAAGGAGTACAATTTTACCTACTTTGAATAAATGATTTTAACTTTTGATTTTTTAGGTTTTTTATAACAGAGACATACACTTTTTTATCCCTAGGGGGGTTGAGAAGTGGATTTGTAGACTGCATCATCACCTACCACCTGGTGGATCGCTGTCTAGGGCTAACTTGTAATGGATATTAAATGTCTGCGTAAAGTACTTACAGAAATCCATTTGATATTGTAATGAAAAGAATGAATGGTTCCGAAAGAATTTTATAATTTGCCAATACACATATCATTTTGTAAATGTATCAAGTGATCAAAGTTCATGGAGGAATGGAAAATATTTTGGAAAGAGCAACTGCTGAGTTTCTTGCCGGTTCTTCTCAGTACAATTTTCATTCCGAACGCGGCGCGGGCGATAGAGACACATAGCTAGCATAAGAGACAGTTGTACTACAAGAAATAATTTCAATTTGATTGATGTAGTATTTACTCTGCTGAGATTGATTAAAATAAAGAATACCGAGAATAAGTTATAATAAACAAACATAACCTAACATTCAACTCTCTGACATTCAATTTCTCGGTAAACACAAACAAATCCCCCTTTAAACATAAACAAACATAAACATAAACACAATGTTTCGGAAGCCCTAATCGCCCAATAAAACAGTCGGACCGGATACGGCGTCTCTTTGATAGACCGGCCAAACATGCTAACCGCTCTCCCCAACCGGGACGAATTATATCCCTATCTATCCTATCACTGGCTTATCATATGGTAAATATGACCTTATTGATTTATTGATTGATTTATTTGTATATATCAAAGAAAAAGCTGACTGACTGACTGACTGATCTATCAACGCACAGCTCAAACTACTAGACTGATCGTACTGAAATTTAGCATGCAAATAGCTATTATGACGTAGACATCCGCTAAGAAAGGGTTTTTGAAAATTTAATCCCTAAAAGGGGTTCGAAATTTGTCTAGTCCACGCGGACGAAGTCGCGGGCATACGTTAGTCAGCTATAAAAAAAAGCTTTATGGCATTTCAACACTTCGAAATAAAAGATAAACTGCAGATTAAACACCTCCATTAGAAAATCGTATGCAAATTCTCCGACTAGTGTAAAAGTTCACACCAAGGTCAACGCTAATATGAGAGAACAATTTATAAGACAGATGTGACCCGCAAAAGCTTATCTGTCATCACTAAAATCTCAATTAAAACGATATATGTGAATGTCACGACCTTACGAAACAAGTTACACTGTGGGTTCAAGATCCCAGGATCACCAGATGTTACTTATTTTCTGAGAAACAAAATATGTGGGATAGAGTAATGTTAACGTACGAATATTTGCTAGCTTTCATAATATAAAAATTACGACACAGACTATAAGTAAAATTAAATACATATGTTATTTTTAGAGTCGGCGGAAATTACCACTAACGGGAAGTGTTTGGCAACATTGTATATTATGTAAAACATACATAAAAATCAGCACTCAGACTTTAAGAAAAATAAGTATATATTGTTTCTCAGAAAATAAGTAAGGTCTGGCGGTCCTGGGATGTTGCTCTCAGATGTGGTTACACCATCAAGCAACCGTTGAATTGCCCCTAATAAGTTATTTGATATGAGTGGACGGCCAATGATTTATTGTTATAAGTGCAATAACTCTTTACAGTAATATTTCTTTACCAATGTCAGGTTTATTGTCACACTAATATTATAAAGGCGAAAGTTTGTATGTGTGTGTGTGTGTGTGTGTATGTTTGTTACTCCTTCACGCAAAAACTACTGGACGGATTTGGCTGAAATAAAATGGAGATAGGTAATATCCTGGATTAGCACATAGGCTACTTTTTATCCCGGAAAATCAAAGAATTCCCACGGGATTTTAAAAAAACCTAAATCCACGCGGGCGAAGTCGCGGGCATCGGCTAGTGTTTAATAAAGCAATTACTAGAACTTTGTTAGATGATCCCATGACTTTATATTCTGCTACGTCACCCAAAGAGAAACGTAGTCCGACGCGGACGCCTCTGTTAAAAAAATCTATTAAAAATATGCTCCTGAAAAAAGCATATTATTCAATTGAAGATTATGTAAATGATAAAAGAGCATGGCTTTGACATGCAGCTCACTCCAGCAACGCGCGGGACTTGAATTGCTTTTATACATGGCCATAATGTTATATATCAAATCTTTGGAAAGAGCAACCGCCGAGTTTCTTGCTGGTTCTTCGCAGTAGAACAGGCATTTCGAACTAGTGGTAGATGCATTTGACGATTCAGAAGTACTTGTAAAAGCCTTATTGAATAAATAATATTTTTATTTTATTTTCATTTATTTTGATCACGTGAAATGATGACCATCCTTCTAGATAGGGTCCTTACTACGTAGGCCATTTCGGGTGGTTTCTTCTTTACTTTGGCATATATGCGCCGCAGGGCACTCTCCGTCACTTACTCCATACAATCGTAGCCCCAATTTCATTTGAATATTAAGCAACCAAAGTCCATGACATTTTGCAGACATATTCTAGAAACTATTCTAGAAGGTGTTTTAGATTTTTCTAAAAATATGTAGTTTCAAAATTACAGGAGCTCAAAGATTTGTATTTGAAACCGAATATTTTAACAGAAATCTGGAAAACCACAGGCGTAGATATTAGTTTCTAGAATATGTCTGCAAAATTTCATGGACTTTGGTTGCTTAATATTCAAATGAAATTGGAACTACGTTTGTATGGGGCGAGTGACGGAGAGACCCCTCTTAAATGCACTTTGTACTATTGGCATAGAAACGTTCTGCTGTACTCTACTTGTTCTCTACAAATAAATCAATTTGTTTGACATTTCATAATTTCACACAGCCTAAAAAAGACGGCATACCTACAAGGCGGGTAGAAATATTAAAAATATTTTTGAGGTAAGTATCCTTTCCGTTTTCGTTTACGTTCCATTTATGTTTTTCGGTTAATCGATAAATCAAAATAACTATTACCCCTCGTAACAGTTTCTCAGCACTTTCTTTTTTCAAGTTGTTCAATCAATAATCTATTAATATATTTATTTGAGTTTGGGCCTTTTTGTTGGCATTAGACATACTATTAGACGTACATACCTACCTATAGTATAATGTGTTTTATATATTTTATTGGATTAACAAATATAAAAAATTCTATTCTATCCGTTTTTAAACATTAAAATACATTCACAACTTAATAATATTTTAAATTCTTCATACTATGACTCTATAATGTGAAAACAGGAACTATGAACATACAAGACAGAGTGTCTGCTTGGAGTTTAGAGAGAACTCGCTTGAATGTTACTCGGTACTTTATATGCCTATCGCACTAGGATTCAGTGCTGCTTTATAATTGGTACGCTGATAACGTATACACTGTACGTGTGCAGTAATTGGTATAAAGTGATCGCACTTGAGGCAATCGTTCTGCATCTAATTGATTTTATTGGAACCTCGCGAGCATGGCCGATACGTAAGCAATGGACATTGGAATGCCTATAAATTGTCTAGTAAGATTGGGTTGTGTCTGATTGGTTTACCTAGAATAGAAATGCATCAAGTGCAAAGATGAGTTTAATACAGGCTACATAACTATTAACAGGGCTCTCTCCGTCACTCGTTTCCACTCGTTCCATACAATCGTAGTTCCAATTTCATTTGAATATTAAGCAACCAAAGTCCATGAAATTTTGCAGACATATTCTAGAAAGTAATATCTGTGTCTGTGATGTTTTAGATTTTTCTAAAAATATGTAGTTTTAAAATTACAGGGGCTCAAAGATTTGTATGTAAATTTTTAAGACCGCGTAACTTTGAAACCGAATATTTTAACAGAAATCTGGAAAACCACAGACATAGATATTAGTTTCTAGAATATGTCTGCAAAATTTCATGGACTTTGGTTGCTTAATATTCAAATGAAATTGGAACTACGATTGTATGAAACGAGTGACGGAGAGAGCCCTCTTAAGAAATTATTTGTAAAGAGTGAACATAGTATAGTAAACGCGTCCCATCTTAGACCACATCATCACTTTCCATCAGGTGTGATTGTGGTCAAGCGCTTACCTATAGTGAATATAAAAAAAAATATCATGCAAATTAACAAATTAAACAATAAACTTGATGATCATGTGGAACTGAGAACTGATCTCAGAAAATAAAAAGAAAATGTTAAGCCACTGCAGGACATTACCGAACCAAAGAGGTTCAATTCATATTACACGTTAGGAATTCGATGCTCGTAAAAGTATGATCAGAAATTCTACAAAAATATTGTAACTTTTTTCTTAGTAAATAAAGTTACGCCTTTAAGATGGAACAAATAAACATAACTACTTTATTTACATATATTTTCTATACTATAAACTCTGGGTCATTTCAAGAGTTACTTATACAAAGGACGCTTTACACAAGTTAGCATAAACAACGCTTTTCTATGCTGCTATCAAACGTCGAACTTTCTTTAACCTTGCATCGACCTTCTAAAGATATTCTGAAGGATGATATTTTATTGATATTTTAGGTATAGTGTATACCTACTTTTATGTTTATATGACTTGTTCAAGTTTATAGATATTAATCAAATTAATAATAATTTTATTTTTGTTGCAGGTAATAAACGCAAACTAATT
This sequence comes from Maniola jurtina, assembly GCF_905333055.1. Taxonomy (NCBI): domain Eukaryota; kingdom Metazoa; phylum Arthropoda; class Insecta; order Lepidoptera; family Nymphalidae; genus Maniola; species Maniola jurtina. The sequence continues at coordinate 12,834,201 of NC_060040.1, forward strand.
TTGGATTAAAGTTTGGATAAGCATCCTAAGAAACGATAGTGTATTCTTATTTCGTGAGTGCAATGTTTTAAAAAACTAAATACCTACTTACCAACCTATACTTTATATGACTTGTAAAAGATTAATTGAATAAAAATAATTTGAATTTGAATGCATATACGAATGATAGTCAACAAAGACTATATTATATAGTCTAAAGCTGATATTGCTTATACCTAATTAAAGGCTGTTTTACGCCGAAGCAACAGTATGCAACAATGCGTCATGCTAAGTGGAAAAATCATGTTGCGGCCCTAAGCAGCATACGACGGTCTGACACAAACATCTGCTGTAGAATTGGAATATTTACGGTAAGCACTCTCTCTCGGTAGGTATAGATAGACACTGATTTTTCTCAAAGAGATAAGAAAGAGATGGCAATAAGGGCGCCTACAAAGTCGCAAAGCACGCGAAGGCAGCGCGACTGCAGCGCTACAACCGAGCTGCGGCCGCGCGTCAGTTCATCGATCGAAATTATTTACAAAGTAACGCTGCAGCCGCACTGCCTCAGCGTAGCCATTTTACGACAAAGAACGCAGCCTAAGGCAACGTTGGTCGCTACGGGATCAAAAATGAAATAAAGTACCTATAGTTCGCGACAGGTTGAGATGGCAATCGGGGTATGAGGCGGGGGGACGCCCCGTATACCCGCGCGTCACAGCGCGCGCAGCGGGTTAGCGCGGAGGCTGTGCGGGTGAGTGGGGCATCCTCACCCCAGTTGCCATCTCAATCTGTCGCGCACTATAAGTACCTACATATTTTATCAGCGGAAAAGAACATAAACAATTCAATTGAGTAATTATTTATTGTTATCATCACAAAATATCCTTCCAATTAGTAAGATTCTAAACTAAATCATATCGTAGTTAGTTAGTAACATTAGATATACTAATAAACCATTACAAAACGATCCCTATTTCTATTGCAGTAAGTACTAGAATCATTTGAAAATAACAAGAACATTGGTAGTTTAATTTCATCACCTACGAAGAGATTTATCTAAAAGATAGAGCAGCTTTAGAACGCAATACATATAATAATAATTTTTTTAACTATAAGTTTCAGCTCATAATATTTTAACTATGGTTCGTAACGTCGCACTTGACAATTGTTTTTGTACGAAAGTTGATTTTCTTGGCTTCTATAACAGGTACAGTAACTACAAAACATGAAGATAGTATATATTTGGCAATATTGCATTTAAGGGAGTACGAAAATTTTGTCTTTTGTACTCTTCCACATTGTCCCCTATCTATTTTTATAATATGACGATTTATATATTTTTACTTTTTATATCCTGTCATAATTTTTCTAAAGTTTTATAAGTGTCCCTTACTGACCCAATCATATTTTGATATATGTCAAGGGGGTAAAATAACGAGGCTTACTTATTACTTTTGTTACATTGTCCTATCACAGCTGAAAATCAGCGTCCTGCATTTTATGCGTGTTAACGCATGTGATGCATGACATAATGCTGAGTTGTACACCCATTTGGGATGGTGTCACAGATGAAAATATACATTCATATGCTTTTGTTTTTAACCCCCGACACAAAAAGAAGGGTGTTATAAGTTTGACGCGTGTATCTGTGTATCTGTCTGTGGATCGTAGCTCCTAAACTAATGAACTAATTTAGTTTTTTTGTTTGAAAAGTGGCTTGATCGAGAGTGTTCTTAGCTATAAATAATCTAAGAAAATCGGTTCAGCCGTTTGAAAGTTATCAGCTCTTTTCTAGTTACTGTAAACCTTCACTTGTCGGGGTTGTTATAAATTTTTAATTTACATAAATGCATGTTCTACCTTTCTTTCTATCTGTTTCAAATATGACGTTTAAATATCTTTAATCACCTAGCTTGTTATGGCAAAGGGTTAAAGGTTTGGCCTTTACGAAGATGTACGTAATGTACGGACACACAGTGTAAACTTTCTTCATACATGTATAACAGTGTACAAAATTAATTGCACTTTACACCGATTTTAATTAAGGGCCATGTATTTTGAAAGGCACTATAATAATTCAAATTTAAATTTCCTACACGGCAAGCACCGGGTGCCTATCTTACAAGTTTATGTTAATGAGTTAATGACTTTTCTATTAAATCAATAAATCCTTATCTTTACCTACCTACTTTATTTGAAAATACCTACTCGTACACTTTCTGGATGTGTCAAAGATCAGTCTGTTGACAATGAATAGAATACAATTGTACCTAGTTTACAATTACAAAGTATAAATTACAATTTAGGCCATATAGGTAGTATTTGCAATATAACCGATTTATATTTTTACATTATTTGAATAATTTAGATAAGTTTTGCAATATTACAAAATGAAAGCGACACTTTTTTGTCAGCTTTTGATTATGACTTGTGACTATTATGTATATTTTTTCACAAAGATTGCATACTTTATCTTTATCTAAGGAAGTATCCGATTGAATTCAGTATTTTTTAACCCCCGACCAAAAAGAGGGATGTTATAAGTTTGACGTGTGTATCTGTGTATCTGTATATCTGTGTATCTGTCTGTGGCATCGTAGCTCCTAAACTAATGAACCGATTTTAATTTAGTTTTTTTTTTGTTTGCAAGGTGGCTTGATCGAGAGTGTTCTTAGCTATAAGCCAAGAAAATCGGTTCAGCCGTTTGAAAGTTATCAGCTCTTTTCTAGTTACTGTAACCTTCACTAATTGTCGGGGGTGTTATAAATTTTTAATTTACACTTGTTAGGCAAATGTGACAGTACAGTTAATGTGGTTAACCGGGATATAAAGGTAGGTTCCTACTTACTGTTATCTCGATGTGGCAGTAATTTTGCGTGGGCGGCAAGAAATGAGTTTTAATCGACTAATTGGGACCAAAATTAAAACACACTCAAATTAAGAACTCAAGTTTTCTTTTTGCGTAAGAGTTTTAACATTGGAGAACTTTCAAGCATGCAACGAAGTGGTCTTAGTGGGAGGTCTCGGGTTTGACTCCCGGCAAGGGCATTTTTGAAATTTATAATTTCTAAATTGTCCCTGGTTCGATCTACTGGGAGGCGCCGGTCGTGGCTAGTTACCGTGGCCAAGCGATCTTGCGTTCCAGTACGATGCCGCATAAAAACCGATCAGGAGTAGGTATGGGTTTAATGAAATTGCCATACCCCTTCCAAGTTAGCCCGCTTCCAACTTAGATGATCACTTAGCACCAGGTGAGATCGCAATCCATTTATCAGAATTTAAAAAGTGCAGGTTTTCTCACGTTTCCCTTCATCGCTAAATAGTTTAATTTTTTATTGTTTTTAAAAGGCACATAACTCTGAAAAGATAAAGGTACTTTCCCACAATCGAGCCCAGCACCTCCTGAATAAGAGGTGGTATCTTAACTCTTAACCACTATTATTAGCTGTCACAACTTCTTTAGTAGGTACCTACATACTTAGAGCTACTGTAAAAAGCACTCTTATCTAAGAATACGTGTGAACGTAAAATCTAACTGTAATTCATTTTTGAACATTACTAAATTACGTGTCATTAGAATCTACTCTCGTATAAAAACTGTGAACGTTATAACTGTGGTTGCGTTAGTGAAAAGAGTTCGCGAATAAAAAATATATGTGTGAATTAAATTAATAAAAGCTTCATCCACAAAAAGTTCAAGTCATGTCCAAAAAGCAACGCGGTTTGAGGACTCCACTGCCAAACTATAAGATCACTGGGTCAATAAAGATTTAGATATTTCATCATTCAGTGTGTCAGTTGTTAATAATACAGATTGAATATAGAGGGGGTCCTCGGTAGCAAATATGTTTACAAAATTGTAGGCGTCGCGCATGCCGATTTTTTAACGCTATTTTGTACTAAAAGAAACCGAAAGTTACAGTTAATACGTGACAATTTTTTTCAGTTTCTGACGACAAATTTTATTTTGTCACAGTAGGTATGTTAATTCATACACAAATGAAAGGAGAATCATACTGACTGACATAATAATATTATGCTTGTCTTTCTAAATACAGCTAAAACTTCTGGGGCTACGAAGTTGAGATTTTTTTACATTTTCTCGCAATAGACTCTCAATAGGAAATAGTTAGGCAAAGCTAGCTACAATTAAAGTATTTGAAGATACATTGCCTGAACTTTTTGCTGGAAATAATTCACATGAAAAAGCCCGCCGTAAAAATTATAATTTAAACATTGTATATTGGACGAGAGCGCTATGCCCACTCGTAGGCGAGTTACTTGTTGGCTAAAGACGGTAGATTCGATTTTTAATAGAGCTTTATTAACTTCGCATTATGGCTTTATAATAATAAATCTACTTTCTCCAAGATTTATTCAGAAATAATATTGAATCTTAATTTAAACGCCTTTCTAAATAAAGTAACCCACTGTCAATCTGTGAACAATTATTTATTACTAGATGATCCGCGTGGATATAGGTTTTTTTAAATCCTTTGGAAACTCTTTGATTTTCCGGAATAAAAAGTAGCGTTAAGGAAATCTGCAAACCCACAGACATAGTTGCTAGAACGTATCTACAAAATTTCATTGAGTTTGATTGGTTAGTATTGAAATAAGAGCCAAACTACGTTTGTATACGTATCGACTGAGTGGCGTAGAGACCCCTCTTAAAGTAACTACCAAGTCGAAAAAGTCAGATAACGAGTTAATAAGTGCACTTATCGACCGTTATGTGCAATGTGAAAGGGATGCTCATTACAATAGAAAGAGAAAGCGAACGGCGGCTGCACTCGATCTTGCAATCACCTCGTGTCTCCTCCCCGACATTCCGTTGAGCTAATGAAAGTCATTGTTTGTGTATTTAAATTAGTCAGTAATTAACTCTACGCACTCCACTTTAGGGCCTGACCACTTTCGCTGTCGATACTATTGTAAAATTCATCTTAGGGCCAGCGCAGACCAGTCGCGCTGAGTGACGGCGAGTGGAGTTGAGGCACAGACCGCATTATAAGTTACAATATTATACGTTTATATATATTTTTATACTAGAGGATGCCCGCGACTTCGTCCGCGTGGAATGAGGTTTTTAAAGATCCCGTGGAAACTGTTTGATTTTCCGAGATAAAATACCTATGTCAATTACATGGACGCAATCTACCTCGGTACCTTTCATACAAATCGGTTAAGCGGATAGGTTTTTAGGAATCCCATGGGAACTCTTTGGTTTTCCGGGATAAAAAGTAGCCTATGTTCTAATCCAAGATATTATCTATCTCCATTCCGAATTTCAGCCAAATCCGTCCAGTGGTTTTTGCGTGAAGGCGTAACAAACATACACAAACACACATACACACAAACTTTCGCCTTTATAATATTAGTGTGAAGTGTGATAGTTATTATAACGTAGACATTCGCTAAGAAAGGATTTTTAAAAATTTTACCTCTGAGGTGTTTGAAATTTCTGTAGTCCACTCGGACGAAGTCGCGGGAATAATCTAGTGGTTATATAAATCTCTACGGTTGTGTTAATTAGCCTGCAGGATAAATACAATCTAAACATGGAAGATTCCAATAAATTATTCCAAGGAATTAATAACTTAGCTTATCTTTTTAATGTATTCAAATGAGATATAGAATCCTGGATACCTACTAATTTATTGGTAACATAAAACAACTAACTATAAATCAGTAGTAATGACTTTAGAAAACCAATATCATAGAACCTTCGTTACGGTGTTTTACAATATGGAATTTTTATATTATCTGCTATTAAGTATTTTAATGATGGGAATGTGTGTATAACATATTTGAAGTGTCTAAATTGAGTTTTGATCGTCAGATTACTATAATGATATAACTTTTCTCTTTCTCAAAATAATTGATATTCGCCGGTCCACTGATGGGAATGGGTCTCATGAGAAGGGTTTAAGCCATAGTCCACCACGCTGGTCAAGTGCGGGTAGGCAAACTTCACACTGTACACACCTTTGAGAACATGGAAAACTCTCAGGCATGCAGGTTTTCTCATGATGTTTTCCTTCACCGTTAGAGCAAGTGTTTTATTTAGTAACTTTAAACGCACCTGTCTAACCCCGAAAAGATGCCAAGCACCTAACTCCGAAAAGTTAGAGCTGCGTGCCTGGAATCGAACCCCCGATCTCCCGAGTAGAAGGCAGGTCTTAATTACGAGGCTATCACGGCTCCTAAATTACAGATATAGTACACGACAGATTGATATGGCAACCGGGCCTTGCACATCCCCCGTGCTAACCCGCTGCGGGTGACGTGCGATAGTGCGGGGCGTTCTTCCACCTCAGACCCCGATTGCCATCTCAACCTGTCGCGTACTATAGATATTAAGAGGGCTCTCTCCGTCACTCGTTTCATACAATCGTAGTTCCAATTTCATTTGAATATTAAGCAACCAAAGTCCATGAAATTTTGCAGACATATTCTAGAAACTAATATCTATGTCTGTGGTTTTCCAGATTTCTGTTAAAATATTCGGTTTCAAAGTTACGCGGTCTTAAAAATTTTCATACAAATCTTTGAGCCCCTGTAATTTTAAAACTACATATTTTTAGAAAAATCTAAAACACCACAGACACAGATATTAGTTTCTAGAATATGTCTGCAAAATTTCATGGACTTTGGTTGCTTAATATTCAAATGAAATTGGAACTACGATTGTATGAAACGAGTGACGGAGAGAGCCCTGTTAAGAATTTTGTAGAAATCCTTCAAGTCTGTAGATTACGATATCACCATCAGTTGAGATAGCACTCAAGCGCAAACCGGTAAACAATAAAGAATTCGCTCACTCGAGAGTCGAGACCCTGGGGATCAATCATACAACTGGACAGCCTTAAAGCAACATAATTACGCCTGGTTTTATTTTACGACACGAATAAATTCACTGCTGCATTCACACCTGATGTAAATCGCTGAATCGCGGACGCTACATTCATTGTGCAACGAGCCACACAAGTTTTGTCCTAAAAAGCAGAGTAGACGGTTATAACCTAGTGGTTAAAACTTCGGTCTACTGTTGGATATATCCAGGGTTTGTCCCGCACCTCTACCTTTTCAACGTTTTTGCTTTAACGAAGCGAAAAACATCGAAAGATATCAAAAACTAAGAATTCTCTATAAAGTTTTCACAGATTTCCTCTCTCCTATGTTGTGAGTTGCCTAAGTAAGGCGGCGATAATTATTTACCTATAATATTAAAAATTAAATGACCTATGTTAGACTGAATTGAATGCCTAAATGAATGATGCAGTCTATTTTGAATTGGCAAGATTACTAAGATTTGTTTATGCTCTGTGAAGTTCTGTGAAGAAGCTGCGTAGTGGACAGTGGCCATACGGGCGGTGGCGTGGAACTTGGCGCCGTGTGCTGACTCACCATTTCAATGTCTCAGGTGACACGCTGTGCGCTCATTGTTATTGCACGTATGTAGGAGGACTTGACAGCTCGATCATTTGGTGTACTTTTGTGCTTTATGAGATGAAGTCGGGAAGTTAAGAAATTCATCTCATACTCTCGAGGAAGCTGCGTGGCTGGCTGTACGCAATGACAGCGGCCATACGGGCGATGGCGTGGAACTTGGCGCCGTGTGCTGACTCATCGTCTCAATGCCGGCTCAGGTGACACGCTGTGCGCTCATTGTTATTGCTCGTATGTAGGAGGACTTGACGGCTTGTTATTTGGTGTACTTTTGTGCATTACTCTTATGACTCGACCTAGTTTAGACCAAGATTTAACACGTTACTGTATGAATGTAACAATACGAAAATATGCCTGTCTGTCTTTCTGCTAGCTTTTCATGACACATCCCTTTACCACTTTTGACGCAATTTCGTACAAATATAGTTTGCGTCCCGGAGACGGAAGCAGACTAATTTTAGGGTTCCGTATCTCAAAAGGAAAAAGAACCCTTATAGGATCACTTCGTTGTGTAAGTCTGTCAAGAAAAGTATAAGGTAGGTTCTTTCCGTTGACCTAGAATCATAAAATTTGGCAGGTAGGTAGCTCTTGTTATATAGCACACGTAAAGGAAAAAATCCGAAAACCGTGAATTTGTGGTTACATTACAAAAAAAAATGTCGTAATAAATAATTAGTATTTTCAAGTTTCAAAGTAAGATTAATATACCAAGTGGGGTATCAATAAAAGGGCCTTACTTTAATATTCCAAAATAGTTTTATTTTTTATTCTTTATTCTTTATTCTTTATTTATTTGCATTCATGTTTTACATCATAATAGAAAATAATTATAATATTACAACATGAAGCCCCGTCAGGGCGCTGCAAAGTGATTACATATAAATAAAATGTCACGTATATAAAAATTAAAAAATTAAAATTAAAAAAAATTAAAAAATTAAAATTAAAATTAAAAAAAAATGTTATGGCAATTCCTAACTAATTATGTCCTATTAATTATATTATTAGTCAATCTTTAAAAATGTATCAATATTTTTTTTTTTTTTTTATAACTATAACTCAATAGTTATAGTTATAAAAAAAAAAAAAAGTTATTAGTTTATTTTAACTCAATAGTTTTTGATTTACCGCGTAAAATGTCGACTGTAGTAGGAAACCCTCGGTGCGCGAGTCTGACTCGCACTTTTTTAATCCTGGATAATCTTTGGAACTCTTTGGTTCCTACGGGATTTATAGGTAAAAAAGTTAAACCCAAGTCAAAATCAATGCTGATGTAAAACTTAATGAAAACAATCAAAATCAAAGATTTTCTATGACTCGCGATTATGAAATCTAATCAATTATAAGCCAATCACTTCCTTGTATCATTATGGTAAGCTTCAAAGCCCCATCCGATTTGGTTCCTGACCTGTTTTACTACTTACCTGATTATTTTTACTACGCAATGCTAGCAAATCGGATACGTCAGTTTATTGGCTTCATCCGTTTAAAGCCAAGGCAATCGCCGCCCCGATATTCGTAATCGGATTATGGGATGGAAAAATAGCTTGTGAATGACAATCTGTGTCGGAATAATGTGGAAATCGGATCAATTCTTGAAAATATTCTCTTTCATCGTTGAATAAATATGAATGATTCATGACAGTTTTCACAATCACATTGTTTTGTATCGCTTCACATGAATGGAGATTTATACAAGGAATCACTATTTTATGGGCATTTCTCCCATATTAGCAGCTGCAGCGTCCCGAGTCCCAGGTTTACACATCATCATCATCAATGGATAGACGTCCACTGCTGGGCATAGGTCTCTTCTTGGGACTTTCATACGGTCTTGAGCCGCCTGAATCCAGAGGCTCCTTGCAACTTGCCTGATATCACCCATCCACAATAATTAACACTATGTAAAACCAAGTACTATTATATTATTTACCTAATGTAGTGAGCCGGCAAAGGGTTGATCATGATGATGATAATGATATAAGTACGTCCTGTTCATTGTCATGGGATTAGAGCAGGACACACTCAGCCTTGGGCCCACACTAATTCTAACAATCAAGTGCCAACGCAATAGCGGAAATGCTAATTTTTATGTGTGACGCTCACGCCTGGCTGTTGCTGTGAACGGTTTTAACTAGAGGCCATAGTGCGATGATTGGTTATAAGAGGAGCGGGAGCATAACATACGTTTAACCGTAATTTCATTTCCTCCTTCCAAATACTTAGGAATGATGAATTCCCTAACTTTTTGACTTCAGAGAGCCCAAAAAAATCGTTTTAAAACTGGTCGACGTCTTTAAAAGATAAATTAAATTCATTTTCTAGATAACATATTCAGTAAATATGAAAACTGAGATTTGAAAAATCAAATAGATGTGAAAAATAGCTGGAATAAATTAAAAAATAGGATTATATTATTAGGTTTTTAATAAAAACAGTTTTTGAAAAAAACCGGCCAAGTGCGAGTCAGACTCGATTCTATTAGCAGACATAATAATTATTATTAATTACAAACACTAACTGACTCAGTTTCAATTACAGTCTTGATTATGTAACGAGAATGACTATATAGTTATTCTCGTATATTGAAAGTTAAAACTAAAATCGCTGTTCCTTTACCAATGTAACATAGCACTAAGCGATATAATTAACGTAGGTACAGAATGAATGGGCAGACATAGTGGGCGAGGACCAAATAAGTCACCATGACTTTTGCTTTCGTTCTGTTCATGTTTTACTATGTTACTTTGGACATACTAAGTAGGTATTTATCAGTTGTCCTGTGTAAACTTGGTTTGACCGGCTAGGCATATTTGATCCAGTATTAAAGTATTGGAAAGATTAATCGATGGGAAAACATCGTAAGCAAACCTTCATATCTGAAAGATTTTCATATTATTCACAAAGGTGTAGGATTTCTGCAAATCCGCATTGGGCCAGCGTGACATTTTATGGCCTAAACCCTTCTCATTCTGAAAGACCTGTGTTAGGAGTCGGTCATTGATTGATAATGATACTATTTTGATAGATTGAAAAAATAAATTAGTATGGTCTTCTAAGTTAATTCTTAATACAGTTATATTGAAATCTGTACAGTAAGTAGTTTCAGAGTTTATCGATTACAAACAGACAAACCTATCCTCTTAGTAATATTAGTAGATATAGACAAGTAATTAAAATCTAACTTAACTTAATCACCAAAGAGATTAAGATTTTTTAGATCTTCGTAAATTATAGTCTAAGATTCTCCTATAATATGTTTATCGTACCATATATAAAAAGTGGGTCGACAAAAATGATGGGCTATCGGGTGGTCCGCTGCAGGCTACAGGCTAGATTGATGATTATTGTAGGTTGGCGTACACCAATAATAGCCTGCGTATGTAGAGCAAACAGTGAGGAATGCACAGGCAAACAATTTAGTATTTATTGGGTAAACACGCCAGTTTACTCTATAACAACGACTTTCACTGAAACTTAGAGACCCTTTGAAAAAAGCCCAGTGACAAATCTTATGTTTATCCGAAGCTAAACTATTAAAATGGATGCTCAAACTATAGCCTTGATTATACTGTCTCGCGAGATGTGAAAAGTAGAGTATTGAACGCAGGAGTAATGCTGTAAGACGTTTTGTTTGCCCCTAAATTCCTTGCTTCACTTAGGATTCTAGACGGAACACCATCGCTGTGCTCGGGAGTTCTCCGCAAATCTTTCGTTACTGAAACTTAGAGACCCTTTAAAAAAATTTCAATGGCAAATCTCATTTTTATTTCCAAGATTCTCTTATAATATGTATATGTATCATACCGGCGAAACAGTGCTACCAAGCGATGTAGCATTCACTACGATGCCGTGTAGCCTAATATCTAGGGCATCTTTTTTTTTAAAATCTTTATTTTTAGCCGGGGCTTAATCACTTCGTGATTATGTCGCCCCCATGAACAAATCAACTTAAATTAATAATGTCTTCAATTAGTGATTAAGTTTTAATCTACGGCATCATAAGAGAATTAACTGCCATGGAACACCAATATTAACTAAATAAATCCATAACTTTAATACAAAACCTGATATTTAGCATATAGGGCATCTTATCATATTAAGGTCCCAGCTGTCAGGTCCTTGGAAAGTTAAATGGCCAGATGCCATAATGTGACACTTTCGGTACACAGCACACTTCGCGAATGAGTATAATTGCTTAAATTTACATGATATGCAAATTTTTGCTCGATATTCACATATTAATTTGTATATTCATATGTTTTACATATTGTGGTACAAGAAGTCGTCCACTCAGAATTCATTAAAATAAAATCAATTAAATGAATTGTGGTTGCAGCTGAAATCCTCTTGATTTAATTTAATGGATGCATTATTAGGATTCCGTTCCCGTTGGGTGCCAACATGGGGCCAACGAGATCCTATCTTTAAGCCTTCGCTGTCCGTCTGTATGTCTGTCAGTGGGCTGTATTTCACATTGATTTTGGAAGCGCCATTTAGAAAAATGTTAAGAAACAAGAATAAAATATGGGAAAAATGTAAAAAAATAAAGAAATTGTTGTCTTGTCCTGTTTTGGCGTATCTACAGTCTGAGTGAAGGTGCCCACGCACCCGAACTGAACTGCAACTGAACTGCGCGTCGCGGCAGCGCCCCGCACGATATTCTCTCCAGCTGCTACGCGCGGCAGTGACGCGTACCGCGTAGCGCGTCACTGCCGCGCGTCGAGTGTTCTAGTGCGTGGGCACCTTTAGTGGCACTCTTTCAAAAAGTATTTGCTTACAAGAACAGGTGTAAGTTAAGTAAACCAAAAAAATAAAAGGTCCCGACCTGCATGCTTACACGAATCTTCGATAAAACTTTCTCCTAAAATTTACAACCTTATTTAAAAGTTATAAAAGTATATATTTCTTATGATCCACTAAATGATTCAAGCAAAGTTATCCCCATAATAAATACCTAAAAAGTCAGAAGGCTTTCTTGCGCAGACGGTAGTAGTTTAGTGACATCTCCGAGTTAACTTTATAAATTAAAATTTGTTCACGCTACTTTAAAACTTAATAAAACACATTTAAAGGTGGTTACAGCGTAAATATTTTCAGTGTTTGTAGGTGTGGAACGATTATGCACGCATAAGGTTGTGGTCACAGACTACAGATGGTAAATAGATGGAATTCTTGCAAAAAAATGAAGCAGGTTGTATTTTTACACGAATACTCGTAGTTCTAAGGCATGTGTTGATAGAAAAACAGCGTCTCTGAACCTGTCTCTCTCAGAGAGGAAATCTTCATCTGTCAGTGGGCACTTGGTAAATATTAACTATAGATATGTCATCGCAATGCATGATTTGTTGTCAGTTGTTCTATTTCAATACAATAAATAATAGGTATGTTGCCTACGTAGTAGGTATCGTTGCAGTATTGTATTGCAATTTCATCCCGCATAAAATCAAGGTTTCCAGAACTTTTTACACTGAATGAAAACATCTACCCATTTCCCATTTCTAGGCGTGTTGCTTGATTTATTGGCAGGATGTTAACCATCTACGTTTTTTACCCGACTGCGGCGAGCCCTAAAGGATGGTTATGTGTTTGATCTGTATGTCTATTTCTATGTCCGCTTGTAACTCAACGGCTCAGCCGATTCGGATTAATGATACTTCATTAAATTCGTCCTGGTGGCGCGAGTATCACTGGGTACGAAAATTCTTAAAAAATCAAAAAATGCAGATTTTATGTGCTTTAGTATAGCTTTAATGTGCAGGCTGAAAATAATGCAGTGCAAACCGCAGCCGGAGTTTAATAAAACTTATTAAATCACTTGTTCTTTAGTCTATGGCTCTGGTTAGACTCGGAGACCTTGCGATGGACGAGATATGTTTAATCTGTTCTTGCATCACGTAATTTGCTGGTGCCAATATTTTGTCGTTAATAAGATGGACCGTCAATACACCCATAATGAGATTTATTGCCTGTCTGTCTGGTTTACGTTTAATTGATTACATTTTAAGTTAGTTTGTTAACTTTTAAATAATAATATGTCAGTTTTTTGAGTAATAATGAAAAGGTTGAGGCTGTAATGACTTTATGGGATCCGGGAGAGTGGTACTAAGGCCAAGCGCAAACCTGTTTCAGTTTCTCCAAGCTTCCTATTTTTAACCCCCGACCCAAAAAGAGGGGTGTTATAAGTTTGACGTGTGTATCTGTGTGTCTGTGTATCTGTGTATCTGTGTATCTGTGTATCTGTGTATCTGTCTGTGGCATCGTAGCGCCTAAACGAATGAACCGATTTTAATTTACTTTTTTTTGTTTGAAAGGTGGCTTGATCGAGAGTGTTCTTAGCTATAATCCAAAAAAATTGGTTCAGCCGTTTAAAAGTTAAAAGCTATTTTCTAGTTTTCTTGTAGAAAAGAAGGTTAGATAACCCTTAGGTTCATAATATTCAAGTGTCAATTGGCAAATGTCAAGTTGTCAAGATGGACGTTGCCTAGATATACATAATTATTTATTTGAAAATGATTTGTCGGGGGTGTTGAAAATTTTTAATTTACACTTGTTAGCGCAAGCTTCTATCTGCCCCATTGGAAAGGAAAATATTATTCACTAGGTGCCTGATTCGACTTGGCTTCAAGTGTTTCTACTCCTAAGTGAATACCTAGATGATAATATTAGTATGATGCCAATGACTTCATCTACGTGGATTTATGTTTTCAAAAATCCCTCGGGAACTCTTTTATTTTCCGAGATAAAATATATATCTATAAATCCATGCAAATATTAGATGTAAGTTAAATAATTTAAAAAATCTGAATGTGCATTTGAATAATGCACAATGAACCTTAAAAAGAATTTTAGCAACTTTAAATATTTGATCTATTAAAATAAAGTCATACCATAAATAAAATAGGTAGGTATATAAACTCAACCGACTTTTCAAAATATACCAAGTTCATAAAAAGCGTTAAATGCCGATTCTTCCTCACATATAACAATTTATATGAAAATAACCTGGTTTCTTTTATAACAACTTCAAGAATATATTTAAGGGGGTGCAATAAAGATGTTTAACTTATAACTTGTCAACAATCTTATGTAAGTTATTCACTGGCAAGTTGCAAGTGTTAACATGTAACTTGATACCTTTCTTCGACAGATACGCAAATAATTTTGTATACTGCTATTTAATATTGTAGTTTATGAGTAAAAAGTATTTTATTAAAATATCTTTGAAGCCTCCCAAGAAAAAGTGATCGGTAAAAAAATCTTTGAAAATAAATTCTTAGTAATATATTTTATAAACGGTTCATATTTTATTAAATGTTCATAGTAAATATTAAGTTGTATGCAAAAATAATAATTCGTCTAAATTAATAAAATCTTATTATTTTTCCATTCCATTCCAACAGCCTGTATGCGTCCACTGCTGAACATATATATGCCTTTCTAAGAGCGCGCCACCAAACACAGTCCTCCGCCCATTGTTATTTTGTTAAATAAAAATATTAACACATTAACATTGTGGGTTATTCATACTTTATTCTAATTTCTATGAAAGTAATTGCTAAAAAACCTGAATGAAAGTATGTAAATAAGTAATTATTTGAAATATATTACACTTAATCCTTCACTACAAGACATTTCCCGTTCCGAAATTGTTATTTTTTAGTGTTTAGATAATCTTTTGGCTTTAAGTACATAATTTACTATCATAATATTATGTTGACAACACTTTCTATAAAGCTAGATGCACACCATACGTAGATAAAGTTAATCTATTTTTTCGTCTTTTTTGTATTTTACGCACCTGACAATAAGTACCTACCTAAGTAAAATCTCTATATTTCATACAAATCTATAAGTATATATATATTACATATATATAAAAGGGACAGCTGACTGACTGACAGATCTATCAACGCACAGCTCAAACTACTGGACTGATCGGGCTGAGAAATGCAGATGGCTATTGGATTGGATTTTTGAATATTTAACCCCTAATAGGTACAAGTGTACCTAAATTGAAAATTTATAACACCTCCGACAAGTGAAGGTTACAGTAACTAGAAAAGAGCTAATAACTTTCAAACGGCTGAACCGATTTTCTTGGATTATTGCAAAGAACACTTTCAATCAAGCCACCTTTCAAACAAAAAAAAACTAAATTAAAATCGGTTCATTAGTTTGGGAGCTACGATGCCACAGACAGATACACAGATACACACGTCAAACTTATAACACCCCTCTTTTTGGGTCGGGGGTTAAAAAAGCGTACGTAGTCGCGGGCATAATCTAGTGCCTAATATAAGGACTGGGCTGGAGAGTCAGAAGGTCAGTCTCTAATCCACAAACTATAACGTCTGTCGTGTCAGAAAAACGCCGGTGCAGCGTATTCAACCTTAAACAGTCTCTTGAACAACTCTTTTCACACCCATCTAACTTGAAAATCCGCTAATTGTTAATCTATTTAACCTCAATTAAGCTTTTTAGTGAACTAATGTGTGTGTGTGTGTGTGTGTTTTACTTGCAAATAAAGTAATCTCGATTTACTCGTAAGTGTTAATTAAGTAAGCAATGTTGGTGTTCAAACCTTAGGCGAACTTGAACTTAAAAGTCTGGTTCTAACGAATATTCTGTGATATGGTTAAAAAATGCATTTATGAAGGTACTTTAAAAGTTGATATTAAGCTCTTTATGCGTAACTATAGCTAGCTACTAAAAATATTATGCCTAAAGGTTTTTAATTTTAATTTTGATTAATTAAATTTTTAATTTAATTTATTAAATATATTAAGGTTTTAAAATTAATAACAATTTGAAGCCGAAGCATACAATATGTAAGTAAGTCTATACATTTTTTCATTCATGTCTTTTTTGTGATGTAACTAATTATACCTAATATGGTTTTCCACCTATTTTTACAATTACAATCATAGCTTCAAGTAAACTTAACTAAAGAAAAGACAATAATCATTATAGTCACGACAATATACTAGTCAAGTATCAGCTGTAAAAATAATACCCCTTCAATACTAAACGCGTCGTGACCATAAATAGCTTCAAAGAATGCACATGTGTGTCTGTGCATTTAATTTTACACCATGATTAACGACAAATCATAAAGCAGGTATCCTCTGCAATAATTCCTCGGCCCATTAGAATTAAACTCCTTTTGATAAAAGGTCGGTTAAGGCAGAGTTATGATACGCTTTGTAGTATGAATGTAGTAATAAATTAAAAAATCCTACCTTTAGGGTAGAAACACACAACCGGAACTTTAATTTCATGGCAAGAGAGCAAGTGGTAGTTGGCCTTGCTTGTCATAGTAGCGATGGCTGTTGGACCCAAAAGGTCTTACAACTGACACTGCGTTCGTTATAGTAAGCGTAGCGTGGGGAGCTCTTTCTTCTGCACGATGAACTGACGTTATTCAGAGAGTGGGAAATGGCTGGATAAGGAAGGCTGAGGACAGGGTATGGTGCTAATCACTAGGGCAGGCCTATGATCAACAGTGGATGTTTGCAGGCTGAAATAACGATGATGAAGTGAATCCTTGACTGCGATCTCATCTGATGGCGATCTCCGTATGAAGATGGTGATGATGATGATCTTCGTAAGCGACAGTGACTTTTAACACCAGCTGAGAACACTACTGGTGTCGTAGACTTTCAATTCTTTGACCTTGGCTCCTTAGAAAGAAAAATCGGATTTGAAGGAAAGGAAAACATGTTCATTAATGAGAATAGTAAGCACCAGATGCTTATTTAAACATATTGCAGCCGCCGCGAAATCCACAATCCACAGAATCTGTCTCGAACGAGTGCAAGTATAATCAGAGTTACCTACATGCGATTTTCATTACGATTTTATATTCTAAGCCCGACTATCTATTTTTGGATCCGTGCCCAGCATGTAAAAGCATCAACGCTTTAAGGTTCAAATGGCCTAGAACTGAACCTTGCAAGCATCAGTGTGATGAAATATAAGTGTGTGAAAATAATGTGATCCTTCCTCTACTCTTTCTTTAATTTCTCAATTTTAGTGAGAACTAGTTACTTCCCGCAACCTCATCCGCGTGGATTTAGTTTTTTTAAACATTCCGTTGGATATTGTAATTGAATGTGCATCGACTTTAATATATTTGAAATGTATTATTTTTGGCGCACACATTTCGTTCATTTCGTCCTCAAGTCAGTTGAATACAGTCTGCAGACATAAACGACTCGCCAAATATGAGTTATGTGACAAAATGAGTACGGGAACCTAAATTTATGAAACCACAACAGCTGCGGAGCCAGTCTTCGGATCGTAAACTGAGACAATCGCTTCTAAATTGACTAGAGTTTAATAATACTTCGTGTTTTCAACTTTAATGCTTTTATATTACTGTTTACTTGTATTACTTGTATCCATTTACCGACCGTAATGCAGCCGTAATAATAATTTTATTAATATAGCCATGATATAGCCTAGTGGTCAAAATATCCGTCTATTTGGGTGATCGGAGGCTCGATCTTGGGACACGCACCTCTACACCTTTTCAGAGTCATGTGTATTTTAAGCATTCAAATATCACTTGCTTTAACGTGAAGGAAAACATCGTGAGTAAATCTTCATGCCTGAGAATTCTCCAATGTTCTCAAAGGTGTATGAAGTTTGCCAATTCGCGCTTCACCAGTGATGGATTTTTTATTCAGATACAATTTAGCCCTTGCTTGCAATCTCACTTGGTGGTAAGTGATGATGCAGTCTAAGATGGAAGCGAGCTAACCTGGAACGGTTATGACACATTATCGTCAAAGCTTTCTCATTCTGAGAGAAGAGCCGTCGATGGGTTATTGATGATAGTGAAAATGGAACAGTTTTCCATAGTTACCTTCAAGTCAAGAGTGAATAGGCATCTTCTAGGAAAGCGTGCTCCATCTTAGACTGCATCATTATTTGCCAGCAGATCTGATTGCAGCCAAGCGCCAGGCTAGGCATAAATATGCTGCCCCAGATAAACCTTATTAATGAAATGTTTTTTTTTGTTTCAGGTAAAAAAACTAAATTTTTGCAAAAGCAGTATGCACTTGACAAAACCAAATTTTTGCACATGTAAGGTTCTTCAATTTCATACTCTACTACTTAGGTACGTAATACATAAGTACACTCTACAGTGTCAATGTTTTGTGTAAATCTCCACATGCCTTTTACAAAATCGAGGAAGTGACAAGTGTAAATTAAAAATTTATAACACCCCCGACAAGTGAAGGTTACAGTAACTAGAAAAGAGCTGATAACTTTCAAACGGCTGAACCGATTTTCTTGGATTATAGCTAAGAACACTCTCAAACAAGCCACCTTTCAAACAAAAAAAACTAAATTAAAATCGGTTCATTAGTTCAGGCGTTACGGTGCCACAGACAGATACACAGACACACAGACACACAGATACACACGTCAAACTTATAACACCCCTCTTTTTGGGTCGGGGGTTAAAAATAAAATTGATAGACTATTATAATACTTTACTTTTGATTTAGAATTCTAGAACGCTGGCTGTGGAGTCTACATTTTATTTAGGTAGATACAAGGAAGAGACCAATTATTTCAAAACGTGTCCAGAAGACGAAGCCGCGGGCTAACATTAGTAAACTATTAACGGTTAAAGAGCGTGTTCGCGGAAAATGGCGAACTGCACAAGTCGGGTAAATAAGCCTGGCCTACATTGCCAAGTGAAAGTGTGTAGTGTGCGGTGTGTACACGGGCTTAGGTTCGTAATAGGTTTCGATAGGTATACCTAGGTCTTTATGTAGTGCTTGATCTAATTTAGGCGTTTGATTATGTAATTAATGCTTTTTAGAGCAGTAAAACTAGGTAGGTATAGAAGCTAGTAAAACTATAGGAACCCTTATAGATGTCACCGCTTTAAAAATACTTGTTCTGACTGACTGGCTTACTGGCTAACTGACTGACTGATCTATCAGCCTTAACCGCTTGGGTAAGAAACTTGAAACAGTACGTTCGTTTGGTAGTAGGTACAGGTAGGTACTTGTTTCAGGATTTTGAAACTCCCTGACCGATTTTCAAAATTCCAGCGTGTGAAGAAGGGGCACATCAGCTACACAGGAGACGGTTCTGTAATAAAACAAGGAACCTTTATAGTATAGTGTCCTGTCTGCCTATCAGGGTTCCTCAAGCACATGAAAGTGACAGTAAATTTTTTTTGGCATATACCCGCTTGTATGGGACCTCACTGAATAATTCAAATATAAGCAACTAGAGGATGCCCGCGACTTCGTCCGCGTGGATTTAGATTTTTATAGATCCCGTGGGAACTGTTTGATTTTCCGGGATAAAAAGTTGCCTATTTCGATTACAGGGACGCAAGATACTTCGGTACCAAATTTTATACAAAACAGTTAAGTGGATGAGTCTTTAGGAATCCCGCGGGAACTCTTTGATTTTCCGGGATAAAAAGTAGCCTATGTCCGTCCCCGGGATGTAAGCTAACTCTGTACCAAATTTCATTAAAATCGGTTCAGCGGTTGAGCCGTGAAAACGTAGCAGACAGACAGACAGACAGACAGACACACTTTCGCATTTATATTATTAGTATGGATTATTCGCCTATACTGCGATAGCAAGTTTCTATAATTGAGCTAAATTTCAGCAATGGTGCTTGAATAATTTTTGAATAAATTGTCTGTGACTGACGGACAGACACTGAGGTGATTCCACAAGTGTTCCATTTTTTAAATTCTCGAATAAGCATTAAACATAGTTGATTATGCAGCGGTTAAGTAGGTACCTACTATAGATTTAGTATCTTATTTTATCGAAAACTATTTTCATCATTATGATCGTGAATAAGAATAAGAATAAGAAGTGTTTATTTGCTAGAATAATTTGAGTGATTAACATATCTCAGCACACTAGAGCATGGGTCACCTCTCAGAATAAGAAGGCTTTAGTTAGGCCATACTTAGTTCGCCACGCTGACCTAGTCCGAATCGACAGGCTTCACAGCCTTTGAATAGCTCGCCGCTGCCATCCAGCTGCTCCCTGCCTTTCGTTTGATGACGTCAGATCATCATCATCATCATCATCATCATGATCAACCCATCGCCGGCTCACTACAGAGCATGGATCTTGGTCTCAAAATGAGACTTGAGCTTTGGCCTTAGTCTACCACACTGGCTAAGTGCGGATTGGCAGGCTTCACACACCATTGAGCACATTCAGAACTCTCAGTCAAGCAGGTTTCCTCACAGTGCTTTCTTCCACCATCAAAGCGCGGGTCCGAGATCGAACCCTCAATCCCCCGAATTGAAGGCCAACATCTTAACCACCAGCCTATCCACTTTTGTAAACTAGTTTGCATTAAAATATTTAAACTGGCGATATAGTTTAATTGCATGCGTAAAATGTGAAATAAACTAAGCCGCACTTATCTTGGATATCTTAAAAGCAAATGCATACCAGATTAAGCAATTTTAAGGCTGACTAAGAAATGCAGCAACGCATTTAGGGTACATTTAGCATATTTTTACTGCAATTTAATTACTCTTTACACCTAAGGACGTTTTTTTTTCTTTTCAAAAGATTCTTGTAATCTTGGCACAGAGTAAGTTTCAAGAAAGACGAATTGCATTTTGACTGCAAGTCCCCTGCAAAATATGCAGTTGCGCGTTCAGATTGAACTGCACGCGGACTGCGCAGTCCGCCCATTCACTGCACACAACTGCATTACGATAACCGAAACGTCACCAAACCGACAATTTCAACAGAAAACCATTAATATCATACATTAACTCTTTAATAAGAGTTCAAGTTCACAATTACCGTTACGAAGGTGCATGCAATAATGAAATATAATTGTTTTTCGTAATGCTAAACGTTTTCTCTTAATTATTCCCTGAACCGTGTAACGTAATTCTGGTTACGAATTATGATTATACCTTTCATCTGAATATGACATGCTATTATTTCATCGATGTTTTCACGTTTTAAAATTGCTTTTAACTGGTAATTTAATATTATCTCACGAGGAAATCGTATGTTGACGACCCACCTGGCACAGTGGTGTGCGCTGTGGTCATATAAATGAGAGGTTCTGAGTTCCATTCCCGGCGACTAACTTAGTTACTATACTTGGAGTAGTGTGCGTTTTAAGCAGTTAAATATCATTTGTTTTAACGGTAAATGATAACATCGTGAGGGAACTTGCATGCCTGAAAGATATATGAACGTTTTCAACTATACCTAACCTACCTACCATTCTAATGAACGAAATCGGATTGATAGACCTCACATACCTTTGAGAACATTATAATATGCAGAACTCTCAGGCATGCAGGTTTCCTCGCGATGTTTTCCTTCTCCGTTAAAGCAAGTGATACTTAATTGCTTAAAACGCACGTAACTCCGAAAACTTAGATGTGCAAGTCTAGAATCGAACCCCAGGCCTCTACGAATAGGAGACTGACGTCTTTACCAGTTGGCTATCACCTCTTTTTTTTTTCAAGTTAGAAGTAAGTTTTCAAGCAAAAGACGTGCGTATTATGTATAGTATTAGGTCAAATTAATCGCACAAATAAACTGACAGGACTGGACGTACGGAACTCTAAAACTATTATACACATATACAAGATGTCTTTATAATAAATAATAATATTATGGTATTCCGTAAATAATGATTATACTTTTCACACTCTCTTGTTCACCGCCCCAAAAATGAACCTGTCAAATAGTTGACGTCTCGCAAACCGCAGAAAATGAGCCGTATCAGAATAACAAGAACGTTAATTATAATAATTACTTGACACCTTGTTCTGTTTCACTTTTACCGCCACCTCTCTTTTGACACCTGAGAATTTTTCGCAAACGAAATTTTTCCTTGCCTGCGCTTTTATGGTCGTATGCCCAAACTCTATAATATTATATCATATCACTTTTTTATCTATGGCATCACTATAACAATATTATTAACTGAATTCGTTCGTGCGGATTAAGGTTTTTTAAAACTCCCAAAGCAACTCTTCGATTAAGAACAGATTCTTAAAAGATGACGTGATTTTTAGCGTCATCAATTATGAATCTGATTGGTCGAATGAACACATCTCCCCTCCTCTCCACTCAGGTGGATACCGGGCCAACGGATGGGCCGTAAAAAGCTAGCAGATAGACAGACAGGCAGACGACAGACAGACTTTCTTCTCTCTCTCTGTTGCTCAAACGTGATCCATGTGGTAGAGCTACAATAGGGTACATTACAGACAGACAAACGAATGCTTCAGTCTGTTAAAGAACGCTTCTGTACCTACATTATTTTCCATAAGTTCTACTATACTAAAATGACGACTGTTTTTACTGTTGTTAACCATTATGATTGCTACTTAACGTTGACTCAACAAAGGCATAGAGAATTTCAATTAAGGCCCCGACATGAGACTGTTACTATAACTTTTCTCTGATTGCGTTGTTTAAGCATCATCCAAACCTGCGCCACCAAAGCGTGTGCGAAGCGGGAACGTCTGCCGCGCGGCGGGCCGATCACCTCCTACGATATGCTTCTACGAGTATATAATATGCGTTATCCTCCTTTTAATGGCACAATGCACACCTACACGACTACAACGCAATTCGAACGTGACTACAGAATGGGGCACACTTGTCTAGTGATCAAATGATCAAATAAGGTTCGTGATTCGCACTGTACTCGCGTTGGTGAGCACGTGTACGCCCGCGTCGAGGACGCTCCCGGCACACGAGTAGCTCCCGCATCCCGCGTTCAAGCCGCGCAGGTGTGGTCATAGCATTACCATTATAAACTATCAAACTTTATTATTCAAAGGGAATGTGTAGGTGTAAATGAACAAATTGTTTTTAATGATTTCCTCGTCGGCTAATCAATATTGATTTTTATCATCGCGTGCCCCGGACGCTTGGGTTTTCATTAAAGTTTTCGGTGTCTTGCTCTCGAATACCTTAAAGGTTATTAATGATGGTAGATGAAAGATTATTATAAGATAGTGGACTAATAAAACTCTCGAAATGGAGAAGTGTGGCCCTTTATTATTAAAAATTCCTTCGGTTGAAAAGTCAGTCTATAAATAATTAATTAATCTAATTCTTTATGTATTTATTCAAATTGAAAAAAAATTGAAATTCTGTTCAAAGTCCAAAAAGTGTCTTTTATTTACCTAAAATCCATACAACCAATTCGGACTTTGATACAGAAATAGATTGCATTCCGGGAACGGACACAATATGTTAAAATATGCTTTGGTAAAAAGGATGGAAGAAATCTCTGTTTAGAGATAAGCATTTCCCATGTACATAGCTTAATTTATCATAACTTTGTAACTACAATTTTGGTACATGAAAAATAAGTATAAATATATGGTTTGGTAAAACATTATTATAATATTATAGGCTACTTTTATCCCAGAAAATTAAGGAGTTAAAAAGAGTTAGAAATAAATGTTGTTACTCACTTCTTATAAACAAACCTCAAGCTTGACAACCCCGATATAAAATAATGTAAAATAATAAATATATGCTATGTGCGAAAATATTTCTGATTTAATAGCGGCATTTCTTTCAATTAGCCTACATCAAGCTCATTGTCATTATAAGAAAAGAATTTTAATTAGGTAACTGTCTTGGAAGGATTTTAGAAAACTTTAAATGTGTGCTCTTTAAAATAAAAAATCACAATTTAGCAAGCAATTTAATGACCAACATTAATCTTAAATACCAGCCTCATTCCTAAAATCATTTAGTCATCGGTAGCAAAAATTGTGCCTTATAAATTAGCAATATGGTGCAAAATAACGTAAGAAAAAATACATAAAGATTTTACACATTTCATATTAAAGCGCAATTTAAGTCATACAAAGAAAACCTAATAAAAATAAAACCTAAGCTGAAAACATCTTAAATGGAAGAAAATATTAGACACTAGAGGATGCCCGCGACTTCGTCCGCGTGGATATTTTTATAGATCCCGTGGGAACTGTATGATTTTCCGGGATAAAATGTTGCCTATTTCGATTCCAGGGACGCAAGCTACTTCGGTACCCATACAAATCGATTAAGTGGATAAGTCTTTAGGAATCCCGCGGGAACTCTTTGATTATCCGGGATAAAAAGTAGCCTATGTCTGTCCCCTGGATTTACCAAATTTCGTCAGAATTGGTTACATTGTTGGGCCGTGAAAAGGTAGCAGACAGACAGACAGACAGACAGACAGATAGACAGACAGACAGACAAACATACACACTTTCGCATTTATAATATTAAATTATAAAAACTCTTTGTTGTAATTTGATTGATGATTTTTTTTTGCAAAGAAAAAACAATCTCCGGTGAAAGGACTTGAATCTAGATTCTAGAGTAATACAATACTGGAATAAAGTACACACGGCATTACACTAGATATAACTAACTCACTATGTTTTTGTTCTTTTCTTGCACACACTCGCGTCGTGTTTGATGAGTATTTATGACCGCGATCCGTTACTTTATCTGCTTTATCTAGATGAATTGGACTTGCTATTTTTTATAACAAATCCCTGGTACTCGTAACTTAAGAAATGTTTTCTCTAGGTTTTTTCGCATTGTTCTGTTTTTACTTTTGCTTTGCTCTATGATTTCTACTGCTGATTGAAACGCCTGAGTGTAATATTAAGAGCGTCGTAATTTTATTAACATTATTTTCTTTAGGTGGGAAACGTAATTTTTTTTAAAACAAAAACAAAACAATATTGGCAAAGGGGCATCGTTGTTATATTTATTTATCTCACGCTTTAATTGACTATGATAAATAAACTTGACTCTGTCACACATAGCTAAATTCAATAAATTACGATTAGATCTTTGGTCGTTTTAGACCACCTATATCCTACCAGTTTTCGTGCCTGATTCTGTTTATTTATTCATCAGACGTAAAACTTATTATAGGAGTCATAAAGATGTTATGTGTTATATAAATAATATGTCATATTAATATTATGTCATAGAAATAAATAAATAAAAAATTTAAAAATTAAAAAGCTTGAGACTCACAGTATGTTTTAATATGAGTATTACTTGTAAACTTTCGAAAAATTAACCCTTTCGGAAATTGCACATTCCTATTGTGAGACCCAACATTTATTGCATGTTAGTCATTTTTGGCGCCCGTGTGTCACGTGTGATACTTAGGAATGGAATGTAAGCTGAGACTTAACGATGCGTTTTTGTTTGCTTGTTCTTACTTCTATAGCGGTCTAGACTTTGTATGATTCATCGGTGGTCAAATGGAATACCTACTTTATCTTAATATGTAAAAAAAAAAATGTTTCTGCCTATGTCCGTTATAGACTCAGAAACTATCCAACCGATGCGCCCCAAACCAGTTTCATTAGAAAGGCAATAATGCGAAGATGTTTTAGCGTAGTAGCAGACGACGGTATTCGCTAGCAATTTTTTTTTATCAATCCGATCCGGGTATCCTTAAAAGAAGATTGAATAGGCATTTTCTAAGTAAATGCGTCCCAACTTAGGTTATATCTTCACTTTCCATCAGGTGTGATTATGGTCAAGCCACTGTGCAAATAAACCGCTTTAACGGCGAAGAAAAACCACGGTAACAATAATAGAATGCAAAATGAGAATTTAATAACAGTGTTGTCAAAATGATGTAATGTGATGTTATCGATAAACAATTTTTCTGTACAAAATAATCGAATATTATCAGTTGAACAAACTGCCGTAGAAACTTAAAGCAAATCAAATAAAGAGAACTCGTTTAATGAATACATAGTTACTGGTCTTACTTCACCAGAACTCGTAATCATATTTGTTTATTACGCTGTTCAAACTGCTACCGCGTAATTGTCTGAGAGTCAGTGACAAAGTTCAAAATTTGAAAAGTTTAGACACAGCGAGCTGAGTCCCTATGAAAAAAACCGGCCAAGTGCGAGTCAGACTCGCGCACTGAGGGTTCCGTACTTTTTGGGTTTTTTTCCAACTTTTGCACGATAAACCAAAAACTATTATAAGTACATAAAAATAAATAATAATCTGTTTTAGAATGTACAGGTAAAGCCCTTTTTTAAGATACCCCATTTGGTATAGTTATCTTACTTTGAAAATTGAAACATATTAAAAAAAAAATTTAATGATGTGACCAGAAATTCGCGGTTTTCAGATTTATTCCTGTATTTGTGCTACATACCTACCCGCCAAATTTCATGATTCTAGGTCAACGGGAAGTACCCTATAGATTTCTTGACAGACACGACGGACGGGCGGACGGACAGACAGACGGACGGACAGACAGACAACAAAGTGATCCTATAAGGGTTCCGTTTTTCCTTTTGAGGTACGGAACCCTAAAAAGAACCCCGGATGGGTTCAAAACTAGTCGGGCTTACGTCGACTATACACGTGAGTGTAGCCGTAATCAATCTAAACTTATTATAGGTTATTCGTTGTCTTTCAAACCTCAACTATAAACAGTTTTATAGATTTCGACTGCAATAAATCTTCATATAAAAAGTTTATTATCTCTTAGTCTATAAAGTTACTGACAGTTATCGTTCATTTCACCACACTAATTGGCTATGTAAATGCAAACACACATAAAAACGTTTAATTAAAGCGAGTGTCATATAAATTAATTATCTGTGGCGAATGATTTGCTTTTTTCTATGCCTATTTATTATATAATGATAAGTGTAACTTTCGCACCTTAAGACTTGGATCATTTTATAAATAATAATAATTAATACTGAGTCATTATCTCTATGATGTTTAAAATATCATAACCATAATGTACTTAAATTCAAGATACTAAAACTACTTAAGTTAAAATACAAGTTATGAAACTTGTAACAAAACCTTGACGCTTTATCTACACAGGCAGACGTCAAATGTAGAATCAATTATGAATCAATAAATGAATGAATGTATATACTTTTGTTATACACCACAAAATTAATAAAGTAAGAGTATCGAAAATTGTGAAAAATCACAAGTTTTCAGGAGACTCTTTTAAACTTAAAATTTTTGGAAAAAATATGCTTTACTTTTAGATCAAAATCACGCAGCTAAACAGATTATCTCTTGAACTAACACCCATGCTAAAGAACGGGTTTCTACGTGTACGTACACGCCTTTTGAAATCAAAAAAAATGACCTCAAAAACGAAAGTCCCAAAAAAAATAGATAATGGATTTTGCATGCTCAGCAACGAAGTGTAATGGCTAGCAGGATTTAAATAAATGAAAATGAAATGATTAGAGCCTCAATAGCTCAACCGGTAAAGGAGTGGACTGAAAACCGAAAGGTCGACGGTTCAAACCCCGCCCGTTGCACTATTGTCGTACCTACTCCTAGCACAAGCCTGACGCTTAGTTGGAGAGGAAAGGGGAATATTAGTCATTTAACATGGATAATATTCTTTAAAAAAAAAAAAAAAAATCAAACAAATTGTTGCTCCAACGTAACAGCCTTAAGAGATAAAGATCACTTACTAAGATTAGAAGATAGCAACATTATAATTTAAAAAACAAACTACAAGTACGATGATTTAATTTCCAACAAGTCGTATGTCATATTAATTATGTCCAGTCACGCGTTCTTGACTTAATAAGTGACCAGCGAGATGTCTATGTGGACTCTTACATAAGCAATAATATGGAAAAATATAACCTAGTCCTTTTATCTTACGATCTTGTCATTTAGATAAACTTTATTTTACTTTTGGCTAACGGTTTCTCGCGATTTTGTCTGCTTTGGGTTTAAGTATTTTTTGAATAATATAATTTCTCTCTGTGGGTGTTCCTAGTGGTTGAAACGTGAAAACGTGCCTAACAGACTGACATTCAGACAATCATTTTCGCATTTATATCATTAAAATTAGCGGGTTCACTTGGCAAAAATACAAATCCTTTTTGCTCCCTATCCCTTGGGAATACCGATTATATTATTTCTTGTGTGCGTCATAAAGTTCTCTTTACAATCAATAGGTGTGCAAAATTTCAGTTTTCTTGGTTAGGTTTGGATGAGTCTACCAATTAGCCATGATCTATCTTTTTACATATTTAGATAAATAAGAACATGATAATATTTATTTTCATTCATAATCATAATATGTCGAAAAAACCAACTTTAGCAAAGCATTATTTTTTCGTTCCATCATGCATCAACATGAACATGCCTCTAAAGTAAAACAAAGTAAAACAAAAACCAGACTTCCGAAAATCCTAGTAACAAAACATTAAAACGGTTATTTTTGTAACTTATTCTGCGAAAATGTACCTGTTTGTATGCAAGCTAGCCCTGGCTGGCTGAATTGAGAGCTGAAGTTTAGTAAGAGTTTGTACATTCGACAACGTTAATAGATTTCGAGTACCAAAACACTGGAATATCTTAGTAAAAAGGTATTATTATCAGTCGTTTATTCTCGTTAGGAAAGGCATTAGGAAAGGTAGATGCTTTTGACGATTAAAAAGTACTTGTAAAAGTCTAATTGAATAAAAATATTTTGAAATTTTTTTTTCGTGGTGTTTCCATTTTTTTGGCCTTGGCCAAAGACACGGGCCTTAAAGGCTTAGGGTTGTCAAGTCCTAGCTGTCCTAGTCCTAGGTGGAATTTCTAAAAATCCTTTTTGTGGGGGTCGACGTTATAATAAAAACCTTCATGTACCCGCACGTACGTTGATATATAGAAGATACGTATGTAATTTTTATTTTACAAAGAGTCCACTGTTGCGTGCTGGCTGGAGTGTAGACACTTCTATATGGGCGAACGTATATTTAGGTCGTTTTTGATGTCAAAGACAAAACGTGTAAATGTAATCTTTTCATCTGTCTCACGTCTAAATGGTTGTACGGCTCAGCATAATGCCTCCCATGCATCGTAGATACCAACACGTATAAAATGCAAGCCGCTGATTTTTATCTGTGAGCCGGGTCCATGTTACTCTGATTTTATAGTGTTTGTTTGATACTCGAAATCGGTCAACGTTGTCGAGCTATGAGAACTTGTACTAAACCTACAGGAAGACCTAATAATACCTGTCTGGCAGCTAGTGACGTATCTAAGTTATCGATAACCAATCTCGACGTTGACGTACAATGACAGTTTTGACGGTAATGGGGTTGTCAGTCGTCATGAAATGATCAAGCGGCAATATAATCGTGTTTGTTACAAGTATGACTGAGAATAATTATTATTATTTATTAGTGTTTTATTTGTCGAATAATGAAAAAATAATGTAGGTGAGCTGAATGAGAAGGTAGAAAATAAGTAGATGGGTGATAGTGGATAGTAGGCTGAATTTCTTTTCTTGGTCAATCTTCT
This sequence comes from Maniola jurtina, assembly GCF_905333055.1. NCBI lineage: Eukaryota > Metazoa > Arthropoda > Insecta > Lepidoptera > Nymphalidae > Maniola > Maniola jurtina. Next base: position 12,863,967 of record NC_060040.1, read on the forward strand.
TGTGTGTTCTATTTTGGTCAACCCATCGCCGGCGCACTACGGATCACGGGTCCCCTCTGAGAATCAAAAAGGTTTAATCCGCTACGCTGTCCCAGTGCAGATTGGTAGAGTTTACACATCTTTCCATTATGGAAAACTCTTCGGCATGCAGGTTTCCTCACGATGTTTTCTTTCAGCGGTAAAGCAAGTGATATTTATAGTTTTATTTAAATGCACATGACATCGAATAGTTAGAGATGCGTGCTCGAGTATGAACCCCCGACCTCCTGGATAGGAGCCTGACGTCTTAACTCTACGTTATAACAGCTCTTTTCTTATCATAGTCAATGTTTAATATTATTTACATAACCGCGATAAGTTTTTCAACCTCAATACCTGTTTAGACGGTCTATTCCGTTTATCGAGTAAGAGAAACTTGGTAACTCATTGATGGTTTTTTACAATCGAAATCTTTTGCGGTCATCGAATACTAACTATCTTTAGGCTTCGCTATATGGGACATCTTGACTCTGCTTGGAAACGCAATTCAAAGTCCAACCACGTCAACGATAACTTAGGAACACTGAAATCACTACGGGTATGTTTAACTGTCAAGCAAGAAATCCTTTGACTCTGAATTACTGTTCTACTACTTGCTAACCTTAAACTATTATGTATATTTTTTACTAGCGACCCGCCCCGGCTTCGCACGGGTGGACATTTATTTTTTCTCTTTTCCGGGATAAAATATAGCCTATACGGATTCGGAAGAATCCCTCTAAGTAATGGTAAAAGAAATTTTGAAATCGGTCCAGTAGTTTTTGAGCCTATTCAATACAAACATACAAAAATACAAAGGTTTCCTCTTTATAATATTAAGTATAGATTTATGTACTATCGATAGTAATATTTATGTTGGTTGGACATCACTAGAGGTGTATAGTTACGCGCGGTCGTTGAATGGTGTCTCTTGAGGCTTCGCTATATGGGACAACTTGGCGCTGCATGGGAACGCAAATCTCAGTTATCTGCGATCGAGTATCAGGTTTATCCGTCGCTTGCAAGTGCAGACTGCAGACAGCGCGATATGAAATTTCCCCTTGACATATGGCCTTGCGGAGTCTTTGTACCTTCGTAGGTACCTACGTATTTTTTTAGAATAGAATAGAATAGAATAAAATTTATTCGTTGAAACCGACACATAAACATAGTATTACAAATAATGACGCTTATACAAAACTAAAAATGAAAAATAAAAATATAAAATATAAACCCTAAAATATAAAATTTACAATATAAAACTTAAAAACTAACTTAACTTAAACAGTGTATTATGTATGTATTATGTGTCGTGCCAACGATTTTTGATTTTGAACGAAAGGCGATTTTTGATTAATTACATACGTTTTAAACCCCCGACCCAAAAAGAGGAGTGTTATAAGTTTGACGTGTGTATCTGTGTATCTGTCTATGGCATCGTAGCTCCTAAACTAATGAACCGATTTTAATTTAGTTTTTTTATTTGAAAGGTAGCTTGATCGAGAGTATTCCTACCTATAATCCAAGAAAATCGGGTCAGCCGTTTGAAAGTTATCAGCTTTTTCTAGTTACTGTAACCTTCACTTGTCGGGGATGTTATAAATTTTTAATATACACTTGTCAATGGGTTTATTTAGCTCTTAGATAGCTATACATAAAATATCTCTCGGTAAATGAAGGCTCTACCTATTCCAAGAAAACCACTAACTATTAGATATGAATTAAGAAAGAATTTTTTGAAATTCCATTCGAGATTTAAGTGGAAAGGTTAGTTAGTAAACATCTTTATAATGAAAATTTAACTGACTGACGGATTGACTGATTTATCAACACACAGCTCAAACTACTGGATAGATCAGGCTGTAACATGCAGATAACTATTGTGACGTGATCCACTGTGTAAGGATTTTTGAAAATTCAACCCCTAAAGCCCCCGCGCTAACCCAGAGTGGGATAGTCCTCCCGCCTCATACCTCGATTGCCATGTCGACCTGTCGCGAACTATAGGAATTCACGCTAACATGGCAAGAGCAATTTACTAAATAGAAATTTAATATAATATAGCCTAAAGCGAACAGCAATATTTGGACAGAATAATTGCTATTTCGCACGATAACTATAAATCGTTGGATATCATCTACTCCAGAATTCTTATATCTCTATGATATATCTTGTATTCGAAAGCATTAGGTGCTTGTACAAAAGTCGCCTCAAGCGATATATCAATTTTTGGTAGCGTATAATTTTAGTAAATTGCCTTAATGTAAATATGATAACATCTGCATATTGATTTAAAAGGCATTGCAATTATTCATTGATGCTGTGGGTATATTTAGTTTTTTTGTCTTGGAAAAAACTTTTTTTACTGTGAGACTATAGATTTGCGCTTGACGACAAATTATGCCTGAGAAACATAACAGTACAACGCGCTTGCCTAGAAGATGCTTATTAACTCTTGCCTTGAAGGTAACTAGATGGTTCCCGTGACTTCATCCGTGTGGATTTAGTTGTTTGAAAAATCCCTTGGGAACTGATTTTCTGGGGTAAAAGTAGCTCATATCCAACATACATCTCTTTACCTAGTAGAAGATGCTTGCGACTTCATTCACGTCGATTTAGATCCCGTGGAAACTCTTTGATTATCCAGGATACTAAGAAGCCTATGTTTTTCTCTAGGATGCAAGCAATATCTATAGCTACATATGTCAAAACGATTAAAAATGGGCCGTGAAAAGTTAGCCTACAGACAGACACTTTCGCATAGTTAGGTATAATAGTATTCGCATGGATATGGATAGGTAATGTAAAGTCCTACGTATACTAATTATTTCTTCAAGTACCTATGTTATTTTTAGCACTATGCCATGCAGAAAAAGAAAATTTACGACAGGTTGAATTACCCTGAAACGCGTAAGATTCTAAATTCTTCGCTAGTTAGCATACCTATTTGAATAAAATAATTAACTCCTTATTAGTGCTAAATACCTAATATATTTACTATATCCGCTCCATTTATCAGCATGACGCCTTGTCAGGCAGATTTATTGGAGGATTTATAAAAGTTGAAAAATGTTAAATAATTATTTTAATTAGAATACCCAGATTAATTAGGTTCGCTAATTAAACTTACGAGTAGGTTTAAGTGGCGACGCAATCTTAAGACTTAACGAACTCACTTGGACGCTCGTTAAATTGCAATTCGCAAATCGCAACGCATTTTCGAAATTGTTAGTAAGAAATCTACTACCTGTTCGCAAAGCTACTTAGATAGCTACTTAATTGTACTCGTCTATCTTCAATATTTTTACCTCATAAATTCTCAGGTATTTTATGCAATTTATGTGTGTTGAGATAAAAAATATTTATTCGTATCAAAAACTGTAAAAAAATTGTTATATTCACATATTTTATATCAAATGCCAACCAAAAACTTTCAACACATTAAAATTATTCAACTTTTCTAGGAAAATGGGAACACAAACTTTGGTAATTTCAAAATTTTAATGAAATTATGACCTCTCTCTTTTCCGTTTGGGCTTTGAAAAGATATCTAATGATGAATAGAAGATTTTTATTATTTTACTTTAGATTATTTAATCTCAAAAACAGGAGTGCATATGTAAGAATAAATCTCAAAATTTATTGAAAAATAGGAAAAAATATACACATAATAGTTATAGCCATTACGATTAAAACAAAACCGGATTCATTTTAATTGTAAATATAGGATTATTTTGGGTTATGTTTTTTCGTATTCAATACAAGTACGTGCACGCACGCAGTCAAAATCTAACCAAGCTTAGCTAACGTTCCATTCCTGTCATTCTTCAGCACAAAACATGGAATGCATTATTGATTACAACAATTATTCGAAGGACCCCGATTGTTTCGGCTATGTTTGACAGAATGTGAACTTGGGAAGGACAACCGTCGGGCCTTATTTAGACAGGTTTTATTTTTGATCCTATCTTGGCATATTTGAAATATGTGAAGGTACTTAACTCTGTAAAATTATATGACGTGTCAACTTAGTCCGTCTTTTTTGTAACAAGATGAAGTTTTTTCACAATTAATAGGCGTGGTGAACTTTATGTAGAATAGTATGACTAGTGTCGTTTTAGCTATGAATGCTAAATTTCAGTACATCTTGTATCAGGGGGTGTAACTCAGTGGTAGAGTGTCTGCTTCGCATGCTGAAAGTCCTGGGTTCAAATCCCAGCACCTCCAAACGACTTTACTATTTTATTTAAGTTTCTCTTTTTATTTCTTTTATACTCTATTTTTACTGACATCCACTTAGTTCTTGAGATTATTCATAAACACATACAAACTAACAGTATTTCTTATTGGAACTGCTCTAATGACATACCAGACAGAGAGACGAGGTTGACTATTAGGGTTGCTAACACGGAATATAATTTTTATATTTCGTAATTTATTTCAATTTGAAATATTATAAAACTGATTTTTTAAGTGTATATTTTTGTTATTATTTTAATAAATAATAATTAATTATTCATAAGTATCAGCCTTACCCAGACAATAGTACTTATAGGTACAATTTTCTATTTATGCTGATATAATTGTTTGTTGTAATAATGTTTAATGTTTACTTATACTTCATTTTATTAATGATTGTAAATTAATTTCTATATAAGTGGTAACCCTTGATATGATCTACAAAGTTTAACTATGATTTTAACATACACAAACACATACACCACATATTTTCCTTCTAGTGTGCCACCACATATGGCATGCAATTTGCGACAACTATGATAATAAAGAGTCATTACCATGAACACGACTAATTGTCACTACCTTGTTTCTTGACAGGTTACCTATTTAACGCCAGATAAACTCATAAAATATTTTCCTTTTTAAGGTTCCGTAGTACCTAAAACAAGAAACCCCTATGAGAAGTAACCCTAGCGCTTTCCGTACAAAATGTAATGGTACCTACTTATTTGTAACCAATCAAACTCAATGTTTGGTAGACTCGTTCTTTGCAGGACCTAGGGTTTGGGCTGGGCAAATAAATACAGTTAGTATGTGAAAACTTTTTCATCTTAGATTTCTTGAGTTTTGCAAAAATTTTATGCTTTATTCAGTAGAATCCTAAGCTTTTATGATTTTCAGAATTACATACATGTTATGAGAGGTGTTAAATCCGTAACGTCAAAGCAATAATATGAGGTTAGGACTGATGTGTAGTCTACATGTACCAAAAAATAATGAGTCTCGTACGAGTAACTACCTATACGAGGTGTTAGATCCTTAACGTCAAAGCAATAATATGAGGTTAGGACTGATGTGTAGTGTACATGTACCAAAAAATAATGAGTCTCGTGGCGTGATACCACGTGAGAGTTGTGAGAGTTTTAAGAATTTGTTTAAAACTCTGATGTAACAACCCTGTAAACAGCTGATCGCAGAAATGAGCTCGTAAAAATCTTCTGTGAACTCAAAGGACGTTTAAACGTTTGTCTAGTTGACAATGAAAGAATTTATGGCACTATTTGGAACTACATTTATCTCGGAAAATTGAAGAGTTCCTATGGGATTTAAAAACACCCGAAATCCACGCGGATGAAACCGCGGGCATCCTCTAGTATAATATAGACGTCCGTCATTCACGAGCTTCATTTGTGATGTTATATGATTTATCAAAAACGCTGCATAGATGGATCCCGTTTGTTATTTGCATACTTGTCCATATAACATTACCATTTAATGTAAGGTTGTCATTTTGCTAACGTAAATTACTTAATTAAATACATGTCGTTATCACCTTTGTTTTAATTCTTCCTGTTCATGCAATTACACATAATTATACTTCTAATACTGAATATCCAAAACAGGCATAAATATGTAGTAGCCGTAGTTATATTAACCATATGAAATTAATCATTATTAATTATCTTCCAAGTATAACAAATAATAATTAAAATAAAATTAAAAACACAATTGCTCTGACATATTTTTTTTTAAATATAGCCAGTAACACTCGGGATGGTGAAAAGGTTTTGACGATACCCCATACATCCAAATCTGTTGATGCATTTAGAAATTATGGTAGTTCAAAGAAACTTACATACATATAATATGAACCCTGAAAACAGTCGTTTAAAAAGAAAAGTACTGACTGACTCATCAACATCCAACCCAAGCCCTTGGATCTAGAAAGCTGAAGTTCTGCGTAGAGGTTCCATTTATAATGTAGACAAGGATCAAAGCCATTTTTTTTTTTTTGAAATTCCCACGGGATATAGAATAAAAGGATTTCTATGAGGTAAAGCGGCGGTCGCTAGTCGATAGATAAAACCTTATTAATTGCATTAGAAACTCACTTTTTCACACACTTACAGTTAGGTACCTGAGTGTAGTTTAGTTAAGTTCGTGAGTCATGATGTTCCCATTTCGTGACATTCACCATTATTATAATTACCTCGTCAGTCTTCCCAGCTTTAGTTGGGCAGCTTTGTATAAATAAAGCCTTGGACACACAGACAACGTGTCCAACATCTAATACGAGGAACTGGATAAAAGGTTCATATTGCGGGTCATACGTAGAGAGCATCGGTCTTGCACAGGTGGTTATGCATACCATTTGAGTAATTTTATTGGTGAAGACTTGAATGAGATCCGTTAAACATATTTTGAGGTAGGCAGGTTTTTTTTTAATTATATAGACTAGCGCTTGGCTGCAATCAGACCTGCTAGCAAGTGATGATGCAGCCTAAGATGGATGCCTAGAAGTTGCCTATTCACTCTGGACTTGAAGGTACCCATATTATAGGTGAAAGGGAAAACTGATGCCGGAAGGGCGTTCCATATCCTAGCGGTTCGGATTAGAAAAGAGGAAGCAAATCGCTTCGTACGTGTTCGAGGAATTTCGACTACGTATGGATGCAGACCTTGACGGTGCCTGGCGGTACGATGGTAGAAAGGTGAAGGAGAAACGTGGTCAAAGAGTTCTTGTGCACTCTCCGAAATATATCCTGTAGAATACCGATAGACTAGTTGGTAAAGAAGTTGTAACCACTGGTGAAAACCCAAAGCGAGTAGGTATTCTATAAATACTACTCGGTCAAGCTAAGTTTGCACCTCGCGTCGATGACGTCACACTGACGTTATACGTACGATATATGCGAACCGTACTGACGCGACAAGACGACCGCGGGGAGGTGAGCGGGGAAGTGCGAGAGACGCCGCATTCCAGCGAGGTGCAAACTTAGCGCGACCGAGTTTTAAGTTTGCAAGGTTGTTTTTTTTTTTAAAGAATATTAGCCATTTGAATCATGACTAACATTCCCCTTTCCCCTCCAACCAAGCGTAACGTTTGTGCTAGGAGTGGATACGACAAAAGTGCAACGGAAGGGGATTAAACCGCCGATCTTTCGGATTTCAGTCCGCTCCTATAACCGTTGAGCTATTGAGGCTTTTTCTCATCTTTTATCTCGAAAAAGTATAAAGCAAATCCTTAGTCTTAAGTCAACCTGTGTGAAGCCGTTACTGAGAGCGACTGATCTAGTTTTTAAATAAATAACCAATTCCTAAACAATGTCACAATATTATCATGGAAATTAAATCCTACTCAATTTTCCTTAAAAGCAAATGGCCATAAAAAAGAAATCAATGATTTAAAACTTCTAGCGCCTTTTTATTTGGCTATGTTCCATATACGGGAACTGTTAACTGTTAATAAAAAGTTTGATAGATTCTTAATTTTACCTACTATAATAATTGAAAATTCCTACTCTAAGCACTTGTTTATACTATTTCACTGTGATACTACAAAACAGTAAGGTTGAAAACCTCAAGTGACTTTTTAGAGCTCTGTTAAATCTTATATTATTTTAGATTTGTTTCTGTTTTTACCACGGAATCTTTAAAAACCTACGCAGTGAAAGTCACCATCAAAGCCTAGTATTTATTCTATAAAACATATTTAAATGTATAGAAGATATCTAATTATTTATTTTAGTAAACAAAATTACTCCCATTATCTTGAAAACCAAAGTAGTAAATCAAATTGTAAACGTAAGAGTATCAATAAATGCTTTCGGACTTTTATAGCTCATTTGAATGTTTTATGAAGCTCTATTGAAATGCTCACAAATTAAGAATTTTAATATTATACTTACCGTACCTATGTGTATAATATGGAGTACTGACCGCATATAAAATCAAAGAATGTGGGAACTAAATAGTTAGAAATGTGAAATCTTTAGTTTCAGCCTCTTCAGGATAACCTAGTTCTTCACACCAAATCAGAGCGACTGGAACCGGTACTGTCCGTGTCTACCTAGAATTTAAAATAACATATCAATGAGAAAAAAACGCATCAAGCCAAAAGTGTAAATGACACTTTTAGATTCTCTAGTTTATCCTCAGGATAAAACTAGAGGTTCGCAATTTGGAATTGGAATTTTGAAGATGTGATTACACCTTTTTTGTCTTTTAGTTTTTCTTCACAATACAATCAAGTAATCTATCTGTATATTATAAGGTATAATAATTTAAATGGTCAAATTGTCATCACATCTTTCATTGACTCAAGAAGGGTCCTTTATGGATTTTTTATTAAAAGACATTAATTTATTTGAATCGTGAGGTTCACTATGATTTCAAGATTAGTAAATGATAAGTAGACGACGGGGAAGGGGTGGCATGTGATATAAAATATTTATAATTCATTTCAATAGATATTGATAATAATAGAGTATTAAAAGCTTAAGCTATAAAAATAATGAATATGCCTACTCCAAACTCTAAGGGACGTCTGTCCCTTGTCTTGTTATTAACTCTGTTATTACGACCACCGTGCACTGTCTACTGATGTGCACCGAGTACATAACTGCCTCGTTGGTCTAGTAGTTAACTTGTGAGCGTACAGATGATGGGTCCTGTGTTCAATGCCCGTTGGAGAGCACGTTTTCTGGTCGTGTTGGTATACCAAAATTCAAAATAATTCAAAGATTCAAAAGAACTTGTAAAAGTCTAATTGAATAAAAATATTTTGAATTTGAATACCGTTTCCTAAGAGTAGGAAGACAAAGGTCCTATTTCCAGCTGTGGAAGTCTGTTGGTCGATAGTGATGATGATGATGATGACCATTAATACCTATCCGGATAAAAGTGATGCAATCGCACATTGTAAATCCGGTAGCCTTTTGAATATAAAAAATTAATAAATATATGTATAATAAGCGTAAAATACAAGGTTGAAGAAGATTGATTACGATATAAAGCATACTTTTACTTTCCTCCTTAGTCCCTTTATGTTTTACCGCTCTTATTTATCCAGTGTCAGTCTTATATTTTCGAAATTTCGGTAATTACTTAAGGAGGGTTATTAAAACCAGTTCAATGTTGATATGAGCTTTAATCGTATCTCTGTATAGCAAATTCGACACTAAAACCGAAATCTTTTTAACTAATTACACAGCCGTTTACCTCATTGAAGTGATCAATACAGTCAAATTAAAGTATGATTTGAATAAACTCAACTAAAGACTAATTAATTACTAAAAGCAAATGTAATTATTGGTGAAAATCGATACCTAAGTAGGTATACTTACAATAATTTAATTTGAATGTTACTCTAGTTGTATCTGTAGTGTATGTCTAGTTGTCTAGTATGTCTGTATGTCTAGTTTGGACAGCGGGAAATCGTAGGATTTTCAGTAAAATCTAAGATTCACCAAGTTTTAATATTAAAAATTCGAACTGTTCTATGATAATTGTTAATTTTGACTTATTTTCACACAATCACAAAATCACATTAAAAAGCCGATAAAACTTCTTGTACTGCAAAATCTTAGAATTCACTTTTGTTCGGGCTTTCGTAACAATTTGGAAAAATGAGAGTTTAGTGAAAACAGTAACATATATAAATATCTTATACTTACCTTGAAGAGATAGAATATTCTTACTATAAGTAACCAATTAATTAAGATTTCTACATCTGTAACAGATAAACGATTTTAATAAACGAAATGAAATCAAATCACCCGTGAACTCGCAACGCTAATGAGACGAATTGACAAACTGTCGTATGATATTAAACTTACCACATTTCCAAAAAGTGAAAATGAAAGCAATCTACTTTCAGTATTACAAAACGATATATTTATATAAAATTTAAATACGTACACTATTATAAAATATATTATAATTTAATACAAAAGTGTTTCTAAATGTTTGTTTATTTCTTAGTAACTAATTTCGCACGGCCGAAACTAACTATATGACGCGTAATCTGTGTATAAGTAAATTATTTATTTAGCAACATTGTTATTTTGCCACAACACACTTTACTGTATGTTTACAACAACCATACAATTTTTTGGAAATTTAGGTAGGTACAATTTTGCTAAGTAACATATCGACAGGTTACATATACATGTTACCACGTTACAGATAGATTGTTTACTAACCCCCGACCCAAAAAGAGGGCTGTTATAAGTTTGACGTGTGTATCTGTGTATCTGTCTGTGGCATCGTAGCTTCAAACTAATGAACCGATTTTAATTTACTTTTTTTTTGTTTAAAAGGTGGCTTGATCGAGAGTGTTCTTAGCTATAATCCAAGAAAATCGGTTTAGCCGTTTGAAAGTTATCAGTTGTCGGGGGTGTTATAAATTTTAATTTACACTTGTTAATTTAGGCCGTCAGTCGATCAGGATGTACGTAATTGGGTGCAAAGCTAACTACATTCTGTACACAGGTGTGTATAAGTTACTACGTCGTGATATTTAAAAACTTAAATGCATACGGACGTCAATTAGTATCTGAATTTTAAATTACTGTGATTATCTTTTTTATGATTAAAGCACGAAAATGATTTTGATAAACCTGGCATTCTTTCGATGATTATAGATTACTTTTACCTAAAAATAGACAAGTGTAAATTAAAAATTTATAACACCCCCGACGATCCAAAGTATCTGAGTTTTCCAAAACATCGTTTTCAATTAATAAATAATTATGTATTTAGGCAACGTCCATCTTGACAGCTTGACATTTGTCTATTGACATAATATTATGAACCTAACGGTTAACTAACCTTCTTTTCTACAAGAAAACTAGAAAAGAGCTGATAACTCTTAAACGGCTGAACCAATTTTTTTAGATTATAGCTAAGAACACTCTCGATCAAGCCACCTTTCAAACAAAAAAAACTAAATTAAAATCGGTTCATTCGTTTAGGCGCTACGATGCCACAGACAGATACACAGATACACAGATACACAGATACACAGATACACAGACACACAGATACACAGATACACACGTCAAACTTATAACACCCCTCTTTTTGGGTCGGGGGTTAAAAAATCGAAAATTTAAACAGAAGAAGTCACAGGAAACTACTTGTTAGTTATATTATGATAAAACATATGGGTAGATAGTAGATACATAATTATTACAAAATTAAAGCGCCAGTAATATTGCGAAATCAAATTCTGTAAAATTGTTCAATACATAGTAATTTAAACTTACCTAATAAGCCTGAAGGTCCAAAAATAAGTAATTTTATATCCAAAATAGTAAATCCTTTCGCAATAATTAATCTATACACAAACGCCTTAATATTACTTAAAAACCTTCAATAATTATGCTAAAATTCAAGGTAATTACGCCATTTATAATTTAGTGAACGCACTTAATCCTTATTACACACATGTAAAAATCTTCAAACTTATGCAATACAAGTACTTAAAATTGGTTTAACACTGATTTGAACATTTCGAAAAAAATGCAATACTCAAAAACGCTTAATGTTACTCCATACGCGTAAATGAGAGCTAAGAGAGTTAAATTTCTCGGGTATAATATTATGTTAATTCATAAATTAGGTACTACTTAAATTATTTCTTAATATAATACAGGAAATAAAAATTATAAAAAAAATTAGGAAAAATATGCACCGTCACATGCCTTCAACCGTCAAGCGTTTAATTATTATTATCAAAGACACTGACGAATAGCATCTCGCTGAATTGCCAGGCTTGGACATGGGTTTAAATAAACGCCAGAAAATTAACAAAAAAATTAGGAAAAATATTCACCGTCAACATGCCGTCACCCGTCAAGTGATTTATTAATGACACTGGTTAGTTATGGCATCTTACTGAATTGCCAGGCTTGGCCGTTGGACTAAATAAACACCAGAAAATAGAAAAAATATTAGGAACAAGTGTAAATTAAAAATTTATAACACCCCCGACATGTGAAGGTTACAGTAACTAGAAAAGAGCTGATAACTTTCAAAAGGCTGAACCTATTTTCTTGGATTATAGCTAAGAACACTCTCGATCAAGCCACCTATCAAACAAAAAAAAACTAAATTAAAATCGGTTCACTAGCTTAGGAGCTACGATGTCACAGACAGATACACAGATACACACGTCAAACTTATAGCACCCCTCTTTTTGGGTCGGGGGTTAAAAATATGCACCGTCAACATGCCGTCAATCGTGAAGTGATTATTAATGACACTGACAAACTTGGCCGTTGGACTAAATCTAAATAAACGCCAGCTCTTGGGTCACCTGATGCGTGGATACATTTCTGGGATACAAATGGAAATAGGGCCATCTGCCACTCCGTTTTTCTTTTTAACCCCCGACACAAAAGAGGGGTGTTATAATTTTGACGTGTGTATCTGTGTATCTCTGTATATCTGTGTAACTGTGTATCTGTCTGTGGCATCGTAGCTCCTGAACTAATGAGCCGATTTTAATTTAGTTTTTTTGTTTGAAAGGTGGCTTGATCGAGAGTGTTCTTAGCTATAATCCAAGAAAATCGGTTCAGCCGTTTGAAAGTTATCAGTTCTTTTCTAGTTACTGTAACCTTCACTTGTCGGGGGTGTTATAAATTTTGAATTTACACTTGTGAAATTCTATGTTTTCAAAACCAGAGGCAGTTCACGATCTAATAGACTACCGATGTTGACATCACAGGTACTCTAAACAAAGGTTCACAAAACAGGTTGCTTTTTAATACAGTTTGCTGCTTGTCGGATGTCAGTGTTTAAAATACGACGTCTATTAGCGTGGGAGGCGCTGGTGCAGCGATCGAAATCTGTAGACCCGATAGTGCCCAGAAGTTCGTTAAAATATAGTTATAACTTACAAGTTTAATTAAAGTTTGGAATTTTCTTTATTTGCTAACAATCGAATCGCAATATAGATCGGGCTGATACCTAACAAGCTAGTGCTTTGCCATCTCATACAACTAATTTAAAAAAAAAGTTCGCGCGCCATCTATTGGATGTTTATGTATAGCATAGATGCATTCGCTTGCATTTATAATATTATCAATATGGACTATGGATTAAAGCCTTTTTGATGCAACGTATTTGGTAATTCTCAAACAAGTAGTCAAACGTTGAGTATAAAGAAATTATGCACTTTATTATAATTCCTTCTCTTTTCGTTACTCAACTATTTGTTCCAGTTTTCAAAACAATAATGAGGCTTGCTATTTAGATCTAACTGTTAATGATATCTGACAGAAACATAATAGAGTTAATTATAACAGTAACTATTTCACTGTCAATGTACACAATAATGATGGACATTCTGAATATTAACGTAGTCCGAATAATAAACTTTTATTACATTAAGTTCCGAATCGACTATACATTTCAAATACCTTGACAGCATAACGATTTTTTAATTTTAGCATTCGTTAAAGAAATCGTCAATAATTCACTAACCGTTGCTCTCGATCAAAATAAACCGGCTCCAAATCAGTTAAGGGCAATAACCCATGTGGGTTACCACTTCATCCTTTTGCGGAGACCAATCCAAGGCAGGAAAGTAAAAATGGCGTGTTTTATAAGGAACACTTTTTGTAAGCACGATTAAAACAAATCCTTACCTATACTTCCTATTTTAACAATAATCTAATAAATTTTTAATTAATTGGCCAAGTGCAATAAACAAAAAATTGGATGGTAACTTTTTACTCAGCATGGCTAAGGTTTGGGACACTATTTCACGATCTGTGTTTTCTACCAATTACAATCCGGGTATCATTAAAACAAGAGTGAATAGGCATCTCCTAGGTAAACGCGTCCATCTTATGCCACATCATCACTTTCCATCAGGTGTGATTGTGGTCAAGCGCTTGCCTATAATAAATAAATAAATTTAGTAAACAAAGAAAGCTTTTAGGTAAAAGCTTGTTTAAACAGAAGCTAAACAAAATTAACAGCACAAAAACAAGCAACTATAACAAGTGTCTACTGGATGTGGACGTGAATTAGTACTAAAGACTAAACTGCTTTCAACTTATTAAGGCTGTGAGAATCAAAATGATCAAGCCTATGAAAGAGAATACCAAACGAATCTTGATTAAGTGCAATGAATATGTTAGGTCAAAGAAGATTGCCTGTGCGAATTTACGCGTGAGCTTACAAATATATTCACATAGCTCGCATGTCCAGCCACATGCTTCGTTATGGGGGAGAAAGTTATATGTATTTATGTTTCGATTTATTTCTCATCTATTCTAAATGTCTGCAATGCAACAGACATAAATTATATCCGTTCCACTTTCTATCTTAAATTACGTTAACCACTGGTAACGTTAATAGTAGTAAATTGTTGACAAATCTCACTTTAATGCTCATCAATTGTGATTTTATTGCCAGAATACCGGAATAAATAATCGTATACCAGTTCTACTTTGGAAGGATATATTCGCTATAGTTTCATACAGACCTATAACTATGAGTTTCGCTAACACCTAATTACTACATAAAATTTTATATGCATGTTATTTATTGTTACACGGAGTTTCTCCCTCAACATGTTCTAACATCCGCGTTTTTTCTTTTAGACTAGCTCTAGACTGCAATCAAACCTAATAAATAATTTAGATCTAAAAGATGTATATATGCCTATTTGAAGATACCTAAATGATTGGTAGGAAAGCAGAAGCCGAAGCATTCCTTATCTTAACGATGTGAATCAGAAACAAGGTAGCGAATCGCTAAGCTCGTATCCGTGAAATGTTGAATGTTGACTACATAGGGTTATAGACCTTCACAATGCTCTGCTATCCATATTTATAAGAATTTCCGCAATTATTCGTCTAATTGAATAGATCTTTACTATCTCCGGCATTCTAAATTAAATAATCCTTTTTATCTTTAATCACCTTATTAGAGTAACAGTACTCAACTATCGGTACTAAAAGATCTTTCGGAGCTACATTAGTTACTTGTATGTCAGTCACAGAGTTAATAAATCATAAGCTTTCACAGAAAGAGCCAATGAATGGTACATTGAATTGAATGATATATACGAACCAATTCAAAATGCAATTGTCGATAATGAAAATGGAGTACCAGCTGAATTAACACGGAGTATTACAAGAAATGTGGATACTGTCAGAATTTATTTTTCAAGCATAATAATAATATGACTCTGTATTTTGCACGAGGGTCTGATTTAAAAAAAATCAATATTAATATCTCCGTAAGTTTATTGTTTCACTCGTCAATCGTTATTCATTTTAAATCTCAGCTTTAATATGTTTGTGCGCGCTCAGACCATCTTGGGAAAAGACTTCTTTTGAGGTTCGCTAGGCCAAAGTTACTCTCAAGTTTTTTCATTAATAGATGCCATATCACAATTCCAACATGCGTGGTGGAAAAACGTCAAAAATTTTTTAAAAAACGAGACAGTTATTAATTTTTCGTGTAACTATTTAAAAAGTTTTATGAAAGGCATTCAATCACACTAATATTATAAAGGCAAAAGTTTGTATGTGTGTGTGTGTGCGTGTGCGTGTGTGTGTGTGCGTGTGCGTGTGTGTGTGTGTGTGTGTGTGTGTGTGTGTGTGTGTGTGTGTGTGTGTGTGTGTGTGCGTGTTACTCCTTCACGCAAAAACTACTGAACGGATTGGGCTGAAATTTAGAATGGACATAGATTATATCCTGGATTAGCACATAGGCTACTTTTTTCCCGGAAAATCGAAGAGTTCCCACGGGATTTCGAAATACCTAAATCCACGCGGGCGAAGTCGCGGGCATCGGCTAGTATAATATATGATGCGTAATTCTTATTAAAAAATATCATCAAAATGAAAACTTTTTAAGAATTACAAATTGTTGTTATTGTTTTAATTACAGAATTTTATGAACTAGTTAGTAATTGGAGAAAGTGAGCAGTAGGGGGTAAAACTTGGGTTCGGATTCCGTGTTTTAATTATATTTTTATTTTCTGATTACAATATGCTAATTAAAGACTGATCGAATCACCGATTAATTGTTGTTGTTGAGATAACGGAATCATTATGGTTTTGTTTATTGGAGTATTTAGTTGGTACTCCGTTACCATATACTTTAATTGATTATTTAAATATCGGATTTCATTAATTTGATACGTTTTACTTACTCTTTTTTTTTTCTTTTGTCCACAGGTAAAGATCTCCGTAATTTGATCTGCACATCGTATCTGATCTGATGGGAACCGTAGTTTGTGTGTGAGGATATCTGAAGTGGTAAATTAATTTTATCAACAATCTCATATTTAACTGAAGCACCTATATAATATGTTTTGAGAATAAGCTAAATAAACGTACAATTTTTAGAGAAACCATAACCGATTTATTTTACTTATCTCTTATGTTATCTTATTTCCTTTTATTTGTTTTTAACCCCCGACCCAAAAAGAGGGGTGTTATAAGTTTGACGTTAGTATCTGTGTATCTGTGTATCTGTGTATCTGTGTATCTGTCTGTGGCATCGTAGCGCCTAAACGAATAAACCGATTTTAATTTACTTTTTTTTGTTTGAAAGGTGGCTTGATCGAGAGTGTTCTTAGCTATAATCCAAAAAAATTGGTGCAGCCGTTTAAGAGTTATCAGCTCTTTTCTAGTTTTCTTGTATAAAAGAAGGTTACATAACCGTTAGGTTCATAATATTATGTCAATTGACAAATGTCAAGCTGTCAAGATGGACGTTGCCTAAATACATAATTATTTATTTGAAAATGATGTTTTGGAAAACTCAGATACTTTGGATCGTAGGCGCGGAATAGTCCAAGAAAATCGGTTCAGCCGTTTGAAAGTTATCAGGTCTTTTCGGTCTTTTCTAGTTACTGTAACCTTCACTTGTCGGGGGTGTTATAAATTTTTAATTTACACTTGTATGATTTAATTTTCTTTTTCTTTTAATTTTATCTGACATTGAATTTCATTGTTAAATCATAATTTGACAAAAATGTTATTCAAGTGCTTATACACTTTAACACCGTCCTCTCTTCGAGAATCCACTTTAAAATCCCCTATGACTAGATACAAGTCTACAATAAAATTGTGTTGAAAAAATTAAATCAATCTCGGCTTTTCTTACATCGTTTTCACACAAAAAGTTGACAGCTTAACAAGTCCCCCGTGGTGGCTATCAATTACTTTCTTGTTTATCCTCCGAGTCCACTCGCTTATAAGGAACACGTCATTCTAGTATTGTATCTGGTCTAGATAGCCTAGACTTCCGCTAATAGCCGAAGAGCGGACAGAACAGTTTCAAGAGTTACTTGGTAAAAACTTATAATAGTTTTTATTCAAGAGATAGCTCCACTCATGCAACTGTCTGTAGAGTCAAATTAGAATAACAAGCAGCCCCGGGCAGAATAACAGGATCAGGAGCTAGAACTTGATAAAAGTTTGGCAAAATATACAACCCCTACCTACTTCTCTTGAATATGGAATTCTTCTTCTTCCTTTACAACCTTTCCCAAGAGTCATTGGTAGAGATTTCTTATACATATTATGTGCTTCCCTGTCTACTTCTTCTCTTTTTTTATTGTCACAAAAAAAATAGTATGAGTAAAAAACCTTTGAATTGCCAAGTTACAAAGAATGAAAAAGAGTTGTATCAGTTTTAACTTTCATCAAAATAATACCTCTTCTGGCGTACTTTCGATTTAATTTTTGTACATGAGATAAATAGTTTATAACCTATAAAATAGTTTAATAACCTGAGCATAAAAAAATATGATTTGGATTTTTCGTTTTGTCAAAAACAGCTATTTGTTAAAATAAATTTTTCAATAACTGTTAGCGCTGCGTCCAAATTTCCACCGGCTTTTAGTCCACAGGACGCGGGGCTCATTAGAGGCTTGAAACATTGAGATAAATAAATGTAAGTCTAGTTAGTGCAGTTAGTGCTGTCCAACAGTCCACTGTCTAACAGCTGTTAATGAAGTTAAGCTCGGTCCTAAATGATGTTGCAATCACTCACAATGATAATAATATTAAGGTAGAGCAAAATGATAATGATGTGAAACATGATAATTTAATAGCTATAAATGATTATGATTTAAACGCTTTTGCGACAAAATATCCATAACAAGGCTTTATGGCGTGCAATAATAAAGGTAAAGTGATCGACGCGTGTTGGTTCAATTCAAGAATATTTTGTAATACCAGAGTCATAATATTAGAAACACCTGCAAGCGGCATCCGGTGTTTGTAGTGTAATTACACCTTTCTAGATCAATATTGTTCATACAAATTCATATAAAGCCATTTTTCATCATACTTTCTTAACTACTCTTTAATGTCAGAAGGACATTATTATTAAAATAATAGTTACCTGAAAAACATTTGTTAGTGATAAAAGAAATAAGATAAATAACATTACTATGATGCTTAGACGATCATCTAAAGATAATCACTTTGTCTAAGTAATGATTCAGGAATCAACTGCAACTAGGAACTTTTCCATAGTTTATAATGTTTCAATTAAAAATACACTAACAAGGGAAAGCAACAGTGACCATGAATACTTAAATAGTATAATAATGGCGGAAATCCATACTAATAAAATCCACTTAACTAAACAAGATATCAATTTACGTGACGCGTGAAGCGATTTAAATGAAGCCATTTTGATTTGATTGAGCCTTGCGACAACATTATAAAGTGTAAATGGATTTGCTTATTTGGTTATACTAGAAGCGCATTTAAATGGAATGGTATTTATGGTAAACATACCTGAGCCATTTAATATAAATTTTCTGAAACCTTCGTTTATAGAAAGTATTACGCAAAGAATCTGAGAAAGAAATCATCAATGAATCATCATATTTCCTCTAAGATTTCCTCTATGTGTCAAATGTCATGTCAAAAGTACGGTAAAAGAGCAGCAATACGATTTTTGAAACAAATACAGCGAGGCCTTTCCCAGATTGTACGCGTAATAAAATCAACATGAATTAGTGAAATTTGTAAAACAACTAAAACAATTTTTCCATCGTAACTATTTGTTTAGAGAAAAATCTTTAAAACAGCAAAATTTCATGATTTCGAACTTATTTCGTGCTTTAACGACAAAATGGTGTAAAACTACAAGTATAGTATGATAAATAATAAAATTAGTAATGAACAATCCGAAAAATTCTCTCAAGAAGAACCAGAAGATGGGTAAATACGAAATAGATTCTGTCCGTGACAGCTTCAACTTAACGTCTTTTTCCGTCGTGACCATGATCCATGCAACTGGATCGAAATATCATCTAATTAATCTAATTAATTAATTTAATAAATTCAGAAATAATTAGCGTTGTATATTATATATCCCAATTTTAATAGTTTGGATAGTAAATATTAAGTTCATTTCCCAAACATCTTAACTGAACTTCTCGTACATATTGGATAGCCAAAATTTTTGGACTTACCACTTGAAGTGATATAAAAGTCAGGTTTAACGATTTTAAATCTATGAGTCCAGTCTCTATCCAACAAAAATTTCAATTTTTTATACTTAAAACAAAAACATAAGCACTTCTATAGCACCAATCAAGTATAAAATGATAATACCAAAAAAGAGAAATAACTAAAAGCAACAAAAACGCTTATCTCTGATTCAAAATTTAGCCTGTACGGACACTTAAGTATTCTAGCTTAGCTAGTATACTTAAGTATACTATACTAGCATAGTATTATTTGGATTTCTGTGATACTAAGCTATAGTATATGTTCGCCTCATTATCGTGGATGGCTGTAAATTCAAATAAAGATGCCAAGCGAAGAATCAAGTTGGTTTGCATTGTACACCAAGCAACATTTTCACATTCCTGATATTCTGAATGCAACCCTATGTAAATTGGCATAGGATTTTGTTACTTTTGTCCCAAAATACCTTGTTACTCGTGTAAAGTACTGTATTTTTGCTTTAATGGTGTATTCAACGGCTTTGGTAGATGTAATTGTATTGTGTCTGAAGAATATACGGGCAATTCTAAACTTTTTTCACAAGTTGTTTATGTGCAGTTCTACATATTCTTATGATCAGTTATGGATTTTAGTCAAAATGATATTGTATGCAAAAATCTATTTCTTGTCTCTCATACATTCTTCCTTTTTTTCATTCTTTTCACTCGATTCTGGTGGAATATTTTAAAATCCTGTCTACGCTGTCTGAGCCGTGTGGGTCTGTAGCTACGCTATAGCAAAATATAAGTGTTGATATGTCAGTCAGTCTTTCTTTTTAATAAATAGAAAGAAAGAAAGAAAGAAATACATTTATTTGATATTTTTGTTCATCTGCTACATAAAAATAAGTGTACAGCTCAGCATTATGTCTTGCAATGTAGGACGCTGATTTTCAGCTGTGACCCAATTACATAAGTAATATGTTATTGTAGAAGATTATACAATTATCTAAATGCACAACCCTCTGTCTAATAAATCATTTTTACGCTTACCTTGCTTTAAGCTTTTGACCTGTTAGCATTTTTTCTGCCGCCCTTTACTACATTTAATTCTAATAGAGACCTTAGAACAAATTCTCCTTTTGACTTATAGGCCTGCTTTATAATTGTGTCATATCTGAGTTACATTAGCAATTTTAAAGAGATTCCAACGCGTTCTGGTACAATTTACACTGTATTTATATCGCATTAGTATAACTGTTTAGATTACGTATAATTGCAGTTTACGCCTCATATTTCTGCCGTAATTTACCCAGCTTAACGGTAACACGTTTGAAACCTAGTTTGGTACTAAGCAGTGTCGTATAATTGGCCCGACCAATTGCTTTAGTATTATTTATATTATGAAATATATAATCCAATATGCATATTTTATCACTTATTACACTTCAGCACCAGCTTTGTTTTACAACCTTTGCCCATTCGCCTTACTAATGTTCCAGCTTATAATAGTTAAAATTAAATATTATATGCATGGGAAAGTAAAATGCATTATTTTTATTTTTTGTGATTCATTTCTTAGATTTATTGTTTGTGACTTGTGATGTTATCGCGGCGATATTTTTTTTATATTTCAAAGGAAGGTCTCCGCTTTAGAAGTATATCAGGTTGAATAGTATTTTTTTGATTTCCAACTAGACATACGAAAAGTGACAAAAAATAATTCTTGTAGGCACTAGCTAGAAGGAGACCTCATACGGATGTTTATGTAATTCACAACTCTTAGTAATGAAAGCTTATTAAGGTAATTACTACTTGACAAATCGCAAAAATGCTGTACTTTGAAGTAAATTGTTTATTTTTCTAAAGCATTAACAGCTATTAAATACATGCAATTAAAAACTTCAGTCTGTGAAGATTATAAGGGCCTCTTTTTATTTAGTATACATTATCCCAATAAAAAAAAAAACCAAGTTGAAAACATTGCTGTTCGCAACTTGTTCTGTAAAAGTTTTCTTTAACATCTTGATACTTTGAAGCCAACCTCCAGAAAATGATATGTTTAGGTTTAGCAATCAATTTTAACTGTTAGTTTTATACTAAATGTTTTTCGTTTCTTAAATAATCTAAAACTAACCAAAAAACTTCCTGTGCTATTTATTTTCTTGCAGGCGCTCTATGGAATTCAGTGTCCACTGGACTGTCATGGCGGAAGGACTGTGCGCGTCATTTCGTCGCAAAATATTATTTAAAATGAATTTAAGCTTATTATTTTTGAATGAAAGTTGTGTTTATAATCGTTGAAAAATAAAATAGGGATTTTTTCATTTCTAAATGAAGCCTGCTTATATACTAAAATTTATTCGAAAGTTACGGTTTTACCAGGTAAATACTCGGAGGTTGTCATAGATTATGATGACAGATAGTAAGTGTTCTAAATAGGTATTATACCTATGTTTTTTAGGAGATAGCGCGCCTCGTTTCGGGCGCCGTGTTCCGAAATGGATTTCGTAGTAGTGCAAGTTTGGTGTAAGTCCCACATGACGGAGGGGTATGCGTCAGGCATTTCCTGTGTACAAAAAAAGACCTATATTTCGGATCCATTTTTCATCACTGACATCATGCACTATTCAAAGACTGGTCTTCAAGCATTGAGGAATTTTGGACGAGAGACATCTCGAAGGTTCCCGAAGGCTGCCTAACTGAGTTAGATTTGTCGGCTAGCTAGCTTTTTTTGAAATTGGACCTACTTAGCTGGATTGTGTGTTAGAGATTTCTTATGAGATATTATATGTACATAATATAACCATCATAAGGAAGCTCAGATTCATGCTGCGGGCAATGGGGAGAGCCTAAAGGTTGGAACGCCATTTCTGCGGCCGTGTTTCCTGCCATATATACCATAGATACCTGCAAGCCAAGAGTGAATAGGCATCTTCCAGGTAAGCGTGCTCCAACTTGGACCTCATCATTGCTTTCTTTAAAGCATGATTGTCGTCAAGCGCAAGCGCAAAGATTCAGGCGGCGCAAACCCGTAGCATGTGGAAGACCCTATTAAAGACCTATGTTCACTGTGGACGTCTGTCGGTTGATGTTGATGATTATGTCTTTAGTGCAAGTAGTTCAGTAGTTTCAGAGTTTATCGATAACAAACAAACAAACCTTTCCTCTTCATAATATATGTACTTAGTAGCGAAAACTTGGAAAAAATCTCGTGGAAACTCTTTGATTTTCCGAGATAAATGTCATTTTACCTGGCAGCCCTAATCAATTTTATCACTGATAATAATAACTAATTCATAACCGTTAAACCTAAGAGTCAAAATCTCGTTTTTCTAGTCGAGTTCCGTAGGCTCTTTGAACTCATCGCATCCCAAGAAAACCTACCATTAGATGTAGGAATAATGGAAAGAGGTCACAACCCTCAGCAATAAAGAATACGATGCGGAGAGAGATGTCACTCTCAAGGTCTTTAAATGTATCCATGCAAAAAACCACGTCGACTGATTGCTCCGTTGCAGCGTGATTGAATATTAAACCAACAAACACACTTTCGCATTTGAAATATGGCCAATGATTATAAGAAACAGTTTAAATCTCTCTCTGCTCTCCGAGAGACGTTAGGCAAAGTGAACACGAATTATGACACTTCTGTGTTCTTATACAAGCTTAGGTCTCTCAATTTTGTCAATTAATGTCAAATTTCTTTCTCAGATCAAAACCTAGTAAGTGGTTTAAATTCAAGAGAAGTTTAGGCCGTAGTCTTCAACAAGAAACTCGGCGGTTGCTCTTTTCAAAGATTTGATATACAATATTAAATTGCTTAAAACGCACATAACTGAAAAGTTAGTAGTGCGTGATTCCAGGATCGAACCCCCGACCTTCGATTAGGAGGCGGACGTTCTAACCACTAGGCTATGACAGTTTTTAAATTAAAGGGGTTTAAATATTTTAGTGTGAAGACTGGCCTACACATTTATTCATTAGATGTGCATCACTTTCTTTTTTAGGGTTCCGTACCTCAAAATGAAAAACGGAGCTCTTAAAGGATCACTTTGTTGTCTGTCCATTTGTCCGTCCGTCCGTCAAGAAAACCTATACAGTACTTCCCGTTGATCTAGTATCACGAAATTTGTTCTCGGATTTATTCCTTTACTTGGGCTATGAGAGTTGAGACCTATCTACCTGCCCATAATTCTAGGTTAACGGGAAATACCCTATCGGTTTTCTTGACAGACACGACAGACGGACAGACGGACAGAAAGACAGACAACAAAGTGATCCTATAAGGGTCCCGTGTTTCTTTTTGAGATATGCAACCCTAAAAACATTATGTAAGTATGCAAAGTATTTCCCTTGCAAACCATATTTAACAGTTGACATGTAGAGGTCATTGACTTTTCCTATCTTACTTTTAAGTTTTAATGCATCATTAAGTATTTACTGTTTTGACATGGTATTTAGATAATGGGTGATATTTATTTTATTTAATCTAATTCCTTTGAAAAACTTAGTAAGGCGCATTAATCTATAAAAAACCTAGCCAGTTCATAGACTTACTATGTTTTAAAATGGTCAAAGCGACTTACTAGCTTTTAATTTTACTTTAATGTGGGTGTCCTTACAATACAACGGGACATACTATGAAAGTTAGGCTTATGACATAAAACGATTTTCGGAAAAATGACATTTACTTTGTTTTGATATGGGGCGGTCGATATAATTAGGTACTAGGGTAAAGGCTCAAGTAAATGAACAGATTGGACGTTATTACATGTATTAAGAGCTGGAATAAAAAACCGGCTGATATACCTTTTTTAAATATTTTCTTACAAATTCTTACACTTTTTTCAATTTCAATTTCAAAACCGTGTTCCGTTCAAACCGTTCAAAAGTGCGTGTGCGTGCGTCCATGTGTGTGTGTGAGTGTGTGTGAGTATATACTTGTCTGTATGTTTGTACGAGTGTTTGTTAGTGTGGTATTGCGTTGTATAACCACATGAGTAGCGAACAGAGTCAAAGCTTCATACAAGCGCGCTACGATAGGTACACTACTACAAGCTTGAGGCGCGTGTGTGCGTGAGCACAGGCGCTACGTCGCGTACGGAGAGAAATCGGTTTATACCGGCTCGGCCTGTGCTCAAGCTCAGGGGCTGCAGTACACGTCGCGCGTCGTGTTTTCATTTAATTTAATGTTAATGATAATAATTTAAATAGTGTTTAAAATCTATTTTCTTGAACTGTCATAGATTTTGTTCAAAATCAATATCTGAGGATCCCTAGGATCACAAAACAGGATATTGTTACCAAATTTAAAAAAATCGACGCCATTTTGAAATCCTTTGTTAATTGACCGATTTCGTTCAAAATCGATATTTAGAGCTCCCTGGGATCACAAAATAAGAAACTGTTACCAAAATTTAAAAAAGTCGACGCCATTTTGAAATTCTTTGTTAATTGACCGATTTCGTTCAAAATCGATATTTAGAGCTCCCTGGGATCACGAAATAAGAAACTGTTACCAAAATTTAAAAAAGTTGACGCCATTTTGAAATTCTTTGTTAATTGACCGATTTCGTTCAAAATCGATATTTAGAGCTCCCTGGGATCACGAAATAAGAAACTGTTACCAAAATTTAAAAAAGTCGACGCCATTTTGAAATTCTTTGTTAATTGACCGATTTCGTTCAAAATCGATATTTAGAGCTCCCTGGGATCACAAAATAGGAAACTGTAACCAAAATTTAAAAAAGTTGGCACCATTTATAATTCTTTCTAAATTGACTGATTTCGTTCAAAATCGATATTTAGATCTATCGATCGATATTTAAAGATCGATATTTAAACTAGGCAATCACAACAAAAACAAACTTTACCATCTTGTTGAACAAATAACTATTGTTAATTAAATTGTATCCTCCAGTGCCAACCCTACCAAAATAGTTATAAATTTTGCCTCTGTTTGCTACTCTGTGGTATAACACCATGTTAGTAAATCTTAGTATATTTTTAACCGACTTTAAAAAAAGGAAGAGGTTCTGAATTCGTCGGTATCTTTTTTTTTATGTATGTTCCCCGATTACTCAAAGACGCCTGGACCGATTTGGATTTTTTTTTGTTTGATAGGGTATACTTTGCAAGTGGTCCCATATAAAGGTAAAGATCTGATGAATATCTTTGAAGATGGAGAACAGAACTCCTCAATGGATAAGAGCAAATTCAATTTTTTTTTTAATGTATGTTCACCGATTGCTCAAAGACGCCTGGACCGATTTGGATTTTTTTTTTTTGAAAAGCTAGGTATACTTTGCAGGTGGTCCCATATAAATTTGATGAAGTTCTGATGAATATCTTCTGACATGGAGAACAGAACTCCTCAATGGATAAGAGCAAATTGCTCGCGATCAGTGTAATTGCTTAGTAAACAGTAGGGTTTTAGCTGGGCATGGCACATTATTATAGTACAGTGGGGCCACTAAAAATTTTGAAATAAAAAATTTTCAAAAGAAAAATAAAACCGACTTCAAAAACCACAATAACTTAAATTATTTTTTACTTTTTAGTGTTTGTGATTTTGAAGTCGGTTTTATTTTTCTTTTGAATTTTTTTTATATTTATTCTGGTATTCTTCTTTCTTGGATATGGATCCCTCTTGGGTATCCCCATTTCTCTCTGTCTTTGGTACTATCAAGCTAATTTTCTCTCGCGATTTGCACAATAGCATTAGACCAACGCGTCTTCGGTCTACCTACCTGTTCTTCTTTCATCTGTAAAAATCGATACAATATGACCATTTGCATTTCAGTTTTAGGGCATGTCTCAAGGTGTCTGTAGGCTTTGTCTTTTTTCTTATGTCTTCAATTCTCACTTTGAATATTTTTTGCTTAATTTATGCACCTTGCCATCGCCCTTTAGCAAGTCACTATTTCTTTTTATATTCTTTGTCTGGACCCATGTTTGGCTGGCATAGGTAAGGCATGGCAGGATGCATGTATCTATAACGGATCTTTTAAGATGTACTGGGTAAGCTCCTTTCATTCTTTCCTTTTGTGCCCAGTAAAACAAGCATACTCGGGCTACTTTGAGAACCCATTAGCAGCTAACAGCAAGGCCTGGACTCCAATTTTTATATGTGGAAGCTGTATTTCCTCGTTGCGTTTATGAGCAAATAAGAATAGTTAACTACTTTTACTAAAAAAAAATTTTATAATTTGGCGCGAACCATCTAAACACCATGATGATTATTATTTCTGCGTTGTGAATATTACCAGAAGAAACAGCAAAAAAAATTGTTCCAAGCGGCTCTATTGTAACTTGCAGTCTACAATTTGAACGATTCTGACTTCTGGTGATAAATCTGTACCTCAGCCCCAACCCAGTACCTCTAATCTACCATTTCAAGAACTTTCAGAAGGTAGTGACGATGTAGTGACTTTTTTACATCTCAACTTAGACCATTCAATCAAAATTATTTGGATCACTTAATGAGAGATCTTAGATTGTCTAAAAAGCATCAGAACATGTGGCTCAAAGGAACAAATCTGATAACATCAGACACTTGTGTTACGGTATATTATTCTCACTACTCTTAACACATTCAGTAGCTGATGTTGCACTTCCAGCGACTTGGATGCAACAAGAGCGTTAAGTTTCATTTTCTCTGTAGTCATTTGGACTGTTTTCCAGAAAATTTAGGTGACTTTCAAACTAAGATAACTATACCAAAGGGGATAATATCATATGAAAGGGCTCTATTATACATTCTAAAACAGGTTTTATTTATTATTATTATGTAAAAGAGTTTTTGATTTATCGCGCAAAATGTAGAAAAAAATATACAATAAGTCAAAAACTGAAAATCTGACATTTTTTTTAAATTCCAAGCCGAAAATATACTTAAGAATTTATTAATAGGAATCGAGAGTTTATGCACTAGATAGAGTTTGTTCATTCACTGAAATTCCCAGTTCATTTACTGGCAATTTATCCTTTTGTTAAATAAAATAATTTATAATAATTAATACCACGCATTTTTTTGCGTTTTTGATATTTAAATAATTTAAGAGTGTATACCTACTGTGTATAGACACAGATAAAAAAAAATATAAAAATTATATATAGAACGATTCTCATATATCTTAATTTTAGGTCAAAGTCAGGGTAGTCATTCATTTACTGGATCTTTTACCCTCCTACGTCAAAATACTAAAAGTCCGCGTAAATTTCGCAGATTGAAATGTCTGCTTGATTAATTGTCAATAGAGGGTCATGACATGTCGAAATTGCTAGTTTGAAGGGGAAATCGTCAATGTCATTCGCATAGGTTTTCCTCTTAAAACAATTTATCGTCGTAATTTATTAACTAATAAAAGTAATATATAAGTCTATGTAATAACCACATCAATTTTTGTAATTCGCCAATCAAACTCCAACTCTCCACTTAACTCCAAATCTAAATCTACTATAAAAACTTGATATTCTTATCCGCAAAGAAAAAGATGTCTTGTAATACTTGTAAGTAATACTTCGTACTCAATCCTGTCAATTTAGATTATGTTTTGTCTACAACCGGATTAACACCATCGTGTTTTGTAGTACACAGTATAGACAATACTGATCAAGATCTTCAACAAATATTTATCAATTGTTTATCCATTCGTACATTTGCATTAACAGCGAACGTGATATCAGCATTAAGCGCCTTAACATCAAACTGGTTTGCATCTATTTTGACAACCTTCGCCACATCGCTTGTCGACTCATCGAAGACTTGTCGAATCAATGGAAGGTATCGTCTCCATACGACCTTCAAAAGTCAATTTATTACGTCATCTACATTGCTGAAGGGTTTGACTCCTTTATAGTGTTCACAATGTTTTCTTAGGCCAGTTCCGCCGCGATCATCCAAGAAGTCTTAGCGAAAATTCTCTTCTCGGCATGAGTCGTCTCGTTTCTGCACCGTGATTTGCTTGACATAAAAACCGCCTCCGAGAGTCCAAAACGAGAAAAAGCAAGAAAACGACACTCTCGTGTTTCTTCTCAGGTATTCTCAGCGTGTTTGAAGCCGACTTGACAATTTACAATTCCTGTCTCAGTTTTCGTAGCTTAACTATCACTTACACTACTACATCATTGTTTGACAATCAGGAAACTACTATAGTATCCAATTTGAATAAAGACTTTGAATTATTTCTTTAACTGTCACTAAGCGATGATGACGTCGGCATCCTGTTGATAGGAGCTTCGATCCCAGACTCTCATTTTCAGAGTTATATCGTTACGTTTTAAGCAATTAAACTTGCTCTACAGGCGAATGAAAACATCGTCAGGAAATCTGCATGCCAAAGAAAGAACTTTCCATATTATAGTTCCGCGCTTGATCAACATGTACTATGACCAAACCCTTCTAATTCTGAGACGAAATCCATGCTCAGTAGTGAGCCGGCGATGGGTATACGATGTCAATTTTTAACAATGTTATAAGAGCAAAGCATTGCGATAGCTTTTATAGAAAATAGAGGAAAACGCGAACGCGGTCAACACCGTAGACGAAGATCGTATCAAAGCGATGTCTCATCACGAGTATGTCGTAACGACTCGTGCGAACGTTCGTATTGGCATCACGATCGCCCGATACGATCTCGCTACAGTACGCGCAGTTTCACAGAACTATTGTTTACGATCACCACACACCATGCTCGTTGAAGACACCCAGTTTCTCTCATTTAATAGTAAACGCCCCATTGCGTGATAGAAAGTGAAAAAGGTTTAACTGTTTAATGTTTAACTGCTTCACGTACGTTTAGGCAGAATTTAAACCATGCCGCCGAGTTTCTTGCTGGTTGTTCTCGGTAGGAAAGAATATTTTAAACCAGTGATAGATGCATTTGACGATTCAAAAGTCTTGGAAAGAAAAGAACTTGCCAAACTTTATTTGAATAAAAATATTTCTATCCTATCCTATTCTAATCTATTCGTGAAAAAAATAGTAGGAATGAGGAATGCGTCAAACTCAAAATGCATCGTGAAAGTCTAATTTTATAGAAAAAATCCGTTAAGTGCGAGTCGGATTTGCATACAAAGTATTTCGTAGGTACCATCATACAAGAAATAATACTTTTTTAAATTTTATTTTGAAGTTTTTATTATTTGTTGTTATAGCGGCACTAGAAATACACATTCTTTGAAAATTCAACTCTATTACGGTTCACGAGATACAGCCCGCTAACAGACAAACGGACGGACGGGTAGCGGAAGCTTAGTACCTAATAAGGTCCCGTTGGCACTCTCCGAGTACGGAACCCTAAAAACGCCAAATATCCAATGTCCATGGACCTCAATTTTTCAAAGGTCAGGTACCTAGTTGATCCAGGAAGTTTCCTCATTGTTTATACACGTTTAGTTATTCTGTTGACATGTCAAAACGTTTCATAATGCTTTATAAGTATCAACGATAATATCTAAAGGACATAAGGACAAGGAGTTGATTTCATAATCATTTCCTATTATGATTATACTATGTCCAAGTAGGTATATGTAATGCAAATTCCCTTAGTTCAAAATCATACTTCCTACTTCAAAAGTAGCACCAACTTCAATAGAATCCTCTGCAATTTATCAATGTAAGATCTGTAACATATTATTTATTAGTCGTAAAATACCTAGGCAAGTATAAAAATATCTGAAATAAATAATGATCAATGTTACTTTTCCTAACAGCTTTGATAAATATTTAATTAGTTACGTACAAATAAGAACAACATCAATACATTACCGTCAACCAGAGACACATTTATAATGATGGATGGAAGCTTGTGTTACTTTGCAAAAATGATTTGCTTTTTGCTTCTAATAAAAAAATTAAGATATGGAAAGATACAAAGTGCGACGGTTGCAATGCATTACAGAAACTGTATGGTAGAGTGTCACACTGAAAGCGCGCGTACGCGTGTTTAGAATACAAAAAACTTATGAAGCGATATTAGCAGCTGGAGCTAACCGCGCACCACTACCTAATACTACCTATACAATTTCTTGGAGTCGTGTTGGATATGTTCCGTCGCGCATTATGTATGTCCAAATCTTTACCAATATAATAACAAAACTCTACTTTTAATGGGTCACAATAACTGCAAGAAAGCGTAGTCACACTGGTATTCCTTGGGCTGCTTGTAGATCATCCGTCTTATCAGACCAACTACAAGAGAGAGATCTGACTAGCCTTTCTCTATCCATTAATGCTAAACTACACACTTAGTTGAATTAATCAATTTCCTCAGATCGCTATCGAGATGTTTGCGATGATAGCCGAGGTCAGAGTTTAATATGCTCTCGCCAAGGTATGGGGAGGATGTTGAATATTGATTGACTTAGTGTATGGACAGTACTTATTGGGTTTTCTCTTACAAATCGTAAATCAATAGATAGGCAATAGCTACTAAAAGTACTTTTAGTTAGATTTTATGAGCCTCCATGCTTAGAGTTGGGATAGTATTATGTTTTGATCCTCTTAAATACTAATTAGTCTATTATAAATGAGCACTTTTTAAAAATAAGTGATCTTTTTTCATGACGTGACCGGCCATTTTTTCCGGTCAAAATCTTAGGTTAGGATAGATTAGAACATAAATATTAATCATAGAACAAACATAGAATAGAATAGTATAAGGTTTATTCGTTGATCCAACATATATTAAACACAAAGATAACGCCTTAAAATTTAACTAAAGCACCCCACCGGCCACACAGGCCGCGTATGCGTCGCGTAAGCGTAGACGTGGCGCGTACCATTGCGTTGTGATGTATGGAACTGTATGAGACATGGCATACCGCTTGCGTGGCGTGAACGTTCGCGTAGACGTAATGCGTGCAGTTATATCTACGGATTCACGCCTGTCACTACGCAAGTGTCACGTGTACGTGCTTGTTGTGAATCGGCGATTAACCTAAACAGTGTCTATATTATGTGTAATGCCAACGAAAAGGCCCCGAACTCAGCTAAACATGATAGAACAATCATTCATAGATAGCACAATATTTTGAAGTTAAAAGCTGGTAAAAATATCAGCTCTCTCTTGACACACCAAAGTAATTGTATTCTTATTGCAATCTTATGAAATTTCTCAAATACGCTAAGTTCATAAATCAACATATTCATCTGTGACTTGACCGATATCTTTTGTTAATCCTTCGTATAAATGTTAACTCGATAAATAAACTTGGAAAGAGAAAATTTTCCCCTAAAATAAATATGTAAAGAAAAAGCAACATGCGAAACACAATATAACCCTACTTAATACTATAAATGCGAAAGTTTGTTTGTTCCGCAACGGAGCAACAGATTAACGTGATTTTTTGCATGCACATACGAGTCGTTATAGACCTGGAGAGTGAAATGCTACTTTTTATTTCGGAAAATTAAGTATTACCCACGAAATTTATTTATTTATTAAAAAGGTACACAAAACAGGTTAAATTTTTTTTTTTTTAAATGTGAATCCACGCCCAGCTCAGCTCAAACTGATACAAACATAGAAAGCTGTAGGTTTGTACTTAGCTGTATTTGTATTTGTTTGTAGTAGTTTCAGGTTTGTAGTTGAAGCTATAGGACCTATGTTTGTGAGACGAAATTTTTTTAGAAATTCCCATGGGATAGGGTATGCAGGAGTCTTATTATTTACGCCTAACGAAGCCGCGGGTGGTCGCTAGTAGGTTATTAGTGTCTGTTTGTTTGTTAGCTTTTCACAGCCCATCTGTTTAAAAGATTTTAACGAATTTTTTTACAGAGATAGCTTACTTCCCGAGAACAGACGTAATTTAAAGCCCCGGAAAATCAAAAAGTTCCTATAGGGTTTTCAAAAAACCTAATTTCACTTTGACATTGGAACAGAAATACCTTGCATCCCGTATACGGATAAAGGCTACTTTTTATTCCGGAAAATCGAAGAGTTCCTTTGAGGTGTTTAAAAATCTTAATCACTGGTCGTGGGCATCATCTAAATCCATATACCTAATTACTGACTGTTCAATCATAAACGAGAGTACCTAAAGCTTTTATTACTAAAACTAAAAAATCTACTTAGCTCACATATTAAACTATTTTCTTGCAACAAAAGTTATGGCTTACGATTGAATAATAATAATCGTGTGCGGTCCTATAATATATAAAACACAGACACCTGCAGCCCGCGCCCAATTACCCCACCAATCAGATGCTAACACTTTACGAGCACCAACGATACAGTTTATGGACGCAACACTACATAAATAACACAGTTTAACCAGCATACAGTTGGGAAATTAATGTACTTTACGCAAAGCAACAGAGGTACCACTTGCAGGTAATGCTGTGAATAGATAAATCATAACCTTTCTAAAATAAAACTTCTTTAGGGATGATTTCATAAAATAACCTAACTCAGAATTCTTTTTCGAACGTAAGTACCTAATATTCATGTTTATTAATTTCGTCGAAAATGGCAACCATACAGAGCAGTTGATTTAAAGCCGCCATCTTTATCGAGATAGTTAGTGTCATTTTTAATAAAAGCTCCATGTTTTACTTATCACACTATATCATTGCTGACTCATTTAAAAAAAATTGTTCTGCGTGCGTTTAGCTTTATTTCAACCGTGCGTAAAGGTTATTTTTTTGATTTTTCATCTCATTTTGTGAGACCGTTCAATCTGCTATTCAAATTTCCAGTATATCCAAATACGCGGGATTAGTAATGATCAGGTATTTGGGAGTGATCATCACATTAAAGCTCTTTTTACACTTTACTTACTTGTTAAACTTTTTTCAAACTAAAATGGCGATGATATCGTCCGCGATCAATCACCAACTGTATGTTCGCTAAACTGTGTATGACACGAAGGGGGAATGGCCGATTGCAGCGTCCGGCGCATTTCGCATTCGCACTCACCGTATCATAAATCCCAACTTAATTTCAATCGTGGAGAGGCGATCGTGATCACGTTTGGTCTTTGGAGTAGGCAAAACTGAAATGAAATTTAATGGAATGAAATGAAATGTATTAATCCAAAAATCCAAAAATCAAATTAGTATTAATCTAGAGCCTCAATAGCTCAACCGGTAAAGGAGTGGACTGAAAACCGAAAGGTCGACGGCTCAAACCCCGCCCGTTGCACTATTGTCGTACCTACTCCTAGCACAAGCCTGACGCTTAGTTGGAGAGGAAAGGGGAATATTAATCATTTAACATGGCTAATATTCTTTAAAAAAAAAAAACTCTTACATGCGAGTTTCATGGAGTCCTGGCCCTCAAACTAGGATAGTACTTCTACTTTTGGGTAAAAACAATAAGTTAATGCATTATTTGATTGCCGTACAATAAATTAACAGATGTGTACTGGATGCCCTATCACGCTGCATCTGTAAATATTCTCATTTGAACTTCATCTCGATCACTGATCGTGATCACGGTTTAATGGGTTTGAGACAGAACGACGTGGAATGTATATCTTCTTCAGATACCAATTATAAAGCCTCGATAGCTCAACGGTTGAGGAGCGGACTGAACTCCGAAAGGTCGGCGGCTCAAACCCCACCCGTTGCACTATTGTTGTACCTACTCCTGGCACAAGCTTTACGCTTATTGGAGGGGAATGGGGTGTGTGTGTGTGTGTATGTTTGTTACTCCTTCACGCAAAAACTACTGGACGGATTGGGCTGAAATTTAGAATGGAGATAGATTATTCTTTATTTATTTGCATTCCTATTATACCCTGGATTATACCCTGGATTATACCCTGGATTAGCACATAGGCTACTTTTTATCCCGGAAAATCAAAGAGTTCCCACGGGAATTTTAAAAACCTACATCCACGCGAACGAAGTCGCGGGTATCAGCTAGTAAAAGTAAGTAGTTAGCTAGTAAAAAGAAAAAATATGTTTAAAATGAATGGAAAATAAAAATAAGTAGGTACCTATGTACATTTAAAAATGGAGCTTACAAAAACCGATCTAAGTACATGTTGTCGCCGCAATACAGGAAGAGTTGAAATTACGGAATATGTATTTCTATGGCCACTATAACAACAAATAATATTATGACCACCATAAAAAAAAAAAAAGCTGGCTGACTGAGTGTGGATTGAAAGACTTCTCACACCTTTTTGAGAAAATTATTAAACTCTCAGGCATGCAGGTTTCCTCATGATATTTCCCTTCACTGTTAAAGCTATTGATATTTTCATATTTAATTTATTTAAAACGCACATAACTGGTGGTTACATACATTTAGAGATGCGAGTCCGTAATAGAATCCCAGATCTATCAAATAGAAAGCCGACATTTTAACCACGAGGCTATCACCGCTCTCTCCTATGTGTGAAGTGACCTTATCAGGAATTAATCCCGGACCTTTTCGAAAGGCGTCAGCTCTGCGCTGAGTCAGAGGTCATCAAGTCAGATGCTATATTTAGGTCGCGATCTTCTCATCAAAAACACATTTTCGATATAATTCTAGCCTATTATCAGATCTGAATACATTTCGTTATCAGCGAAGGATCTGGACACGGTTCACGGTGAAGCATAATTCAGCAACACCAACAAATACCAACAAATACCAGCTCCAGGTCATAGGTCAAGTAATAAAGTGCACACCGACTTGCTGACATTGGTTGAATGACCTAGATATTAAATTCATGGTGTATTTAGTAGGTAGTAACTTTAGCGAGAAATTTTACGTTTTAGAATCAATTTTTTTTAACCCCCGACCCAAAAAGAGGGGTGTTATAAGTTTGACGTGTGTATCTGTGTATCTGTGTGTCTGTGTATCTGTGTATCTGTGTATCTGTGTATCTGTCTGTGGCATCGTAGCGCCTAAACGAATGAACCGATTTTAATTTAGCTTTTTTTGTTTGAAAGGTGGCTTGATCGAGAGTGTTCTTAGCTATAATCTAAAAAAATTGGTTCAGCCGTTTAAGAGTTATCAGCTCTTTTCTAGTTTTCTTGTAGAAAAGAAGGTTAGATAACCGTTAGGTTCATAATATTATGTCAATAGACAAATGTCAAGCTGTCAAGATGGACGTTGCCTGAATACATAATTATTTATTTGAAAATGATGTTTCGGAAAACTCAGGTACTTTGGATCGTCGGGGGTGTTATAAATTTTTAATTTACACTTGTATGAGAAATAAATAGGATGGATTGGAGGATTTTGTAGAGATGCTAAAATCTTACGGATTATTTATTCTTAGCTTTTACACGTAACTTTACTCGCATGGATTTAGGTTCTAAACATCCAGAAAAAAAAATTCTTTTATTCTCAAGGAAAACACTATTTTGATGATTGTTTTTTCTTGCTCTAGGTACCAGAACGTAGTAGAGAGTAGAAGACTCCACATATTTTGTGAGTTCACATTGACTAAATCGTAACTAAATAACTGACTCCTAACTGAAGGTTTCGGGCCTAAACTACATAATATATTATATTTAAAACTCAAACAAATAGGTACCTAAGTACGGCTTCTATAATAACTGCTTACTATTTAACGCTTACCCCAAAAACTTAATGGCTACTAAAGTTCAAATATGTACTAAAATTCTAATTTTATGGGTACCTTCAAAATGAGTTAATAGGCATCTTTTAGGCAAGCGCGCCCCATCTTAGGCTTCATCGTCACTTGCCAATAGGTCTGATTGCAGTCTTGAAGCACTAGTCTATAAAAAAAAAAACGTATCGTTCGTATGCCCATATGGCTAACTGTTAGTTTTTGGGACTTTCACAATCAAATTAATTAAATAACTATAAGAAAGAATTAGTCTTATGTCTCACGGGAAAATAACTTCAGCGATTTCATGCAAATAAAGTCGAAGCCAGCCGCTTGTATCTTATAAAATTGAAGCCATAAAATTAATAGGAAACACCAGAGACTGGATTAGATACAAAATACAGAGGTTAGATTATCTGACGAAATGTCAAACAATGTTGTTCAGTGCCTTGTCGTACGCTGACGTGAGTCAGCTGTTAGATGTTAATTAATATTCGCCTAAATTAATAGCGGGTGTAATTAATGCCTCTATTACATTAATTAATCTTTAGTCATATCCTAATTCCTACTAGGCCAGTATATAGGTAGGTACTCTGTGCTACTAGCCTACTACATGTTTATTATGGTAGATATTTTAGAGGTTAGGTTAGGCTGCCTTCCCGTGGGGTACCAGCCAGGTAACCTCCTCGTGTGCCTGAGTGTTGCGGGTAACAGCAGCTTTTGGGCAGGTGTAATTGGCCATGGCTAACTGGCCTGACAGGAAAAGGGGTGTTGTCCGCGCGTCCCTCTGAGCGTACCGAGCAGAGGGCGCAGTAGACACCCATGGGGTATAGCCCCAGGAGCAGTTTTTTTTCTCAAAATTATAATACATATTGTGCTTCTGTGTAACGATTATAGATTTCTATAACAGCTTTACTTACTTTTCAACCTTACAGCTTTATATAGCTTCTGCCAATCGTAAAGTTGGTTAGGAAATGAGTAAATACTTAGGTAATTTCAAAATCAATTAAAAATATCTTCCTTTCTTCTAACATAACAAAAACAAGGCCCATAGTACCAATTAAAAAAATCGTAGGTAACTTAAACAAAGTCATCACTTCACTAATTCATCAGTTGAATTTGAATTTAAAATAATGACCCAAATCGGGATCGAAGAATCCCTCGAGTGTGTGTTACCTTGAAATGAACCATGATTCATCGTCTGCCCAGCCAGACGTCTGTAATATTTGCGTGCTATCCCATCACAGACGAAATTACACCTCTCTTTCTATCTTTGGGGCATCGAAAGAGATGGCCGTTTGCAATCTTCCTACAGAATCCTATTATTTATTATACACGATCTAAAAAGGATTAATGTTGACTGTAGAGTTTCAGATAGGAATTGTAATTATACTAATTTGTCTAATGGATATAGGTGTAACGCACTGAGCACTAAGTAAACCTTATGACTGGCGGGTAGGTAGGTACGTCAAGGTACGTGCGACAACTACAGTGAAACACTTATTAAAATAAATCACTTTTATTCACACACAGAAATATATCTAATTTACAACTTAAGTCTTTCACTAATTAATAGCACACTTAATTTGACTATTTCACTTAAGAGTTCACTTTTCGGCACTTTTCACTGTTAAGAGAATACAAATACACACACACTGTCCCGTCGCCGAAAACGTCCGCTTATATAGTATTCCGAGGCTCCGTCTGTCCTTTGCATTCGTATAAGTCTATCTCTTTCTCCGACTTTTCTGGACACCTCGAGTGGGTCATAAAAACCCGCAGACAATAGATGTTTACGTTTCTGGAGTGTTTTCGACGCTGGCCTATTGTTCTTTTCGGCGTAAACAGACAGTCCTTTTGTTTTGATGCACTTATTTTGAACTTGTATTTTTTCGAACTAAATTAATAGAGAATCATCGCGAACAATCTCCCCGCGGTGCCAAAGCACCTTCTCACTTTTAAAGCGATGATTCTGTAGGAACCACCACGATGACTCGACGGACGTCTTAGCATTCCTCCGGTAGTTTGCCGGTCCGTAATTCGCGTTCTTCCTTATTATTGTTCGTTCTTTTTCCTCTGGGCTTTTCTGTTTGGTTATCATTTCTCTTCCTTCTGCTTGGCGGCGTTGACGGTATTATTCTTCCTTTGTCTTGTCGCCTTCTTTCTTTCTTTTCCAGATTTTCATTCGCTTTTTCAAATCTTCTCACAGGCCATTCATCCTCGTTTTTGCGCAAGAAAGAAGGGCCTTGGAACCATCTTGCTGCTTGGTCAAAGTCATTTGGCGTCCCTCTCATCGCATCGTCGGCTGGATTTTCTTTAGTAGGCACCCACCTCCATTCTCCAACGTTTGTCGATTCTTCGATTTCAGCCAGCCGGTGAGCTACGAAGGTTTTAAATTTTCGAGGATCAGATTTAATCCATTGCAACACTGTACTTGAGTCGGTCCAATATGCTCTCTTTAGCACACGTAGATCCATTTCTCGTTCTATTGTCGCTACTAACCTTGTCCCTAATAAAGCAGCCTGCAGTTCTAGCCTTGGAATCGAAATGGGTTTCGTCGGTGCGACCCTTGCTTTCCCTGCAATTAGGGTAACGTGTATCTTCCCATCAGATCCTATAGTCCGCCAATACACGGCTGCGGCATAAGCTTCTTCGCTTGCGTCTGTAAAGGTATGTAATTCTCCTTCTTGTGAGTACGGTGAGATACATCTTGCGATTTTTAATTCTTTTAGAGTAGATACTTCTTCCAAATACTTCAACCATGACTTCATATGATCTTCATGAATTTTTTCATCCCAGTCAATTTTCGTTCTCCAAACATCTTGAATTAATTTCTTCCCCTGAATCAATACAGGTGTCGCAAATCCCAATGGGTCAAATGTTGACATGACAGCGCTCATTACTTCTCGTTTGGTGGGAATTTTTTTCCCATTCATGAGTTCTTCCGAGGTATTTCGTAAACCAACATTAAAAGCCAATGCATCTTCTTTTACCAACCATCTTAAACCAAGAGTTTTTTCTTCTTTCGTGAGTTCTAAAGAATCATTCTGTATTTTTTCCCTGAATTCCTCAATTACTCTCGCATCGTTGCTAGCCCAGCC
Source organism: Maniola jurtina (assembly GCF_905333055.1). Lineage (NCBI taxonomy): Eukaryota > Metazoa > Arthropoda > Insecta > Lepidoptera > Nymphalidae > Maniola > Maniola jurtina. The sequence continues at coordinate 12,903,285 of NC_060040.1, forward strand.
TTTCAAGTGAAAACTTGCCTGTTCATGAATTTCTTTCACTTTTGCTGCCGTTTGCTTTGCTTCTTCAGTAGTCCTGAAACTTTGCAGGTAATCGTCCATATAATGGTTCCTTTCAATTGCTTTTACTGCTTCAGGGAAAGATTTTCCGTATTCCTTAGCGTTTTTATTCATGACGTATATGGCGGTCGCTGGAGATGATGCAGCTCCAAAGATTACCGAAGTCATCCGATATTCTTCAGGTTTCTTCTTTCTATCTTCTCCACGCCATAAGAATCTAAGGCTGTCTCTATCCGCTTCTCTTATCTTTATCCTTAGAAACATTTCTTGAATATCGGCCACCACTGCTACTGGACCCTCTCTGAATCGTAACAAAACTCCAAATAGGGATTGAAGTAAATCCGGTCCTGCTAGTAGCGCATCATTAAGGCTTTTACCTTCAAATTTTGCCGCTGCATCGAACACTATTCTTGGCTTCTTCTTGATTGGATGAACGACTGCAAAATGAGGAAGATAAAAGGTTCTCCCGCTACTGGTATTTTCTGGGGCCTTTTCTGCGTAACCCTTTTCCAACAACTTCTCTATTTGCTTTGTATAAGATTCTTTTAATGCATCGTCTCGGTCTAGTTTCTTTTCAATATTCATAAGTCGTCGAAGAGCTTGATGGTAATTGTTCGGTAGAGTTTCATCTTCTTTTTTCCATAAAAGCCCTGTTTCGTATTGATCACTTGGTAGTTTCTTCGTGGTACTCTCTAGAACTTCTAAGGCTCTTCGGTCACTGTCATTACTCGGCAAATTAGGTTGTATTCCCAAAGACTCCAGTTTAAAGTGTTCTCTGACGATTTCTTCTATTTCATCTTCCTTAGTTCGGCAGTGGTTAACGAAGTTAACTACAGCATTAGCAGTTCTGTCAAATCCATGCAAAACCCATCCTAGTTTTGTAAGTGATGCCACTGGTTTGGTGGCCTTTCCTTTTAATAGTTTCCTTGTGACAATCAATCCCCAATTGTCCTGTCCTATAAGAAGCTTAGGCTTTTCACCGGGGTAAACGAGTTCTTTTCTGATTTTCAGCAAATGAGGACAATCGTTTATTACTTTCGTGCCAACTTCTTGTTCTGACAACTTCAAATCGTCTATTGTCCTGGCTTCCATTGTCATTATTTCTCCGCCGTTGACGCCTTTTATTTTCAACTTAACCCTCAAGGAGTTATTCTTCTTCATTTCGTTTCCACCAACTGTTTCTATTGTCAATGGTTCTCTCTTTCCTTCAACTCCAATCTTCTCTGCGATGGAGGAATCTAGCAGTGTAATTGTAGATCCTTCATCTAACAATGCTAACACTTGGACCTCTCCTTTTGGGCCATATAGGTTCACTGGCACCATCTTCAGATACACCTTTCCTTTAGTCACTGTGGTATTGATGGATACAATTTTCTCTTCTGGTTCATCATCACAATAATAATCATCTTCATCGTGATATGTTTTATCTTCGTAGTGGACATTGTTGCACGATTCGTTCTTCTGCTGGACTGCAGCTGGTGTGGGTCTTTCAGAATGAAGAGCTACGTGGTGATATCTCCTGCATCTTCTACAGGGTGGAGCCTTGCAGTCCAGCCTCTGGTGTCTGTAACGAAGGCACTTGAAACATATCTTAGCTTTCTTCGCAATTTCCCATCGTTCATCTACGCTTGCTTCTCTGAATTTCTTGCATTCTAATAGGCCATGATTCTCATCACATAAGTTACATGAACTCTTAACTGTGCGAATGGCTATTTCTCGACTCGTCGACGGTGATTCTTGTTTTCTCTCTTCTGGCTCTAACATAGCATGAACTGTCTTTCTTGAATTTACGTATTGCGGCGTTAAGGTATCATCAATTTCAGGTGGAGCGAAAACTCCATAATTCTGTATTTCTTCGGTAAGGAATAAATCGATTATTTCTAAGTCAGCTATTTCAGTATCTCTATACCGGCTATAAAAAGCGACGTATCTATCAAACATGTTCACTGTCATTTTTTCCCTTATGCAATTGGAAGTTTCTGGTGAGTGAAGATACTGTGGTTTCTTCAAGGTTTTGATGACAGAAATAGAGGCCTTTACCTGGCTGGCAAATCTGCAAATATCTCTTGGATCATTTTTCACTGGTTTTATCCGTTTCATTTTTTCTAACTCTGCTAGTGCTAAAGATCCAGGTCTACCAAATCTATCTTCAAGGTGCCGCATTACGATCATCGGATCATCAACGCTATTCATCAAGCTTTCCACTGCCTCTTTGGCAGTTCCTCGTAGAGCCTTGCGAAGGCGCGCTCGGTTCATTGCGTGGGAAAAGTTCTCAGCTGATTCAAAATAAGCTTTCTTGAAATTTAGCCACTCTGCACTTGCGCCACTGAATGGCGGCAACTCTATGATATCTCTATCTTTTTCGTTTAACTTCTTGATTTCCTGTACAAGTAATTGTACTGTCGATATTTCATCTTGCCTTGACGCCTGGTGCTGACTTTTATTTTGAAATTCTTCTGAAGCCTGGATTACCCATTCTTCGACATGTTGTTCTTGTTCGTAAATTTCATCTTCGGTTTCCTCTTGTTCCTGCAATGCCAATAATTTCGCTCGAGACAGCTTTTCAAGAGCTTTGGCGGTTTCATATTCTCTCTGCGCTAACTCTATTTCAATTTCCGACCTCTTTTTCCTAGGCAACGGGTGCGCGTTATCCGCACACGTAGACTTATAAGGGTTCAAAGAAGTCCTTCGTATGTCCAACACTTGTTGACGTGATCCCTTAATTTTGTCTTTCATCCTGAATGATCCAGAAGGCTCAACATTCGGTGAAACGTCGATAGTACCAGAAGTGAATACCGGAATGCCCCCCTCTGTGGGGGCAGGGTCTGTATTCCCCCTGATTACGTCCCCGATCTGTTGCACCGGGGACCCCACTGCTCTGACGTTCACACAGGGCGGAGGCGTCCTTAGCGTAGATTGACTGGTAGTGGACGTGTCTGTAGATTCGACTGGTATACTTACAGTCACATCTCTCGCCATGGTTTCCGCCGTAATCCTTGAGCGTGATTCTGATCTTGTTGTCGGCATCCTCACCTGGTTTACCTACTACAATAACCCGATCCGGCTCTTCGAAGGACCAATTGTAACGCACTGAGCACTAAGTAAACCTTATGACTGGCGGGTAGGTAGGTACGTCAAGGTACGTGCGACAACTACAGTGAAACACTTATTAAAATAAATCACTTTTATTCACACACAGAAATATATCTAATTTACAACTTAAGTCTTTCACTAATTAATAGCACACTTAATTTGACTATTTCACTTAAGAGTTCACTTTTCGGCACTTTTCACTGTTAAGAGAATACAAATACACACACACTGTCCCGTCGCCGAAAACGTCCGCTTATATAGTATTCCGAGGCTCCGTCTGTCCTTTGCATTCGTATAAGTCTATCTCTTTCTCCGACTTTTCTGGACACCTCGAGTGGGTCATAAAAACCCGCAGACAATAGATGTTTACGTTTCTGGAGTGTTTTCGACGCTGGCCTATTGTTCTTTTCGGCGTAAACAGACAGTCCTTTTGTTTTGATGCACTTATTTTGAACTTGTATTTTTTCGAACTAAATTAATAGAGAATCATCGCGAACAATCTCCCCGCGGTGCCAAAGCACCTTCTCACTTTTAAAGCGATGATTCTGTAGGAACCACCACGATGACTCGACGGACGTCTTAGCATTCCTCCGGTAGTTTGCCGGTCCGTAATTCGCGTTCTTCCTTATTATTGTTCGTTCTTTTTCCTCTGGGCTTTTCTGTTTGGTTATCATTTCTCTTCCTTCTGCTTGGCGGCGTTGACGGTATTATTCTTCCTTTGTCTTGTCGCCTTCTTTCTTTCTTTTCCAGATTTTCATTCGCTTTTTCAAATCTTCTCACAGGCCATTCATCCTCGTTTTTGCGCAAGAAAGAAGGGCCTTGGAACCATCTTGCTGCTTGGTCAAAGTCATTTGGCGTCCCTCTCATCGCATCGTCGGCTGGATTTTCTTTAGTAGGCACCCACCTCCATTCTCCAACGTTTGTCGATTCTTCGATTTCAGCCAGCCGGTGAGCTACGAAGGTTTTAAATTTTCGAGGATCAGATTTAATCCATTGCAACACTGTACTTGAGTCGGTCCAATATGCTCTCTTTAGCACACGTAGATCCATTTCTCGTTCTATTGTCGCTACTAACCTTGTCCCTAATAAAGCAGCCTGCAGTTCTAGCCTTGGAATCGAAATGGGTTTCGTCGGTGCGACCCTTGCTTTCCCTGCAATTAGGGTAACGTGTATCTTCCCATCAGATCCTATAGTCCGCCAATACACGGCTGCGGCATAAGCTTCTTCGCTTGCGTCTGTAAAGGTATGTAATTCTCCTTCTTGTGAGTACGGTGAGATACATCTTGCGATTTTTAATTCTTTTAGAGTAGATACTTCTTCCAAATACTTCAACCATGACTTCATATGATCTTCATGAATTTTTTCATCCCAGTCAATTTTCGTTCTCCAAACATCTTGAATTAATTTCTTCCCCTGAATCAATACAGGTGTCGCAAATCCCAATGGGTCAAATGTTGACATGACAGCGCTCATTACTTCTCGTTTGGTGGGAATTTTTTTCCCATTCATGAGTTCTTCCGAGGTATTTCGTAAACCAACATTAAAAGCCAATGCATCTTCTTTTACCAACCATCTTAAACCAAGAGTTTTTTCTTCTTTCGTGAGTTCTAAAGAATCATTCTGTATTTTTTCCCTGAATTCCTCAATTACTCTCGCATCGTTGCTAGCCCAGCCTTTCAAGTGAAAACTTGCCTGTTCATGAATTTCTTTCACTTTTGCTGCCGTTTGCTTTGCTTCTTCAGTAGTCCTGAAACTTTGCAGGTAATCGTCCATATAATGGTTCCTTTCAATTGCTTTTACTGCTTCAGGGAAAGATTTTCCGTATTCCTTAGCGTTTTTATTCATGACGTATATGGCGGTCGCTGGAGATGATGCAGCTCCAAAGATTACCGAAGTCATCCGATATTCTTCAGGTTTCTTCTTTCTATCTTCTCCACGCCATAAGAATCTAAGGCTGTCTCTATCCGCTTCTCTTATCTTTATCCTTAGAAACATTTCTTGAATATCGGCCACCACTGCTACTGGACCCTCTCTGAATCGTAACAAAACTCCAAATAGGGATTGAAGTAAATCCGGTCCTGCTAGTAGCGCATCATTAAGGCTTTTACCTTCAAATTTTGCCGCTGCATCGAACACTATTCTTGGCTTCTTCTTGATTGGATGAACGACTGCAAAATGAGGAAGATAAAAGGTTCTCCCGCTACTGGTATTTTCTGGGGCCTTTTCTGCGTAACCCTTTTCCAACAACTTCTCTATTTGCTTTGTATAAGATTCTTTTAATGCATCGTCTCGGTCTAGTTTCTTTTCAATATTCATAAGTCGTCGAAGAGCTTGATGGTAATTGTTCGGTAGAGTTTCATCTTCTTTTTTCCATAAAAGCCCTGTTTCGTATTGATCACTTGGTAGTTTCTTCGTGGTACTCTCTAGAACTTCTAAGGCTCTTCGGTCACTGTCATTACTCGGCAAATTAGGTTGTATTCCCAAAGACTCCAGTTTAAAGTGTTCTCTGACGATTTCTTCTATTTCATCTTCCTTAGTTCGGCAGTGGTTAACGAAGTTAACTACAGCATTAGCAGTTCTGTCAAATCCATGCAAAACCCATCCTAGTTTTGTAAGTGATGCCACTGGTTTGGTGGCCTTTCCTTTTAATAGTTTCCTTGTGACAATCAATCCCCAATTGTCCTGTCCTATAAGAAGCTTAGGCTTTTCACCGGGGTAAACGAGTTCTTTTCTGATTTTCAGCAAATGAGGACAATCGTTTATTACTTTCGTGCCAACTTCTTGTTCTGACAACTTCAAATCGTCTATTGTCCTGGCTTCCATTGTCATTATTTCTCCGCCGTTGACGCCTTTTATTTTCAACTTAACCCTCAAGGAGTTATTCTTCTTCATTTCGTTTCCACCAACTGTTTCTATTGTCAATGGTTCTCTCTTTCCTTCAACTCCAATCTTCTCTGCGATGGAGGAATCTAGCAGTGTAATTGTAGATCCTTCATCTAACAATGCTAACACTTGGACCTCTCCTTTTGGGCCATATAGGTTCACTGGCACCATCTTCAGATACACCTTTCCTTTAGTCACTGTGGTATTGATGGATACAATTTTCTCTTCTGGTTCATCATCACAATAATAATCATCTTCATCGTGATATGTTTTATCTTCGTAGTGGACATTGTTGCACGATTCGTTCTTCTGCTGGACTGCAGCTGGTGTGGGTCTTTCAGAATGAAGAGCTACGTGGTGATATCTCCTGCATCTTCTACAGGGTGGAGCCTTGCAGTCCAGCCTCTGGTGTCTGTAACGAAGGCACTTGAAACATATCTTAGCTTTCTTCGCAATTTCCCATCGTTCATCTACGCTTGCTTCTCTGAATTTCTTGCATTCTAATAGGCCATGATTCTCATCACATAAGTTACATGAACTCTTAACTGTGCGAATGGCTATTTCTCGACTCGTCGACGGTGATTCTTGTTTTCTCTCTTCTGGCTCTAACATAGCATGAACTGTCTTTCTTGAATTTACGTATTGCGGCGTTAAGGTATCATCAATTTCAGGTGGAGCGAAAACTCCATAATTCTGTATTTCTTCGGTAAGGAATAAATCGATTATTTCTAAGTCAGCTATTTCAGTATCTCTATACCGGCTATAAAAAGCGACGTATCTATCAAACATGTTCACTGTCATTTTTTCCCTTATGCAATTGGAAGTTTCTGGTGAGTGAAGATACTGTGGTTTCTTCAAGGTTTTGATGACAGAAATAGAGGCCTTTACCTGGCTGGCAAATCTGCAAATATCTCTTGGATCATTTTTCACTGGTTTTATCCGTTTCATTTTTTCTAACTCTGCTAGTGCTAAAGATCCAGGTCTACCAAATCTATCTTCAAGGTGCCGCATTACGATCATCGGATCATCAACGCTATTCATCAAGCTTTCCACTGCCTCTTTGGCAGTTCCTCGTAGAGCCTTGCGAAGGCGCGCTCGGTTCATTGCGTGGGAAAAGTTCTCAGCTGATTCAAAATAAGCTTTCTTGAAATTTAGCCACTCTGCACTTGCGCCACTGAATGGCGGCAACTCTATGATATCTCTATCTTTTTCGTTTAACTTCTTGATTTCCTGTACAAGTAATTGTACTGTCGATATTTCATCTTGCCTTGACGCCTGGTGCTGACTTTTATTTTGAAATTCTTCTGAAGCCTGGATTACCCATTCTTCGACATGTTGTTCTTGTTCGTAAATTTCATCTTCGGTTTCCTCTTGTTCCTGCAATGCCAATAATTTCGCTCGAGACAGCTTTTCAAGAGCTTTGGCGGTTTCATATTCTCTCTGCGCTAACTCTATTTCAATTTCCGACCTCTTTTTCCTAGGCAACGGGTGCGCGTTATCCGCACACGTAGACTTATAAGGGTTCAAAGAAGTCCTTCGTATGTCCAACACTTGTTGACGTGATCCCTTAATTTTGTCTTTCATCCTGAATGATCCAGAAGGCTCAACATTCGGTGAAACGTCGATAGTACCAGAAGTGAATACCGGAATGCCCCCCTCTGTGGGGGCAGGGTCTGTATTCCCCCTGATTACGTCCCCGATCTGTTGCACCGGGGACCCCACTGCTCTGACGTTCACACAGGGCGGAGGCGTCCTTAGCGTAGATTGACTGGTAGTGGACGTGTCTGTAGATTCGACTGGTATACTTACAGTCACATCTCTCGCCATGGTTTCCGCCGTAATCCTTGAGCGTGATTCTGATCTTGTTGTCGGCATCCTCACCTGGTTTACCTACTACAATAACCCGATCCGGCTCTTCGAAGGACCAATTGTAACGCACTGAGCACTAAGTAAACCTTATGACTGGCGGGTAGGTAGGTACGTCAAGGTACGTGCGACAACTACAGTGAAACACTTATTAAAATAAATCACTTTTATTCACACACAGAAATATATCTAATTTACAACTTAAGTCTTTCACTAATTAATAGCACACTTAATTTGACTATTTCACTTAAGAGTTCACTTTTCGGCACTTTTCACTGTTAAGAGAATACAAATACACACACACTGTCCCGTCGCCGAAAACGTCCGCTTATATAGTATTCCGAGGCTCCGTCTGTCCTTTGCATTCGTATAAGTCTATCTCTTTCTCCGACTTTTCTGGACACCTCGAGTGGGTCATAAAAACCCGCAGACAATAGATGTTTACGTTTCTGGAGTGTTTTCGACGCTGGCCTATTGTTCTTTTCGGCGTAAACAGACAGTCCTTTTGTTTTGATGCACTTATTTTGAACTTGTATTTTTTCGAACTAAATTAATAGAGAATCATCGCGAACAATAGGATATTAACAATATGTAAGTAATTTTTTTTATAATTTATAAGGTCCCACCATCAGATTCAGAACTCTTGATTTATGTATTATCCTTTATATATTGCTTTATATATTGATTATATCCTTTATATATTGATTATAGCACAAGTACAGGAATAAATCTGAGAACCGCGAATTTGTGGTAACACCATTTAAAAAAAATTAAAATGTGTTTGAATTTTCAAAATATGATAACTATACCAAGTGGGATATCATATAAAAGGGCTTTATCTGTACATCCTAAAACAGATTTTTATTTGTTTTTGATTTATCGTGCAAAATGTTGGAAAAAATACCGGAGTACGGAATCCTCAGTGCGCGAGTCTGACTCGCACTTGGCCGGTTTTTTTTAATCTATTGAATGTTTTTAACGTAAAGATCAGAAAAACAAAGGAAGAAAATTATTACGCGGACCCAATTAGAGGTAATTTTGGTAAAGTTCACAAATTACAGAGTTAAATGAAAAAAATGTGATAACTCAATAAAGTAAGGCTTTAAGTGTGGTGGCATAGTTAATTTCGAGTCGCAAAGTTTAATATCACCGAATAACCGTTATCAAGTTGCATTAACTGGTACTTAGTATTTTGGCCATGTTGAAACGTAGACTTATGTACCTACTGCTCCATAAACGATTCATAAAGAGTTAATAATGTGAAGTGAGTAATGTTAATTAACCAATTGCAAAGGAGGGTAATGTCTTTATGGAGTCGTATGGAAAGGGAAAGGTTGAAGGAGCAATTTGGTTCATAACCACGACCTCTACCTAAGTACATGTAGTAAGTACTACGAATTAGACACCTGAACCAAATTTTTTGCGGACTGTAACTTGATTTTGGTTATTTACAACTTGATATTTGCTCGATTACAGTGATTTTGACAGCTTCGCAATACATGATTTTTGTTTGAAATTTTTGTTAGAATATAGGCCCATCTTAGATTGTTAGATAGGTATTTACAATTTTCAAATTAACTACATAAATGTCTAGTTATATATGTGTTTTACAAGTAGGTATTTTATAGATATTTTTTGATGTTAAAAATATGATTGATGTAGAAGAACTTCTACAAAAACGATGTATCACACTAATATTATAAAGGCGAAAGTTTGTATGTGTGTGTGTATGTTTGTTACTCCTTCACGCAAAAACCACTGGACGGATTTGGCTGAAATTCAGAATGGAGATAGATAATATCCTGGATTAGCACATAGGCTACTTTTTATCCCGGAAAATCAAAGAGATCCCACGGGATTTCAAAAAACCTAAATTCACGCGGGCGAAGTCGCGGGCATCGGCTAGTGTATAATAAACAATAGCACCGTCTGTTTTATGAATAACTTATTTTTTTTACATACAATCTAAAATGAAATTCTAAACGTTTTCAGTGGAAAAAGATAGCACTAGATTTAGACTATCAATTTAGTTTAGAGATACAAGATGGTGTACAAATTATTAGATACATTATCCTTCTAAACAATTGAAGAGTGTGAAAAGACAAATGAGAAAACGTTCATCAACATCTTCAGAATTTTCGACTGCGTTAATCACTTGAGTTATTAATTAAATTGTAGGTACTTTAACATGTGGCCCTTTAACATTAATTGTTTGGAACGTCTTTATCACGCCGAACGGCACATAATTTTGAAATGTAAATTTTAAACAATCCCAATGCTTTAATTAAGTATTTGTTTTTGTAATAATTATACCCATCAGATTTTATAACTTGATCCATCTTGCGCCTTTGATTAATATCATAATAATTATGCATACGAAGCCCGGCCTCGTGTTTTATTATCTCAGATTAATGCTCGTGTAAAAGGAGTATCCACATAAAGGTCAGAAAAGGAAAGCTTGCTTCGGGCAAATAAAACAAGTTCAGAGGCTGCCTCGCAGAACGTTGTTTACATGAAGTTCACCAGACGCGAAAATATTAAGGCAGGCTACACATTGGCTACTAGCTTGAGAGGTAGTCAATCGCACGACACTTGAATTGCATAGGCCACCATCCCGCTGCTAGAATAATCAAGCGTTTGCAATTTATAATTTTTAATCCCCGACCCAAAAAGAGGGGTGTTTTAAGATTGGCATGTGTATCTGTGTATCTGTCTGTGGCATCGTAGCTCCTAAACTAATGAACCGATTTTAATTTAGTTTTTTTTGTTTGATCGAGAGTGTTCTTAGCTATAATCCAAGAAAATCGGTTTAGCCGTTTGAAAGTTATCAGCTCTTTTCTAGTTACTGTAACCTTCACTTGTCGGGGGTGTTGTACATTTTTAATTTACACTTGTATGAAAGTGTTTTTACTTACACTTCAAGGAGGTTCTAAATTTTAGAAACAATTTTAAGAGAATCCTGCCAATTCCGCAATTTTTGATATGCCAGTATTTAACTTTGTGAAATTAAAACCAGTGGTATCCACTAGATTTAAAACAGAATTTCTATAGAGACATAAAATATCTATCTCATTATCTGTCTTAAGTATGGCCAAATTTAAAGTGTCTATAGATTACGTCACGTCTGTGTGCCAGACGTGACGGAAAGCAACTAGTCGCTCATATTACGTTGGTAGTAAATGTATGGCCAGCCTAGTGGACGATTATTAATTCTTAGCTCCCATACTTAATTCGAGCCATAAAATCTTATTTTATGTAAGCGTCAATACAGTGATAGGTACTGTAAAGTTTAAAAAAGATTAAATCGACTTAAAAGGACTTGCAGACTTTAAAGTATGCGCATGCGGCGGTCAATCTTTTCGCGGTGTCATTTGTCGCTGCTGGGTAAGACATGATTTATTTTAAACTCGTGCGTGCCTGGACGGGGAATGGTTTAAAAAATCGGCCAAGTGCGAGTCGGACTCGCACATGAACGGTTCCATACCATCGTACAAGAAATAACACTTCTTAATTTTTTTAATTATCATGGCGGCCATTTTGAAATTATACTATTTGCTGTTATTTGTTTTACTAGTTGTTTGTTACGGCAATAGAAATAAACATTCTGTGAAAATTTCAACTCTTTACCTATTACGGTTCTGGAGATACAGCCCGCTGACAGACAGACGGACGGACGGACAGCGGAGGCTTAGTAATAGGGTCCCGTTGGCATCCTTCGTGTACGGAACCTCAGAAAGTGTAGTTAGTGTATGCTGCTCCTCAGCAAAATATCAGGTCCTCGCGACCGATCCTAATCAATCTATTTACATAATCTGCCAATAGGTTACTTAGCAACCTTGTTATTTGTAAAAAAATCTTATAGATTAAGGCCTCATTCGCACGAGAGCTTTTTTAATGTCCGTTAAAAAAGTGTTCAAATAGAACAAATGCATTTCCAAGTATCTGTTCACACGTCAACGCTTTTTTAACGCGCACTTTGTACTTATTGTCAGAGCAACGCCGGGTTTTAACGCTTGTGCAAGTTAGGGCTAACTAATCGACAGTTTACAGATAGGTAAATAATAATTTATTAAAAACTCTCGAGACGTAGGGCTATCTCTATATTACATCCCATGTGTAGGATATAGTACTACTTTTAAACGTTCATATTGTTTACAACCGAATTAGCACGGTTTTATGAATTTAATCACCAGTATCACAGGCGTCTTTCGTGGAAATATATTGACAATTTTCAGCCGGGGCACCAAAATAGCGTAAAATAAAATCGCTCTGAATGAACTAAACTTGCATTGTGACAGAGAAAGTTTAACTTTGTTTTTCAACTTCGCGACATGGGAATTTAATTACCGCGTTCAAAGACAGTTGATTAACGGATCGCTTAATTTAAAGTGGTGATATAAATCTTTTTATGAAACATTTTTCAGAATCCCTTGCAATCAGGCGCACAAATAAATCAGATTTAATTAAAACGACCGACGTCTCCAGCTTATACGATGTAGGTATATCTTGCTGATTCCAGAAATGAATTACGGGTCCTTTACTTGCTGTGATATTGGCCAACCTTAACTCACCTACATTTAATTCAACGTGTTCATTTATATGTAATTGCTTGTACTACATTCTCGCATAAAATGAATTGTAATAATTATATTCCACAAGCTAAATGCAAGGGTATTGACGTTTAAATGAATTGATCATGCAAAATACAACAACTGTATTTAATATACCATCGACGTCTTCATGTTTTACGTAAACGAGAAATTCATATGCAATTTATTTTGTTTCAGATTTAGCTGCGTTGCGACAACTGCTGGACAGCGAAACGGGAGGTACAACCTGTCCAAGTTGTAACATGCCCTTTGATAAGGGTAAAAAGAGAAAGCTGATTGATACGTGCGGTCATGAGCGGTGCTACTCCTGCATGTTCAGAAACGAAGCGTGCCCCATATGTGCCAGAAAAAGTCAAGGCAGGAGACAAGTCATGGAACGATATACGCCGTCACCTCAACAACAGGTCGATCGGGAATGGCAGTCCCCGTTGCGACTCCCGAAACCACCGAAACAGCCTTCAAGCCTTGCTCAAAGTTGCCCCACACCGCCACACACGAGGAGAAGATTCTTCCTCAGTCCCAAATCTCTAAGGAGTCCATTCGGCCAACGGAGCAGTCGCCATTCACACGAGAACCACGTGCCTCTATCTGGTAAGTCCTTATCGCACGACATCTCGACATTTGCATACCTGTGGGACCGCGGTGGCCTCCGGTTTGCATTGCGTTGCGTAAACATTACACGCAATGCACTTTACTTACTCCATTGATACCTTGGGCTGTTAAATTTTCATTCACGAGCCTCTCTCTTTCCGACTAGATTCTTTTATGAGCATCGAATCGAGGATGCCTCCGGTCGTAAATAATAGTGAGTGACAGACGCGGGGCCCACGCGCTCCCGCCGGATGTACGTAGGGGTTTGCAAGGGACCGGTTGTTCGGTTGTTCGCCGTGTATTTATTAGTCTAGGTGTAGAACAGACTTTTGCAACGCTGCCCTCGCAGACAGCGGGCCGGCGAACGTTATCTGGCTATCTGGTTCATTTTCTATTTCCATTAATTACATCATTCTAGTTCACGTCGAAATATAAAGCAGTCCGATCACAGCTGCGTTTCCTAATAAATTACTAGTTTCAATTCAACATAACACTTGCTCGATTGCTACCGTACTTAATCAATGGTATAACGTTTCTATCGCTGAAACGTGAATAACATTGTCCTTTATGATTTGTAGATTGGTATTATTGTCGTTTGTAATTATTATTGTTGTTGATATGTACACAATAGCATGAAGTACGGTTAAGAAAACTGACCCCATAAATTGCGGAGAGCAGAAATCAATTCCCGCGTTATTTTGATAGCAATATTTTAACAGGATTGCCGGAGGAGGGTCCCAGGAGCGCGGCTTGGCCGAGCCTCGTGTTCAATAAAATAAGGTCGCTGTGGTCCGCTTACTCGTCCGTTCCTCAAGGGCTCAACCAATTTGCAGGCACGGAATTTATTATATTCTGGAGGAATGTTGATCGGATCATTTTAACGTTCAGCATTTAAATGATTCAACATTGAATAATAACAATGAATTCATCTAAATATCACATCCATTTTGATTGCCATTTCTGTTTAGGATTAAAACTTTAATAGTAATAAACAATGATATATTGTTTCATCAACGGAGAACATTTCAAGGTTCTAAATCTGGTCTAAACAAATACCTCGGCCGGTATTCGATCCACATTCCTTCAAGCCCAATCGAGCACGGCCGCTCGATTTTTGCACATCTTTTTGCCTGTTTGCATTGCCCAGTCGGCTATTTGATGCACAGCTTTTTTATCGGAACCGGTTATGTTTTTATTTGAGTTTACATCTGTGTTTAATTTGTGTTTTTTAGCTTGTACCTCTGTATCATCTGCGAATGCTAATTTATTCATCTTACCTGTTAACACGTCCCATGTAATTGACCATCAATAAGTTTAGTGGAGTGATTAAGCAACTTTCATCATTTGCTTGTCAAGTTTCGGAACACTAGAAAGCATTTGATTGTTCCACGCATGACTCGAGGATTTTATAATTGTGTTTGAGATGACAACCAGACAAATGATGTTATAATCGATGACAAAAATTTCATATAACATGTTCCATCATATTATTCGATTGAATGCACTTGAATGCGATCTTATAGAATCAAGATAAAAGATTCAAAAGATTAGCACATACAAGATTAAAGTACCATTGCTTTAGTTTAACATTTATTACTAATTTGTATGGACTTATCTAGGTATTTGTTATTCATTCGTTACTGAACTGTACAAAACAGACAATGTTATAAAACGACCTGATTTTATAATCTTAACAGCTTTTGCCTTTCCAGATTTAAGTCTAGTCCAATGCAAATTTCAAATCCTTTGCCTTTAATAAATCTTAGGACAATCTTAAGTAATGCGTACGCCGTTAGTAGCCATGTATTACCTTTAGCGTTTATAACTTATCGCTTGCGAAGATCACCTGTCCGCTGGAAAATTACGCTTTAGTTGCCTTTCTAAGTCCTTTACAGCCCAATTTAGTCATGTTTTAGCATACAATATGTTTGATGTTAATTTTGTGGGACTGTGAATCGAGATGGTGTCTTGAAATAGGACGAAATATCCATTCCAGCACATTTTTAGGGTCCGTATCATCACGTATCATCGTTGTCTCTGTGTTTGTCTGTCCTGTCCGTCAATACCCGTCAAGGGAATGGGACCTAAAGGGTCCTTCCCGTTAACCTAGAATAGGTATAGCGCATAATTAGTTCACTCTGCAATAACAGAGTGGTAGTGGTAGTGCGAGAGAGTGACAGATCACACGTTGACGAATCACTGAGCTCTCGTATCACACACGTCATCACACCCCTCCCCCACCACTTTTCTACCACAGGAACCTACTCAGTTATGAGCTAGTAGGAACTATTATAGCATAAGTAAAGGGAAAAATCCCAAAACCGTGAATTTATGGTTACATCACAAAAATATTAAAAGCCTGACACGTACTTGACTAGATTTTTTAATGACTTTGACTTCAGTATCTACTTTTTTTTTTATAAAGAATATTACCCACTGTACTCACTGTTACATATCGAAGACGTATAATTATCTGATCAGTATCGAGTCATTCGCCTTTTTCATCGATAGCTAGACAATTATCTATATATTAACTTACGTTCAGAAAGTTTTTGCATCGCGACTTGATATCTTGGAATCTACGTTTCATCTTGATACACTGACCTCTACTAACGGCCTCTTATCGGATATCTTAACTTGTATCTGCAACGTCATATTTTTTATTAGACTTTCATCCTTTCAAGGATAAAACGTTAACCCTCGCATTTTTTAAATTGAAAATGTTACGCGCAAACTTTAAGCCAGCCTTATCTAATTAAGTACCGCGGTGAACTATCTTATAAGATTCTTTTATCACTAAAACTTCGTGGCCCCAGGGTTTCCAAGGCAAAGGGAACTCAAATATAAACATAAAAGCAAGTGGTTATTTAAAAAAATTCAAAACGCCACTGCCCTGTCTAAAATTAAATATAAAAATTCACATTTGAAAATGGCACCATACAGCCATTACATTTTTTTAAATCATAGCCAGTGTCGTTTGGAATGATATAAGGCTTCTAACGATACCCCATATATCTAAATGGATTCAGGCATTTAAAAGTTATGGCGGAATAAAGGAACACACATACACGAAGTCATGTAGTTATAAGAATAATCTTAATCGTATCGGTCTTCATATTCCGTGATTTCTCTCCGTGGACAATACAAATTTCAAACTCCTATGTTACCCCCTTAGTGGTTGAATTTACAAAAATCCTTTCTTAGCGGATGTCTACATCATAATAGCTATATGCATGCCTTTACACCCGATGCGTCCACTAGTCTGAGCTTTGCGTTGATATATCAGTCAGTCAGTCAGTTATCTTTTCCTTTTATAATATTTAGATTGTTTTCTTTTTGCATTTAATAAACTGCGTTTCACAGATAACCATCTACCATGAGAATTCATATTTTGATTGATAAATTTATTCATTCTCGCACTGGCACATCGACATAAGGCATGTCGGTAACGATTCGAATCGTTTCTCATTGAAGCGTGAACTCAATATATCGTTATTGATGTATGCGTTCTTTATTGGTGTGCAACAATCACCTTACATTGGTATATTTAAGAGATATATTACATCCTTTTGTTTATCTTATGTATGAAAATGAATACCTATTTCCCTTGGTCGCGCCATAACTTGAGAACGCGTGGACCAAAGGGAGCTATTGTGATTTTTGAAAATTCAACTCTAAGGAGTTAAAATAGGGGTTTGAAATTTTCTCTCGCCTGTCCAGTTTGGTGACGGGCGAGGGAAATGTTGAGGATAGGGAACGTGGAAAGGGAATTGCCCTTCCCGCGAACCCTAGCCCTCAGGAGGACCTGTGGGTGATGGACACGGGGTGGTCCGTTGCTCACTGTGTGGTCGTCGGGTTGGTTGGCGTGCTGTGGTTCCGGCATGCCTCTAACGGTGTTTGGGGGCGCGTAGTGACCCAGTGGTGGGTCTGCTGAGGCGCTGGCGGAGTAACGAGGTGTTTCCGGTCCCTTGTGCTCCGCCATCAGCGGTGGGATGGAACTTCGTGAGGTTTTTAGTCGGTAGGAGTCCGACATAACCACTGTGCTCCCACGTGGTCGGTGGTATCCATGACGGATTTTCCTCACGAGAAAAAAAAGGGGGGTTTGAAATTTATGTAGTCCACACGAACAAAGTTATGTTAGTTAAGCAAGTAAAGCAATTGGATGGTCGATGTAACATAATGGAAAGTTAATCAGACAATTCAAATATTCGAACGTTATATTTCCTTGAGATTCAAAACGGAGTGCGTAAAGTTATGTATTCTGGTAGACATTGGTCCGAAACCACAAAACCGAAACCTTATACCGCAGTAGCATGGCTTCAAAGCAGTTAAAACGGTTGTATTAAATAAACATTGAACTTCAAATATTGACATGTAAACACGATATTTGGAGGTGAAGGTGTATAGGCGGGCTAAAAAAATTGTTTGTTATATTACCGAGTGGATTTATTTTCAACAAAGTTTGGGCAGATTTAAAGTCGTGACTATAGATTTACTTGCCTTTACGCTTATTTGTAGGGAAAGAAATATTATAATCATGTTTCATTATCATCTTCAGCAACATCCACTGCTGGACATAGGTCTCTTGTAGGGTCTTGTCATTCTAACACCTTGAGACCCCAAAATTTATCACTTTTTCAAACTATGTGCCCTGTCCATTTCCCAGTCATGTTTAAAGATCACACTCACTTCACCGAATCACCTTATTATAAAGGCGAAATTGTGTGTATATGTGTGTGTGGGTATGTTTGTTTTACTCCTTCATGCAAAAACTACCTGACGGATTTGGCTGTTTGGAATGAAATACATAATATCCTGGATTAGCACATAGGCTACTTTTTATCCCGGAAACTCAAATAGATGGGATTTCGAAAAACCTAAATCCACGCGGGCGAAGTCGCGGGCATCGGCTAGGCGGTAATAAAATATGATCTCAAAGTGTTCTTATTAACAATAATTCAGATGTGGATAAAATCCATGTCACTTTACAGTTAACAGTAGAGATTACAAAAGCTTTCTAACCTACAATTACAACGTCTAGTTCGATCTAGTTATTCGATTTGCGTATTTAATCAGTTAATCTGACAAATTGTCGACCAATAGCAATGGCAGTGGGCGAAGGTTGGACTGATTGTTGGCGAGTCGTGTAGGCTTTGTGGTTTCTACAATATGGAACAAGGTGAAAAACGCCTGCATGGATTGACAATGTGATGACGAAATCGTTTTGCTATTATGTATTACAGAAATATCAACCAGGTAAGGTAGGTGCGTCATCATGATAGTGAAATCAGCTTTGTGGTAATGATTGATGAAGGAATCAAACTAAGTAGGTACTCGTATTTCTATTATAATAAATCGAGAAGAAGAGTTGGTGAAAACTGACTGACAGATTGTATAGTAATGATATAGTTATAACGTGTAGTTTATCTATAACAGACCATACTAATAAACTTCAAATCGAACAAGAAGCTTTAAATTCCTGGCCCCTAAATACAACAGCTGAAAATAATATTCAGGAGGGTCAACTTTTAGTTCAATCTACAGCCAATCAAGACACTAAAAGTCCATTATAATGAAAATCAAGCATTCGACCACCAGTAAAGAACATCAATTGATATTTATTATGCAATTTAGAACATTACCCACACAGCTAGTGTTAATACACTCATCACGAGATAACGGGGCAATGAGAAAAGTCGCGAGGTCACAGAATAATGGCGGGCAGTCCGACAATCAGAATGAGATGGCCGTAACCGTTACGTCATTCAAAATTTGTAGGCTGTGGTCATGGTGCAAAGGCGGGAGGAAATATGGAAACCGTTTCCTGGTAAGCCCCTTTTTGAGCAACAAATTACTGGACTACAGTCATTCAATCTGTACCTATTAGATACGTTGGTTTAAAATATCACACTAATATTATAAAAGCGAAAGTTTGTATGTGTGTGTGTGTGTGTGTGTGTGTGTGTGTGTGTGTGTGTGTGTGTGTGTGTGTGTGTGTGTGTGTGTGTGTGTGTGTGTGTGTATGTTTGTTACTCCTTCACGCAAAAACAACTGGACGGATTTGGCTGAAAATTGGAATGGAGATAGATAATATCCAGGATTAGCACATAGGCTACTTTTTATCCCGGAAAATCAAAGAGTTCCCACGGGATTTCAAAAAACCTAAATCCACGCGGACGAAGTCGCGGGCATCATCTAGTATAATAAGGAAAAGCTGACTGACTAACTGACTGACTGATCTATCAACGCACGACTTAAACTACTGAACGAACCGGGCTGAAATTTGGTATACAGATAGCTAACGATAAAGATAGATTGCGGACGTAAATATCCGCAAAGAAAGGATTTTTGAAAATTGTATCCTTAAAGGGGTAAAATAGGGGATTGAAATTTGTGTAGTCCACGCGGACTAAGATAGATAGATATATAGAAGTCTTAATTGCACACAAAAACATGTAAACGAACAACAAGAAAAAAACAATTGTGCGCAAAGGCGGCCTTATTGCTTAGAGTAATAAGGCCGCCTACTAGTTACTACTACCCTACTGGCTACTAAGCGGACTAAGTCGCGGGCATAAGCTAGTCAGTTTACAAGAATATAGATTAAAGAAAAGTTGTGCAATGACTTCGAGTAGGCGTAGGGCAAAAGAAATCCAAAACATTAAAACCGCTCATTGGTAAGCGACAAACAAACCACACATAGGTACATTAATATTATCTATCGTCCCAAATCTATTATGACAGTGTTGCACAAAATCGGTTACTTTCTACGACCTTTGGAAACAATACCGCCGATTCACGTCAAGCGTATCGAATGTGAGGCTTCGAGGCCTTGACAGTGCCATCCATTGTATAACAGTGTGCTTAGTATGAGATTTTACATCACACTGGCGTTTTTTATTTATTATGATACGTGTTAGCCTTTGACTGCAATCTCACCTGATGGTAAGCGATGATGCAGTCTAAGATGAAAGCAGGCTAACTTGGAAGGGGTATGGCAGTTTAATTAAACCCACACCTCTGGTCGGTTTCTAACGGCATCATACCGAAACGCTAAATCGCTTGGCGGTACAGTTTTGCCGGTAAAGTGGTAACTAGCCTCGGTTGAAGTCTCCCACCATACCAAGAGAGACAATTTAGAAAATATATAACCCGATTCCCGGCAACGATGATCGAGAGTCGTTAATAGAATTCGAGCATCGAAATACTTCACAGTACAAGTAAAATAGTTTATCGTGCAAAATGTCGGAAAAAATACCCTAGTACAGAAGCCTTGGTGCGCGAGTCTGACTCGCACTTGGCCGGTTTCATATGTATATACGTCACTAAGTATTATAAGTCAATAATAAGTTTGACCAAAAATTGTGGTGTCGTAAATGTTTTATAGATACAAAAATAAGTATGTATCTTATTCAATATCCTTCAACTTAGACTTTATTATCTCAGCCAAAAGTTGAACATGTGCAAAGCAAAATTTCTTACCTACTTTTTGTCATAAAGCTAGTCCAATTTACAAGAAATAAAAGATCCTATTGTGTTTGCCTTTGTCAATACAAAGGATCTTAATGGCTTTTGTGTTCTCACTCACTTAGACTAACACTGAAATATCGGTGTTAAAATATTTGTTGTAAAACTTACCTTATGCAGTTACTTTTAAAGTATACATCAAATTGTTATTAAGATGAGAGTTACTTCGTTTTAGAATGTCAAATTAGTGTATCTATTTTTCTGACTGATTTTATTGTTTTGAATCGAAATGTAAGAAAATTAATAAAATCTAACTACTGAAATCGTTTGTTCATAGCTTTCATTAGTCCGTGAGAAGTTTTGTTGTACGATAATTTGGTCAATTCCAGATCCAATGTCTCAAAATCCTGTCTTAGTACGGGTCTACGTTATAGAGAGAATCTATTGCACGTTTTCAAGCTTCAAAATCACCACCAGGCTCAGACTCTGCATTGTATTAGTAAGTCGCAGTACTATTTTTGACCGAGCGAAGTAAGGTCTTCAAGCCTACCTACGGGGTAGGCTTGAAGAGGGTAGCTCAAAGCTTCTGAATTAGAGAACATAATTACTACAAATTTAAATTTTGTAAATGTAAATCAATGGCCCGAATCTAAAAATAACAAAAAAGCTATAAAATATTATAATCTCTTTGTTGACTTCTCGAGCACATATGCTTTGTAAAGTAACCATATTGAATAAACGAAAACGAGGATTATAAACAAAACAGCTTTTTATACAAATGAAATATTTTATAATGTTATCCTGTTATGGCTGCAGGTGCATATAATACCTTTCAGGTGTTTTTGCACCCCTAACGCTTGTAAAATATTTTTTTACTGTGAATGTTTTGATAATATAGAACAATAGGATTTTACGACCCCGGTCATTAGCGAAATGTAATAAAATAGTAACTTGTATGATATCGGTGCTAACAATAGTTTCATTGAATTACTCATTACTTCCAGGACTTGATTTGTACATGATGATTGTGGAAAGTGTTGTTGAGATATAAAAATAAGATATAGAATTAAATTTACCTATAAGATGTAAGTAAATATGAATGATGGTATTATTATAATCAACTAGTAACAATTAAGAAACTTGGACTTGTCCGTACTATATATGATCTTTCATACTTATGAAGTATCTTTTTCAAGGCCAAATTTAATGGTCAACACATTAATGGTCAAATCTGGCAGATAGGCTTATATTGAGAACGTTAACGTGAAATAGACCTTAGCAGCCTTGTTTTATAGCTCAAGTTAATCCATTCATGTATAGCCATCCAGACAGAACCAAAAATTAAAATCGGTGTTATTGAATTTGGGACCTTAAATTAAGGTTATTTAGGTTCATTTTAATCTGATGTTACTGTGAGACGATCTAATTCTACGAAATTTGATAAAATGTTTCACTGCGGGTTTTTTTAGCAGGTAGGTAATTATGCTCTGAGTCTCGTTATGTATTGTACGAGTTTTTACAACGTTGATAGAATGGTACTGGACCTAAACAGCCTTGTTTTAAAGCTCAATTTCGTCCACACATCTACAGCCAGAGGTGTGAACGGAAACATTAAATCCGGTGAACCGATTGAACGGCAAATTTGAAATCAGTGAATACTGAATATTTGACCTTAAATCAAGGGCCTTTAGGTCCATTTTAATCTTGACGTTATTATGTTTGAAGGTCGAATTTTGTAAGACTTAAAATCTCATACTACGCGCATAAGTTGTAAAAGGATAACTAGAGGATGCCCGCGACTTCATCCGCGTGTATTTAGGTTTTTAAAGATCCCGTGGGAACTGTTTGATTTTTTGAGATAAAAAGTTGCCTATGTCAATTAGAGGAATGCAAGCTACCTCAGTACCAAATTTCACACAAATCGATTTTGCGCATGGGTTTTTAGGAATCCCGTGGGACCTCTTTGATTTTCCGGGATAAAAAGTAGCCTATGTCCGTCCACGGGATATAAGCTAATCCTGTACCAAATTTCATCAGAATCGGTTTGTTCGGCCGTGAAAAGGTAGCAGATAGACAGACAGACACACGTTCGCATTTATAATATTAGTATGGATTAGTATGGAAGTATGGATTTCGGTGCTAAGTAATTTAGGTATAACCGATCCAGAAAGTAAAATCGGTGATATTGAATTTGTGACCTTAAATCAAGGACATTTAAGTCCATTTTAATCTGAAGTAAACCCCTATACACACACATACGTAAAACACGCAGGTTGTAAAAGATACCTGATATCATAATTGTAAAGAGATGAATCTAAACTAAAAACAATAGGCATTAGCTATTTCTTGTTAGGTAAGTGTACAAAGCAATAAAAGTATTTAAACTATTGATTGTAAATAATATTCAAATCATTTTAATCAGTAACTAGGGAACACTTTTCACTGTTTACTATTTAATGCCAAGTGGCATCAGTGTGGATTAAAAAAGTATATAAAACAACATTTTACTTGTAAAAATAATTTTACGTACATGCAATCTTAACACGTGTGAACATGAACTTAGCGAAGTCGAATGCAGTCGATTCTGATGTTATATGTAAATACTGCAGTAAAGTACGTAGATTAAAATGCAGAAGCGATGCGATACTGATTAATCTACACTGTGGCGATTCGCAACCGGTTCAGGGGCGTCTAAGAGAGATGCCGATACAATGTGTATCGCCATCTCTAGATTTGAAATTATGGCTGTTATACCTAGGGGCCTTAAACGCCTTGTTTCAAACCTTTGATTTAGTCATACTTTTACAGATAGCCCTGCAAGCGGAAACGCTGTGAAATTAAAATCGTTAATAGGTACTTACCATGGAACTTTAGTCCCATTTTACTCTGACGTTATTATGTTTAGATCTCGAATACTATAATCGTTGAGTCAAATGTAAAATCTCATACTAAGCACGCAGTTTGTTGTTGGCAATTGAATCGTTATCTAAACCGATTTGAAAGGGCCACTGCTGGCTGTCACGGCCAGTGTAGTGGTTGGATGTCCTTATGTGTTTAGTTTTGGTGAATGTGGTTAATATAGCTGTCTTACTTAATTACTTGATGATGCTAGTGCTATTAATTACGAGTTTTAATCGTTTGAGAAAAAAATTGTCTGTACTTATAAATTAATGACTAAAAAGTTAATAATATAATGAATTTATAGAACATTGTTTCCGTTGTTGGTTCGGATTTAAAAAAAAGTACCGTAGCTACTTACGAGTTACGTACTTAGATGTCTACAAGTAAGTACAATTAATATGGCTTCAAGTAGGTACTACGTACCAATTGTAGCCATATTTTAAATTTCTAAAATGCATTTTTTAAAGTGTTGATTTTATTTTTGATAAGTAATAAAGAAAATTCAGAACCTCCCCCTTTAAGTCAGATTTGGGTTAATAACAATAGTAATAAGGGTTAGTTGGGTTAATAGTAGCTTCATAATGATAATATTGCCCAAGAGAACCTAATTGAATGAAACGGGAGTTAACCATACCGCTAAGGGATATAGCTAACTCCCGGTTTATGCCATTTCGCTGCGACATACACACAAAATACCGATAACAAAGTAATTCGCCTTCACGACGGTAATTAATTTCGATTGCGGCAGATTTGGCCAGATCTGAGGAAATTCCGATGAGATCGTTACCTACTTAAAATGACAAAAAGTGGCGCCAGTGAGACCTTCAGAATTGTCTTACTTTGTCGCATTCACGATATCGCGATCACATTTACGCGCCTTGAGGATTAAGGCCTGGTCAAACGTACCGCGCGACGACAGCGCGGCGTGTCCAACACAGTTCCGAGAAGTTATGAAAAACTAAAGGATTGTGGGTTTGATGAAAACTGCCATACCCCGACCAGGTTAGCTCACTTCCATCTTAAACTGCATCATCACTTACCACCAGGTGAGATTGCTGTCAAGGGCTAACTTGTTTCTTATTAAAAATACTGCACTGATGTCGTCGCGCTTCCCGTTGTGAGTTGTGACGTGTTTCATACCTCCTTTGCATCGTTTTCCTCATTGCTGAGGGTTGTAATCCCTTTCCACTATTCATATAATGGTAGGAGTTTTCTTGGGTGGGTGCACAGACCCTTCCATGTCATGCAGTTATTTCTTTAAATATCATTATTTCATGAAAGTGCCACATACATAATACATGAACACTCTTTCACCAGTACGCAAAGCAGATTCTACTGAAAAGAGCCAGCAAGAAACTCAGCAGTTACAGGTTTGCAAAACGCAAATTGTTACAATTTATAAATAGATATATTACTGTATTTAATAAGTCATTAGGTACATTATCTTGTGGGCCTTTTAGAATAGAATAGAATAAAATTTATTCGTTGAAACCGACACATAAACATAGTATTACAAATAATGGCGCTTAAGTATACAAAACTAAAAATAAAAAATAAAAATAAAAAATATAAAACCTAAAATATAAAATTTAAAATATAAAACTTAAAAACTAACTTAACTTAACTTAACTTAAACAGTGTATTATGTATGTATTATGTGTCGTGCCAACGAAAGGGCCCGAACTCAGCTTGATGTTGTATAATAATACAATTGAAATTGCTATGACTGCCTGCATACGACGTCGCCTTCATAAATTGCTACTGTTTCCAGGCCACCGCGGCCGCACTACTTACTGCCTTCACACATTGTCACCGTCACGCGTTGTATCTTTCGAAGCCTTTACGCGAGTTGACGATTAACCCAAGCACCTGCCCTGGTCACGAACTTCTCAGTTCGGCCTACATAAAGTACGTACGTAGGCCTACATAAAGTACATAGGCCATTCATTCGTATACTAGCTTTATATCGCGTCTTCCTCCGTCTGGATTTAGGTTTAAAAATACCGTGGGATCTCTTTAGTTTCCTAAGACAAAAATCAATCTAGTCCCTCTCCGTAATGCAAGTTATATCTATAACCGCTGAAAAGATAAAAGATAGACAGACACATTATGCCATTCATATTATTACCTACTACTAGATGGTGCTCGCAACTTCGTCGGCGTAAAAGATTTTCTAAAGTATGTTTGGAAGCTCTTTTACTTTCCGAAATAAAAAGTAGTATACCTATGTCCGTCTTCGGGATGCAAGCTATCTTTGTACCAAACGTCAAAATCGGTTACATGGACGGGCTGTTAAAAGGTAACAGACACACAGACACACTTTGACATTTATAATATTAGTTTGAATAGTATACGAACATAATGACCGGGCGTCTATCAACAGATTATAGTAATGTGTTTATTTAATCTGTTGAGTTTAGGCGGTCGTGGGATATTGCTTGTACCTACGTAGAATCAAATTTTGATTATAAATTGGTTTTCATCTTATCTTCTCGAATATGGACAATTCATGGAAATTGGCCACCCACCTACTACCGTTACCGAACGAAGAAAGCATGTAGTTGATGTACAAATCACACTAATATTATAAAGGAGAAAGTTTGTATGTGTGTGTGTGTGTGTGTGTGTGTGTATGTTTGTTACTCCTTCACGCAAAAACTACTGGACGGATTGGGCTGAAATTTAGAATGGAGATAGATTATACCCTGGATTAGCACATAGGCTACTTTTTATCCCGGAAAATCAAAGAGTTCCCACGGGAATTTCAAAAACCTACATCCACGCGAACGAAGTCGCGGGTATCAGCTAGTAGGTTAATAAGTGTCATTTCCAGTCACAATCCATCTTTGTTATAAAAATTCAATGGTATAAGCGGTTTTCACGTCCTGTGGAAATTCTAATCCTGCGAGACGGTTGATGTCTGTCCATCCAGGTGTGGTGGAGGGTAGTCTGCAAACGTTGCGTTTTTCGGTCTGAGGTCGCCATTCCGGCACCTTGGACCTCCATGTCCAACCATGCCCTGCCCATTGCCACTTCAGCTTCGCAACCCATTGGGTTACCTACTCTAGTTCTTCTACAGAGCTCCTTACGAACTTCACTAACGAATAATTTTTCCATAGGTGAGCTGTTTTCAATAAAGTATACTATTACTGTGTAATCCTTCTATAACATCAACCTAGTTCTCTTGTTGTGGGATAAGCTGTCATACCTCATAGCGAGGTGCGAGAAAGGGAGCTTTTTTCTCCGGGGAGAGGACATGGGCGTCGCGCAAAGAGGGCACCGATGTGAAAGATCTTGGAGCCTCTCAATATGCGCTGAGGGTGGCCACCCAGGGGGTTTAAGTCGGTAAAAGTCAAGAGTGAATAGGCAACTTCTAGGCAAGCGCGCTCCATCTTAGGCTGCATCATCACTTGCTAGCAGGTCTGATTGCAGCCAAGCGCTAGTCTATATAATTAAAAAAAAAAAAAAAAAAAAAACTCTACATAACCCGATTTATTTCCTAGGACGTCGATTATTATCTTAAACCCTGTTATTAGCAAAACATAGGTAGGTACACACTTTGATGTAAGATTTCGTGATCAGTCAACTAGTATTGCGCATTTCTAGTTTTAGAAAAGTTTGTCCTTTTGTTTACATTTATATAAACTACGATTATATCTAATAAGTCGGGGAGAGCCCAGTTCGTGAGGCAGGCATGAGAAATGGCTGCCTAATTTATGGTTTTCGTGAACCAACCTAACAGATTGCGGAGTCATGATTTAAGTTTAATGTATAATTAAAATAATAATTGCATGAGGACAATTTCTAGATGAAAGTGCGCTCAGGGTTTTCTCTTTTGATATTATTTTGTTAATTGAATTATGCGGCGTGACTTTACTTCTGACTCACAATAGTTAGTTACCTTGGGGACCAGGGCATAGGAAAGAAAGGTACTCTTAACCTGCGAAATAGTATCTATCTACGCCCTGTGTCCATTATAAAGGGTTTGATCCTGTTAGATTAGAGGTACTTGACAATTTTCAAAAGCACATTGTAATTGATAAGCTGTGATAGCCTAGTGGTTAGAACGTCCGCCTCCTAATCGAAAGTTGGGGGTTCGATCCCGGGCACGCACTTCTAACTTTTCAGTTATGTGCGTTTTAAGCAATTAAATATCACTTGCTTTAACAGTGAAGGAAAACATCGTGAGGAAATCTGCATGCCTGAGAGTTCTCCATGTTCTCAAAGGTGTGTGAAGTCTGCCAAGCCGCGTTGGGCCAGGGCGGTGAGATGATGAGGGTAGATAACCATTTTTTCCACAATCCACATTGAAAGTACCTATAGAAATTATCGCAATAGAATACCTACTTCAAGTTACAAGTCGCTCGTGAAATCGCCTTATCTCATGGCTCCCAGTGGTATCACATGAAACCACGGAATCGTGTTCATTTCTCACGCACAGGTGCATTTCTCATTTTACCTTACAATAAGTTGTTTTAGATTCACTTCTAAAGGCTACTTTACGCCGGAGCAACAACATGCAACAATGCTGCATGTTACAAATGAATATACATACTATTTATACCTACAGCATGCGGCAGTCTGTTTTAGGCCCTATTGTCTGGTGCTAAAAGTAGTCTTCTTAATATTCGTATTGTGATTGCTAGTTACTACAATAAAAGTATAGTTAATATGATATAGTAAAAGTTAATATAATAAAAGTTAGTTAATTTAATAAAAGAGCTGGTGCGGTGCGGTGGTGAAAAAAGCGAATGGTGAATTTTTACAGCAGGAGTAAATAAGTGAAGAAAAGCTACCGTTTTGTTCGAAATCACGAATTCTGAACTCAATTTTAAGACAGTTTTAAGCTGTTTTCTTTAGAAATTAGTTTAGATTTATATTTAGTGATCGAAATCTCGAACTTTGAACTCGAGCTTAACACAATTTTAGAGTGTTTTGCTTGGAAATCACTTGAGTTCAGAAGTGTATTCGCTGAGCCAAAAAGTCCTGATTAAAAAAAAATTTTGATCAGATACATAACCATTTTGTACGCCAGCTCATCTATTATTCTAAAATATACCCACTCGAAAGACAAAAATTATTCACGATTGTAGAACTATGTGAAAGATTCATATTATGCTCTTTCTTGTATTGTGTTAAATTACAGTGTTTTCTCGGCCATCAATTATGTGTTTAGAAAACAATAGAATTCTAATCTCTTAGCTTATGGATAAGAAAGTAAGCATATTTTAATATCAAGTGTGTGAAGCACGTATCAAAGCTTACGAGCTTTAGTCTCAAGTTTTAAGCGTGAGAAATATTCCTATTATGACTTTTTGTGATTTGCGAAAATTATCTACGTGTTAGTCTTTATTTTCCGGAGCCTCCACAATTATTGCACTTCCCGATATTTCCGTAAGAAACGATTTACGTAAATTATCGTTTTTTATTGCGATATTACCATCAGCGTTGAGAATTTTCATTTCAATTTCCGGAATGTTTTCCGCATTACAGTTTGATGATATTGTGTGGGTTGTTCTTTTATTTCGTTTTCATATTAAGTTCCACAGATTATTTATTTTGGACAAGTTTAAGCGCATGTTTTTACATACCTATATTTTATTGGATTTTATTTTGTGGTAATTTTATAAAATGCTGTGTTTTTTATTTTAGCATGTTGTGTTTAATTTTTTTATATATAAGGTATAAGTAAGCATTGTTGTAAGCTAAATCATCATTATATTCATATTTTATTAGAGATTCTATAACAAATATGATTTAAAATACTTACGTTCTATCATTACTATGAATAACTTTTTACAACACATTTTCGCATTTCCAGTAGAAAAAGAAAGCATCACTTTAAGACCGATCAAAGTTAAGAGAAATTTCTATTTTTATTTTTTTTGAATAGGTAGGTAGCTTTTGATACTCTCGTCACCAAAGTAAAACTAAATGTAAATATCCAAAATCAAAGATTTTAAAAACACTTCACAGAATTTTTTTCGCCCGTTATTTTCACATCTTATCGTTTCATATCTAAATCAATGTTGTTAATATTATTGTACACTATAAATACAAGGCACAAGCATGGAATGAGTGTGATGCATGATCTTATAAAGGTGATCACATATCACAAGACCGCTCGCAAGAGACGCACCTATGCAACGCATTTTTCAGTACTTAAGATACGAGTCAGTTGCAACACATCAGGTGCGCTGAAGAAATGCAAATGAATTTAACAGAGTTTAGCGCTGACGTAGTTCTCACAACAACTTAAACTCAGCTTTACTTTCTTTACCTAAATGGTTAACATATTAGAATATTGGTATAATCCTAATGTCGGCGGTTCAAACCCGTTGCACTATTGGTGTACCTAAACCTAGCACAAGTTTACGCTTAGTTCGAGAAGAAATAATATATTATGCATAATATTCCCCATATTAGGCATGATACATGGCTAATAATAATAATCTTTGTAACAAAAACACGATGGAGGCTCAATGAACGCGCCCCCATGATATACCAAAGTAAACAAAGCTTAGTTTGAGGTGTTATTAAGAAAGATGCTGCGCCTTAGCTCTACTCTTCTCTACAGGTGTGATTTACGCCTTAGTTTTAATTCATTAAACTGAAAAATGCGTCATTTGCATCACTTGCGCATTGCGGCAGTGTGTGATCACCTTGAAGACAAACCAACCAATATCTAACAGTAAACTTCGTTTCAGATGACGAGGGAGGTCACATCAAGCAAGGGTACGAGTCTAGGAGACAGAATGACTTGTACATGCGACTTGGGCTGCTCCTGGGGGAGAGACGAGGTTCCAGGAACAAATCCAGAGACAGCTGCACTTCGTTAGCCTCGCTGGATGCTCACACCTTAGCGTCGCACAATACTAGTCCGGTAAGAAGTTAACACCATATTTTAAGGTTAATCTTCATACGCACTACTTACTTCATTTACAAACGTATCATTCTATTGTTTGTTGTTTTAGATCTATCTAAAACGAAGCTAATTATCGATTTATTTCTTCATTAGGTATTTACGCCTGGAAACGATAAACATAGTAAAACTATACCTAGTTATTTATTTAGTTTATGACTCTTGAAATATCTCTATTTTAGGACAAATAAAGCAACTTCGTGCGAAAATTAACTACTTATGTAAAAAACACAATTTCAATTAATCATCATCAGGCTGTGGACGTCCACTGTTGGACATAGGCTTTCCCTAAAGAGCGCCACCACACCCGGTCCTCAGCCATCCCCATCCAGCCACTTTTCGCCAGCCGCTTTATATCATCAGTCCATCGTGCTGGAGGGCGTCCCACACTACGGTTGCTTGTACGCGGTCTCCACTCAAGGACTTTCAATTATTATTTTTTCAATTAATGTTTGTTTAATATTATGCATTCGTTTTAAAATACTAACCTAAATTAGTTTGTTAAACCGTCGTCCATCTCATTCTTGAGTATGTCTCGCCCGTAAATATTATTTGAAACAACATGCTCTCACGCTTGACTTGAGCGACCATGGATTTTAAAGAGCTATTAACTACTTAGTTTAAAAGGACTTGGGTTTTCGAAATTCTTGCTACGCCCGACCCCGATTCTTATCACTAACATCTGATACAACCTTAGGTGGAAATTATTCTAAGCCTGTACGTATGTGACGTTTATCCTTAACCAGTAGGTAAGGTCAGATCTGAATCAGTTCTCGTGAAAACTGGCAGACTGCCAAATAATATAGCTGAGATTGGGCTCAGAATTTTTGATTAGATCCATACTAATAAGAAATGCGAAAGTGTGTCTGTCTGTCTATCTGTTAGTGTTTTACGGCCCATCCTATTAGCCTATTTTGTCGGGTACAAGAATAGCTTGCATCTCGGGAATGGATGGACATGGGCTTTTTGTTCCGGAAAATCATGAATCGTGAATGCAGTAGCGGGTATCGTTTACTTTAAATTCCGGAAAAAACAAAGAGTTCCTACTTTCACGGGATTTTCAATAAACCTTAATCCACGCAGACCATACCGCGGGCATCATTAGTAACAAAATAATGCAACAAAATTTTTAGAATCTTCATACTCTAAACACTTCACAATTCAGTAAAGAATCCTGCAAAAAAATTACCACTCGGTGTTAAGTTAAGCAATAATTTAGATTCGTAAATCGTAATACCTATCACCTACTTTGAACACTCAAACTGAATGCTGGACGTAAGTGCCTATGTGGGTCTATTTTCATAGACCTTACGTAAGCCTTTGACTTAGTACTGACCTCTTATGAATGAACGAATCTAAAGAGCGTAGGTGTAAGAGTAAGTAACTACCTACTACAAAATATTTCCTCATACTGTATACTTAGTTACTTAATTGAATAGCAATTACAGTAGCTACTTATTGGCGTGGCCCATGGCATTAATTACACCTACATTATTTTTATCACAAATTCACTTACTGCTATCTGAAAACTATTCTTGAGCATAAGCGACAAAGCTTTTAAATAACTAAAGATAACAAGTGTAAATTAAAAATTTATAACACCCCCGACAAGTGAAGGTTACAGTAACTAGAAAAGAGCTGATAACTTTCGAACGGCTGAACGATTTTCTTGGATTAAAGCTAAGAACACTCTCGATCAAGCCACCTTTCAAACAAAAAAGGCTAAATTAAAATCGGGTTAAAAAACCCCCGACCCCCCCAAGCTACTTACAAGGAATGTTTTCAACCCTTTAAGTATAAGCATGTGCACTTCCTAACAGTCATGGTCGACACATATTGATGGGTTTTTAATTTTTATCAAACATTAACTTATCATTCTTAATCATCGTCTAATAATAATGTTCTATTAAATTGTCAATGTCATTTTTTCAGGTATCAACATTAACTGGTTCTTCAGAAGTGGATGCAGCAACTCCACTGGGTCGCGATTCACTGGGCTCCCTGGCTTCCATGTCCTTGTCCGCAGCCAGTAACTGCTCATCTTCCAGTCCGGGCAGCAGGCGGCATTCTGTTACCGGTAATTATTATAATGATAGACTATTCCATTCATGCTAAATTCAGTGGAATTTGTCCCAAAACTTTTCCCAGAGTAAAAGCAGACGAAAAACATCGGCATAATTCTTAGCCTTGTTGTGTGTAACTATAACCGAATAATGATGGCATCATTGTCATCATAAGGATTTCACTAAAGTAACCGTCAAGTGAAGCGTAATGCTACGGGAAATACTGAAGAGAGAAGAAAACATCACTTACTGGATGGACCAGGTGAGGGAGTCAAATACTCATAACAGCGTAAAAATGGCTTACAATAGAAGCCAACAAACAAATCAATTTAAGGACATTGTCTCGCCAGGACCACGATGAACATCTTCATGATGAACTTGATGAATGAATTCAACAATGAAGGAAATACGAGTATGCCTGGAGAAAGAGAGAATTAAATCAAGAACCAGAAATCCAAGCCAAAATTATACAAAAGGACGTAGAATTTAAAAAAGAATAATGAAATATGCACCTTTATACCTTCTCTGATAGTAGTTATTTTGTTTCAGCTTTACAAAATGGGCGGGAAGAGCTAACACGGATGTCGAGTGGATTCTTCAAAACTAGAAAGACAGCAGCAAGACGATCAGCGCGCGTTAGCAGTAAACAGTCCACTACGTCTTCAGAGCTTAAGAAAGGTACCCAACGAGAATTGAATATCTAGCCAATAGTCTAATACCTACTTTAAAGGCTTGAAATCGAGGTCAGGAGTCAGGAGTGAGGAGCCGAGTGCTGCCATCGTATGCCAAGTATTTATGTTAATTAGATCTATAAATATAAACTGTTTTTACAATAATAACTATTGTTTTGCCAGCAATTCAACGGAAAAAGTTATTTTTTACGACAAAAAAATTAACAGATACAGTTCAGGCACTCTTTCTGTTGTTGTATTTTTAAAAATTAGCTTATCAAGGAAACGGAATGATCACTATACAGAAAGGATCTTTTTTCTTTGTTCAAGCTATTCAAAGTGATCATCATTTTGGCAAATACAGGATAGTTTTTCATTTTTTGTTTCTGCTTTCAGCTCATCCGAGTCCTCAACTCACTCTTCGGCCATTGTTCTTCGAAGTGCCTTCCACTGACAGTGAAGCTTGCTTCTCCGGCAGACAGTGGCTGATGAGGGATATGGAGAAAGCTTTAGAATCTACTTCTTCTGGTGAGTAGTTTTCTGATGTGTTTATGCTACCTCCAATATAAGAGGTACCTTCTTCGAATGTATACTTTCGATATTATGCCCACGGATCCTACTAAAGACTTTTCAAGTTAAGAGGGATCTCTCTGTCACTCGCTCCATACAAACGTAGTTCCAATTTCATTTGAATATTAAGCAACCAAAATTTTGCAGACATATTCTAGAAACTAAAATCTATGCCTATGGTTTTCCAGATTTCTGTTAAAATATTCGGTTTCAAAGTTACGTGGTCTTAACAATTCACATACAAATCTTTGACCCGCTGTAATTTTAAAACAAAATATTTTTGGAAAATTCTAAAACACCACAGGCACAGATATTATTAATTTCTAGAATATGTCTGCAAAATTTCATGGACTTTGGTTGCTTAATATTCAAATGAAATTGGAACTACGATTGTATGGAGTAAGTGACGGAGAGAGCCCTGTTAATATTTCATCAATCAGTAATACTAATATACTTAAATTATTAACTTGTTTGGAAATGTAAATGATAAACAAAAGCCTCACAATATTATAATTCTAAGTAAAACTACCTATATCGGCATTCGCCCTAAATCATAACAATTCAATGATTTAAGAAAATATAGAGGTTGTAATTAATTTTTCAGGTATAATGATCTCAGGATGTCCAGGCACGGGCAAGACGGCGTTAATCCTACAACTAGTAGATTACTCCTGCTTCGGTCGCAAAAGGAACTTCGAATACGAGGAACTTAGAGAACAGTCTGACATCAGGGAGGTGTTACCGGAAGAAATCACCGCGGGAATGGTCACGAATCTTGCGTCGCAAGTCGTTGCTTATCATTTTTGCCAAGTAAGAACCAACTTTATTTTTTGAGCATTTTTATTA
Organism: Maniola jurtina; assembly: GCF_905333055.1. Taxonomy (NCBI): domain Eukaryota; kingdom Metazoa; phylum Arthropoda; class Insecta; order Lepidoptera; family Nymphalidae; genus Maniola; species Maniola jurtina. The sequence continues at coordinate 12,937,825 of NC_060040.1, forward strand.
TCATCATCTCAAGTCATCACTAATAACCACGGAATTGTTCTTAAAATGAGAAGGACTTAGGATTTCTAACAGCACCAGCCAAGTATGGACTGGCAGACTCCAGTTCTCAAAGGTCTGTGAACCTTTGAGAACATTATGGAGATCTCTCAGGCATGCAGGTTTCCTCACGTTGTTTTCTTCACATATTAACGGTCATGATTTTGTAAACGGTCGTTCGTCGGCTTTCGTTTTTTACGTTCAGAAGGAATCCCTTTTTAAAATTTAAATATGCGTAGTATTTTTCGTTTTCATTTTTAAATCTTGTATTTCTTCTTTGCAGGCGGATAATAACAGCACGTGTCTCGTAGGAGAGTTTGTTCATTCCCTTGCTGCACAATTATGTCAAGCTCCCAGACTTCAGGCATACAGAGAATACTTACTAAGCGAGCCACATCTTTTATCTTGCCTGTCCTTAAAGGAATGCATAGCAGACCCGGACTTAGCATTCATGAGAGGAATTATAGAGCCACTTATCATTTTAAGGAGGAACGGAAGCATAGATTCAACTAATAGTATAATTCTAGTTGATGGCCTCTGCGAAGCTGAGTACCACAGGCCGGATCACGGTTACACAATCGCGACATTCCTAGCGAGACACGTCCCAGAAATGCCGTCGTGGCTTAAAGTTGTCGCAACTATTAGGACGCAATTCCTCGAACTAACTAAACAATTACCGTACACGAGGTTAAGCTTAGATGACTCGGATAACGTTCATAAAGATTTACTCGAATATTTCAACGCGAGAGTTCAAACGGCTCCCATTATAGAAACTAATATCAAAAGCTCGACAGGTAAAACAGAAGGCATGCACAATTCTGTCATGAAATTCGCACAATACGTCCTCCATTTGAGCCAAGGCTCGTTTCTGTTCCTAAAACTCATACTGGATCTCCTCGAACGAAGTCACATAGTCGTTAAGTCAACGAACTACAAAGTGGTACCGATTTCATTGGCACAAATTTTTCTACTGCAGTTTAATTTAAGATTCCCCACCGTACAATCCTTCGAAAAAGTCACACACATTTTAAGTGTTTGCCTCGCTGCGTTATATCCCCTTACTTTGGTAGAAATTTACTATTCAGTCAACTCTTTGCTAGTTGACACGTTTTTGCCTTGGGACGAATTCTGCCACAGATTTGATGGTTTAACAGATTTCCTAGTTAAACGAATCGACAACACTTATATGTTCTTCCATCCGTCGTTCAGAGAGTGGTTAATACGTCGCGATGATAACGAGAGCTCGAAATTTTTGTGTGATTTGAGAGCTGGCCATTGTGGTATTGCATTCAGACTTTCTAGAGTACAATCGCCTTTGGATCCAGAAAAATCAATGGAATTGGGACACCACATTCTAAAAGCTCATATGTACAGAAATATGGGGCCTGCTCAGTTAGGATTGTGTCCAAGAGATTTACAAGCAATGCTGGTTGCATCAAGTTCCGCCAATGTCGGCGAAGCAGTCGCGAATTTGAGGAACATTTATACTCCAAATGTCAAAGTTTCACGGCTAATGTTGTTGGCTGGAGGATCTCCGAATCAGATTACCGAATGTCTTGGGAATGCTCCGTTGTTATGCATGTATGCGTATCAAGGGATCATCGCGATGGTCGGATTGCTGATAGAATTTGGAGCGGATCTAGAGATGACGAATTCACAAGGATGTTCAGCGTTGTCACTGGCATGTCAGAGAGGACATACTGATGTTGCCAGGATGTTGATAGCGTCAGGTAAACCTACCATGTTATTTTATTATTTAACAGTACTTATAATATTATCCCTGTCAATGGCGCATTAGAAGAAAAAAGCCTACTCCAAAAAATCTACACTAGTTTGCTATGAGAGACATAGCAAATTAATTTAGATTTGTTTGCCTTGATAGAAGCAAGTGCCAACAACAAATGTACAAAGTTTCAACTCAACCAGATAATAAACGATGCGCGAACCTATAGAAGATAAACATACAAGCATTAATTCATATAGATAATAGAGAACATTTTGGCAAAATCTCAGAGATACAACCCTTTATGAGATGATTTAGCTACCTACCTACTAGTTTTTACTTTCCGGATAATATTTATCAACTCTTTATTGATACTCTCGCAGGTGCATCGCTAAGTCACACCGACACCGCAGAACAAACACCACTCGTCCACGCAGCTAAGAACGGTCATCGCGATACCGTGATATACCTCCTGGGATGTCAAACCGGCAAGGACGACAGGAATTCCCTGGACATAGACGAGTGTAATATTGAACAACTGGTGCCTGGTTCGAGGCATGCTTTGATAGGCGCAGCACAAAACGGTCATTTGGATATTGTTGAATATCTTTTAGACACCGCTGAATTAATCGTGAGTATCCATAATAAAAAAATGAAATATCTGTTCCCATCAAAATTTTAAATATTGAATTAAGTCACACCTTCAAATTTTTTATATCAATACATTGAAATAAAATTAATTATATTATATCAATGATATAAAATACACATTTTCATCTTTCACAGCCCGACGGAATATGTCCAGTAACGGGAGAAACTGCCCTCACAGCAGCCTGTTCCACCGGAAACGCAGCAATCGCCGATGCTTTACTAATCCGAGGAGCTACACCGTATTCCCTAAACGCTAGACAAATGTCACCACTAGCTCTAGCCGCTAAGAATGGCAGAACTGCATTGGTGTTGAGACTGTTGGATTCAGGGGCAGATGTGATGGGATCTGGAGGGAAGAATCCTCTGATTCTTGCTGCAGCGGAGGGTCATGCTGAAGTCGTTGAGATGCTTTTAGAGCATGGTGAGTTTATCATTAGCATTTTTGGACAACTGATTTAATTAATCTTTCTCGCATACATTTCTGAGTACATACAAGTTCTTGAAGCGTGACAATAATTTCTCCTAATGGTGTGAATAAGTAGCGATGCAGTCTGAGGTGGAAACGGGATATAATAAACGGTTTTGATGGGTAGAATTTAAGATGGCAACAAACCCGAAGTTTCCAACTAACGAAGAGAAGTGAGCTGACTTCGAAAATATGATTTTTCAAACTGACGCAGCTGAGGTTGAATTCATGAAATCTAGAATAATTAAAACAATGTATATTCTAGGAGCTGACCCCGACGCTGTAGACGGAGATGGTATAACTCCGCTTGGTTGGGCCGCTCTTCGCTCCAGAATACCAACTATAGTGGTGCTGCTAGATAAAGGAGCTATAATTGGTAAGTAGAAGAATTGGCTGCTTAATGTTTTTAACAAACTTAAATGAAGGTCCACGGGATCGACATACCTTCGAACTACGATATCGTGTCAGAAACTTTTTAAATCGAACAAAGACAAATCCTCAAAAAAAAACATTACAAAGATTACCATGATCTCACAATCAAAAGGCAAATATTACACGAGCGGAAATTTTGCTTTCGAGAACAAATACTTTGAAATGTTTAACTTTGCATTGTTTATGATTCTGCTATTGATTCTGCAAGTTGTTCTTGAGAAGTACCGACAAAAATCACCGCTGATTACTTCTTTTATAAGATTAAACGCTACAATACTTAATTATTTTTTAGACCAACCAGACGGCAGCGGAAGGACGCCCTTAGGGCTCGCGTGTGGAGGGCCAGCAGAACTCGTGGAATTGCTGTTAGAGCGAGGAGCTTCACTGGAGAGGGTCGACCACAGCGGACTTAGGCCATTGGATAGAGCTATTGGACAGAGAAATGTTCCCGTAAGTATCCTTGTAATAATGGATAAAAACTATTGTAAAACATGCTAAGCTAAAAGTATAATTGGATCAAAACTATCAACCGTACACCAAGATAGTAGTTCACAAAAAGGCGCCGCACTATATGGCAGATAAGATTGAAATATACCATGCTTTTGTAAGATCAATTAACTAAAATTTCTCAAACTGGCATCCAGGTACAGGTAGGTAGGTACCTATGCAATAATTTCAGTTCGTACAGTAGCTGTTTTACTCCATTTCAAGTTTTTCATCATTCTTCACCATAGCCGATAGTCTCACATCCTAATTTGCTGTTTTCTTTTCAGGTGGTGAATTGCTTTTTGAAAAAAGGGGCTAAGTTAGGCCCCACTACGTGGGTGATGGCATCAGGCAAACCAGAATTTATGTAAGTTTTCCGTATTAATTATAGTATACTCAAAAGAATAAGCATTCAAAAGAATAAGCATGCAGTGTCTGGAAATGATTCCCAAGTACATATTGTTTCAATCCTAAAACGAATTATTTGATTCTATGACTAAAATTAAAACTTACCAACAGGCTAATACTCCTAAACAAGTTGCTCGAAGATGGGAACCTCCTATACCGCAAGAACCGTCCCTCAGAAGCTGCACATCGCTACCAGTATGCTCTCAAGAAAATAAACCCCCTTATAAGTGACGAAGGGTTGACCACTCCGTCCACGCAACCAGTGCCTCATGAACACGTATCTGCGTTTGTACAGTTGAAGACGAATCTGCTACTGAATCTATCACGGTGCAAGAGGAAACTTAATGTAAGTATCATTCTCAAGTTTTATTTTTAGCTAAAGAAGATCAGCCCACTGATAAAATAAGTGAAGAAGGGTTGATACCCCCCAATCTAGATAACTAGTGAATCTATCACGATGCAAGTGGAAACTAAACATTAGATTCAATAAACTAATTTCACAGACTTTAAAGTTAGTTTCCTAATTCAAGTGAGAAAATGAAACAATGTTTGCGTTTCATTTTGAAAAAACCGGCCGATTATATCGTTGCAGTAGATAGATACATACCTATTTTCATTAAACTTCTGATAGTAATAGTATTAAGAGGATCCACATTAAGGAAAAAGAAAAGATTAGAACTATGTAAGTATACATTTTTAAATATCTACATTTTTATAAATTTCTTTCACAGGAACCATCAGAAGCATTCGACTTGGCCGCACGCGCGTCCGTCTTACGTCCCAACGCGTTTGAATGTGCTTACGCGATGTCCCGAGCTATACTAGCTTTAAATAAACCTTCCGATGCCTTGCCCCACTGTCGACGAGCCTTACTCCTAGCACCTGCGACTGATCTATCCGCTATGAGGACTCTAAAGGCGCTACAGCAAGAGATTCTCACAAGGATCAACACTGGGACCCATAGTTTAAACGGTGATACACGATCCTTGAGAAATTATGACAGCATCAGTTTAAACATGCCTTGATGACCACTGAAACGCCTATTAAAAAACTATTTCATTAGTTAGCAATTAGTTATAAGATGAGTATATAAAAAACGGGCTATAAAACTTGCTGAAAGTTCAGTCGGTAACTTAAAACACAGCTTATTTAAAAATTTAAATTTTTCCACCTGGCAGCCACAGAATTCTAAAAATACCTACTTAAAAAACCTTGACCAGTTATTAGCGCTCTTTAGTTTTGTAAATTATGTTATTTCTTTTGTAAGTAGTTAGGTACATTTATAAAACATGTAACACATAGGTACTACTATATACATTGATATTATGTACTAGATACATTGGTTCATATATTATGTTCCCTATTAGACCCATGAAGGCACATTCTTGAGCCTATCTTTCCTCGATGACCTACTGCTGTTCAAAAATCATAAGTCATGGACCACTTGAATGAACCTCTTTTATAATTCAGACAAAATATTTTTGTTTCTTTCTACGTGTAAATATTATATTATTTTGATAATATTACAACAAATTGTATGGTTTAAGGCAATTGAGCGTACTTTGACTTTGCTCACACTTTACTAAAATTTAAAATGAGTCATACAACAGCTGTCATAAGGTTGAACAAAGTCAAAATAGATAAGCTCTATAAATTAACTCTAAAAAACTCTATATAAGAAAGTCCAAAATTTTAATAACCTATCTTGATATTTTCTATTAAATATGAATTTTAATTTGACATGATATGGTTATAAATTGTAACAGCTGTATATTATTCCACCCACATTTGCAAATAAAGAATTTTGTATTGTATTTGTATGAAAGGAATATTAATTGCGTATCTGCCAGATTTTACGTGGTTGCCTGTAGAGTGTAGACGAATAAAAAATTATAATGGCAAATAAACATAAATAGAGCAACAAAATAAGATTTTTCGTCTAATATTCTAGAAAAAATTGTGATTTTTGCATTTAGGTTTTATTGTGGTGTTATAAATGAAAAAAAAAATACAAAAATATTCAGATTTTGTGGATATAAATGACTAAAATTACATAATTGTATGAGATTTCTTGTCGAAGAAATCTTTATAATCTATGAAACTTTTATGATTTTTTATAAAATTACCTATGATATGAAATTGTTTTGTGTAAATGTATTTCCTACTTTTTATACTTACCTACTTTAATTAGTTATTACCTTTATTATTATTTTTAGTGCTGGCACGTTTATATTAGAATTCTTATTCCTAGGTCTTATGAAGGTTGTTTTTGATTTTTTTAATTATAATAACTCAACTAAATAGTGTTGTCAGTTTGTAGAATAAGCTATATCTAGTAAATACAGATTCCTTGTGATCAAATGACATTTCTGTAAATAAGTATTTCATTTTATATTTTCTATATAATATTATTATGTGCATGGAAATGTACTATACTAAGTGTTTTTTTTATAAATTTTAGTTTCATATAACTCGAATATATATTTTCTTTTAGCTTGCCATTTTTTTTGGATATTTTCATTTTATTATTTACTTACATTTATTAGGACCTTTAATAACTTTAAAACAATGCAATTATGTTATATCTAGATATTTTTCCTCGTAAAACTAGTAAAAAACAAAGGCAAACTTAAGTGAAGATGTCAAATAGATTTTTCATTGTTGTTAGATATTGTTAAATTTTTTTTTTTTGAGTCAAACTCATGTGCCCATTCTCTTGCTTTATTTTAATTTATTACAATAATTTTATATTTTTAATAGTTTTAAAACCTAGAGGCAGAACTGTAACGTTTGAAAAATTATTATAAAAATTCGTTTGACTATTTAGTGTGGTTTAAGTGTAAACTATTATTTTAGAGTGATCTATTTATTTAAAATTATTTTTCAAAATGAATCCTTATTAGAAAAATATACTTATTGAAAACATGACATAAGTAAATCTACTTCAAACTTTTCACTTGCAGTTAATTGATGGAAATAAACCTCCAATAACTAATAAAAATTTTATGTAAGTAATTTTGCAATAGACTAAACTATTCGACAAAGTAAGACTGAAATTTTGATACGCATCCATCTGAACATGTTACTGTATAAAAGTAAATAGAATAATAAGATGTTACTATAAGTACAATAGTTCTGTGAGAGTATATAATTATAAATACACATATTGCTTCATATATTTTTGTTTTATTCGCTATATTATAATCTAACGGTATTTACAATTTTACGGTCACATAATATAATAGGTATGTTCATAGGTCTTACTTTGACTTAAGTCAGACTAGATGTATGCCTCTGACATACTTATTACTTACTAGCTGATTCCCGCAGCTTCGTCCGCGTGGATTGGTCAGATCCCCTGCAGCATCAGGATTGAGGAGTTGGACTCCAAATTTTTTATGAAACAATGTCGCAAAGTTCCTCTATCGATTAAAAAAGAAATGACGCAAATCGGTTCAGAAATCTCGGAGATTTCGGTGTACATAGGTAGAAAAACACAACTCCCTTTTTGAAAGTCGGTTAAAAAAGTAGCCTATGTTACTTCCTGGTCAATTCTCTACTTGTCTGTGAAAATCCCGTCAAAATCGGTTCAGCCGTTCCCAAGATTAGCCTTTTCAAACAGACAGACAGACAGACAGACAAAAATTTTAAAAACGTGTGATTCGGTTATAGTATCGTTCAAATAACTATATGACCTTAAGAGGGCTCTGTCCGTCACTCGTTTCATACAATCGTAGTTCCAATTTCATTTGAACATTAAGCAAGCAAAGTCCATGAAATTTTGCAGACATATTCTAGAAACTAATATCTATGTCCGTGGTTTTCCAGATTTCTGTTAAAATATTCGGTTTAAAAGTTACGTACAAATCTTTGAGCCCCTGTAATTTTAAAACTACATATTTTTAGAAAAATCTAAAACACCACAGACACAGATATTAGTTTCTAGAATGTGTCTGCAAAATTTCATGGACTTTGGTTGCTTAATATTCAAATGAAATTGGAACTACGATTGTATGAAACGAGTGGAAACGAGTGACGGAGAGAGCCCTGTTAATATGCGGTAGTTATTTCGAAATTACAGACATACACTCCAATTTTATTTATTAGTATAGATATTATCTGTCTCGTTTCCACTCGCACTAAAATCTGACCAAAGTCAAAGTAGCTCTCTAGATCTGTCTTAGACTAGACAAGCATTTGATGGTAGACACAATTGACGATCCAAAAGTACTTGTAAAAGTTTATTAGAATAAAAAATATTCCGATTCCATTCTATTCTTTGGCGCGCAAAAATCTATATATAGCTTGTTCTACGCCTTACACGGATTTCATCCCCTTAAAACACCATCATTATGCAAAGAATTAATAGCCAAGGGATCATGTTTTGGTGTCCTTTGATAAACTGGCAACAGAACCAAGGTTTTGTTTTTAGGTTTCAAATCTATTAAACTCACTGGCGGCGGGGTCCCTAATAAACCTAACACGCCAAAGTCGTATCTTTTGGCGTTATAAGTTGTATTAAATTTTACTTTACTACTAGATAACGTTGGTCTTGTACTTTGTTGGTTATTTAGAAGTTTTCGTGAAGAATAGCCTCCATCATACACGTATCCTGAGCCTCTGTTGGAATTCCTCTGTATTTCATCGAGGGCTACTCTCGATGTATTCGATAGGGAGTTACTTATTTCCGTGAACATTATATTGCATTGATGGTTCGTGCGACGCTTTGACAGATCACATACCTGTAAAAATAAATAAATAGATGGATAGATAATTTCTCTCACCTTTAGTTTTCAGTTAAAGTAATTAAGTACCTAACATCATGAAATACTTCAATCATCTTACAAATTTAATTTATCATAGCGCTGATAGCTGGTTAAGACGTCGCGTCGGCTTAATATTTGCGGGGTCGGAGTTCGATTCCGGGCACAGCCCTCTAACTTATATCGGAGGTAGTGTGCGTTTTAAGAAGCGAAATAGGTAGCACTTACTTTTACGGTGAAGGAAAACGTCGCGAAGAAACCTGCATGCCTGGGAGTTCTCCACAATGTTCTCAAAGGTGTATGAAGTCTGCCAATCCGCACTTGGCAAGTGTGGTGGACTATGGCCTAAACTCTACTAATTCTGAGAGGACACATGTGCTCAGTAGTAGGCCAGTGATGGGTTGAAGAATTAATTACTATCATAATTACATCAAATTATCTAAGAAATTGAACAGTAGACAGTCGAAGAATGTACAAGTAGGTATTAGGTACTACTTATCTAAGTCACATCGGCAAAATTCGTTAAAGCTATCTAAAACCGACTAAAACCGAATGTACACCAACGAAATACAGATTAAGATTTTAAACACAAGAACAACAGAGACTCGTGCTGTCCCGCTCATAATTCGCGCGTGGGCAACAACCAATAACGGTCAGACGCGCCGCGCGCGTTATGATTGGTAGAGATATTTTTGCGCCAGTCAAAAATAAGATATCTGCGCAGGTACATCGGCGTAACTTATAAAAGTGGTAGTGCTGTACCCATGATACCCATTTTAAAATAATATAAAGGCGAAAGTTTGTATGTGTGTGCGTGTGTGTGTGTGTGTGTGTGTGTATGTTTGTTACTCCTTCATGTAAAAACTACCGGACAGATTTGGCTGAAATTTAGAATGGAGATAGATAATATCCTGGATTAGCACATAGGCTACTTTTTATCCCGGAAAATCAAAGAGTTCCCACGGGATTTCGAAAAACCTAAATCCACGCGGGCGAAGTCGCGGGCATCGGCTAGTTTTAAATAAAAGGCTTTGACTTAGACTTACCAACAACATTGCATCGAGCAAATTAAACAGTTTCCTCGGCGAGTTGCAAAAGTCATCATACCACGGTGCAAACAAAAAGGCAGCATTGAGGACTTCATACAGGTAGGATGGCCTGTAGTTACTGTACTCCCGGATTCTGTTCTTCATACCGAAGTGGTTGACGAATCCCCACTGGTTCAAGAGACCCATATTGTTAAGGACGCAAGACATCGCTGGTGGCAGATCTTTGCACTAATAAAAAGTAAAAGATTC